>NW_017729022.1:168738715-168744556 GCF_001723915.1 Gavialis gangeticus | reverse complement strand
ACTGACTCCCTTTACTTGCCAGGAAGATGGAGATCTTTTCCTCAATTTGCAAGTTTTCCTTCTTTGCCACCTAGTGAAAAATGTATTGTAAAAGTAGGACTGTATTTTCCCTATTTGTTTAGAGTAGATTTCTTGGCATTCCTGTTCTCTTCAGATAGTATTAAGATTAATTCTACTGTGACCAACAGCAGGGAGAGGTCAAATGCAGACTTTCAAGTATTTACAGATTATTCATCTGTCAGTGGTTTTCAGTGTTTGGAAGACATTTTATATGGAACAGAATTCTTCTACATAACTTCAAGGACTATTGTCCTGTAGTTTAGACACATGAACCTAAACCTACAAAAGAACTGAGGCCCCTCAATGCTGAGCAATATGGCCCCTGACTCCCTGCCTGTCATATGCCTTCCCACTGTAGTATAATCCACAACCTTGACTTGAGCACCCAAGTTTCCTATACAGTGTATGGAAACAGTTAGGCACCTCAGAAAAGCATCTATGAATACTTGTATACAATAGGCCATATCTACATTAAATCATAGGATAGAGATACCTGAACTAAGTATAACTGAGCTTATTTGGGTAGTGGCAGTAGTCTCTCAATGACAGATTAGAGCTTCTTCTTAGCTGATAAAGTTAGTCCACACCAAACTCTACATTGCTACAGATCATTTATCCAAACACCATACTTCAGTCTGCAAGGTAGACACTGGCCTGAGCAGGCAGCAGCCTAACTTACCTGGAAATAAATATTTTAGTGCTGTTCCTTGAATCCCGCCTATCTCTAGGTTTTAGGCTTTTTACTTTGGGCTGCAGGAAAATATGCTACACCACTTGGGATTCATGTTCCAGAAACTTCTGCTGGACTCAGGCACCTAATCCTTTTCTTTCATAAACTTCAGGGGAAGGAATATCAATCCTTTCTTTCAAATTGCACCAGGAAGAAGAGTCCACCACCTTTACATAAATTGTCCAGTGATTAGAGCATTTACCCAGGATGTGGTAGGCCTGGGTTAAATTCCAGTCTTGTCCTTAGGGGATTTTAACTTACAGCTGCATTGGTCACTCATTAAAGAAAGAGTCTGAACTGTTTTATCCAGTGAAGTCTTTCCAAATGCTTGCTCCTAAGGGGCCTATTTTAGCTGGAGATAGGCCTGTTGAGAGTTTCTGGGTTAGGGTCAGAGGGGAGAGCAACAAGGGTGATGTCATGGTGGGGGTCTCCTATATTCCACCAGACCAGGAGGAAGTGGTGGATAAGGCTTTCTTCAAATAGCTAGCAGAAGTTTCCTGATCACAGGCCCTCGTTCTCATGGGGGACATCTATCACCCTGACATCTGCTGGGAGGACAATACAGCAGTATGCAGGCAATCCAGGAAGTTTTTTGAAAGTACTGGGGACAACTTCCTGGTGCAAATGCTGGAGCGACCAGCTAGGGGCCATGCTCTTCTTGACCTGCTGCTTACAAACAGGGAAGAACTGGTGGGGCATGTAGAAGTGGATGGCAACTTGAGCAGCAGTGGCCATGAGATAATAGAGTTCAGGATCCTGGGGAAAGGAAGGATTGAGAACAGCAGAGTAAGCACCCTGGACATCAGAAAAGCAGACTTTGACTCAATCAGAAAACTCATAGGTAGGATCACCTGGGAAGCCAGACTGAGGGGGAGAGGAGTCCAGGAAAGAAGCCTTAGTGAGAGTGCAGGAACACACCACCCTGATAGGAAGACTAGCAGGTATGGCAGAAGACCAGCTTGGCTTAGCAGGGAACTCTTCAGTAAACTAAATCACAAAAAGGAAGCTTATAAGGAGTGGAAACTTGGACAAATAACTAGGGAAGAATATAAGTGTGTTGCTTGGGCATGCAGGGATGAAGTCAGGAAGGCCAAGGAGCAATTGGAGTTGCAGATAGCAAGGGATGTGAATGGTAACAAGAAGGTTTTCTACAAGTATGTCAGTAGCAAGAGGAGGATCAGGAAAAGTGTGGGTCCCTTACTGAATGGAGGAGGCAACCTTGTGACAGCGGATGCAGGAAAGGCTGACAAGCTCAATGTCTTTTTTGCCTCAGTCTTCATAGACAAGGTCAGCTCCCAGACTACTGCAACAGGCAACACAGTTTGGGGAGGAGGTGAGTATCCTCAGTGCTGAAAGAAGAGGTCAGGGACTACTTAGAAAAGCTGGTCATGTACAAGCCCATGGGGCAGATGGGATGCACCCAAGGGTGCTGAGGGAGTTGGCTGATGTGATTGCAGAGCCACTGGCCATCATCTCTGAAAACTCATGGCAATCAGGAGAGGTCCCAGGTGATTGGAAAAGGACAAACATAGTGCCTATATTTAAGAAAGGGAAAAAGGAGGATCCAGGGGACTATAGACCAGTCGTCCTCACCACAATCCCTGGAAAAATCATGGAGCAGATCAACAAGGCACAGGTGACTGGTGGGAGGAGGGGGGCACATGCCCCTTAAAGTGGGGCAGTTTTTTGCCACAGTTTTTTGCCATGCAGCCCAGTGGTGTGTTTGGGGGTGGGGGAACTAAGCCTCAGCACAGAAGTATAGGAGTGGATATGGGACTTTTAACCCGCCCCTGGGCCCACCCACAAAGTGTGCCCTCCCCCGACTCAGGAGGTACCAGTCACCCCTGCCACAAGGAATCCATTTCTAAGCACTTGGAGGAGAAAAAGGTGATTAGGAAGAGTCAGCATGGATTCACCAGGGGTAAGTCATGCCTGACCAACCTGATTGCCTTCTTTGATGAGGTGACTGGCTCTGTGGATGTGGGAAGACTGGTGGACGTGGTGTCCCTTGATTTTAGCAAGGCTGTTGATATGGTTTCCCACAGCATTCTGGCAGGCAAGATAAGGAAGGATGAGTTGGATGAATGGACTGTAAAGTGGGTAGAAAACTGGCTGGAGCATAGTAATCAATGGCTGAATGTCTAGTTGGCAGCCAGTATCAAGTAGAGTGCCCCAGGGGTCGGTCCTCAGGCTGGTTTTGTTCAATGTCTTCATCAGTGACCTGGAAGATGGCATAGAGTGCACTCTTAGCAAGTCTGCAGATGACACCAAGCTTGGGGGAGTAGTAGATATGCTGGAGGGTAGGGCTAGGATTCAGAGTGACTTAGACAAATTGGAGGATTGGGCCAAAAGGAATCTTATGAGTTTCAACAAAGACAGGTGCAAAGTCCTGCACTTAGGACAGAACAATCCCATGCTCCAGTACAGGCTGGGGGCTGACTGACTGGGCAGCAGTTCTGCAGAAAAGGACCTGGGGGTTACAGTGGACAGTAAGCTGAATATGAGCCAGCTGTGTGCCCTTGTTGTCAAGAAGGCTAATGGCATACTAGACTACATTGGTAGGTGTGTTGTCTGTAGGTCGAGGGAAGTTATTCTTTTCCTGTATTCAGCACTGGTGAGGCCACATCTGGAGTACTATGTTCAGTTTTGGGCCCCCCACTACAGAAAGGATATGGACAAATTGGAGAGAGTCCAGAGGAGGGCAACAAAAATGGTGAGGGGCCTGGGGCACTTGACTTATGAGGAGAAACTGAGGGAACTGGGCTTATTTAGCCAAGAGAAGAGAAGACTGAGAGGGGATTTAACAGCAGCATTCAACTACCTGAAGTGGGGTTTGAAAGAGGACAGAGCTAGACTGTTCTCAGTGGTGGCAGATGACAGAACAAGGAGCAATGGTCTCAAGTTGCAGGAGCAATGGTCTCAAGGAGCAATGGTCTCAAGTTTAGTTTAGATATTAGGAAGAATTTTCTCACTAGGAGAAATGCTAGAGCAGGCTACCTGGAGAGGTGGTAGAAGTTCTATCCTTGGAGGTTTTCAAAACCTGGATGGACAAAGCTTTGGCTGGGATGATCTAGTTGGGGATGGTCCTGCTTTGAGCAGGAGGTTGGACTAGATGACCCTGAGGTCCCTTCCAGCCCTGACTTTCTATGATTCTATCTGCAGCTCCCTTCAACTTCTAATATTGCTCCTCATGTAAGAATGAAGAACGGGTTTCTAATCCATCCAGAACAAATGCCCATAAACACACAGATCAATGTTTTTTCCCCCCATCCCCATGGGCAATTATATGAAATGAAATGAAATGAAATGTGTTAGCTTTCCAAACCCCCCCCACATATTCTTTGATGCCTCTTCCCCTTTCTCTATAGGCCCTATGGATGGGACAGAAAGAACAGACCTTGATTTTTCTTGTTAATTAACTTGGCGTCTAAGCAATAAAGAAAAGAAATAAACCTTCACTGATAAGTCCTCTTCAAAATACTTACAAATGCTATTTTAAAGGTACAAAGGTATTTCAGTTTTTGTTGAGTATGTATCATTGCATCCTGTTATTCAAACTAAAGCTATTAAGCAACTGCAGATGAATGCCTGAGTCACACATATGTCAAAAACATTACAGCATTAGGAAGAGAAAAGTCTGGTTTTGATTACTGATAATTATAGATAAGCTGTAGCTGACAGTCATTTTCTGACCGCAAACTCAAATCAATCAATTAAAGACTTCATGCAGCAGCACCCATGTTTAATCATTTCCAGGCTGTTTAAAATGATCCATTACTTCTATAGCATGTTAGAGCTGCTGTGTACCATTTGTTGTTGCTGCTGTGGATCAAATATACAGCTACTTTCTGGATAATTTCAACAATACTTTTTACAATTTTAAAAAGGCCCTCTATGTCTATGGAGGAAGATTAACTGCAACTGTCTAATCCCTCGGCTCATTTAAATAATTTTCAGAAAATGTGAAATTTCAAAAGTGTATAGATAGATATCAGTGCTTGAATTAGTGTGTGTGTAGAGGGGTGTGGGGGTGGATGAAATATTTTGACTGAAACTCACTGTAGTTCCCTCATTCCTGTCCTCCAAAAAGTAATGACAGAGACATTTCCTTAGGCTTTTTCAGGCTTATAAAGAAAAATGTTTTCAAAATTGGGTTTTTATTAGGGGATTTCATTTTGGAATGAAATTGGGGGAAAAATTTTGGTACTGTCAAATGTCCTGTTTGGATATTTTTGGAATAAAACATTTTAGTTTTACATTTTGAAACAACTTCTTACCTAGACCTTTTAAAAAGTTTACAGCATAACATACTATAACTCAATATATTTAGGAATAACTGCAACATTTCAAGTGATTTGAAATACTTTTTCCCCTTGGATTTTACTTCAAAGAGAATTCTGACATTTTCTGTTTTCATTCAGAATTCAGAATGGAGCCAAAGTTTTGCAATGTCAAAATCCTTCTGTCCTCTGATCAGTTTTAATTGTGGCTATCTTGTTGTCTCAATATTACAATAAGAGAGGGTAATCTGAGTTAGATACTGGCTAGATGAATCCTGTTGTGGAAAAAGGCGCTTCTACAAATGAGAAATATTGAGAGCCACTGCCCTACTCTATTTAGAAGTAATGGAAAATAGGAATGTAGGATATCCAACTATTCTGAAGAGTATCTATAGTTTCATAGTTTCATAATTTCATAGTTTCTAGGGTTGGAAGGGACCTGAGCAGATCATCTAGTCCGACCCCCTGCCACGGCAGGAAAGAGTACTGGGGTCAAACGACCCCATCAAAGTGTTCATCTAGCCTCCTCTTAAAAACGCACAGGGTAGGAGCCTGCACCATTTCTCTTGGAAGTTGGTTCCAGACCCTAGCCGCCCTGACCGTGAAGTAGCGCCTCCTGATATCTAGCCTAAACCTACCCTCCGCCAGCTTGTGACCGTTATTCCTGGTCACTCCTGGCAGTGCACGGGGGAACAGTGACTCCCCCAATGCCTGCTGGTCCCCCCTGACTAGTTTATAACAGGCCATTAGATCTCCCCTCAGCCTTCTCTT
>NW_017729022.1:168732118-168733715 GCF_001723915.1 Gavialis gangeticus | reverse complement strand
TGGTGCTGGTTGTTCCTCCCCAGGTGCATCACCTTGCACTTGTCTGTGTTGAATCCCATCTTATTCACATCCGCCCACCCTTGTAACCTGTCTAGGTCTGATTGTAGCCTGTTGCTTCCTTCTAATTCAAGTCTGGATTTCTACTGATGTTAGTTCATTGTAATGTACAGAGGATATATGTGAATATTAATTTCATTAAGATTTCTGGAGACTTTCAAAATCTTCATCAAATGGGATTTGTTCCAAAAATAAATATAAATTTGTAATGAAGTTCAAACAACATGTGATTTAGTTATACAATGTTTAGGAAATGGAGTTTACTGGGATGTAGTATAATGTAGGGTAAGCATAGCTTAACAATGATGCAAGAAATAATTTTGAGACAAACACAACAAAAATATTACTGGTAAATCTTAATGCCAGTGATTAAAAGTGGGATTGTGGAGGACACAGGATTTCTCTGTCAATGGGAACGTTGCAATTTGGAAATCAATTCCAGAATCAAACTAAAATAAAAACATTGATATTTCTTAGGAACCAACATTCAGGAAACTATTTGTTCTAAGTCAGTTGAAGTGTTTTATAATGATTTTGAGGGTTTTTTTTTTTTTAGTTTGGAGTATATGATAAAATACACAATAAAACATTGAGGTAAAAAGGTATTTCAACTGGAAAATGCAAACATTCCACTCTGCACAGGTCAAAAACAGAATATCTGAACTTCATCAAAATGTGCTTTATCTTTCAATTTGTGCTTCAAAACATTGTTTTGGCAAAGGTGACAAACTTGTGTGAAACACTGCACCAATGGTTCACAATCTTTTGAGAGTCAGGGCATCTGTCCTCAACTCTCTTGAATTTGATGGCATCCTTGGCTGAGAACCATTGGTTTACTTCCTCAGTGATTCTCAATGGAGTACCACTTCTGCTGCCAGGTAAAAGTGCCCTTCATGGTTTATGTACAGCTAGACTGGGAATGGCTGTGGCATGTGCACACTCTCTTGCCTCATTAGACTTCTCTAATAAGCCTAAAGCAGGTAGGAGAGCCATTTTGTGCTGCTGCCGCTCCCATCCACCCACCCACCCACTCCAATACTCCTCCTGGAAATAGAGAGGCACCCAGAACAGTTCTATATATCCTATCTCGACCACCTGGGTATAGTTAGTCTATTGCATGAGGTTTATATCATCTGTCTGCTTCTATTTTTAAACCAGAGTAAAGGTTTTATAGCGATATAACACATCTCTCCAGTACCCTAACAGTAGATGTTGAGTAAAGTTTGGATATATAGCTCAGAAAGTGTGCAGCATATGTTGATGGAAGGGACCCTTTGGATTAATCTATATTAGCTACAAATTCAAGCTAGTTAGATAAACAACATTAGTTCTTCATTTGGGCATTCTTATTCAGAATTAAAGTAGCTTTAATTCAGTTTATCATACTAGATTACAAAGTCAAATAAACTAAACTGAATTAAGACCATTTTAATGTCAGAATAAATATATCTAAAAAGGGATTTAGAGTATCTTAATTCATTTCAAAAGTTAATTTGGATGATTTTTCCTGGGAGTCCCTTTCTAAGCAAACATAATTCCT
>NW_017729022.1:168712490-168727118 GCF_001723915.1 Gavialis gangeticus | reverse complement strand
TTAGAGTAGCTTAATTCATTTCAAAAGTTAATTTGGATGATTTTTCCTGGGAGTCCCTTTCTAAGCAAACATAATTCCTCTGAGTGAAAAGAAAGCCTCTCCATGATGAATTCTTGGTAAATCACTACTAATGTATCAACAGAAAGCTGAGAAGGCTTCCATTATTGTATAAGAAATTTGACAAACGCCCTCATTGCCCAATGAAATCTAACGGATTTGACTGTGTTCAAGAACACTCAAGACCAGGTTTTCTGTCTTTTACCTCTTGTAAATATGACTTTGTAAGTAATAATCTGCACTATCCTTATGCGTATGAAAAATGTTGGATACATGGAAAAATGTGATTTGAGAATATAAATTACATCAACTCATTCCTCAACATGTTGTTTTATATCATGTTTCACTGTGCATGATAAATTATGGTCCAGGTATCCATTGTCTCTTAATTTCCACTTTTTCCCTGATCCATAGCAGTCTAATAGACTCAAAAAGTCATTTGTTATACATGACCTTTAATTTCAGGTCTATATTCAGTCTAAGTACTGTCTCTGAGATATAGTTCCCATTTTCTGTATCCATGCATATGCTGATATCCTGAGCCTATGCTTCTCTGTAGATACAATGTTGTTCTATACCAAAAATAGACTTGCATTTCCCTTTATTTTCCAGAGTACTTCAGGTAATCTGTCAGCCACAGTTTTTAGGCATCATTCTAACTCCACACTGTCAAACCCAAGTTGTGAATCCACACATTTTCCTTATAAGTAACTACAGCTAGAAAACGTATACCTGTGAGCACAAAATGGATTACTGTGCCTAAGCATATTCTTGGGTGACACAGTTTGTCCTAATGGCATGGAAAATTTCATGTACAGGCCCAATTTATGGGAGCCTCTCTTATGCTTTTAATTCATTAAAGGTATTTTCAACAGCCCTTATTCTCTACTCCTTATTCATGCAAACCTCCTGTTGATCTCCTTGCGAACTGTGCATGACTAAGCAATGCTGAACAGGACCTGGTGTCACATGAACAGAACACTGGGTTCTGCCATTTTTAAACCAGATTGTGCATGCTGAACTTTGGTTCTGCTATGGGTATAGACTGGTTTTGTGTGCTGAACTTCTCTTCTGTTATAGGTACACACTGGTTTCTGATCACTTATACTGGTAAAAGTGTAATGTCTGTACCTGGCCATGATGCACAGCGTGTATTGTTTGTCCCTTAGTTGGAAGAGTGTCAGATGATATGAATACCTCATTGTGAAAGTGTTTGTTTGTACTATTCATATTAGAGCTACACTTCACTGATATCCTGGAATTTAAACTGTCATTAGTAATCACACTGAAAAAAGAGCCTCATTTTATTCTGCTCACCAGTGAAGTTGATGTTGCTCGGTTCCAAGTCTCTGTTTTTCCTTTTATCTCTGATACCTTGTGCTGCTCTCAAAGTAACAACAGCATCAAATGAACTTAGATGTCTGATTATAAATCATGCACATGTCGAAACAATAATGCTGAAAGGATTATCATCACCCTCTGTAATTACAGTAATGGAAAACAGATACAGAAAGGACTTTTCTCAGATGCCCAGAAAATCCCTGGAAAGGTCAATTTACTTTTCTTTGGGGAATATTTAATATAAGGGAAGTTATTGGTATACGCATCTGTTGAAAGAACTAACCTTATAATAAGTATAAACTCCTAATGTCACAATCTATATTGAAGGTGTATTTTATTGTTTCGCTATAGGGGAATCACCAGATGGCGAGGACATACACAGCTGAACAAATCTCTTTTTGTGCAAGATCACCATTTAGTCTTTGGAGGAGTGATGCCTGGTATTAGTAATGTGATGCATTTTCCTTTGGGGGAACCTTTTGCAAGTAGCAAGAGGTTTTACTATCTGTCTTAATCCAGGAGTCGGCAACATTTTGCAGTGTGTGTGGGGGTTCTATAACAGAGTTTAGCTCTGACTGTGGGCTGCTTCTGACCCAGCTTGTGCTCTGGGAACTGGCTTAATCTGTTTGTCTGAGGTATAAGGTATAGATTTGTTTTGAATTGGTGTTTTACACTGCTGTTCTACGTGGCATTCCTGTAAGAGGGTCTTGCTGTGTGCTGTTTCACTGCCTCTGGTCAAGGACTTTTTGATATGGCAAAAGAAAACCACATTAAAAACATTCTACATTACTAATTTCTCCCCTGACCTTCAAAGCTCTGAAATCTATTCCTGGTTAGTCAAGAAGCAAGTCTATCCATTGAACAATAGATGTAAATTGCAAATACTCCTGTAATCTCATTTTTAATTACAAAAATAGGACTTACCAAATCACCAATGAAATTCACCCCTATGGACAGGGCCAGCAAAAGGCCTGTGCACCTGTTGAGTTCCATTATTTCCTCAAATTTTAATGTAAACTGGACATGTTGTATAGTGACCTTGTGCACAGAAGTAAATTTTGTTTTGTGGGATCGGCCACCAAAGTCACAAGGTATGGTTTCAGCTGCTTGGTTGGCTGACTCTCAATTTAGGAAAAGCTTTCAAGCAGGTCTCACAAAAGTGGATAGTGTGAATGCTCATGGAAATGAATATAGCTCTGCTTGACACACCATGACACACCATTCTTCCCTGAATGTGTCTGAAAAGAGAAATGTTCTAGTAAGGCCATTCACAGAGATTAAAAGGCTGTGCATAGCTTCAAAACAAACAATATATTACAGTATGCTCCTAGCTCTGTCCAAAAGATAAATGAGAACAGTGCTGTACTGGAACAAATTCTACCTTCATTGTGCCCCCGCAGTCCCATTACACTCAAACATGTCACTACCATGTGCTTGTGGAAAAAACAGACATCACAGTTATATTTATGAAACAATGCAATGCAGTTGAAAATTATGTTTTTTTCGCTGTCATTTTTTTTTTTACTTCTCAGGAAATGGAGCCCATGAAATTTGTTGCAAAACATTTGAAAAGCCAGAAAAGTTACTCTGCTTTGTTAACAGAAACTGTATTTACTAGAATGAATCATCAGAGGCTGAATTGTCACCTTGTGCTCTACTCTGAATAATGAGCAGCATGTATTTATGCCTCCCTGGCCCAGAGCAGGGGTGTACAGTCCAGCTGTATTGGCAGGTGTGTTGATGGAGAGGAGATCTGGGGAGCCAAGGCTCTGACTGTTCCCCATCTCTGCACCCATACCTGTTTAGAAAAGAAAGCAGTGGTTCAATGAAGGCTACTCTTACTAGGAGTGTAACTGACAGCGAGTGACTGGGGCAGCACCTTTCAGTGCCACCTTTGCGAAGGGGTACAAACATAGTTGCCACCATGGTGGCATCTGGACACATGGCTGTGATTGGCACTGCAGTAGCCTAGTGCTGCCCTGTGCACTGCAGTTGCCTTGAATGTCTACCTCCCTACAATATGCCTCTGCTTATACCTTCAAACATCTCCCTATAACACAGGTACTATACTCCACAGGTTCCCCTTTACCCTCCTGTATGGGGATACAGATAGGATCACGATCTGATGCTGGGAGAGGAAGAGGAAGTGTGGTGTGAATATATATCAGTATGATTGCCATTCATAAATTCCTCTCTTAAATGGGGCTTTAATTCTTTCCAGTCTTCAAATCAGCTGATATGCATATTCCAAGCCCATCAGGTTTTCATATTACATCACTTCATGGAACTTCCTTTTTTATCAGGAGAATATAGGTGGTCCTTCTACATAGGACCTTTATTTTTCTAGGGATTATACTTCAGATTTGTGGCAAGATTTCCAGTAGGGAAGATGCAGAACTCTATTTTAATGAATGAGAAAGTAACACTTTACTGAGATATGTGGATATCTCAGTAAAGTGAAGTTCCTGTTGGCTCTTCAGCTGACTAAAATCTACAGTGGAGTATTACAAAAGGATCCGAAGCCAGAACTAAATGGTCAGTTAAGGATTCCCTTGGTCTAGGACTCCAGATCACTTGCTTTGCCTCTCTAAGAGAAGTGGCATGTTGGAGGAAGGGAGGTAGTGTGTTGGACTTGAGGAGAGAGGAGAAGTGGAGTGCCAGGAGATCCAGCAAAATGGTCCATCTGGTGCCAGGATGAGTAGGCTGAAAGCCTTGTGGTTGCAGACATTCATTTCACAGTCTGGGGAGCCATTGAGTATGGGAGGCATGAATGAGATGTAAATCTGTCTACTTTAACTCTCCCCATCCCTTCCTGAACATGAGTTTGGAACAATTGAATATACAGCCCAGGGACTCCTGAAGTTCTGGCCTGCGTTAAGTCATTACCCAATGGACTGCTGATTCACAGTACAGGGTTAATATCTTTTTTTTACTTAAATCTCATGAAGACCCAGATAGACACAACACACTTGGGTGCTTTCCTTTCACAAATGCCCACACAAACACAAATAAAAGCTTAGAAAATAACTTCTAGTGGGCTCTTGGTCACCCTCCAAACCGCCCCCTGCCAGCATTTTTAATGATATCTTTCAACAATCCAGCTACACCACTGAAGGAACGGCTGCTAATTCTAATTCTAAATAAATATTTCCTGTATTCCTTATGGTCAAGTCCACCCTTTGGTAATACTTTTTCATCACTTTCTTATGCTGGCATCTCTACAGTTGCGTTCCATCCTCATGAACTGATAGGAGTTTACATTACCTTTCTGCACATTTCTGACTGGACAAAGAATATAACTTATTTATTGCCCTGTATGTAACCCAGCATATCAAGCACCTTCTGTTTTATGTGGTTGAATGTATTATATCAGGATAAAGATGCCATATGGTGCCTTTCCAGAAATTACACCCTCTCAGACAAATGCTACTAAATTAATTGAGCACTAGAATATTTGCACAACTCCTTGGAGTAGGAAAGCATTACAACAATGCTGAGGGCAATGCCATCATACAGTGATGCTCAACCTCTAGCTCACAGGACCATGTCATTTTGCAGCAGGAGAGCAGTGTCTGCATTAATTCCTGTAACTGGAGAAGCTTTTCGAGAGCCATGGCATTGATACTGCCACCACTGCCCCCCGCCCCAACCAAATTTCTAAATTGTTGCCTGAGTAGGGGTCTCTCTGTGGCCAGATCTTATGTGTGGGGTTGGGCCAGTGGGAAGGGTCACTCCAGCTAGATCCAGCATGTGGGGCCAGGCCAGGCTTGCAGTCTGGATTGCACCTGCAGACAGAGCCTATGGAGCAACTACATGCTGGCTCCAGCCCAGTGACAAGCCCCACCCCCAGAATCTGGCCCATGAACTGATCCTGTGCCACATATCCAGCCCACAGTACCAATAGATTGAGCACCACTGTCGTAGCATAAATGCTATGCCTTGTGTCTCAGGGCAACATGGACCTGCAGCATCCCAGGAGGATCATGGAAGAAATTCTGCTTCATTGCCTATGGACAGTGGATTGCTCCTCTGGAGCTGCACCCTGAATGCTACTGCAGGAGAGATGGAGCCATGGTCCTGCCTCCTCCATTTCTCTTTTACTTACTTTCCCCCCTGCAATAGAGCAGGAATCCATGCTCTCCTGAGGGTACTGGACTTATGCTGTGGAAGGCCTTTGCATATATATGCAAGGGAGGGGAAGTTTCCTGTATAGTCCTTCCCATGACATAGCTACTCTGTTTTTAAAGGTACTAAACTGGCCAAGAAAAATGTTGGTTTGAATCGGCTTATTCAACAGTGCTCTGAAAATCCTATAATCTGTCCTATTTACTTAGTGAGGAGGCTTCTCCTTTGGGTTCCTTGCTTAATGGGGAAGGAGACTCCATTTTCTGATTGTAAGTTCAGTACAGACTTACCATTCCTCCTTGCTGGGAAAAAGACAATAGATATACCTAACCTCCAGTTTGGGTGTTGTTATAAGCTGCTCTATAAACCACATGCATTGTACTATGGGAGTTCTTTAACTGCCCCAGAAGTTCCTGTGCTTTCCAGGAATCCTATCCTCCAAGGTACCTGAACAGAAAAATAGTCTGTTGGAAGCCAAAAACTTGTGGTGCAGATGTTGGTGAGCTTTTTGTTTATGTGTCTGCAGTAGCTTTTTGTTTATGGAGTCTTGATTTCAAATGCGGTAAAAGCTCTCAACATATAAAGTATATTCTAATGTTCCCACATAAGTGCAACCGCATAATGGCAAGGTGCATGGATGATACAGACCTCACATTTCTGCTATTTTCTTTTCTATCTCATACTTTATTAGAAAATAATTTATTTCAGAAAAAATGTCTAGCCTTAGGCAGTCTTATGACTGATTCTCTCTAGTTTCTTTATCTCTTTCTCTCCAGTTGTCTCTTACATACATCCATTTGTGTCATGTTGTGTTAAATAGAATGTAGGCTCCTTTATGGTAGTGACTTTATTCACTTATAACCTTACACCCCCAGATCCTGAACCGGAATTGGGCTTTTGAACCTTACTATTATATAAGAAATAATAACAGCAATTTTTTGTATTCCTTGTGGCTCGTGAGCTTGAGATAGATTTTAAATCTCTTCATGGCATGGCACAGCATATTGACTGCCCTTCACCTCAGATCACTACAGAATCTATTAGCTATGTTGTTCAGCTTCTGTTCATTTCTACATTGTATGTAAGTATTGTAGCTGAAGAATGAACAGGCATTTTCTATATCTCTTTCCTACCACAATATCATCATAAATCTAATGTCCAGCTCACTGTTTTGTGGTCACGCTGGCCTCAGATCTGTCTTCAAACTGGGGATGAATTCTTTTAGTGTTAACTTAGCTTCCCTTCCTGTTTCAAAAGAACTGCAGCATAAGGCACGATGGGCAATGCTTACTTCTCTAGATTATGTTATCTCCCAGCACCCAGTATTTAGACTTATTCTCAAAATATCCTTTAGTGGAAGTATGCCCAATTTGACAACACAATGAATAAATAAAGGAATAAATAAATAAAGGAACCTCAAAGGAGAAATGGTGCCCTAAGACATTTCAAAGGCAGTTGCAAAACTATGCCTCAGGGTTTTAGGCTTTTCATTGTTTTCATTATTCTGTACTTAGCACTGGCCAAGTATCAGGCTCCTTGAGCAGCAAGGCATCTGGGATTTTTAGAGAAAGCAAAGGAGCCTCTAAACTGCCCTATGAAACAAGGACTTTTTCTCTTATGTCTCCCTCATAAGGTTTCATTTTCACAATGTTTTTAAATCAATCTACAGTGAGTCTTTAATTATACTGCTATCCATGCAGCAACAGTATATCCTTAAAGCATTATAAATTCAAACTGAAATTAATCTGCCTCGACCCCAGGTTTCAGACTATCATATGTAGTCTCAGCATACAACGCTTCTTTGTTATGCCCTTCTAATTTAGTCTTTGGAAAGTCCTCTCTGACAGCCAAATCAAGTGGTTTCAGAGAGTTGCAATTCTTGCAACTGCTTTTCATCAATCATTTCCACTTTGTTCCCTTTTAAAACAAGTGCATTCAATTTCCACTTTAATTAAGAAGCTGAAAACATAAGATGAAGCATAAATAACATGAAGACTGCAGACAATATAGACCTCTGACAGTGAGTCAACCACCAGTTCCTACTATCTCCCGAAATGAAATTGGCTTTGCCGGCTGATTAGAGAGCTGTTTTCAATAGCATCAAATGTTAACTACTGCATATTACAGCAAGCAAAATTGAACTGTATAAAACTTTCTTCTTATCTTCTAGTAAAATAAATACATGTAATAAAAATGCTACACTTACTATAATGCTATGTCAGCTTCATTCTCAGAACTAAGTGCACAGTAGAAGGAAACGTTTTTGGCATCACATTTTCATGAGATTCCATGAGAATCATACCCCATTTCATTCAACAGCCTTTTGTCCTCATTTCTCAGAATTTCAGAAGATTGCAAAATTTTCACTTTGTAATGTGAAAAATCAGGTGGCCATCACTGGCGGGAACAAATTACCCTGTATATTCTCAACATGCAGTAGTGTCATTTCGATTCTGGGAGCATGTCGTTTTAAAAGCAGCATTATTAAACAGTTTATATGGGGCAGGGTGTGAGAGCCCAAAAAGTTGTTCTACATTGTTTTCATTGGCTGTTTTCAGGCTTGGACACATAATTATGGTTACATTGGTGTAGTTGGCCCTTACTCTGGCATATAAAAAAAATGGGCACCTAATGTACAGCCCTATACAAGGATAACTTGTGAAATATCCAGACAAATGTGCCGTGGAATTATCCTGAGAAATATCAGGGGTAAAATTAAACCAGTGTATGCCCTGTCTACAGTTCATCCCAGTGAAAATGTTTGCTTAAGGCAGGTTATTACCTGATTCCTGCTACTTAGTGGTAAGGCACTGTAATAGCTGCCTACTGCATGCAGGTACCCTGGGATAACTGTACCTCTGCCCATTCTGGATCTCAGTATAGTTGACATTAGTATACATAAACAGTGTAATTTGTAGTAGCCTAGGCAAGTTGTGTGTCTGGACACTACTCCCCTTCTCTTCTATATGACTCTATAAACAATTCTGTTGAACAACACCCCTACAGGGGATTTATTTATAGATTTTATATATGGGGTTGTTGCCTGCAATAGCAGGGGACTGCACTTGATGACTCAGGGGATCCTTCCAGTCCCATGTCCTATGATGCTCTAACTTATACAGTCATACAAGCAAAAGTGCTTAGTTTAAGCTTTACATGGCATTGGCAGTTATTTAAAAAATCAGTCATACAGGTCATGTCTATAACACTTTCCTGTGGAGATCCTCAGTGTGCTGCCACATGTCATTCTCAGGAATCCTTTAAGCCAGGGGTGCCCAACCTTTTTGAATGTGGGGCTGGATCATGAACTTTTTATCACCCAGTGGGCCGGTAAGCCATATTCAAAGACCTCACAGGAAGCGGTATCACATCAGGAAGTGATGTCACATGACTTTTGACACTGGTGAAGTTGCAGGAAGTGACAATGAAATGGGTCTAACCAGTTCAAAACTCTCCCTCTATAGCATCCACCTCTGCCACTGTTCGGGACAGGATACTGAGCTAGATGGAACACAGGGCTGACCAAGCATGGCACTTTTTATGCTCTTATGTTCTTTGGCTGAGCTTCCACACTATGGCTGAGATTTGCAAAAAGGGGTAGATAGGTATGTTACAAAGTTGTCATAAACGATTTGGAGTCCTCTAAATCCCATTCACTTTAATGGAAGTTGGCCTTTTGACTCAGCTTTGAAAATCTCAGCCCAAGGTGCCAACCAAATAAGTCAAAATATATTTTGCATTTCTATGCAGTGCATCTATGTGGGGCTCTCCAAGCATTTTACAAACATTAAATGAACCTCAGGATGAGCCCAGCCGGAGCAGCAGGGGCTCAGCTGCACTTTTCCCCTACCTGCGCTGGTCAGTCCCGAGTGGCACATGGCTCCGCCGCCGCTTCTGCTGGCTGGTGCTGACCTGGGCAGGTCTGTCCCATCCAGAGCAGCATGCAGCTGAAGCTGGCTTCCCACGTGCTACTGGGGATGGGAGAAGCCCGGCCGGGTCAGCACCAGCCAGCAGAAGTGGCGGCGGAGTCATGTGCCACTTGGGACAGGATGAACCCAGCCGGAGCAGCAGGGGCTCAGCTACATTTTCCCCCTACCTTCACCGGTCAGTCCCGAGCAGCACATGGCTCCCTTCCCCAGCCATTCAGCAGCCATTAGGAAGCTGCTGAGGGGCTGGGGGAGGGACAAGGGGTGGGAACAAAAGTAAACAGTGTTTACTTTTGTTTCCTGTTGCAGCACCGCAGGCCTCAGAAAATGCCTTGGTGGGCCGCATGGTGGCCCATGGGCCATATACTGAACAAGCCTGCTCTAAGCCAACTGGGCTGCCCAGTTGCTAGATTTTAGGAGTGTACAGTGATGAGTGGGTCAATGCTGAGTGGCTCTGCCAGCACCTGCTTCAGTTTTATCCTGAGGGAAGGTGCTCCAGAGTTAATGCTAATCATAGCTTGAGTGGCATAGCTTGGAAAAATAAATAGTTTTTCAAGCCTCCAGGTGTATAGGGCTTTACCCAACAAAACTAACACAGAAAATTCCACCCAGAATGCCAAACACAAGCTGTTTAGATTAAAAAGCAGAAGAGTATATTGATGAAGGCAGGTGAATATCATTTCCTGAGGTGCAAGTGGACTAGTGACTTGTTGAACATCACAGAGTGAGTGAGTGTTAGAGCCAGAGTAAAAAGACAGGTGACTTGACTCTGAATATTATTTCTAAGCCATTGCATCCCAGTGGTACTTGTAGGTTTCCCATCTGTCAGATGGAGCTAGAAATAATACTTCAGAGATCAGTACAGCATTTAGAAAGCATTGTGCCAGTGCTATGAGTATGGTGGCAGTGATTTCAAGTGTATTACTTAATATAAGTAAGGGTGGCAGAATGAGGTTTCTGATTAGGGATTCTCCAGAACAGGAACAGATGACAGTGTTGTGCAGAGGACAGTAACTGTACTTACTATATTTGTTGTCTCTTGTCTTGCACAGAACCTGGAGGATTTCAGATCAGCAGGCCCAGGCCAAAAAAGGCATGAGAGTCTGCTTGGTTAGAGAGCCATGAGCCTTTGTCATTTTTCTTCTTTCGGGACTGTCATGAAAGTACATGAGAAACAGGCAGTGACTGTGAAACAAAGGGAAACTGCCCAGCCTGGTTTTGCAGTGCAAGCTGAGTAAAAGGCAAAAGAGAAACCAGGCAGTAAGTGATGAAAAATAGGACAGACTCTTAAGAAGTTCTTCAGTTTTAGTCATCAGTGCTATTGTTTATCATACAGGTAAATAATTTTATAATGTGAGCTTTATATTGACGTTATTCCTTTAATTAACTCAGTGCACAATAGAAAGAAATTATCATAGATAACCTCTGTTGCAAACAATCCTTTCACAAAAATGTATTTATTTTATCAGAACATGCTATGCACCGATGCAGCCTTTATCATGTAAAATTGCTTCTGAAAACAGTATAAATAATACTGCTTGTCATAGCAAAAGTATTATATTAGTCGCCGGAATAATCTAACCTCTGTCTGTTACCTGGAATGATCAAGGGCATGTTCTAAAGTTCTTATTAATTCTTCCTTATATAAAGACCTCATGGCTGTGTCTAGATGAGCACAGCTGTGCGGTATGTGGCAGCGCAGACATGTCTTGGGTGCCACATACTGCATGTTAAGTTGTTCTCTGCACTGCAAGGGAGCAATGTGGAGGGTTTTTTTGACCCCTGGATATCCAGGGGTCAAAAATACTTGTGGAGAAAAAATGCAGAGCAGCACATGCATGGGCAGCGTGTGCCACTCAAAAGCGGAGCTGGGCCACCTGGAGCTATGTTGTGGTTGCCAGCCAGGCTCTGCACAGCAGAATTGTCACTGCTGCAGCCCTAGGAGGCCTTCAGGACCCCAGGTAAGGCTGCTGGGGCCAGCACAGTGGCATGGGTGTTCCTTGGGGACAAGTAGTGGCAGTGCAAGGTGCACCACTGCTAGTTGTCCCCGGGGAATGGACATGACTCATGAGTTAAAAAAAAGATGCATCAGTCAAATACTATAATCTGCCCTAACAAGTTCATTCAGGATTAAATTTTGTCAATTACATTTCAATTCATATTTTACCAGTGTGCCTGTTGAGAGAACAAATAAATCTGACAAACTTTTACAAAGTTGGATTATTTTTACATCTGTGTCTATTACGCACTGGCTGCACCTACACATGAGCTTAACTGCAGAATAGACTAATTAGCTGCAGAGTAAAGTGTCACCGTCTACACATGTGACAATATTAGGCCACAAAACTAACACTCCAGTAAGATAGGGTATGGTACTATTTTACACCAGGATAATTTACTGCAATTAAACAAACAAACTATGATTAGCTGACTACAGGTGTAAATTGCACCTGGTCAGCCCAACCAGCAGGGGGCTAGGCTCCTGCCTGCCACCTAGCCACATACCTAGCCAACCAAAGCACCCTCATGCCCTGGTCAGCCCCTCTGCCACCACCCAGAGCCTGGGGCTGACCCCCTGTGCCCCTGCCAGACTGGGCCTGCTCTGTTTTGGCTCAAATGGCTGCTGTCCCAGGGCATATGTGTAGATGCTGCACCCAGGAGTAGTTTACTCTGGCTCAAACTGCTCCAGACATTATTGCTTCACATTAATTGCATGTGTAGATGCACCCACTGGCCATGCCTACACAAGACACTTACTGCACACTAGCTTATTACTAATGCGCAGTAGCGTCACAGGGCATGAACTGTGCTGTAATGCTGCTGCACAGCCAGCATCACCAGGAAGCTGTTCAGGGATGCTACTGCACAGTAATGCCAGTTACTGTGCAGTCATTTAGTACTTGGTGTTCAAGTACTAAATGACTGCGCAGTAACAGCTGCGCAGTCTGTGTCTCAGGTAGATGTGGCCACTATCTCCTAAGTACTGCACAGTGCGTTTTCTCTCTCACCACAAACAGGCTATAAGCAGCTGGCTCCTAAAAAGGGAAATGGAAGGACATTTCTAATGGCCAATTAGTGTAAAAAAATCAAATTCACAGCATGCAGTGTGGAACCTTGTGTAAACAACAAAATGCGGTCTCAGTCTGTACTGTGAGGCCTTCATACTGTAAAAATTGGTAAAACATATAATTCATCCAGGCAGACTGAAGATGTTCCACAACAACACTCAAAGCCCAAGTGATTCTTCAATGCACCAAAAAACTCTTTAAAAAAGTTTAGTTTTTACCAGTATATAATTATATGATTTGTAACTTGGATCAGGACATAGAAATATATTATAAATTCATTGTAGTTACAAATGTTATTTTTACAAACATACAACCTTCCTCCCCAGGAAAATCTACCCTTAATTCCAATTTGGATAATAAATATAAAAAATGAATGGTATTTTTTAGAGGAAGGAAGCTCTTTTCAATCCAGTTAATTTTGTTGCATAGCATAACATTGTATTCACTCAGTATTTTTTATAAGAAATAAATATCTTTTATTAATCTTTTTAATTTTCATCTATCCTCCTCGTAAAGATGTTTTGTGCCTGTAATATTACATTTTCGTCTCAGTTTTGTAAGGTGCGCACACTTACACCCATAGTCCCCCTTCTTTGAACATATGGATCTACAAACTGATTTTTTTTCTGATAAACTGGAAAAAATATTGCATTTCCCAACACAGTCATATTTTTTCCTTTTTTCAGACAGAGGGATCAGTTTTTTATGAGATCATTGTCCATAGGTAAGGAAAAAAATCAAATGATACTGCACATCTCAAGAACTAAACCCTCTCTTGCAAATTTTGCCAGATTTATAGAAGCTAGAACCAGTGATATAAGAAGTGGGTGCCTAAATTTATTCTCCTAAATCCATATTCAAATATCCAAATGAATGGTTTCATTTGCAATAGCAGTTTCTAGAATATCTGTGTCCAAGGGCCATCGTTATGGTAGAACCCCAAGTGACTCACAAATATACATGGCTTGTATCCTTGCAATAGACATATGAGGTAAAGAAGTATGACTGCCATCTTTCAATGGCAATCTGAAGCACAGGAGAGATTACAATGGCTTGCCCAAGGTCATATAGGAAGTCTGTGGCTGAGCTGGGAATTAACTTGGGCATTTTGAATCATAACTGACTGCTTGACCCAGTAGACTAGGGGTTCACTACCAACAGCCTGTGGGCCGTAAGCCCCATGAAGAGGTTGGATCCAGCCCATGGCCACTCAGGGAATCCAAAGCATGCTGTAGCCCAAGCTATTAGCCCCTTGAATAGGTAGTGAGGGTAAGTGCAGGCAGCTTAAGTGCTTTGGGAGGTGGAAACTTGTGGCCCACACCACGGTTCCAGATTGCAAGCAGCAGCCCACAGAAGGTTGCAGCTTCCTCCACTAGACCATTCTTCCTAACCAGTATCTCAAGCCATCAATTTAGTAGGCCTGTGTGAAGTGGCTAGTATTCGCTTCAGATTTGGCTGATTCGGGGGACAGTGATTCGATTCAGTGATTTGAATCACTGTCCCGAATCAATTTGGCCAAATCTGATTTGGAGATTTGGCTACTGCTGAATCTCCAAATCATCCAGGACCATCTGCCCCTGCCTGGCAATGGCTGCTCTGCGCACCCTAGCTCCTGGCACTTGGGAAAAAAAAGCCCCAACTCAGCGGGTGATGCCGGGTGGATGGGGGGGGTGATCCCTGCTGCGCCCCACTGCCCCACGCTGCATGGGAGGCTCTGTATAAGCCCCCCAACCCACCTCTCTGCTGTCCCAGCCCTCCTATGGCTGCCCTGCCCACTGCGGCTCTGGCCCTTTAAGAAAAAAAAACCCTGAGAAAAACCCCGTACTCACCATTCCTGCTGGCAGGGGGTGCTCCCTGCTGTCCCCCACTATCTTGCACCATGTGGGGGGCTCTGCACAAGCCCCCTGAGGCCACTGCAGGAGTGGTGAGTCCTGAGGCTTTTCTCCGTTTTTTTTCCCCTTAAAGGACCGATGCCATGGCAGGCGGGGCACCCGTGGGGGGGCTGGGAGAGGGGGGTTTGGGTGGCCTCATGACACAGCCCCCTATGCAGTGTGGGTCAGTGGGGGGTGGTGGGGGGTAGTGGGGATTGCCCCCCCCCACCTGGCAGAACC
>NW_017729022.1:168705518-168712438 GCF_001723915.1 Gavialis gangeticus | reverse complement strand
CAGGGGTCATGGAGGCTGGTGGAGCAGGCAGAGCATGGGGGCTGGCAGGGGTCCCCCCATGGTCTCCTCCCCTAGCCTCCCCTAATACTTAACATCTCTGAGTCCGCAGGGACTCCCTGAATCATCAAAGCTCTCCAAATCTTTTCTGAAGATTCGGAGAGCTTCAAATCTATTTGGACCTTTTAATTGGTCCCCTGATTCAATTCGGATTTGGAGATTCAGCCACTGAATTGGGCCGAATCTCCTCTCAATCGAATCACCACCCAAAGCTTTGCACAGCCCTACAATTTAGTTATTATGTACACAAGGAATTCAACTTTAAACATATAAATCTTGGTTATCAAATCTTCTATGCTGCTCCACTTACCAGTACAAGACTGTGTCCTACAGCATCTTTATCAATACTTTGTATAGTCTAGTTCTAATGGCTACAGTCATGAAATTTCTGCTACTTTGGCAGACTACTCACATCACTCTGTTAGTTCTCACTGTCAAGAAGTTTTCCCCAATATTTACTTTAAAAATGACCCACCCTGAATATACTTTCTCCCTCCAACCATCCTACTCCTTTCCCACCCCCCAGCCAGGGAATCTCATAGAAATATATGAAGGAGTGGGACTGACATAGACATCAGGAGACTGAGACATCAGGGGACCTTCTGCAGATGTTGCAACTTGGTATGCTTTTTATCCGTTTTATTCATAGTTTTCAATGGATCTGTTTTCAACAGATTTGTTTTATTTTCCCAAATGGGAAGACCAAAGCACAGAAGGTGGAGAGAGTTCCTCAAGAGAGCACAATGAAAAGTCAGAGAAAGGAATGGAAGCCATATTTCTTGATTTCCATGCTATTGCCCTATCCACAGGCCTTCCTTATTGCTTTGACTGTGTTTTCCCTCCTCAGATATAACTGCTTATTTCCATACGGTGCCACAGTGCCCAATACTATCTTTCTTTATGGAGGATACAAACAACAGGGTTTGTCTACTAGTTTCTGAAGACTCCTCCTGTCACTTAAAAGTTTCTTTATTAAAACCTAAGATATGTCCTTCTCATTTACTGTACTACCATGGGTTAATTGGCACTAACAGATGATCACAGATGTTTGCAAGATGTTGCTGAGTCCCCTATGAGACTCTCATTACCTGCACAGTGTCAGTACAGTGCTGTTATGTAATTTATTCTTTTGGAATGACTCCATCCCAATATAACTAAATAACATAAATCTTTTCACAAATGTCAGCACATTGGGTTAAACCCAATACTATAAGGCTGTAGGGATTGTTTTACATTAACTGAATTTTCTGATTGTTTTCTCTACAGGCTAGTGACTCTAAAAGTGCTTTTCTGTTATCCTGATTAAAAAGGATTCTGCTTTCAGATATGCTAGAAGGAGACCCAAAACAAGCCAGTAATCATTTGTAAACATTTGCATATGCAAGTAGTGTTAAGTAGGCTAAACAGGAGAAAAAATAGAGCCATTCCATTCAAAATTGTTACTTGACAAGTGTCCCCCCTATTTCTGATTTGAATCACTAAACAAGCAAACAAAGCCTTCTTCTCAACACCATCATTGCAACATATATCCAAAAGGTGGCAGTACTCATCCACCATTCCTTTCCTGTTGAGCGCCTAATAGTATCATAATGTTCATCTGTTTGCAATATCAATATCATCTGCTTCTCCCCAATGTATTTTTATTTACAACAGATAGAGTGTAAATGTTCCATATTCTGCTGCATTGAGGTATACTTCCCTTCAGCAGACAATGTGCATGAGTACTGTGACTTACCTACATTTTTGGCACATTATAGCTGCAGAGTACTTTTCTTCAGTCTCTGCTGTACAATGTAACACATCAAGCTGCAACACAGTCCCCAACTGAGTACAGGGTTTTAATTTGGCGGAAGAGCATGCTTCTCTCGATGTCATAAACCATAAACACACAGCTGGAGCAGTTTATGAACTGCAGAAAAACTCTCAGTATTTTAGCCCAAGTATTAATTCAAAGATCACACTTTGCTATTTCCTGCTTCATTGTTGTTTGCAAAATAGTTTAATGTGCAGTGAGTAGTAAACTGTTTAAAATCTGCCATACACATTGATGTGGTTTTATATTGTCAGAGAAGGCAGGATTATGCTGGTTTTGGTGCGAGGGAGAAAGGAATATTACACTGATAATGAAAACCGCAACACATTTACTTTTGAACAATCATTTCAATTACATTACCATGTAGATATTTTAATCAGAAATAAAAGCGATAATCCCCAAATGCAGGCCTGACAAGAAGAGAATCAGCTATATGCTTAAAAAAGGAAACTAAGCACTTAGCAATGGGACTTAAATGGACAAAAATATGAATACTTTTATTAAGCAAATACCCAAAGTTTTAAATAGGTAATAGATTAATTATAATTAATAATTAATAGTGGCTATATTATGTCAGTGATAGAGGACAAGGTGGCCATATGTCACTAGAGCATCTGGCCTTTTATAATTTCAAAGTTTACTGGTAGAGTATGCCCTGTATATAGCTCTTCAGAAACAATTTTGTTGAACAGCATCCCTACACAAATTTTTATACAGACATTTCTATGGTATTTACCTATATTTCTTCCCTGCAGTGAGCTTCATGTATGTACAAGTGATTTTATCTTTTGGGTCTTTCTGTCACAATAGTTTGGTACCTAGTAATACTTGGTGACACAACCAAGTGAGAAAAGCAAGGAATGACACTATTGTGAGTTTGTGATACTGAACAAAACTAGTGAGAGTTTATAAAGTCCATATTTTGTGGGCTTTGCAGCCAGAGTCACAATAGCTACTTTGAACAGGATTCAAATCATCTCAACATGTGCCTATATTTAGGCAGGGCAATGACTGACTTTTGACTGCCTGGTCCAGGAAAAAGATCCAGAATGACACACATCCAGCATGCCCACTGAGTCAGTGGAGCAACTTCAGAGATGCCTAGGCGTGATTCAGGTGTAAGAATGCAGGAGTCATAGGGCCAAAGGGAGAATAAGCCAAAAGGGAATATATATGTTTGTAGCCCACTGGTTTAGGCTGTTGGTTATGGGCAGATGAAGCTATCTTTCAGTTGGTGCTTTTCTTGTAGATAAAAAACCCTCTGGGGAAATGTAGAATGTACCTATATTGTTTCCATACCATGCCCTGGAGTGTTCCCATGGAGCAGGACCAACCCTCTCACTCTTGTTCTACCCACACCACTTCCTGAACATGAAGCATTGTATTTAGGTTAGTTTTATGAACCAAGTGTTACATGAATGTGCGTACCTGCATGCACACACACTCCCACCAAGAGGTGGGGCTAATCTTAGTTGTGTTTGTCTCCAGTTGCTGTCTGCTCTTATGCTTACAGAGCATTCAGTTAAGCCTTTTGTTTTGTGCCCTAGAGATGGTTGCCAAGTTCCTCCCTGCTGGTCCCTACACAACCTCACTGGGACAAGGAAACCCCTGTAATACACACAAGTTAGAGTGTCCATGACCACACACCCAGAGTTGCTCTGAGATTTCTTGTCTTGGGCATGGTTGTTGGTGTTGCTCAGGACTGCTCTAAGCTGGCTATGTTACTGCATGTCTAAGACTTGGTATGTGTGGAGCAGCAAAGTGTGGACAGGGTCATGCTCTGTGGTGGCATACTTGGACGGCACTCCATGGAGGCAGCATGGACAAGCCCTCAAAGTGGAAGCCAAGAGTAATCTAGACTGACTGACTCACACTCAATTCTGTAGTAACATGGCTATGCTGCTTCTGGCGTAGGAACTAATTTTGGTAGAGCCAGTGAGGCACTGCCTTGTATTGCATAAATGTGCCATAGAGGTTTGAGGGCCTTAATTGTGGGTGTCTCTTTGTTCACATATGGATTTGAATATTAAGGAAGATTATTCTAAAATTATTCTTAACTTGACATAATTTTTAATTTAGTTTCCTTGTTCTTCGCCTTTCAAGGATTATTTGTATAATTTGTTTCTATTAAGTATTTCACACTTAAAAATCAGTAGCTACTTGCAGCCTTAAACTCCATCTTCACATAATGCATCCTTTTTAGGAAGCGTCCGCCCATGTAATTCTTAAAGTATTTTTAAAAATGTGTACAATGTGCACTGGGAGCTGTGGAAGGCAGGAAAAGGATACACCGCATGGCTTCAGATTGTTAAAGGGAACTGAGCTGGCTAGCGATCTCAGCAGGACATAGGGATCATGAGGAGGGAGGACAGAGAAATCATATGAAACACAGACACTCCACATGCTCCTGAGCTTTTCTTTGCTCCCTCAGTTTTCATTCCTCTTATTGTGTCTGCTGGAACAGCCTAGAGGACTGAAGCAGACATCTGAGGAAAAAATCACCTGATTTCTAGAAACCTGGAAATCACTTATTTCTAAGAATACAAGAGGTACTCTTGAGGGACTATGGACCTCT
Source organism: Gavialis gangeticus (assembly GCF_001723915.1). Taxonomy (NCBI): domain Eukaryota; kingdom Metazoa; phylum Chordata; order Crocodylia; family Gavialidae; genus Gavialis; species Gavialis gangeticus. The sequence continues at coordinate 168,707,993 of NW_017729022.1, read as the reverse complement.
ACTCATGAGCCAGAGAATACCACTGCAAAAGGCCCGTTTCTTATAATACTTGTATATTTGGCTAAATTGTAATATATGCCAATCCAAAGCTCTGGTTAGTGAACCTGGTCCTGCCTACTCCACTCTGTGACTTTCTCCTCCAAAAGCTGAGAGATCCTTTCCTCTTTTGTTTTATCCTTTTCCCTTGGAAACATTTTTGTCTTTTTTAAATTGGAAGTTAAACTTTTAAGAAAACCTGTGCTTCCTTACTGCACAATGACAATCATGGTCTCACTTGGCATTGTTTTTTTCACTGGTGCAGCAATCTTATTTCCTTCCTTGGCATCACTTCTGATCTTATATAGTGGGACTGAGATAAGCATTAGGCCCTTAGTCCTTTAGTGAAGAACCTAATATGCATCCAGTAGCAATTAGACAATTTTGCCTGGAGATGTCCCAAGAGTAGCATGTAAGCTGATTTTAGAAGGATCCTTATAGTGATGCTCTTGAAATCTGCATAGCATATAGAAGAGTGAGTTACAGGGAGCACCTTCATTTGAAACCAGCTGTGGCTACATCTGCTTAGCACCTCTGAAAATCAGGCCCATGATCATCCAGTGCTTAGCTCTTAATCTGTGATAGAGATATTACCTGTGAGATGTCTGTGAGATGCTCTGAAAATGTCTGTGAGATGCTCTGATACTACAGGAAAAAGACCATATCACTATCTGGATTGGGAACTGCTTTTTAGGATTTCATCTATGTGTATGTCACCACCTTTAAAGTTAGGCTTTGTCACTATTCTTATGAGATTGTGAATCATTTTGGAAGAGAGCATTTGGTATGGGATTTTCAAAAGTGCTCAGCAATGATCTAATTTTCCTCACTGTGAAGTTCATGTGAATTTTTCAATTGACTTCTGTGGGAGCACAATTAAGCCAAGGCTAAGGGCTCTTGAAAAATCTCATTCCTAGTTTTCTGTCATGAAGAGGAATGCCAAAGTTTTGTGACTTGGTTCCAAGTATGACCCTAGATATACTGATTCCAAGGGTAAGTGTGATTTATTCTTTCTCCCCTTCAACAGTAAACAAGTATCTTCCTTTTACTCTCCCTTCCACTCACTCTTTCCATTTCTAGTCTTCTTTACTTCCCCCTTTTGTTAGGGGATTATGAATTGTCCTTGAGTTTGATGCATCCCATATTTTCAGAGAACAGGTCATATAGCTCACAGTCTTCCTACAAAAAGGCTGCTTTCTCAAGTGCCACTCTCTCCAGTCCTACTTATATGTACATTCCTACCCAACCACTTCTATAGCCATTGCACACTTTCATGACCAGTCTGGTCACCACGTTGCTATAAATGAGAGACAGAACCACGCCAATCTTACCTTACGACTGAGAGAATTTGGATTAGAAACTTAAGCTACTTTTGAAGAGAAAATATTCCAAGAAAATAAAAAACAAAAGAAATGTAGGTGATATATTAAAATAAGATTACCTGGTGATATTAATCAAGTTAATAGCAATGATCTTTATTGGATGGCTGGTTGTTTTTATATGTCTCATTGTAGAAGTGGGTTTGAAGGAGTGATTTGAAGGAGAGGGCAGAAGATGTTTTAATTCATGCATTTGAATTAATCCATGCCAAATTTAAGGAGAGATTTGTGAGAGAAACAGGCCTGGACCTTCATGGCATCCTCCTCTTCAAGGTGAAAGGAAGGAGATCCATGAAGGAGATCCATATACAATAAAAGGCTAAGAACATATAAGCAAGGAGGGGAAAAATAGTGAGGAGTCTTTTACATTTTTTAAGCAAATCAGCCACCCAACTGATCTTTTGAGTACTCATGAAAATAACTTAGAATGACCAAGCAGGTTACAGTATATAGGTCTCCTACCAGCTATTAAATAAATAAAATGGGCAAAACATTTATCCTGATTAAAAAATTGTAAATATAGGTAGATTCCGTTGAGTAACTTTAGATTTTCAAAAACTAAAAGTTATCCAAGGTTCTTTGGGTAAATTTGATATCTTTTATTAGATCAACTTTATTTAATAGATTTCATATATATCATAGACATTAGGGCTGGAAGGGACCTCAAAGATCATCAAGTCCAGCCCCCTGCCTCAGGGGCAGGAAGTCAGCTAGGGTCAAAGGAGCCTAGCAAGATAAGCATCCAAGCATTTCTTGAATGAGTCCAGAGTAGGTGCCTGCACCACTTCTGGAGGCAGTCTATTCCAGATCTTGGGGGCTCAGACAGAAAGTAAATGTTTTCTTATGTCCAGCCTAAAATGGTCTTGTAGGAGTTTATGACCGTTGGTCCTTGTTTTTCCTTGGGGCACTCTGGTGAACAGACATTCTCCCAGATCCTGATGTACACCCCTTGTGTACTTATAGGCAGCCATCAGGTCCCCCCTGACCCTGTGCTTTTCCAGACTGAGGAGTCCCATGGCTCTCAGCCTCTCTTCATAAGGCCTATTCTCTTGCCCTCTGA
>NW_017729022.1:168699456-168700518 GCF_001723915.1 Gavialis gangeticus | reverse complement strand
TTGTTTGCTTTACCAGCTGCGACATCACATTGGTGGCTATGTACATCTTGTGGTCAGTCATGACCCCCAAAGTCTCTTTCAGCAGTGGTGCTAGCAAGCGTAGCACTGCTGTGCCTATAAGTATGCTGCGGGTTTTTTTCCCCGAGGTGGAGTACCTTGCATTTATTGGTATTGAACGTCATCAGGTTTGTGTCCACCCACTTACTAAGCTTATCCAAGTCAGCCTGGATCACTAGCCTGCCTCAGGTGTGGATGCTATGTCCCAAAGTTTAGTGTCATCGGTGAACTTAGCCAGTGCGCTTCTGATACCAGTGCCCCCATTGTTGATAAAGATGTTGAAGAGAATTGGTCCAAGGACAGAGCCTTTGGGGATGCTACTGGTCACAGAGCGCCATAATGACTCACTGCCATTGACCACTACTCTCTGGGTCCAACCTTGGAGCAAATTTCCCAGCCATTGCGCTGTAGTGTAGCCGAGGTCACAGTTGTCCAATTTTTTCATGAGGAGGTCATGGGACACCAGATCAAAGGCTTTTTTAAAGTCCAGGAATATGACATCAATCTCGTCTCCCTTGTTCAGGTGATATGTCACCTGGTCATAGAAGGAGATGAGATTGGTCAGGCAAGACCTACCCATGACAAACCCATGCTGGTTATCCCTCAGGATGTTGCCCTCAGCTAGCTTATCCAGAAGGGTCTCCTTGGTAATTTTCTTGAGAATCTGACCGGGGATTGAGGTCAAGCTGACTGGCCTGTAATTCCTGGGATCTACTTTGCGCCCTTTCTTGAAGATGGGTACCACATTGGCCTTCTTCCAGTCTTCAGGTACATCACCTGAGTGCCATGAATTTTCAAATATTTTTGCCAATGGTTGGGCTATGATACCTGCCAGGTCCTTGAGTACCCTAGGGTGTAAATTGTCAGACCCAGCTGACTTGAAGGTGTCCAGCCTCTCAAGGAGATCCTTTGCTAGATCAACACCGATGCGGGGTATAAATATACCCTCACCCTGGCTGTCCCGCATCTTGCTAGGCAGGGTGGTCCCATTGGACTGATGAAAGA
>NW_017729022.1:168688967-168689344 GCF_001723915.1 Gavialis gangeticus | reverse complement strand
GATGTGAAGTTAAACTAGCATCGCCGGGGGAGGGGGCTTCAGGAAGATGTGGAGACACCACCCGAGCAAAACAGGTGACAAATGCAAGGAGTGCCCAGGTAAGAAACAGGGGTCCAGACAGTCTCCCAAATCGGGGGGTGGCACACGCAGCTAGGCAAGGCCTTAAATGCCTATATACCAATGCTTGTAGCATGAGGAACAAACAGGAGGAACTCACCCTCAGAATAGCCAGTTCAGACCCAGACATAATAGGGCTTACAGAAACGTGGTGGGATTTATCCCACGACTGGGCAGTTAGCATTAAGGGCTATAGGTTTTACAGGCAGGATAGAGAAGGAAGGAAAGGTGGGGGTGTGGTGCTCTATGTCAAGGAGCAA
>NW_017729022.1:168682367-168687799 GCF_001723915.1 Gavialis gangeticus | reverse complement strand
TGAAGCCAGATGGAGCTCAGTTATAGCCTAGGCTTTCCTGATCTGCTCCCTGCAGGTATGGACAAGTGCTGAGTACTCCTTGTTGGTGGTAATTCCAGCCTTCCATCCTTTATAAGTTTCTCTTTTGAGGTTTAGGAGGTCCTCAAGTTCCCTGCTGAGCCAAGGGGGTTGCTGCGCCCTTTTGCTACCCTTTCTCTGAGATAGGATGATCATTCCTTGTGCTGTCAGGATCACTCCCTTCAGGAGCAACCACTCCTCTTGGACTCCTCTTCCAGTCAAGTCATGGTCCCTTAGGGCCTTGACAATGAGTCTCCTGAGCTTGTCAAAGTCAGCTTTCCTGAAGTTGAGGACTTCAATATTGCTGACTGACTTGCCAGCTTTACAATGGATAGTAATGGTGATCAGCTCATGGTCACTATCACCCAGCTTTCCATCGATTCTTGGGTCACTGACTATGTCATCCCCTTTGGCCAGTACCAGGTCCAACATTGCTTTACTTCTGTTCAGCCCATAGACTTCTTGAGTCAGGTAGAGCTCAAGAAGTAAGGAAGCTTTGTGACCGATCGGATTTGGCCAAGTGCTTCCCATGAGATGTCCGGGTAGTTGAAATCTCCTATGACAACCATGCACTGAGAGCAGTAAGTATGCATGAAAGCCAGTCAGTTAAGATGTAAATTGAGGTGGTCAGTAGGTGAGAGACAGGTGGCGGTTGGGGGTGGGAATGAGGAATGAATGTAGCTGGCATGGAAGACTGATGCCACCTTAGTTAGGGGTCACATGCCCCCGCAACAACTGGGGGGGTCTCCCCCATGGCCAATCTTGTTGACTGGGAAGCAGTTGCACTACTCCTGGAAGTGGCCGGGGTGCTTCACTGAGGTGTTCCCATTCCCTGGCCAGTGCTTACACCTGAACCACCAGAACTTCCTGGGTTTCACTTGCTCTAACCACTAGGTTATCCTATAAACAGAGGTATGGGAACACCAGTATGTCCCCAGTGAAAACTGCCATCAAAGCCATGACATTTTCTTGATCCATCTATTAGCTCTTATTTTACCTTTGATAGGCAAGCTGCATGTATATGCAGTTCATTCTGCTTGTGTGTGTCTGAATGATCTGGTGGTATCTTTTGGATTCAGCCATATAAGTACTGCATATTCTGTGTGGACATTAAAGGCTCTTTGTCTTAAGAGGAAGGTTTGTCCCCTAGCTTATAACCCATCTAACTGCCTTCATGTCCAATTGCACCTGGGGAATCTGGCATTCACATCCCCATGCTTATCTTGGAAATAGCCCTCAGAGGGTCAGTCAAGCTGGCTTTTTGGCTGTTCTTTGCTAGTCTGAACAGCTCTTGAGAATCAGGATCAAAGTTTCAAGAACCCAGGCAAATACATTTATCAGAGTCAGGGGCAGTACTTCAGCCTACCTCTGCATCTTTGTGTCTTTTGGGCAGCACTATAGTTTCCTTTCTTATGATAGATTCTATAAGAGGTTTAACTAGTAATTTTGGCACTATGGGCAGCCATGTTGTCAAGTGATGGAGAGTGGTGGGATACCAAGCACTGGGAAACATGCGTGTGTGGGGTACCAGGTGCCAGTGAGCAGGGCAGCAGTTGCTAAGCAGGGGTAAGAAGTCATGTTAAGGGTCAGAGAGCAAAGGTGTGGAGTGCTACTGGATGCTCCTGGCACTCCCTCTTAATGAGTGCCCAGAGCTGGTGCCCCATTTGCCACATCCTAGTTATACTACTGAATTAATAACAGCCTTCAGTCACCTGAGGGGTATTTAGAGTTACCGTATTTCCAGTTCCAAAAAAGAGGACACATGCTATGTGCATGTGTGTGTGTGGGAGGTACATGACTGTGAGGGGCAGTGATATGTCAGTGCCCTGGCCCTGCACATTCCATTGCCCCTCACTGCCAAGCCTAAGCCCCTCCAGCTCTGCTGCTGCCCATCAGTCCTGAACCAGGGATGCCTGGCTCTGCCAGTACCCCTCCCAACTCACAGTACCCTGCCCTCCTGGGCCATGCTGGTGCCCCTCACTGGCAACCCACAGTCCACTGCCCTACATTCTGGATACACAGCCCCTCCCCACCCCCTGCCCATCACTTGCAAGCCACAGTCCCCTGCTCCCTCTGTCTCCTGGCTGCCCTGCCCCTGCAACCTTTATCCCATAGTGGGATGCTGCCTACAACCCAGCCCCCTCCACAAATTGCAGTCCTACACCCCAGGGTGCAGATGCTGCAGCAAGACGGAGGGAAAAAGGCAGGTGCTAGAGCCCTGGGGTGCCTTCTCTGCTGTGGCAGAGAAGCTAAACTGAACTTGGTGGGTGTCGGGACCCTGCGGACATCTCTTCTTCCCCCAGCTGGCCACCCAGTTCCCAGCTGCAGCCTGAGCAGCTGGGCAGCTTATCCCAGTATCTGCAGGCACCCGCCCCACCTCGCACAACTGAGCTGAGCAAAATCCCAGACATTTGATCAGATTAAAAAAAAATTCCTGAACAGAAACTGAAGGATAAAAAAAGAGGACATGTCTGGGAAAACCTGGACATATGGTAACCCTAGAGGATGGAGCTAGACTGTTCTTGGTGGTGGCAGATGACAGAAGAAGGAGCAATGATCTCAAGTTGCAGCTAGGGAATTGAGATTAGATATGAGGAAAAACTTTCCCACTAAGAGGGCAGTAAAGCATTGGAACAGGTTACCCAGGGCGTGTCTACATCTGACCCTGACTGCACAATTGGTACTATGCAGTACCTCCTGGCACATGGGTCATTTTTGACCCTTCTGCTGTGTAGCAATGAGCTACTGCACAGTAACTTGTTGCTACTGCATACTAGTGGCAGTTGTCATGGTTAGTGCCCACCGATGCTATGTTGCCATAGCTCATTGCTACAGCAATGGAGCATCTTGTGTAGATGTGTCCCCAGAGAGATTGCGGAATCTCCATCCTTGGAAGTTTTTGAGACTGGGGTAGACAAAACCTTGGCTGGGATGATCTAGTTGGGGCTGGTCCTGCTTTGAGCAGGGGGTTGGACTAGATGACCTCCTGAGGTCCCTTCCAACCCTAATTTTCTACAATTCTATGATTCTACTTAAGCTAAATAAAAGGCTCAAAATAGGACTGCCCAAATATTGTCTTTACTTGTGCTTTGTGAAGTATAATGCCCTCCATTGCAGAAATCATTAGATAGACTTATACAGATTGGTATATAAAGCAGGTCAGACTAGCTTTTGCTGTAAAATGTAGGCATGTATAAACAGCCTCAGCAATTAAGGCATAAGGGAATTCTGCCATCATATTTTGTCCTGTTATTTTGATACCCCCCCAGAAATGGTTCAACGCCAAGGAAATCAGTGAGGTTGGATTACCTGTCAGCTTTCCCTCTCCATTCCTTTTCCTTGTGATGAAGCATTCTCACTGTGGTAAGGTGCAATTCTTTGTTCAAAATGGGGATGACATGAAGTGACACCTCCCTCCTCCTCTGCTTCCAAGATTGATTTCTACTCAAGCTGTTTAGATTGAGACCTGGGCCACCTGTGCACGAGCTGTCAGGAAACGTGGTGCTTTCATTTAAACAGCAGGCAGCTATCAAAACAGCAATAAGAGAGGCTATCAGGCTTAATAACGGCATGCATTAAAAGTAAAATAACTCTCAGAGGTCCAGTAATGTTGCTTTTACCATTTGTCAGGTGTATAATCACCCTGGAGAATAAGAATAGTGAGGTCTTTGTAAAATCATGAATCAACATTCCAAACAATTCAACTACTGTGCATAGGTCAGGTCAGTACCCTCCCGTCTCAAAAAACTACTTAAGCCCTCCTTTCTCTTGAGACCATTACATCAATAGATACCTACAGTACTACTGAAAATGACAGCTTGCAATGTAATACCACGAGGTCCCTTTTAATAGCTCTTTTATATTAACAGCTGCTGGGGGCTGTTTTTGGATGTTTGTCCTTGTTTCCAAAACCAGGCAATATAATTCTTTATATTTTTTATGTGAGAAGAACTTATCATTTTATAGCTATCTTTTATTTATCTATTTATTCCTATATTCAGTGAAATGAAATGAGTAGACCTGGACTGAAAAATCATTCAAAACAAATGATTGAGTGGGAGGGGAATTGTTTCTGGGTATTCAAGGTAGTCTGTTTAATACTCAACATTATTTTAATTTTAAGACATGGTGAACTATCACTAAGATATACAGGTTAAAATTCAGGCCCTATTAAAGCCAATGGCAAAACTCCTACTGACTTGAATAGAGCCATTGACTCCCACTGACGTGTGGGGCCATGGTTCAGCAAATCAGGAGAGCTGGTTACTGGCACCCAGGAGAAAGCTGAACTCTTGAATAACTACTTTGCCTCGGTCTTTCACCAGACCAAGGAGAAAACCATGCCAGATAGAGAAGAGGATGAGCATGGTAGGAATAATTGGCTTCCTACTATGACCATAAAATTGGTGTATGACCAATTAATAAAATTAATTGTATATGAGTCAGCAAAACAGGATGATCTTCATCCAAGAGTGCTGAAGGAACTGGCCGAAGTCATTGCAGAACACCTGGCAAAACTGTTCCACAACTCGTGGTGCCCTGGAGAAGTCCCTGAGGACTGGAAGACGGTCAATGTTGTGCCCATCCACAAGAAGGGCAACAGGGAGGACCCAGGTAACTATATATCAATCAGCCTAACTTCCAAGCTAGGGAAAATCCTAGAAAAGTTCATCAACGAGTCTATCTGCGATAAGCTTCAGAAGGTAAGATTCTAAATGACAGCCAGCATGGCTTTGTCACAGGTAGGTCTTTCGTTACCAAACTCATCTCCTTCTATGCCCAGGTAACTTGCCACTTGGACATGAGAGAGCAGGCTGACATTGTATACATTGACTTCTAAAAGGCCTTTGATCTAGTATCCCGCAATGTCCTCATGAGAAAACACGAGGATTGTGGGCTTAACTCCAAGACAGTCAGGTGGGTGAGAAACTGGCTGCAGGATAGGACCCAGAGAGTCGTAGTGAATGGATTTGTGTCATCCTGGCAAGAAGTGGACAGTGTTGTCCCACAGGGGTCAGTGCTCGGTCCAGTACTTTTCAACATCTTTATTAATGATTTGGATTGGGGGTGGGGTGAAGAGCTCACTGGCCAAGTTCGTGGACAACACCCAGTTATGGGGAAGTGTGTTTACTCTTGAAGATAGGCTACAGTTACAGGCAGACCTAGACAGGCTAGCAAGTTGGGTGGGTCAGAACCTGATGAAGTTCAATGTTGAGAAATGTAAAGTGCTCTACCTTGGGATGAGCAACCCCCAACACGCCTACAGGCTTGGTGGCACCAAACTGACAAGCACCATGAATGAAAGGGACCTGGGGGTAATAATAGAAAACAGTATGAATATGACCCAGCAGTGCAATGTTGTAGCCAGTAGGGAA
>NW_017729022.1:168673617-168677367 GCF_001723915.1 Gavialis gangeticus | reverse complement strand
ACCTTGGGATGAGCAACCCCCAACACGCCTACAGGCTTGGTGGCACCAAACTGACAAGCACCATGAATGAAAGGGACCTGGGGGTAATAATAGAAAACAGTATGAATATGACCCAGCAGTGCAATGTTGTAGCCAGTAGGGAAAATAATACTCTGGCATGCATCAATCAATGCATCTCCAGCAAAGCCAAGGAGGTGATTCTTCCTGTCTACTCAGCACTGGTGAGACTGCTGGAGTAGTGCATCCAGGTCTGGGCACTGCACTTTAACAAGGATGTGGACAAGCTTGAGAGAGTCCAAAGAAGAGCCACCCATATGATCAGAGTCTTAAAAGAAAAGTCATATGAGGAAAGGCTGAGGGACCTGGGACTCTTCAGCCTGATGAAAAGGAGGCTGAGAGGGGACCTGGTAGCAGCTTACTGCTACACTAGGGGAGTACATCAAGGGCTTGGTGAGCAACTGTTCACTAGGGTACCCTTGGGGAAAACCAGGAGTAATGGCCACAAACTCCTGGAAGATTGATTCAGGCTCAACATTAGGAAAAACTTCTTCACAGTCAGGGTGTCCAGACTGTAGAATAAGCTCCCCCCAGAGACGGTGCAATCACTTATCCTGGAAATCTTCAAGAGGAGACTAGACAGTCACCTTGCTGGGGTCACCTGACCCCCGGTTATCTTTCCTACTTGGTGCAGGGGCTGGACCTGATGATCTTCTGAGGTCCTTTCTGGCCTTACAGTCTATGAATCTATGCAGCCACAAAGATGACAGAAAAAAATGTATTCAGTGCCAGTACTATAGTTTGCAGTATCAAAGCTTCACCACTTCATATTTGATGCCATATTTACTTTGTCATCTCTGAAAAATATATTCCTCTGTTCTTTGTCTTAATCTGTACTTTATATCCTATATGTACAGTATCAGACTCAAAAATGAACACTGGATATTCATTGAAAATGTTGCCACCAAAAATTAACCCTTAGAAAGAAAGTAGGAAAAATGAATAAAACAACAGAATATAAATATGAAAGCCAGAATGCGAGCATCTAAGAAAGTTGCATGGAAACATTTTTGAGTGAAAACTATATAGACTTTTTCATTGACATTTTATTTTCTCCCTTTTCTTGTTTAGAGTTTGATCCTAACTTCATTGCAAACCAATGGAAGGATCCATAGATTTCAGGATCTACTTATTTTAACAGTATGGAAATAAGGCACTCTGGATAAAATAATTTTCTTTTGCAGTGCATATTAATTTTGGTGCTCATGGTGACTGCTATCATTTGTATTTGATTTCCACAGAATTTGTTTGAACAATCAAGATTTTCTTATCCTAATGCCTGCACAAGATTGTTTTTAAGCCTATATATTTTAAAGTCTATAATAAGGTATTTTTATGGGATTGAACCTATTTGATATAGATGGGGACAGGGATATTAAAATCCCTTACCAGAAGTCTGAGACAAAAGCATTTAGAAGATATGGGCACAAACTTAGTTTTGTGAGTAACAGAAAGGAAAATTAAATTTAAATCCTTCCCCTGACCAGTAAATCTCAAGCAGCAATTAAGTAATCCATTCACAAATTACAAAAATAAAAATATCAGGGCCATAGGAATCCTACCACATTAGATAATCTGGTCCATCTCCCAGTAGGGTATAATCTGCCAAACAAAGAAAACCTCAGATGCCAACAGATGTTGTTCTGGAATTTAACCAAAATGCCTGGAAACTGATGAGTGAATTGCTGAAAAGATCTGAGTGAAAGAGATTGTTTCCTTTAATCCCATTCTTCTACTTACATCGCATCCATGTGTATTCTTTGCACTTATTGTGTCCCCATGAAGTATCCATCCCCTCAAACATCATGTAATAAAGAACTCCCCAAACTTCCTGTGTTACAACCATTCTCTATCCAATGGCTTGACTGCTGAGGGAACACCATGGCCAAATGGGAGCTACATGTGACTGGTCTGAGTCTATAAGTGTATAGCTACTTGTCACAATGCAGCTGAACAAGTTAGTTCACATACTGGATGCAGCATGGCCCTAGAGCTAGGTTTGGTATCTGTGCATAGTACCGCATCGTGACCTGAGTAGCCATACCCTTAATTCCCAGAACTGACCATGATAAAGATCACTGGTTAAAATAAGGCCTCAACTACCTATATATACTATTTCTGACAGAATTAGCCTGGAAACATCATAATAAAGAGCCTTCTTGACACACTGACAGCAATTTCCTCCTTCTTGTTTGACTGAAAATAGAATGCAAAAAACGTATCTTTGTTTACCCTGTCCTGATTGATTTAACCTTGCTGGTTGTAAGATGGAGCTTGAGCCATTTGTGATGTAGCTGATAGTGACAGCAAGGGAAATCCTTTCCAGTCCTAGGCCTGATGTCCCTAATTATCATGAAGGTTGAGAGTCAAAATAGTAATAAATAATGCTAGTTGTCAGCTACAGCAAATAGTAAACAGTAAGTATTAGTAAATAATAAGAAAATATATGGAATCCAAACTCTTTCTGAACCTCATAAAACTTTAGTGATAATTAGTTTCAGTTTTGGTCAGGGGGCCAAGCTATTACTCATGTAAAAATAATGCATTTTTCTTATTGTTCAGAGATAGAAAGTTATATAGAGGTATAAAACCAATCTCTCTCCCCTCCTCCCCACTAAAATAGGAACCCCTCAAACAAAAAACCCCAAAACCTTCAGTGCATTCACCTCCTTATGTCAGAAGCCTAATTGCTGTCATTCTAGAAGACTGAATAGCAGAAGCACTGTTAGTGAAGGTGGCCAAGAAGCTGTGCTGAATCAGAACATCTCTTGCTACAGCAGCCACCATGAGGCTGTGTTGACACGTTGCAAGCAAGGACTGGAGGTTATATCCAATTTCTGTCATTGAAAATTCCTCTACTTTGTGACTTTCTGCTGCTAGAGGCCCTGTGTTCTGATTTAATCCAACAGAAGCTGGTATATGGATGGATGGAAATATTACTGGCAAGTGTATTCATTATTTAATATTTATATTAGAATCACTCCTAACTCAGTCTGGGTGCTAGGCAAACACAAGTGAATTAAAAACATATTTGAAAATTTGGGAATGAGCCTCCTCCATCTCCAATTTCTCAAAGTAATTTGAAACATTTACATTTAAAAAATATATTACTTTTAGTCATATCAGGTAGGCAAACTTTATTTTAAAATCATTACAGTGAATATCCGTACCCCCCTCAACACAGATAGATCTAATCGTAAAGGAAACATGTGAGGGTATAAGTTGTCCAGAATCTATTTAATGTATTTATACCCGTTACAGCTTTATCTTCTTCCCTAGGTATCATTTTTGTTATTTATTTCAGACATTAAAAGTTCAGGACTGTGAATGCTTCATAAGAACAGTAATCAGTTTTCTGAATGGCTGAATAGAACAATAAGATTTTGTAACAACTGAGACATATTCTTGTCCTAGTCAGTGAATAATGTAAGCAACAGAAAGTCCTTTTCATCTTTTAGCAAGGGTCCATTATTTCTATATATCTCTCTTCTATGCTTTATGAAAAGGTTTGTACAGTAAATAATGACTGACTATGTAGTAGTCCTTTCTTCTTTTGCCAAGCTCTTTTTAGCTTTGGCAGCAATTCTGTTTTCCCTGTCATCATCTAATGTCTATTTATTTTACATTGCTACAAAGCCAGTGAAATTCCTTCATAAATCTCAGGTTGTGAAGATGAAGAAACAATTCAATTCC
>NW_017729022.1:168672191-168673464 GCF_001723915.1 Gavialis gangeticus | reverse complement strand
GCTGATGGGTCTGTGGGGGCAGGGAGGGGGGAGGGTTGGTGGGCCTGAAAAGTTCCATGGCGGCAGCTGATGCATCTGGGGATGCTGACAGTGGGTAAAAACATCACAGCCCTGCGGCTGTGGAAAGTGGCTGGGCTTTCCCAGCCCCTGGGGCTGTGCTGTAAATGTGTGCAAGCATTTTCTAGGCTGGGTTAACCCTCAGTAGAGCTGGTTAACCCCTTGCTGATCTAAAGTTAGTTCAAGTCTGACCAGAACTAACTTTAGATTGGGTGGACTTGGGTGACCTAAGCCCTGCAAATGCTTGTACACCCAGCTATTTAGATTGCCCTAATTGAGGTTAGGTCAATCTAAATTTAACACCTGTATGTACTCTGAGGCTGCTTGCAGACATAAAAAACCCCGAAAAAAGGCACTTTAAACTCTGTGCGCCCCCATGCTGAGCCCAGTGCATACCCAGAAAAGGCATCATGTGAGTTGGATCTGGTTCTCCCAACATATAGATTGAATGCTTTAGTGGACTTTTTTGACACTTTTCTTTAATATCTTATTGAATCAGCTTTAGATAAAAGCTCCAAAAAGCCCTGCTGAAGCACCAGATCTATACAAAAACTGTGGAGCTGGACTGAAGTAACCCACTGCTTCTTCTGGTAAAGCGTGTTTTTTTTTAATGTCTGCAAACAGCCTAAGTGATCAGTAGATGGCCTGTTGTGGAGAGAATTCAGGATCAGCATGTAGTGGGTACAGAAGTGTCTGATTTTTGCACACTGCATGGTGCCCATTTTATTGCATTGGGTGATAAAAGTGAATAGGATCAGATGCAGACATTATACTTTTCCTGGTTTAGGTGGTTGGAAACCAGAAGTTCAGAGCACATAGACTGGGTTAAGAATGGCGGACCTGGTCTATGGCTGCTTGTACACACCATGGGGGTTTGCTTTGGTTTAATTCTCCCTAAATTGAAGCAGTGGGTTTTTAAAAACACTGCTTCAAATTAAACTGAAGTAAACCCCTGTGGCATATAGACAAGGGTTGGGTCCAACCCTTACTTGCCTCTCTGGTGGTGGGGGGCAGGGGAGGGCGAGCTGCTGGTGGGCTGAGTGGTCCCTGAGCTGCCGGGTGGGGGTACTTCTGTCCGTGGCAGCACCCCCCAGGCAGCACCTGCCCACAGGTACCTGGCCTGGGCAGTCCTGGGGGGCACCACAGCCATGGAGGGAAGCAGTGGGCCCCCATACAGAGCAGGCAGGTAGGCTCTGGGAAATAAAAAAAAGATCAG
>NW_017729022.1:168670107-168671956 GCF_001723915.1 Gavialis gangeticus | reverse complement strand
GCTATTACTCATGTAAAAATAATGCATTTTTCTTATTGTTCAGAGATAGAAAGTTATATAGAGGTATAAAACCAATCTCTCTCCCCTCCTCCCCACTAAAATAGGAACCCCTCAAACAAAAAACCCCAAAACCTTCAGTGCATTCACCTCCTTATGTCAGAAGCCTAATTGCTGTCATTCTAGAAGACTGAATAGCAGAAGCACTGTTAGTGAAGGTGGCCAAGAAGCTGTGCTGAATCAGAACATCTCTTGCTACAGCAGCCACCATGAGGCTGTGTTGACACGTTGCAAGCAAGGACTGGAGGTTATATCCAATTTCTGTCATTGAAAATTCCTCTACTTTGTGACTTTCTGCTGCTAGAGGCCCTGTGTTCTGATTTAATCCAACAGAAGCTGGTATATGGATGGATGGAAATATTACTGGCAAGTGTATTCATTATTTAATATTTATATTAGAATCACTCCTAACTCAGTCTGGGTGCTAGGCAAACACAAGTGAATTAAAAACATATTTGAAAATTTGGGAATGAGCCTCCTCCATCTCCAATTTCTCAAAGTAATTTGAAACATTTACATTTAAAAAATATATTACTTTTAGTCATATCAGGTAGGCAAACTTTATTTTAAAATCATTACAGTGAATATCCGTACCCCCCTCAACACAGATAGATCTAATCGTAAAGGAAACATGTGAGGGTATAAGTTGTCCAGAATCTATTTAATGTATTTATACCCGTTACAGCTTTATCTTCTTCCCTAGGTATCATTTTTGTTATTTATTTCAGACATTAAAAGTTCAGGACTGTGAATGCTTCATAAGAACAGTAATCAGTTTTCTGAATGGCTGAATAGAACAATAAGATTTTGTAACAACTGAGACATATTCTTGTCCTAGTCAGTGAATAATGTAAGCAACAGAAAGTCCTTTTCATCTTTTAGCAAGGGTCCATTATTTCTATATATCTCTCTTCTATGCTTTATGAAAAGGTTTGTACAGTAAATAATGACTGACTATGTAGTAGTCCTTTCTTCTTTTGCCAAGCTCTTTTTAGCTTTGGCAGCAATTCTGTTTTCCCTGTCATCATCTAATGTCTATTTATTTTACATTGCTACAAAGCCAGTGAAATTCCTTCATAAATCTCAGGTTGTGAAGATGAAGAAACAATTCAATTCCTTTTATTAAAACTCTTGAATGTCCTCTTTCCTATTCTCTCACCCTCTAATTAGGTTCAGAGAGGTTATCAGTTTGAAGATCTTCTGGAAAAGAATCAACTGAGTTAGAAGATTGCATATTGAATGTCTTACATTTCTGGGTGTTGAGAATTGATGGGTTCAAAAATACCAAACCAACCTAGGTAATCACAGGTACCTCACAAATTCTTGTCACCAACTGTTAATTTGACTAAATCACAATATTACCCCTTTCTCTCCTCCTCTTTGTTTCTCTCCCCACATGGACACATGCACATGCTGTCCAAACTGTGAAGAAATAACTCACAAAATGACTCTCATGTGTTGCACAGTTGTGGCTCATTGGCATCTTCACCTTTTTTTTCAAAACAGGAAGATAAAAACAATAAATTCAGAAACAGTGAAAAGTTACATGGAGTTCCTTGTTACTAATATGGGGACTTCAAGTAATGGGTCCTCAAATACTGAGGGTGTGAGCAAGCATTAACAGGACCTCGCTCAGGCTTAGGTGGCTTAGTTTAAGCTGCCTAAATTTGAGTCAGGATTGGAACATGCAAGCATTTTTCCCTTGCTGGGAGAAGGTGCAGGTACCAGGAGACAAGTAGATCAGGCAGGGAGGTGCTGATGGGTCTGTGGGGGCAGGGAGGGGGGAGTGTTG
>NW_017729022.1:168665514-168669487 GCF_001723915.1 Gavialis gangeticus | reverse complement strand
TGAGGTTAGGTCAATCTAAATTTAACACCTGTATGTACTCTGAGGCTGCTTGCAGACATAAAAAACCCCGAAAAAAGGCACTTTAAACTCTGTGCGCCCCCATGCTGAGCCCAGTGCATACCCAGAAAAGGCATCATGTGAGTTGGATCTGGTTCTCCCAACATATAGATTGAATGCTTTAGTGGACTTTTTTGACACTTTTCTTTAATATCTTATTGAATCAGCTTTAGATAAAAGCTCCAAAAAGCCCTGCTGAAGCACCAGATCTATACAAAAACTGTGGAGCTGGACTGAAGTAACCCACTGCTTCTTCTGGTAAAGCGTGTTTTTTTTTAATGTCTGCAAACAGCCTAAGTGATCAGTAGATGGCCTGTTGTGGAGAGAATTCAGGATCAGCATGTAGTGGGTACAGAAGTGTCTGATTTTTGCACACTGCATGGTGCCCATTTTATTGCATTGGGTGATAAAAGTGAATAGGATCAGATGCAGACATTATACTTTTCCTGGTTTAGGTGGTTGGAAACCAGAAGTTCAGAGCACATAGACTGGGTTAAGAATGGCGGACCTGGTCTATGGCTGCTTGTACACACCATGGGGGTTTGCTTTGGTTTAATTCTCCCTAAATTGAAGCAGTGGGTTTTTAAAAACACTGCTTCAAATTAAACTGAAGTAAACCCCTGTGGCATGTAGACAAGGGTTGGGTCCAACCCTTACTTGCCTCTCTGGTGGTGGGGGGCAGGGGAGGGCGAGCTGCTGGTGGGCTGAGTGGTCCCTGAGCTGCCGGGTGGGGGTACTTCTGTCCGTGGCAGCACCCCCCAGGCAGCACCTGCCCACAGGTACCTGGCCTGGGCAGTCCTGGGGGGCACCACAGCCATGGAGGGAAGCAGTGGGCCCCCATACAGAGCAGGCAGGTAGGCTCTGGGAAATAAAAAAAAGATCAGGCTCACCACCTTTTTTTTTCTTCAGTGGAGCCTGCCTGTATGGGCTGCCTGCACAGCCCCAGAGCTGCATGGGGCCTCGTGCTTCCCTCCACAGCTGTAAGGTAGCAAACTAAAACACCCTGGATATGTTTTATTTTGCTATGTCCCAAAGTCATTTAATGCGCAATATGCTGTTGACAGTGTAAACAGCAACGCCATTAAAGCAGTGCAAAAGGGCATTTAAGCTGCTTTAAAGACCAATTTTGTGGCATGTACAAACCCCCTATGATAAATCTGGATGGGAGGTCTATCTTTAACCACTTCATGCTCAGAGAAAAATCTATTTGCACTTTGTGAGCTTTCACATGCAATACCTGAGATTTCCTGAGCATTCACAAGACCTTGCCAGTTTGATCTTGTGAGATTTTCCAATTAATTTACAAACATAGCTGTTTGCTACTAGTATGGCAAGATGCATTGAATCTGAATATGACTTCCATCAGCAGTTTGCTGTATTTTCAAGGGAATTTTATTTTTGGTGTATTTGCAGTGACATAGAAGCCTACTGACGTCTAGTTTCCAGGCATTCTCTCTTGCAGGTGGGGACTTTTTCCAGGTATGTGTTTTTACATTGGGTAGAACAATGGTTTTCCAATCTTGATTGAAACATTTAGGGCTATATTCTATTTAGGGTATTAAGTTAGGTGCTTAAGTGTGATTTGATTCCAGTCTGTTCAATTCCCTGAAAACCCATTAATGAATCTGCAACACACTTGCCATCTTACCTTTCAGACAGAGTCACAAAAAAAAGCAACAAAGAGGAGGACCCACCAAACTTCTGCATTAATTTGTTCTGAGGAACTTAAGCAAAGTAGAATAGAATCACACTTAGGCACCTTGGACATTTGTACACATGCTTATGCCGCAGCGCCAGGAACTTTTAGAAGTGCCCAGCATTGCGGCACGTGCATTTGTATAAACAGCGAAATGTGTGTCAGCACTGAGAAAATGGTGGTGGAACACTTTTGAACCAAAACACATCAAAGCTGTTTTGGTTCAAAAGTGCACTGCCACCATTTTCTCAGCACTGACATGCATTTTGCCATTTATACAAATGAATGTGATTCAATGCTGGGTGCATCAGCTTGCATGCAGAGCAGACTTGATTAATTGAGTCTGCTCCGACCTGCTGTATTTCCAGTGCGGCAGAACAGACAAATGTATGTGTATAAATGCCCCTTAGCTCCACTTAAACAATTAGGTAGAATGAGGTCCACCCCCTAACTTCTAAAGCAACAAACATGTGAATCCATATCCATGAAATGTCTTGAGTTTGCTGATGACATGATTTTCAACAGTCCTAAAAGAGATGCCAGATGACAGAGAGTGGCAGATCTTCAAATGGGGCAGTTAATAAAATGATGGAGCTAAGACAATTTATACTGTGGCCACTGAACTGCTGCATCTTATTCCTAATTGCATTAAAATGAACTCTGCCTGCCTGCTTTGGTTTAATAAATCACTTAGAAAAGAGAGGCTATTACAAAAGGGTGTGGTCGTTCAAAAGAAAAATAAGGAAGTAACTTTAACTAAAATGTATATTTGTTTGCAAAATTGTGAATAACTAGTTAAAATGTGGAACTGCAGAAACGTTAGAGTGGAAAAACATTAAATGAAAAGCAACATAAAAGACAACAAAAGGATTCACCATATCTCATAGCAGAAGATGAAAACATTGCCAAATGTATGTACATAGCTACATTTTGATGTCATATAGAACAACATCGATTGGTAGTATTTCCACTGAAGTCAACAGAATCCACATCCACAATGGTGTAACCAAGCTTCTCTAATATTTTCTTTAGCTTACAACAATTAGTTGCAACAATTGGTGTTAAATTTGACCATTAGCTGTTTACTCTCTCTCTCTCATACAGATCTTCCAGTGAATTCAAAGGGAGTTGTCTGTGAGAATCCAAGGGCAGAATTTTGCTCTGTCTCCATTTAGGAACTGCCTGCAATCACTTTGCATTATTTTTTATATTGTGATTGGCATAGTTTTTAGATGGTGCCCCACCTTAGAGAGAAAAATAACCATTGATATTATCTTTCTCATTGTGTAATCAGTATAAAACAAACCAGACATTATGACCTTTGTGGTTGGAAACTTTGGGACCAAGGTTACCAAGTGTGCAGATTGTTTCTTAACAGAGATATGCTACAGTAGGTCTGTTCCAGTAAAAGTCCATTACATATTTTGTGCCTACTAAGACAATGTCATGATCCAGTGTGAAAGTGCAATCATCAGACTCCTCTGTGGATATAAATTAAACAGTATTGACACACTTTCTGTCTTCTAACAATTGAAGAACTGAAGGAAAAGAAATCACGTTTATGGGGCCTGAAAAAATATTTAGGATTATCTCCCCTGCAAAATGAACTTTTAAACTTAAAGTCGTATTTTTTTCCAGCTTAATGCTTTATAGCTTATCTTTGATCATTATAAATTATTCTTTGTAAAGAGCAGTGGTTGGGGAAGTAGCTGGCAGCATGTACCACAGGAGTTTAAATGGTCTTATTTATTGAAAAAATTATAAAAAGTAAAACACTAAAGTGTTTCACATTAAAAATGGTATGAACCCACCAAGATAGCTGGTTGTAACTGTCTGTGTAAAATTATGGTCAGAATAAAGTAACCACTTCTGGCTCCAGAATAAACTTTCCATGTTTCTTAGAGCCAAATGCATTTGCTTACTCAGATTTTCACTTGAATCATAATATTTTGGGGGGAGGGTGGGAGTGATTCAAAGAATTAAAAGTCTTTCCAGAAAGGGGCTTTGAATACTTCTCATCTTAGAATATGATGTGTCATAAACACAAGGAATCCAGATGACTCTCATAAAGCAGTTAATTCTTTTTATACATGGTGACACCAGTAGCAAACGAATCTACACATGGTTGCACAATATAGATTAATTCCCAAGTGAGATTCAGTTCATCCAAGAAAATTTTCTTCTAGTGCCAAGATCTTAGTGCTCCATTAGTGGGATCAT
>NW_017729022.1:168657323-168660514 GCF_001723915.1 Gavialis gangeticus | reverse complement strand
CAATACAGATTAATTCCCAAGTGAGATTCAGTTCATCCAAGAAAATTTTCTTCTAGCGCCAAGATCTTAGTGCTCCATTAGTGGGATCATTATAACCAGGATATCACTATGCGTTCTTTCAGTCTATATAGACAGCTATACTGACTTTTATACTATGGCCTGAAACCTGGGCCCTATCAAAATCAATGACAAAACAGCCATTGCCTCCAATAAAATCAGAATGTTATTTTTTGGTATATCTATATTGTTATAACATGAAGATGTAATCTTTGAGGAAATATAACCCATTGATCACTGTATTTTCAATATATGTAGATCAAAACACTTGCTATCTGATCAGTTTTTTGTTTTTTTAACTTTATATAAACATTTTCAGTAGTAAATGTCAAGTTTATGAGTCTTGTCTGTAGGGTAGAGAGAAGTCTTCAGGTTTTGGCATTGCTATAGCAAACAATATTATTATTGTCAATGTTTGTTAGAAGCTGATGACTTGGATAACTGATCTTTTAAAGTAGTCTTTCTATCAATCATAGAAGCTTAAAGATGCTTGAACCCACATTCCTTAAGCTGTAGGCCAGTGCCACACATCTTCAATGTACAGAAGTTGCTTTTTTCACAATTTAAAGTGCTTTATTGCATGGCTTAACAGAAGTGGATTTCTTTACAGTACTTTAAAAATGGATACACAGTGCTTTAAATTAACACTTTTTAAATGAGGTATTACATTTGAGTCGCTGTATTTTATAGCAGTTTAGCAACTTACAGTGCTTTAAATAACTTCTGTATGCTGGTCAAATTTCTGACCAGTGGAGAAGCTCCAGGAGGCTGTGGAGTGCCCCCTGTCTCCTGCCTTAGAAAGTGCAGGGAGGCTTAGCCTCCCCACCTGCAACAAAACACTGAAGTTCTGTCGTGTTTAAGGGTCCCGTAACTTTATAGTGCTCTAAAAAGTACTCTAAAAGTGCAGACAGAAGTGGCAATTTTTGTCCAATTCGGCCCCTGAAAGCAATCTACAGCTCTGAGAAAACACAAGTGTATGGCTGCAGAGCACTTGAAAAGGGCCCAGTCTTGCAACAATCTGACCCCTCAGTGTGCTCCACTTTGGCGTGCTTTAAAAGGGCTTGAACCCACAATAATCTGAACCTTCTTTATGCTGTGCTTTGGAGCATCTTCATCTGAACCCTCAGGTAATGAAGATTCAGATGAAGATGCTCCAAAATGGAGTGTGGCAGGGTGGCCAAATCTCCCTGCCACAGTAAAGAAAAGGCACAAAACTTACCGGACGATGCCAAGGAAATTGTGCCAAGTCGAAGGGATGGGGACTAAGTAAAGGAGCTGGCTGGGGCCACAACAGTTCAAAGGCTTCCATGGCAAGCCCAGCTGCCAGGATTCAAGGCTAGGGAAAGAAGAATGATATGGTAGGGAGAAGAAAGAAGAACCATGCCAGATAAGAAAAGGGAAAACAGCTGTGCCTCCAGGACAGCAAATTGGATGCTGCGATGGGAGACAGAGTGGGGGGAAGAGAAAGATTTAAGGAGACACTGGGGAAGCATCCGGTGGTCAGCCTGAAGGAATGGAGAGTGCAGAGGCTCCAAAGACAGAAGAAACGAGGGACTGACCCTGAGGCTGGGGAGGAAGCCTCGAACCTGGACCTACCTGAGAGAAGCTGGTGACATGAAGGAGGTTCCTTTACCTATGAGTCCAGTTTTGGGGAGTGGAGAGAACTGCCCCGGGATGCTAAGGGGGAGAAGAAATCCAGACTGGGTTATCACTTCAGGAGAAAGGGGTTCATCATGACCCTGAAGTTAAGGGTGGGAATAGACCCCAAGGCTGGATGACTTTGGACCTGTGCAGGGAAGAACAAGGCAAGCGACCAACATAGTAGGGGACCCGGAGTAGTAATTAAGTGGGATTAAGAGTGAACCTGCTACCTAGGAGGCTAAGAACATCTAGCCCAGAACACCTAGTGCGGTAAGGGCAGGGTATGGGGACGGTGGAGCCCTGCAAAAAATAAGCAGACGTCCTGAGCCTCTAACCTGAGTTTTGTCTCTCAAAGTTTGATACCTCTCTAATCATCACAGATGTGGCAGGCAAGTTATAAGGGACAGAACTTGACAGCTACCATGGACACAACCTGGCTCAAGACGACGCGGCCTCACGTACCTCACATGCAGCATCTTCATAAACTTCTGTCTGCACAAGCCAGTAGCAGGGCTTGGCTGGCATGGCCCAGCACTGCTCCTGATGCTGTTTTCAGAATGGGAGGGGGGAAGGGAATGGAGGGAGCTTGTTCTGGGGGTTGCCCAGGTGGTGTTGGAGGGTGGGGCTCCAATCCACCCACCCTCCACTCCAGCACAGTTGGGGAAATCCCAGAATGGACCTCCCTCCCCAGCCTTGTCCTCCCATCTTGAGACAGAAGACACAGCCTCTATCTACATCAGCTCCAAATTAGAGCTTGATCCTCCCCCCCCCGACCCAACAGGTAATGTCTGTTGGGTTGGGAGGATTGGTCGAACTCATCGCAATTTCTGGGAAGCGCCATGACTAAGATCTAAGAGCTACACTTCTGTCTACACCTTAAATTACAGCACTGTCATACATGGTTGGAGTATTTCTGTACACACTCTTTATGATCTTTCTATTCTTACTCATTGCTCTTTGCTCTCACACATACATACATATATCATGTATTCCCCATGTAACATGCACATTTTTGAAAAAAATGAGCTGCTGGAATTTGGAGTATGCATTACATGTAAGAAATACAGTAAGAGCAGATGTTGCTGTTTACAGGTGAAACTGAAAGTAAAATCTGCATTGAGCTACACGGAGCAGAACAATGAACAGGCTTAGTTTCACAGCTGCTACTCAGTTACTTTTTTTCTTCATTCTGCCTTTCAAAAACAAGGTGCATATCATATTCTGGGGTGTGTGATATGCAAGAAAATATGGTGTGTGTGTGTGTATGTGTGTGTGTATAGGTGACTGGTAGGCGGGACACAGGGCTGTCCCCACTCCCGACACTGCAACGGATTCTGTGGGTGCTAGCCAGCCTCATCTCCGCTGCCAACACCACCGGTGGCTTCTGCAGGTGCTTGCCAGCTCTGTCCCTGCTGCTGATGCCACCACCGGCTTCTGCAGGTGCCCCTCCAGACTCAGGAGGCACCAGTTGCCCATGCATATATATATATATA
>NW_017729022.1:168651560-168657197 GCF_001723915.1 Gavialis gangeticus | reverse complement strand
AGAAAGACAGAGAGAGAGAGAGAGAGAGAGAGAGAGTATATATCTTTTCCTTCTTTTCTTCCTTTCTACCAAATAACTTTTTGCTTCCCTATTGTCAAGGCTTTCACATTATGCAGTTAGTGCCACAGGAAGAAATGATGAGTTAGGAAGAAATGATACACATGAAAGCTGTCTTCTTGAAAGGTGAAATTCTTCAAAGGAGATGTACTCATCCATGAATAGGATTCGGGTTTGGAGTAACTGCTAAGAGGCTAAAGCTTTATGGCCTCTACAAACCTCTCATAAACTTATTTTCCCTGAAAACTTAGGGGCTATTTTTAAATTTTAGGAAATGATACTCAACATATTACAAATAAATGTGTTCATAGATTCTTGCTATATTTTCACTTTTAAAAATTGTCAACCAATGGCAGTTTCAGAATTTGCTCTTTCATCTACTTCATTATTGGATTATGACACCATTATTTATCAGTCATAGCACTTAGAATCCGAACTAGTTAATTCTTTGCTCCTCTGAGGCTAATTCCATCTCTAATGCTCAATAATTAAAGAATCAATGCTCTAACACTCAACTCATTAAAGAATCTATGTGTGATATGCTCTATGAGGGTAAGATTCTGAACCACAGCCAGCATGGCTTCATCATGTGTAGGTGTTGTCTAACCAATCTCATCTCCTTCTATGAACAGTTCTCTTGCCACCTGGACATGGGAGAGAAGGTCAATGTTATATACCTAGACTTCCAAAAGGCTTTTGATCTAGTATCCCATGATATCCTGGTGGAAAAAATCAGAAGATTGTGGGCTTAACTGTTCAACAGTACAGTGGGTGGAAAACTGGCTGCATGGTAGGATCCAGAGAGTTCTCATGAACAGACAGGTGTTGTCCTGGCAAGAAGTGGCCAGTGGTGTCCCTCAGGGGTCCGTGCTTGGACTGGTGCTTTTTAACATCTTTATCAATAATTTGGATATGGAAGTGAAAAGCTCGCTGGCCAAGTTTGTGGATGACACCACGTTATGGGGGAGTGTGATCATGCCAGAAGATAGGTTGCAGGTAAAGGCAGACCTGGACAGGCTGGAGGACTGGAACCAGATAAAGTTCAATACCCGGAAGTGTAAGGTGCTCCATCTGGGGGCAAACGATTTCCAACATACCTACAGGCTCAGTGGTGACAATTTGACTTGTACCATGGCTGAAAGGGACCTGGGGTAGTGATTAACCATCGCATGAACATGAGCTGGCCGTGTGATGCTGTGGTCAGCAGGGCAAACAACATGCTGTCATGCATTAACCATTGCATTTAATGCAAAACTAAGGAAGTGATACTCCCACTGTACTCCACACTGGTGAGACTGCAGCCGGAGTACTGCGTCTAGTTTTGGGCACTGCACTTCAAGAAGAACGTGGAAAAACTTGAGAGGGTCCAGAGAAGAGCCACCCATGTGATCAGGGACTTGCAAGACAAGCCATATGAGGAGAGGCTGAGGGACTTGGGCCTCTTTAGCCTACAGAAGAGAAAGCTGAGAGGGGACTTGGTAGTGGCTTACTGCTACATCAGGGGAGTACATCAAGAACTCGGTGAACTGCTGTTCACTAGGGCACCCCTGGGGAAGACCAGGAGCAATGGATACAAACTCCTGGGAGGCCGCTTAAGGCTCAATTCCAGGAAAAGCTCCTTCACAGTCAGGGTGTCCAGACTGTGGAATAAACTTCCTCCAGCTGTGGTGCAGTCACCTACCCTAGAAATCTTCAAAAGGAGACTGGACAGTCACCTCGCTGGGGCCACTTGACCCTAGTTGTCTTTTCCTTCCTAGTGCTGGGGGACTGGACCCAATGATCTACAAGGTCCATTCCAGCCCCTAACAATCTATGAATCTATAAATTGAATCTACTTTTGAATCTTGAGGTTACAGTCCTTGACCTAACCTGTGGTTAGACTTAGAGCGGTAATTCTTTGAGGGGAAGATTCTAAATGATGTCCAGTGTAAGACCTATGACACTGGACTTTCAGGAAGTTTATATAATATTGTATATTTGCAAATCTGTAAGTCTGGGTGGAAGGGTTCATGCCTTCTAGCTTTCCAGGGTTTAGCACATACTTTTCTATTTGCAAGGCCAGGGCAGACATTGTTTGTATTTCATTAGAAACTCATCAGACATGCTGGATCTGAAATTGTTTCTGCCGTTGGCCAGCTGGAAAACACCCATTTTTTGCAAAGAAACTCTAACCAACTAATTATCCTAAAAAATTAATGTAGGAACTTTCTTGACCCATTTTTTCTGGTCTAAATTTTAACAACTTTCTTAGAAAATATGACTTTTATTCAGTGTCATATTTGGTATGACATGTCATGACAATATTAACAAATTTAGGGTATGCCATGTTAATGCCACTAATTAAGAAAATGATTCAGGACAGAGTACATTTTTGGCATGGTAGACTTTACTAGTTTGAAATAAGTTAAGCTTACTGAGCCTTTGTTCATTTTTAGATATGAACTTAAATCAATCTTTTTAGGCTCTGAAATATTTAGTTAACTATATTTTTCATTTTTATAGGCCTCTGCAGGTTTGGTTGCCAGCTAGGAGAAAAACCAAGAGAAGCCAAAATACCTAGACATGAATAAAAAGAAGCCAAAATACTGAGACAGGAACTGATAAAGGCCAAAATACCAAGACAGGAATAGAGAGGGGCCAAAATATTAACCAAACAGGAAGTACTGAACATCTTGCAAGAGGAGTCTCCATGTTCTTGTGAGTTTTCCAACCAATGGTGCTGATTAAAGAGGTTCAACTTGTTTGGATAAGCTTAGAATAACCATCTAAATCTTTAGGCCTTTACTGGAAGCAAGATCCAACCCCAAGTCTCTAAATTTGCCTACTACCAGTAGAAATGATCCTTTTCAGGATCTGAAATGGACATTTGGAACAAAGAGATATTCAATTTAAAAAAAAAAAATCTAACAATAAGTTTATAAACAGTTAATACTATCTTTCTGATTTTTTTGAGATATAGGGTGATGGCCAAACACATGATACCCTTTCACTAAATAAAAAAATGCTCTCTATAATAAAATGTAAACATAGAGTAAAAAGTCTCATTACTACTGTGCATTACAATTTTTTATAACAAATCCTGATGAACATAAAGGTTCCTATATAATTTTCTAGGCAGAGTCATTGGGTTTGATTCATCTTTTCTTTGCATTATTAGTTTAAATGGAATTAGTTACAGCAGTGTAAATGAGAGCAGAATCACGCTGTTCCTTTTTTCATGTGTACAAGGAATTGTTTAAACCAACTTAGGTGCTGTAACAACACTAATAACATATTAACTTGTACAACACAGTCATATGAGTAAAGTTACTTAAATTGAAATGAATGTCTCTGGCCACGTCTACATATGATATTAATGCACCTGATATTCCCTGACAGCCCCGAGGCTGTTGGTTCATCAGTGAGTCATGGTGGATATTATAGCTATTCTACTGACTGGTGGTGCATTATCTCTTGTGTCTGTATAGACCTATGTTAGACTTGCAGGTCCTGCCACAGTGGTCACAGGTGTACAAAATATTAGGGGCTACTGTACTGACAGCTTCTTTCCTGATAGCTTCTTGGCCATGTTATAATTCAAGTAAAGATTTCTTGTCATGATGTTGGACTCCATAATTGAGAAGAGACCACCACCTTGTCCTGTCTCCTGCTAAGGCCTCCCAAAGATTTGGGTTGATTCCAAAAGCCTTCCTGTCCTGTTTGTAGACATCTTTGAAGAACAATTTATCTTCTCTCCCTACCTGCAATTTTGCCCATACAGGATGTCCTTCAGGATGCTCCCATCTTCCATCTTGCGGAGATGGCCAAACTAGCATAGGTGCTGCTGTTTGAGTAGTGCAGTGATGGTTGGCAGGTTGGCTTTGGTGATGACCTCTGGGTTGGTAGTTCTATCTTGCTACTTAATGTCAAGGATGTGCTGTAAAGAGCACAGGTGGAAGCTGTTCAGCTTCTTTTTTTGATATGCATATGTTGCCCCTGTCTCACTGCTGTAGATAAGAACACTGAGGATGCAGGCTTTGTACACCAGCAGCATAGTTTTGATTGTGAGTTTTGTATTGTTCAAGTCTCACTTGGAGAGCTTACTGAAAGTGGTAGGAGCCTTTCCAATGTGCACATTTAGCTCTTCCTCCAGTGATAGGTTATTGCTTACTGTGGATCCAAGGTAGCAGAACTTGTTCACTGCCTTGAGAGGTGTGCTGTCAAGGCTGATACATGGTGACTCACAAGAACCCTGTCCTAGGACCACAGTCTTCTTAATACTGATAGTCAGGGAAAATATCCTGCAAGCTTGGGAGAGGTGATTCGTGAGTATTTGTAGTTGGCCTTCTTCATAGGCAGTGAGTGCAGCATCATCAGCAAAAAGGAGCTCCCTAATGAGTATGTGCCTCACTTTTGTCTTAAGCAGACAAGGTTCTTTGGGTAGGTGTGATATCTTTTATTAGACCAACTAAATAGTTGGAAAAGATGTTCTTTGCAAGCTTTTGGGCACAAACACCCTTCTTCAGGCATATAAAGAGTCTTCTGGTGAATTATGTGTTCTCCTAGGTAGAATAGAAGCCAAAATGCAAAATGCAGGTCTGTGAAAATGCAAATGCATGGCAGTGAGGATCAGAGGGGTGGAAGACAATAGGTGTGAGACAGCTGGGGACAGGGAAAGGGAAAATGTTGAGCTTGTGATAGAAGAATGTAGCTGGTAAAATAAAGACAGGTTACGTGAGGTTATCAGATGGCAGGCAGGTTATAAAGTGGCATAAATCTAATGTCTATATTTAGTCCATGATTTTTTGTACCCAGTAGATTTGTGAAGTGAAGTTCGTAGGGTCGTCTATGAAAGGTGTTTTATAAATTCACTTTGAGGATTAGAACTTAGAGTTTGGAAAGAGAGTGGTTTTCTTGTGAGACGTGTGTACCTCCAGGTAATTAGGTATTTTTGTATTTGATAGATTTTTGGTGTGTATACATTCTGGTACACAGTTGTTGTTTTAGTTTCTCCTACATATTTTCCATCAGGGCATTTAGTGCACTGGATAAGATGCATAACATTTCTGGAGGTGAAGGTGTAAGATCCAGGAATGCTGATGGCTCTGCTGTGGGGTGTAGTTATTGTGGGAGTGGTGGAGATGTGTTGGCATGTTTTACATTTGTTGGCCCTGCGTTGTCTGGATCCATTTGGTGTGCTTTCGGCCATAGGAAGTTTGCTTCTGGTGATGAGGAAGGTGAAGTTTGGAGCTTGTTTAAAGGCTAGGGTGGGTGGTTCTGGGAAGATCTCTTGAAGAATTGGGTCTTCTAGTATGGGTTGCAGTTGTTTGTGGATTTTCCATATAGGTTCCAGGGAAGACTTTAAATGTGATAGATCATAGAATTTGCCCTCTGATTGCATGTGAAGATACATGCTTTCCTCCAAGCCATCAAAAGCATAGTGCAGCATCATAAAGAAGAAGATCTCAAAGAGGGTGGGCACCAGAACACAACCCTGCTTCACTTCACTCTCCATCTCAAACCTGTTGGAAGTTGATCCATCAGCTTCCTGTGGCATGCATAGGACTGTGGCAACTGAACTGTGGCATGCATATTTTCATG
>NW_017729022.1:168642842-168646560 GCF_001723915.1 Gavialis gangeticus | reverse complement strand
GAAGTTGATCCATCAGCTTCCTGTGGCATGCATAGGACTGTGGCAACTGAACTGTGGCATGCATATTTTCATGGAAGGAATGTATCATACTGAGTAATGTTGGGAGACATAGTCTTTACCACAACCTTGAACAAACCTGCTCTGCTGACAGTGTTGAAGACTTTCATTAGGTAGACAAATGCTATGTGCAGTGGCTTATTTTGTTCTCAGTATTTTTCTTGCAGTTGGTGTAAGGAGAATATCATGTCCACTGTTGATTTACCTGCTCTGAATCCACACTGTGATTCCAGGTAGACATAGGCAGCAAATTGTTGCAAGCATTTCAGGATGACTCTGGCAAAAGACTTGCCTGTGATGCTGAGGAGAGAGAGTTGTTGCAGTTACCCTTGTCTTCCTTGTTCTTGAAGAAAGTGATGATGTTAGCATCATGCATGTCCTGGGGTACTTGACTTTCCTTCCAGTAGCACACTAAGACTTGATGAAGATATGGTAGCAGACTAGCCTTCCTGCACTTGAGAAGCTCAGCTAGAATGCCATTCTCCTCTGGTGCTTTTCCATTTGCTAAAGAGTCTATGGACTTACTAAGTTTTTTGGCTATCAGTTCTTTGTCTAGCTGTGCCAGTACACTTAGAGTTGGCAGTTGATCCAGTGCCTCTTCTGAAATATCTGCTTCATGGGAGTAAAGATCTAAGTAATGTTCAACCCAGCATGACATCTGCTTGTCCTTATCAGTGATTTTGACTTTGCCATCTTGAGACTTGAGGGGGCAACTTTAGTGATTTAGGCTAAGGGCTTTCTTCAGGCCATCATACATAGGTTTCCTGTGGTTGAAGCAAACTGTATATCTTAACATAGGTCAGTCCAGTACTAGTTTGCACAGCATCTAGCTGTTTTATGTACCTAGTATGCTTCAGCTTAGTCTTGGAATTTTCTGTTGGGTTTTGATTGTGTTTCAGGTAGGCTGTGTTCTTGGCCTCAACAAGTGGTAGCATCTCTTCTGAGTGCCAGAAACCAATCTTTATTTTATGATTTCTTTTTCCTAAATACTTCTGTGGCTGTTTCCTGGACGACTGCTCTTAGACCACTCCAAGTTCCTTCAGCATTTGCAGTTCTTGCTTTCGTAGACATAACTACTAGCTCAAACATCCTTTGAAAATCAAGCTTTCTTCCAACTATTTACAGGCAACCCCCACTTAATGCGATTTCATAGTTTCATAGTTTCATAGTTAGTAGGGTCGGAAGGGACCTACACAGATCATCAACTCCGACCCCCTGCTATGGCAGGAAAGAGTACTGGGGTCAAAAGCCCCCAGGACGCTGCTCCTCTAGGCTCCTCTTAAAGGCCCCCAGGGTAGGAGCCAGTACCACTTCTCTTGGAAGTTGCTTCCAGATCTTAGCCACCCTGACAGTGAAGTAGTGCCTTCTGATATCTAGCCTGAATAGGCACAAGCTCTGCCAGCTTGTGACCATTATTTCTAGTCACTCCTGGTAGCACTCGGGGGAACAGAGACTCCCCCAATGCCTGCTGGTCCCCCTTGACTAGTTTGTAAACGGCCACTAGATCTCCCCTCAGCCTTCTCTTGTGGAGGCTGAACAGATTCTGGTCCCTTAGCCTCTCCTCATAAGGTCTGCCCTGCTGCCCCCAATCATGTGGGTGGCCCTCCTCTGGACCCTCTCCATGTTGTCCGCATCCCTCTTGAAGTGCAGCGCCCAGAACTGGACACAGTACTCCAACTATGGCCTGACCAGTGTCGCATAGAGGGGGAGGATCACCTGCTTGGACCTGCTTAAGATGCATCTGTAGATGCATGACAAGGTACTGTCCACCTCCCTGACCGCATCCCCTCACTGTCGGCCCATGTTCATTTTGGCATCAATAATGACTCCAAGATCCTTTTCTGCCTCTGGGCTGACAAGAAGGGAGTTCCCCAGCCTGTAGGTATGCTGCTGGTTCTTCCCCCCAAGGTGCAGTACAGGATGGGTTATATTGAAACCCATACTGTTCTCATCTGCCCACCCCTGTAACCTGTCTAGGTCCAATTGCAGCTTATTCCTCCCTTCTAGCATGCCCACTTCTCCCCACATCTTAGTATCATCTGTGAATTTGAACAGCCTGCTTTTTACACCCCCGTCCAAGTCGCTGATGAACATGTTGAACACCACAGGCCTGAGGACCGAGCCCTGCGGAGCCCCACTGCCCACATACATCCAGGTCCAAAATGACCCATCCACTACCAGTCTCTGGGTGCGGCCCTCCAGCCAACTAGTGACCCATTTGACTGTGTAGGTGTTGACGCTACAGTCAGTTAGCGCTATTTCGCTATAGCGCTTATTTAAAATTGATACCCAATTCTGCTGAGTGCTCAACCAGTTTTGCCATAGTGCTCAGTGGAATCAGAGTTTCAGCGGGTATGCGGGTGGGGAGAAGCGGTGGCAGTGGCAGCAGAGAATGGGGAGTGAGTGAGTGGTAGTGATTGGGGGGGTGGGCATGAGGGCCCAGGGTGGGATGGCAGAAGCATGGGTCCAGGCTGGCATGTGGTGCCAGAGCAGGTGGGGGTGGGGTGGAGATGATTGGTGGCAACAGAGGAGAGGAGCACAGTGCCCAAGCAGGTGCCCAGGGCCAGGGCCGGTGAAGGCCCACACCCAGGGGAGGGGGAAGAAGTGTGGGGTCTGTGCCTCTGTGTGAGGCCCAGGCCAGGGCCCAGAGCCAGGACCAGTGGAAGCCCTCACCCAGAGCAGGGCAGCAGGAGCACATGGGGCTGGAGCGGGCAGAAGGTGAGGAGAAGCGGTGATGACAGAGATGAGGAGTGTAAGGCCTGTGCAAGTGCCCGGGGCCAGAGTGGGGCAGCAGGAGTGCAGGGCCTGCATCACTGCCCGGTGACAGAGGCCTGTGCCCAGAGTGAGAAGGCAGTAGCGCCAGTGCCTGGGCTGGCAAGTGGGACTGGAGAGGCCAGCAGGCATGCAAGGGGGGTGGGGAGAGGTGGCTGCAGTGAGAAGCAGCGGTGGGTGGCAGGCATGAGTGTGGGACCTGAGCTAGTACCCAGGGCCAGGGGCCTAAAGCAGGGTGGCAGGAGCACAGGCCCTGGCTTGTACATGGGGCTGGAGAACCAGCAGATAAGCGGGGGAGTGGGGAGAGGTGGTGGCAGAGCAGCCAGTAACCAATTAATTTCTATTTACATTCATTTCTTGTGTTTTGCTTAGCGTGGTTCCACTTAATGCTCAGTTTTTCCAGAACCAATTAAGAGCACTAAGTGGGGGTTGCCTGTAGTTTGTCTAATAAAAGACATCACATCTACCCAAAAAAACTTTGTCTTCCTTTGAAAATCAAGGCACTTGCTTTGGAATTTTTGTGCTGTGTGTGTTAATTCTTGGCTGATTTGTGCTTGGTTCTATGCAGCTTCTTTGGTAACATTTTCACTTTGCTGACAATAAGGTGGTCTGTGTCTGTGGTCTGTGTCACGATCTGCACTTTCTCTTGGTGATAATGCGGTCTAATTGATGGCAGTGGCCATATTGCAGGTGTCTCCATGATAAGTTTTTTAATGCTCTTTGCCCACATTGGAGGTGTTAGTAATACACAGGTGGGTTAAGGTGCAGAGTCTGAGAAGACAAGATATTCATGTGCCTGATATTAATGCACCTGACTCCAATTCCCATCAGAGTCAGCCGCTCCTGGATGCAGTGTCTTCATGTACGCCAAGGACCATAGCAATTTGAG
>NW_017729022.1:168633245-168637842 GCF_001723915.1 Gavialis gangeticus | reverse complement strand
GTGGCCATACTGCAGGTGTCTCCATGATAAGTTTTTTAATGCTCTTTGCCCACATTGGAGGTGTTAGTAATACACAGGTGGGTTAAGGTGCAGAGTCTGAGAAGACAAGATATTCATGTGCCTGATATTAATGCACCTGACTCCAATTCCCATCAGAGTCAGCCGCTCCTGGATGCAGTGTCTTCATGTACGCCAAGGACCATAGCAATTTGAGCTGGGGCAGAGCAGCTATCCCAGCAGCAGAACTGGGGGTCAGTCCTGGGCTCTGACTGGTGGTGACAGAGGTGCTGGCTGGGGCATGAGGCTACAATGCAGGGCTCACCAGCAGGCAGCCTCTGCACTGTAGCACCCTTGTGCCTTGGCCAGCCCCGCTCACAGTCTATATGTGTATTTGAGAGCATGTATGTACTCTGCAGTAGGATAGTACTTTTGTCAGGCAGTATTATTGTATGGTGGAGTTAATTAGTTTAATGCACCCTAATACAGGTGTAAAGGTAGACTGTCATGCATTACTGCAGAGCTTATTAGTCAACTCTGCTCTAAAGCACATGTGTAGCTGTGTATTTTACAGTTCTATGATTGGAGCTGATTTTTAATTTCTAAAGATCCCATAATATTGGAGAATTAAAAAAAAGAAGGTCTAAAAATCCAAGTAGATGGGCTGCAATGTTTAGTTGCTTTTGAATTTCTGTATTTGGGCTTGTTGTAGTTTTTATTTTTTGCTTAGAGAATAACAAATGTTTGGAATGGACTATTGAAAAATGCACAGAAGCAATTAGATATCAGCCTAGGAGAACTCTTTTATTGGAGAAGAATAGCCTCAATGGGATATACTGACATTCTCTTATTCCCATTGTTTCTTACATTTGTATGAATGACGAGTGAATATGGAACCACAAAACACAAGGGCATAGCTCATGCTGATCTTATGTTCCTTGTTTGATGTCTGCATATGTTATAATAATCCTCAGAAAACATTAGGTCCCAAGACATCATCTTGTCATCTTGAGGGAATATAATGGGTTTAAGTAAACTGAAGTTATATGAAACATGTGACAGTGGCTTTATCTAAAAAATCTGTTAAAAGGCTCAGTCAAGCAAACTCCCAGAGCCTTGCACCTCTGTGTTGTTTGGTAGTTTGTAATTAGATGCAAATTACTTCACCGAGCTATGGCATATTAAAAGCATGTCTCCTGCAGGAAGCCTGTCATATAAAAACAGGGATGTTATTTAGCTATTACAGGACACGTCTACATAAGATGCTGTAATGTGCAATAGCTTATTTTGCTGTGTATTAGAGTGTGATGCTCATGCACTAATGTGCAGTAGAATTAGTCTACTGCACATTAAGCATTACAAAAGAACTATTTGTCTTTGCTGCTGTGCATTAGTAGGGGCTAATCTGCCTTTATGTAGCACCTCATATTAGAGTACTAAACTTAATGCACAGTAGCAAAGATGCATTAATTAACATGTAGACATGCCCACAGTGGAATGGAGAGAGAGATTTATGCAGGCCCTGGATTCAGCATTTAAAAATATCTGGTAGTATCTAAAGTGGCTTAGTGACATTTATAGGATAGCAATTTCTCATAGTGCCTCCCTTGGTATCTAGTACTGCATCTAGAATTGCTGGGTAATTTAGGTGATGTATACAGTTTTGTTCTTTAGGAACAAGAAGTGGCTGTACATGAGCAGGGCCTCTGCTCTGATGCACTGTAATTACAGCATATCAGAGCAGACTTGACTAATCGGTTAGTGCCTGCCAATGTAACTCATCACTTGTCACTATGGCACCATAGTGTCAGTGGGCACTAATTGTGACTTTACTGCTACTGTGCAGCAGGGTCAGAAATGACCCATGCACCACTGGGACTGTGTAGTAGGGGTATGTGAAACAGGCTGTATTCGATTTTGATTTGGATTTGGACTGAATTGGGGACAGTGATTTGATTCATTGATTCAGATCACTGTCCCTGATTCAGTTCAGTCAAATCTGAATCTGAAGATTCGATGCTGATTTGGAGAATCAGCGACTTGGCCATAGACACAGCTTTAAATGTTTTTTCTACATACCTCGAGGTACCAGATGCAGCTTGTGAAGGCTGCAATGGTGGGGCAGACAGAGCATCCCACAGGAGCGTGGGGAGGCCCCTCGTGCTCAGCGGCGAACCCAGAAGTGGACTGGAAGTATTTCTGATCCACTTCTGGGTCCACCAGGGAATGTGCTGGGGGGGCCCCTGCACCTCCCTAGCTTGGTGATCGGCCACGGGGGGACCCTAGGTGCCCCCCCAGACCCAGGAGGCACCAGTCACTGAACTGGGGGGAGCAGAGGGCGCTCCAAGAAAACTCCCCAGCAGACCCAGAAGTGGACCAGAAGTGCTTCTGGTCCACTTCTGGGTCTGCTGCCGACCGTATTGGGGAGCCCCCTGTGCTCCTGTGGGACACTCCATCTGCCCCAGCATCACAGCATTCACGAGCTGCCTGGTACTTTGAGGTATGTAGAAAATATAGTTAAAGCTGTGTCTATGTCTGAATCTCCAAATCTTTCTGAATCTCTCCAAATCAATTTGAAGGTTCCGATTTGATTCAAAGAGATTAACAGGTCTCCTGATTTGATCTGGATTTAGAGATTCAGCCACTGAATCAGTATGAATCTCTGCCAAATCGAATCAGGGACCGAAGCTTCACACAGCCCTATTGTTCAGTACTAAAGCAAGTACTAAATGACTACACAGTACCAACTGTGCTGTGGGGCACACGTGTAGACACATCCACTTTGTAAATGCATCCAGTCTTGTGTAGATATTCCCAGTATTAGCAGCGTTAGTCATGTAAATATGAGTCAGAAGATACGCCCAGAGATTTTAGACACAAATCCATAGTGTCAACATTCTAACCAAATCTTGTGGCCTTTTGAGCTCCTTTCAACAGAAGTATTGCTCTATTATTTTACTATATTTGGAAAAAATTATCAAAGGAACCATTATGGACAGGCTAACAGAAGACAACATTCTAAGTGATAGCCAGCACGTGTTTGCTGTGGACAGGTTTTGCCTGACCAATCTCATTTCCTTCTATGACCAGGTGAAGCATCACCTGGACAAAGGAGAGGAGGCTGATATCATATATTTGGACTTCAAAAAGTCTTTGACCTGGTGTTCAATGATGTCCTCATGGCAAAATTGGGGAACTGCAGCCTCAACAACCTTACGGTCCAATGGACGGGGAACTGGCTTTGAGGTCAGACCCAGAAAATGGTAGTTGATGGAACCAAATCAACATGGCACACAGTGACCAGTGGTGTCCCCCAGGGCTCTGTTCTTGGATCTGTACTCTTTAATGTATTTATAAATGGTCTGGACTTTGGTGTCTGAAGTGGACTGGCTAAGTACACTGACAACACCAAACTATGGAAAAGTGTGGTCACACTTGAGGATAGGCTTGTAATCCCGGCTGACCTTGAAAGGCTGGCAAGCTGGATGGATGACAATCTGATGGCATTCAATATGGAGAAATGCAAGCTGCTCCACCTCAGGAGAAAAAACCCACATCCCACTTATAGACTTGGCAGTGCTACACTCGCTAGCACCATGACTGAAAGAGATATGGGGGTCATGATTGACCACAAAATGAACATGAGCCACCAAAGCGATGCCACAGCCAGCAAAGCAAACAAAACTGTGGCTTGCATCTACCGATGCATCTCAAGCAAGACCCAGGAAGTTATTCTTCCACTGTACTCGACTTTGGTGAGGCTGCAGCTGGAATACTGCATCCAATTCTGGGCTTCACAATTCAGAAAGGATGTGAAGAAGCTTAAAAGAGTCCAGAGGAGAGCCATGCACATGATTAGAAGGCAAGAGACCAGGCCTTATGAAAAGAGGCTGAGAGCCATGGGACTCTTCAGCCTGGAGAAGCATAGGCTCAGGGGTGACTTGGTAGCAGCCTATAAGTACATAAGGGGTGTGCACCAGGGCACCTCAAGGGAAGACAAGGTCCAATGGTTACAAACACCTGGAAGACCATTTTAGGCTGGACATAAGGAAAAACTTCTTTACTGTCTGAGTCCTGAAGGCCTGGAATAGACTCCCCCCAGAGGTGGTTCAAGCACCTACTCTGGACACTTTCAGGAAACATTTGGATGCCTATCTTGGTGAGATCCTTTGACCCTAGCTGACTTCCTGCCCTTGGGCAGAGGGCTGGACCTGAATATCTTGTGAGGTCCCTTCCAGCCCTAATGTCTATGAAATCTATAGTAAAAAATGAGTGAAAACTCAGAAGTGGTATTTTCCAAGGGGTACCGTGAATCTAATGAGGAATGCCTTGCATCTGCTGGGAAGAGCAGTCAGCCAGATCTGACTGCTCACGTAGGTTCTTAGCCAGAATGCAGGACCTCCATCTAACCAAGGAGGTGCACAGCCCCACCAGGGGAGACGCCTTGATGGACCTGGTGCTGGCCACGGGAGACGACCTGGTGAGGGGGCTGCGGGTGCTCGACCACCTGGGCGACAGTGATCATCGCCTGTTGGAATTCACCATCCAGCGCAAGGTGGCAAAGGCCTGCAGCAAGGCAGCAGCCCTAGATTTCAGGAGG
>NW_017729022.1:168632824-168633110 GCF_001723915.1 Gavialis gangeticus | reverse complement strand
TTGGTCGTCACACCAGATGACAAAGCCAACATATTTAATGATTTCTTTGCCTCCATTTTCCTAAGTAGGGACCGGAACAGTCACCCCCCCACCGGGCCCTCCTCAGGCCTGAGGGAAAGTGCACCTAGGCCAAGGGTTAGTGAGGAACTAGTTAGCGAGCTTCTGGAGGGACTGGATGTATTCAAGTCAGCTGGTCCAGATGATCTCCACCCTAGAGTACTAAGGGAATTGACTGAGGTCATTGCAGGACCCCTGGCACGGCTTTACGAGCACTCGTGGTGCTCTG
>NW_017729022.1:168628446-168631647 GCF_001723915.1 Gavialis gangeticus | reverse complement strand
GACTAGTTGATCTACTAAGGTCCCTTCCGACCCTAGAAACTATGAAACTAGGAGTCTAAAATGGTTGAGAACCACTGCTTTAAGACCTTGTGTAATTAATACAGTACCTATTTCATGGCAGAAACCTGGAGTTTTCCAGAGCATTGTATTATGGCTTGCTGTTGATCCCCCATGGATAATGTAAAAGAGGCTTAAGGTGAAAAAGAAAAGATAGATTTAAGAAGAGAAGTGATGTCTTCTAAATTATGGTCTACCTGCCTAGTGGTTCTGGGTATCTAAACCCAAACTGAGGAGAAACACATTCTGAAATTGTTCTTCCTAATGTCTAGCACACTAGAAAAGTTGCCACAAGAAATGCTACTTCTTATTTAAAACACAGGAATGTTATGACATTCATTTAGTTTAATATCCCATTAAAACATTTGCCTTCTTTCAGTCTGCATAATCTTTCATTGTGCTGGAATGTAATAAATGTAATCATTATGTGCCAATGTTGATAACATGATCATCCCTTGAAAAAAGTGCAGTTAAATTACAATTTCTCCAATAAATTAAAACTTTTAGACACTACCAAATTTTAAAATAAACACATTGCAACCTTTGGAACATCCAGGTGTTTGATGGTGCATTTCACCGTTTAAGTTGTGAAGTTAGGGGTACTAGGAATGTGGGGAGAAAGAGAGAATGGGAAACAGCCAATAGATTAGTGGTTTCTCTTAAAAATATTCCAAATATTTTAATTATCTTAGATAACTCAAATATGTTTGGGGGCTGCGGGGTGGGGGGACGGGAAGGGGTGGATTAGGAGATGAGCTACAGTTTCATGAGTGTCATGGAATTATTTCCATTAATTTCTAATGACTTTGAATCAGACTTTTTTTTGCTGGGTTCCATATTTTTCTGACATGAAATATTCTGCATTTTAAAAGGAGTATCTTTGTAAATTAAATTAAACCTCCTACAACTTTATAAGAAAACTTCAGAAAGAAATATCCTGTACAAGGATTGGTTAATTCATGAAATATATTATGAAATGAATGTCAAGATGTTTATTGTCACTGCATGTTGACACACATACATTCTCATATGAATATGCCCTTTGTTCACTGCTTCAAAAGAGATGGATCAAAAGCCATTGGAGACTGGATGTTTCTTTATGAATCCTCTGTTATCAACACAGGATTACAGAAGTTGCCAATGGTCTAATAACCCGTCTGACAGTGGCCAGTACTAGAGGTTACAGAGGAATGTTCAGTTAATTATGCAAAGGGAGCTCTACAATAATTTCCTTATAAAGAGTTATTTCCTGCCTCTCATCAGGTGGAGGCTGGTGTAAACCCAAAAGCAAGTGTACTTTGATCACATCCATTTTTTTTATGCTTACTAGTAACTGTATATATTATTGTTGTCCAGCTAAGACCATTTTAGGCAGAAGGTAGGCAGGGTGGCACCTTAGGGCACTTGTACACATGATGAAAATTGCCCTTTTGTTTGACTTAATGGTACCACACTTTACACATATAGGAGTTTTGGTGATTTAAATGAGTTTGCAGTGTCATAAACAAATCCCCATCCCAATGTAGTTTAGTTTGTGACAATGCAACTTGGAATGATGCAGCCATGAATCTGAACTTCTGGGTTCACCACTGAGCACATGGGGGGCCCCCCATGCTCCTGTGGGATGCTCCAGCCACCCCACCATCACAGCATTTATGAGTCACACCTGATACCTCAAGGTATGTAGAAAAAACATTTTAAACTGTGTCTATGGCTGAAGCGCTGATTCTCCGAATCAACATTGAAGCTTCAGATTTGGACTCAGCCCAATTGAATTGGGGACAGTGATATGGATTAAATCACTACCCCAATGCATTCATTTTGCACACCCCTGGTCACTACAATTTTTGTGTGGTGAGCCCCCTTATCCACCAAGTGTCACTATATTTTGCAGGTATTTTGTGTAATGAATGTTTTAGGACATGGCAGGCCACAGAGGGAGCCCTGGTGAATGCTGCTGACTAGCACCAAAATTTCTAACAGTCACAGAGCATAGCTCTTGTGTGCCCAGAAAAAATCCCCAGACTTTGCCTGGCAACATCCGTGAGGAACCTCTGCTCCCCTCCACCCTGCAACTCTAAAACATCCCTTTTTGGCTGGCTGTGGTGTAATTGTTCCCCTAACGCCATTAATTCACTTGCTGGTTTTATGTAAACTTAACACGTGGAGCTCTGTGAGCCTGCATGAGAATTAAGCATGCCTACTTTATGAATAACAGGTGAGTTGTATCAGCATTCATTCCCTCACTGGCTATGTCTGAACTGTTCAGCAGTTTAGACCATGTCCTGCTGGGGGAGCCATGTTTTGATACATGGGTCACTGGGTAGCTCTTGGGCACTGCCATGCCCCAACAGGGAGCCTGTGGGCACCCTTCTAGGGCCTAATTTTTAGTACATGGCTCATTGGGTAGCCTGCTACTGTGCCATGGCATACACAGGGCTAAAAGACCTAGCAGAGATAAAAGCTGTCCAGAACAAGTATGACAATAAGATACAAAGTTGCCACTGGTTCAGAGCCCCCCTCCCTGACTTGACCCTGCCTGGCACCAGCATGCCTGATGACCAGACTTTGCCCAGCAAGAACAGGGTGGGAGGGGGGTGAACTTCCCTTGGAACTGTCACCTTGAGACTTATAATTTCAGTACACAGCTTCCTGGGGAACTCCTTATTGATTCAGGTTGTCTGATGTTACGGGGAGAACGGAGCAGACCGGGGCATGTAGGTCTAGAGCCAATTGGACTTTCACTGAAACAAAGCCTGGTGTGGGTGCTGGGGGATCCTCAGATTGTGTACCAGTTCATCTGCAGGCTGTAGGCCAACTGGCACATCTGCCTTGATGTTGTCAGGAGAACGGACAACTGGGGGCACAACAGGATGGCAGTCCAGTGCTGTGTCAAGCCAAAGATGCTGCAGGCTGCTATTCACAGGGATGTCATCAAAGCACAGCAGCAGGGCACACCCTGCATGACATGGCCCATTACAGATACCTCCAGCTGCTAATGGAGGTACTGGATCACTGTAAACTCACTGGAACAGAGGCCTCTGGGGCATTCTCAGCTGCTGAGACATTGCCAACCACTACTGCGACTCATGGGGTCTCCCGTGGAAAAGATAGTGCCAGGGTCCCAGTCATGTCACCTGCCAC
>NW_017729022.1:168623619-168626244 GCF_001723915.1 Gavialis gangeticus | reverse complement strand
ATTCAGCTCTGGTCCATGCTGGTGTCCATGCTTTGGGCACACATCCCTGCCTTCCAACAGATGTGGTAACAGGAATGGGGGGAAAAAAGTGTTCATAGTCAAAGATCTCCTCCCCACTCCCAGGGCCAGATTAACCATTTAGTGGGCCCTAGGCAAAGGGTGGAGGTGGCGGGGGGAGCCAGGGTCCACCTCCCAGATCCCTCCCCCTTCTAAGAGCTGGACTCTAGCAGGGAAAGAAACCCCCACCAGTCTCCACTTCATCAAGAACTAGTTCAGCATGGCTCTCTGCACAGCTAGGGTGGCAGTATGTGAGGTATGCCAGCTGATGCAAGACATCTCAGTGAACAGTTTCAGCCTTGTGCAGCTATCAATCCTACCACCCTCAGCAAGTGAGGGAATGTTATCGACAAGCATGAGATCCCCAACTTACACCTGCCTTTGCCATTCCTGGAGTCCCCTGATGTATCCCACACAGACACTGACCAGACTTCCCCTGTTCTTCCCAGAGACCGTTGTCTCCCCCTCCAAAGACATTGTCTGGTCTGACCCAGCACCTCTGTTCCTGGATCCTCTTGACCCATGGCCCTCTGCCAGTCCTGGAGTCCCCTGATGCCCAATCTCCACAAGGCCATGGTCTGGCCTGACCTGGCCCCTCCATTCCTTCCCCCACGCCCCAGACTTCCTTCTCCCATGGGCCCTACCTGAAAGCCCATTGTGGGAGTAGGGGAAGGGTCTGAGGTCTCTGTTCCTAGTGTGTGTGGGGGGGAATCCATGTAGTTTGGGTATTGCAACAGAGTGGGGTTTGGTGGATCTGGGTCCAATTAAGTAGGAAGTGGGTCTGCCAGATCCTTCCCCTCCATGTCTAAACAGCACAGCTCCTACTGGGAATGAATGACCCTAACTGGAGGCCTGGAGAGCTGAAGAGTGATGATTTTTCATCCAATTTGTGCTGGATGAGACAGTTGGTGCCACAGGGGTAAGGATTCATTAGACTGCTGGAGGAGAAATTGACAGGCTGGACAAGATAGCAGACCTTCCTAACAATGGTGAGGGAGAAAGGGAGTTTTGTGGAGAGAGTGGGGACATGTGGTTCCCTGGGGCCACTAGCCAATCAGCCCTCACCTATGCCCTGGCATGCTGTCATCTCTCTCCAGGCAGAAAGGGAAGCCTGCAAAGCATACTGGGATGTGTTTACTCGGGCCCTCTGCCCTAGTGCTGTTAGCAGTGCAGGCTGTTTGCAGAGCACACAGCCAGCCCTTTGAATGCTTATACAGGTTTCAACTGGTAGGGTTTCTAACAGCTTAAACAAAACTGCTAAATTTCCCCAGTTTATTGGAATGCCTGTATGCACCCAAAGACAGAGAAATGAAATCAGGCTGTCTGGTGCCTCTGTTTCTATTTATCACAAACAAATTGGATAGGAAGATTTCCTTATTACATTGTATAAAGAACACATGGAAATTTGTATGTTAAAGTAACTATAACTATATTATAGTTTAGGTTCCATAGAAATCAGATGGAGGATGTTTTTTTCTGTTTCCTGTTGGGAAATATGGTTCTCCTTTATTTGTTTTTAACAGTGGTCTCTCATATTAATTCTCCATGTGATCATTACATTTCCTCCCCAACAAGAGAGACTGGGAATCCAAGTGATCATGCAGAGATTTTGTGTGTTTTGGCAGCTATGATCTGTGTCTATTAATATACAGTGCACTCACTTGAAAGTCCAGTTTGCTAAGAGTTATATACTTTGTACTGGAGGCTTAAGCCACATTGGGACCCTTTGAAAGAGTCCTAAGTGAATCCTTAATCATGGAGTATCCATTACAAAATATGGACTGTACACCCAAACTTCCAGTGCCAAGTAGTTAACTTCCCACAGCCATCTCAGCTCTCCAAAAAATCAGCAGTGCCTCTGAACAGTTGACAACAATTTAAAAGGTACATCTGGAGAAGTAAAAATGCTAGAAAACATCTGTTTTTATTGTTGCACAAAAATAAACAGTACTAGGTTGAATTTGGGGGATGAAAAGGATTTCTGATATAGTTAGCATGTTGTTTACTGCACTGCTCTGTTAAAGCACTGGTATGGAAAAATACTGTTACTTCTGTGTTCATCTATCCATTGGCACATTTACACATGCAATTAATGCACCTGAATGTTCTGTGCAGAAAATTCAGGCGCATTAAACTGCGCCCCCACATGCATCTGAATGTGCACCCATCAGGAGCATATTTGCTCAGCAGTTCAGTCTAGGGCTGCTCCTGCCCTGCTCTGCCTCCTTGCAACATCCTAGAGCTTCCCCTGCCTGTTGCAGGGGGCTGGTTCAGGGCCAGTATGGGTGGGAGCAGACTGCTGCCATGAGCAGCAAATCTGCTCTCATATCTCTGTGTGTAGATGCCTGTCCTGGGTGGGTTTACTCTAGAATAAATTACCCCAGAGCATTTGCACATGTAGACCCAGTGAGTAGAACACATGAGTGCCTGGATCTGTAAAATGACTTAGGGATTAGAGGCTAGACTCATGAAAGGGAATTATGTGCTGAGCAATGCAGTGTCCAACTTTTAAGCACCTAAATGCCTAGCACAGGGGCAGGCAATTATTTTGGGTGGAGGGCCGCTTAC
>NW_017729022.1:168620617-168623608 GCF_001723915.1 Gavialis gangeticus | reverse complement strand
CCAGTGGAAAAGATAGTGCCAGGGTCCCAGTCATGTCACCTGCCACTTCCTCTGAGGAGCATAAACCACAAAGCTCGACCTCCACATCTGGTATGTGAAGCCCTGGGGACCCTTTAAGTCACCTGAACTGAGAGTTGCGATTAGGCTGGGCTACGAGGTGAAGGAAAGGAGGGGGACGGAGTAGGGCAGTGCTTTAAAGACCCTGGGAGTTGGTGAGCAGTGCCAGGAGGTACAGGGCAATGCACAGCAGGGAGGTGCAATGGTAGCCAAAATGGGTGGGCACTTGTTTGCAGCCACTCAGGGCCTGCTACTACCCATGTCCAGGCACCCCTTCTCAGTCATTTTGGGTTGCCTGATTCTTATCTGCTCACAAGTTTCTCTGAGTGCATCTTTTTAGAGCATTGAGTGTCTTTAATTCACTCTATTTCCTGCATTTTTTGAATT
The DNA here is from genome assembly GCF_001723915.1 of Gavialis gangeticus. NCBI lineage: Eukaryota > Metazoa > Chordata > Crocodylia > Gavialidae > Gavialis > Gavialis gangeticus. The sequence goes on along the minus strand of NW_017729022.1, from coordinate 168,623,164 downwards.
TCAGCTCCACTTGCAATGCCACCACCGAGGACACACAGGCTACTGAGGCAGGCTGCTGCCACTGAATGTATGGACAGGATTATGAAAGCCCTCAGGGACTGCAGGCATTGGCTGCATGAAATGGTGAGACAGATCTGTCTGGCTATGAACAGATTCATGGTTGTCCAGTGCGATAGGAATCACTCTGAGTCCAGGAGGCATTCTCAGACCTGGGAGGACAGGCAAGTAATGGCTGAGATCCTTGCAATGATTCTATGCCTCCTATTTGTTGGCTCTACTCCTTCCCAGGAGTGGGATGGACCGGTATGGATCCATGTTCTGCCATCCACCAGTTCACAGTCAAGCTCAGAAAGTCCATCTTAGAGCCAAGGTCTTTTGGTTAGAAATGATTATTGCTTAGACTGATTTTTTTCACAAATCATGCGTCATTATGGTAGTAAAAAGGAATTCCTTTGTTATAGTAATTATGCATAGTTATCTTCTAAAAGCTGTTCTGTGGTTTGTTTAATTATGCTTAATATTTGGTTTGTAAATAAAAGTTTCTATTTGCTTTGTTTGTTTGATTCTTCACTTCATGTTCCCTGTGTGTAAGAGGGAAAGTATAGAAAGGTGGGGGGAGGGGGTTTGCTGGCTTGTAAGGTGAGGGGCTTGCATGAGCTGCTAATGGGCACGTCTGTCTTTCAATACTAGAAATTAGCAGTTAGTCAAGCCTGCCTGCCTGGTTTTGAATTTGCTTTGTTCCCTTCCACTGCCAATCACCAGCTGAACTCCTCATCCCTGAGATGCTGCATGTGCTCAGAGGAAATATTACATGTGCTGTGCAGCACCCAGCCAACAACTGCTCCCCACATTAACAAAATTCTGGGCCAGCTTACCACCACCCAACCTGTGTCTTTCTCTGGTCACAATAATAAATACCCCCACCCCACAAGGTCCCCCATTAGATGGAGTGGCTAGGGAACACTGAGAAGCTTCATCCATTCAGAGGAAATATTATGGCCATTGTGCATCATCCCTGATTACTGCTCATCTCTGTACCCCACAGGCTTACCTCCCCCCACCTGCCAACCCATGCCTCTACAACCCTTCCCATTACAGCAGACAGACATGGATGAAATACATTTTAATGTCATCAAAACATTTATTGTATTGTTAGTAACTGAAGCAGAACCAAAATAATGCAGGAACACAATGCCCAATCCCCAACTTCCTACTGAAGCAATAGCACTAACAACCAAAAATCCATCACCCATCATAGGCTCTTCTTCCCCCTTGCCTCCAGTGCCTACTCTGTTTCACCCTCCCCTTCATCCCTAAAGCATAGTGGTGCTCTCTTTGGCCTGATAGAGTAGGGGCACCCCTCACTCACATGCACAGTGGCTGTCACTGAGGTTGTCACTATCGGGGTTGATCATGGATAAGGGTCTCTATGAGGGTCAGTTCATGGATAGGGGCATGCACAGTGGCTATCACATAGGTGGTCCCCTAGAAGCCTCACCATCTCCCAAATGGGGGTTGGAGTCATGCATCTAAGGAGCTCCTCTCTAAACATGCCCCCCATTTGCTGGCTGTCCACGATACCCTGATGGCACTGTCTGGTCAGGTCCAGGAATTCTCTTGTTCTGGCCATGATGTCCTAGTGAGCTGCTGCATCTCACTCTTCATCCTTTCTATACACCTCCTAGACTTCATCCTGCCATTCATCCATGGACTGTACTAGGTGATTCTGAGGCTACCACCAAAGCTTTCTCTTGACTGTTGCTACCTGTGGTTGCGTTCATACATTCATTCAGCTCTGGTCCATGCTGGTGTCCATGCTTTGGGCACACATCCCTGCCTTCCAACAGATGTGGTAACAGGAATGGGGGGAAAAAAGTGTTCATAGTCAAAGATCTCCTCCCCACTCCCAGGGCCAGATTAACCATTTAGTGGGCCCTAGGCAAAGGGTGGAGGTGGCGGGGGGAGCCAGGGTCCACCTCCCAGATCCCTCCCCCTTCTAAGAGCTGGACTCTAGCAGGGAAAGAAACCCCCACCAGTCTCCACTTCATCAAGAACTAGTTCAGCATGGCTCTCTGCACAGCTAGGGTGGCAGTATGTGAGGTATGCCAGCTGATGCAAGACATCTCAGTGAACAGTTTCAGCCTTGTGCAGCTATCAATCCTACCACCCTCAGCAAGTGAGGGAATGTTATCGACAAGCATGAGATCCCCAACTTACACCTGCCTTTGCCATTCCTGGAGTCCCCTGATGTATCCCACACAGACACTGACCAGACTTCCCCTGTTCTTCCCAGAGACCGTTGTCTCCCCCTCCAAAGACATTGTCTGGTCTGACCCAGCACCTCTGTTCCTGGATCCTCTTGACCCATGGCCCTCTGCCAGTCCTGGAGTCCCCTGATGCCCAATCTCCACAAGGCCATGGTCTGGCCTGACCTGGCCCCTCCATTCCTTCCCCCACGCCCCAGACTTCCTTCTCCCATGGGCCCTACCTGAAAGCCCATTGTGGGAGTAGGGGAAGGGTCTGAGGTCTCTGTTCCTAGTGTGTGTG
>NW_017729022.1:168611700-168620496 GCF_001723915.1 Gavialis gangeticus | reverse complement strand
GTCAACTTTTAAGCACCTAAATGCCTAGCACAGGGGCAGGCAATTATTTTGGGTGGAGGGCCGCTTACCCAGTTTTGGCAGGCTGTCGAGGGCTGCATGGGTAGCCCCGTCCCTTGCCAAGTGCCCCACACCTTGACAGATGCCCCGCGACCTGGTCACCACCTTGGGACCAATGTCCCAGGACCAGCACTGGTGGGGCCCTGAGTGGGGCACAGGCTGGCAGGGGTCTGTGGAGCTAGGCTGGGTTGCACAAGCAGGGAGAGGGGGGAGCTGGCCCGGCTCCATACAGCTCCCACCAGCTGGGACCCTGTGCTCCTGCCACCCTGCTCTGAGCCCTGCTGGCACTGGCCCCGGGGCACCGGTGCTGGCCCTATGCTCCTGCTGCCTCCCTCCCCACTCACTCCCTGTGCCCCCCACCCCCGTGGTACAGGTGGGGGGCAGTGCACAGCCCTGACTCCCTGCTTGCCAGCAGGGAAGAAGCTAGTGCTGAGTGCAGGGAAAAGCAGCCCCTCACCTGCCCCATGGCCAGTGCTCCCTGCTGCAGGTGCTTGTAGCACACATGGGGTTGTCTGGAGCAGGCACAGGCAGCCCCACACAGGCTGCAAGTGACTACAATGTGTGGCGCTGGCCACAGGGTGAGCGAGGGGGCACTTTTACCCATGCTCAGTACCAGCTTGTAACCCGGCCCTGCTGCCAGCCTGGGCTCCAAGCTGGCTCTGGCCTTGCCCATCAGCAGCAGCTGCCGCGGTCCCCTGCTTGCCGTGCTGGTTAGTGTTGGCTGCTGCTGCCTGCCCAGAGCTCATGCACTGGGCAGCCCACAGGTGGCAGTGGCAACACTGCCTGGCATGGCAAGTGGGGGGCCCACAGCTGCTGTCACCATGCACAGCCCTGACTGGTGAGCCCGGAGCTGGTGCGGGACCCAGGCAGGCAGTGGGGCAGGTTCACAAGCTGGTGCTGAGCGTGTGGAGGGAAAACCAGCCCCTTGCCTGCTCCATGCCCGGTGCCCCATGATGCAGCTGCTTGCAGCCTGCCTAGGGCTGCCTGTACCTGTTCCAGATAGTTCCGCATGGGCTGCAAGTGGTTGCAGTGCAGGGCACTGGCCATGGGGTGAGTGAGGGGCCACTTTCCTGTGCGCTGGGAAGGAGCCTGGGGAAAAGCTGAGCGCAGGGAAAAGTGGCCCCTCCCCCGCCCCATGGCTGGCACTCCCTGCTGCAGCCACTCACAGCCCACGTGGAGCTGTCCAGAGCAGGCATAGGCCACTCTACAGGGGCTGTGAGCGGCTGCAGTGCAGGGCGCTGGCCACAGAGTGGGCAAGGGGCTGCTTTTCCCCCCAGGCCACTTTTCCCCCTGGGCCACTTTTGCCCGGGCTCCTTTCCTGCCAAGGGTCCTCCCCTGCCCTCCCCCCTCCTTTCCCCTTACCTGCGGTTCCAGCTGGGGCAGCCACATGGTCCCAGGCCAGAAGCCCCAGCTGGGGCTTCCAGCTGTGGGGAGGGTCCGGTGGGCCCTACTGTTGTGGAAGCCTGTCAGGCTTCCCCTGGGTCCTACTGCCTTTGGTTCCTGTCATTTTTGACAGGAACCAAGGGCAGATGAATATTAATTTTCTAAATTTTTTAGGGGCCCCATGGACAAGATAGAATGGCCTCACGGGCTGGATCCAACCCATGGGCCATATTTTGCCCACCCCTGGCCTAGTGATATTTGCAACATCCTAGTTCGATACCTATGCTCCCTGTACTGGGGAGAGAGATGCACCTGAAAGCATGATTCACATAAGCCAGCAGGCTAAGCATGGAACTGTCTAAACTAGTTGATGGGAAACACCGATGACCAGATTGTGTCATAAACATTATTTTTTACCATAGACAGCTGTAGTGACGCTGGCAGTCACTCGGAATTCACAATCCTCAACCTCTGCCTCTAAATCCAACATTTGAGGGCTTTTGGGAGCCTACAGCCCTCCTCAGCTGTTGCCTACCTTTGTACGTGTTTAGAGACCTTACGTCATTCCAATTTCTGCCTGTGGGTTGGTGAAGAAGTATCAAAGTCCTGATATTAGAGCCCTAGATTAGACCTAAGTGTAGTACGATCCTCAAAGTAGGCATTCCTTTGCTTTCCATAACTATGGGTTTGGCCCCACTGGCTTTATCAGAATTGAGTGATTAAATCTCTCACAAAAGAAAACCAAGTCTTAGGCTAGTTTGCAGGCCTGCAGCTGCAAAGGTGTCTGTGTAGCCCAAAAGTGAGGGTGCTCACTTGGAAAGTGAGAGACCTGTATGCAGTTTCTTCCTCTGGTCTTTTTGGACCAGGGAGATGAAACCAGGTCTCCATGGATCACAGGACCAGACTGTTGGATATTCTGGAATGACTCATTCACAGGCTTTTCTGTTTTGAAGAGCTAATAAAAGACTCATAGGGTAGAGGGAGGGGGGAGGAGAGAGAGATAAAAGAACAGGCGATTGACTCTGCAGCAGGTGGGTGGCTTACTGGTTGCATCTGTCAAGTCCCTTCGCCAACAACTACATAATTAGCTCTTTGCATTTGAGTATGCTAAGACACGATTTGAACTCCTTGCTCCAAATTTGGCAAAGAAGGGATTTGAAAGTAGGTCTCTTTCTTCTGAGTTAGTGTCCTCACCTCTGACCTATTGGGGTAGGCTTTACTGTCTGTCTGTTTGGCAGCTTACCAACTTGAGGTTCCTAAGTCTGGTGCAGGATTCACATCTGAGAATCCTGAGCAGAAATAGACAGCCTCTTTTGAGCCTGTATTGATTCTGTACCTTTAAGAGAGTTGTGCTTAGGGTCTGACCCTCTCCATTCTTAGTGGTGAACTTTTGCTGTGATGCAGTAATGCGCAGTAGAATTAGTCTACTGAGCATTTAGAACCCTGTGAATGTGCTTAGTGGATCCCAGGCTGAAAATTGCAATAGGCAGCAGAACACCTAAAAGTTAGGTTTTGCAAGGAGGAATGCTGCAGTGTCTGAAGCCTTTTGTGACTTTGTTCCCTACAAATTAGCACCCAGACCTGCTGTATGTAGCTTATCCAGCAAGTCCAATTCCAATAAAATTGTAGATCAAGTTGTTTTGAACTGCAACAGCTGAAACTTTTCAATTCAAAAGCTTTGAAATGGAGAATTTCAAAACATTTTTCCAGCATTTTTAGAAGTCAAGAGAGTGTTTGACTCTGACTCTCTCTCTCTCTCTCTCAAAAAGTTTTGGGTTCAACAAATCAGCATTTTTTGGCAGAAAATTTCTAACCAGCTTTAAAAATGATTAATATTCCATTGATTCTACAAGAAATGCTTATGCAGTAGCTCTTGGGAAAGGTAAGAAGCATCTAGCAGCTTTGCTAGAAACATGCTTGTGTGAGTGCAGAACCTGGAATGGATTATCTCCTTCATGCAGTCTCCCATCAGGGGACCTGTTGAGAGGATGAACAATTTGTCAGAGGGAAAACATTGAGTAGGAAGTCAAAAGTAAATGCCACACATTATTTAATGCCCTCCCCCACAATGGGCTTTGTAGAAGTACCTGAAACAGAGATATTGAGAGAAATCACAGAGATAAAAAGTACTAATTGTACTGAACAGGAAAGTTAATTAAAAACAGTGCCATACCAACTAAGTTTGGTGCCCAGGGCAAAGCCTGCAGTGGCGCCCTGTGCACAGATCCAGGGGGGGCACATCCCCCCCCACTTGCCCAGGAGTACACACAGTGTTGGGAGCCACCCTTCCCCCATCCCTGCGCCGCCCCCTCCCACCCAATGAGCTGCTTGCGGCTTTGTCCCATGCCCCGCCCTGGCTGGGCAGTGCCTGTTGGTGCCCCTTTGCTTTGGTGTCTAGGGCAGTTGCCTCACTCAACCCCTCCCCCCCTTCATTTGCTATGGCACTGATTAAAAATATATGAGTGTTACGATAGTGAAATGACAAACACCATTCAAATATAATCTAATTTACCCTGAGACAGATCAAAAACTTCATCCTGGTTTTACCCACAGGAATGGTCTTTTAATCTTTCATTAAAGCTTTAGTAATGAATAGCCAATTTTATCTGAACTGACTTGCTGTTTCCTCCACTTCAGATTGCTAATAGCCCTTGGGGAGGAATGATTCAAGCAATATGAGTTTATATTTTGGCAATGCATTTGGCACAAAGGCTACTTTGGGGAACAATGTTGTATTGATTGTTATACAAGCTGAGTTGAATACTTGTTTGTAAACTCTATATGTTTAATGATCTTTCATAGCAAGGGAATTTATTGCTAAGGAAAGGAAATTATATAAGAGAGAATTCTTACATCATTGTTTCTAGGTAGTTTTTTCAGACAACCGTACATTATCACTGTATGATTCTGTGGGTCTCAACTTTGTATCTTCTAACTTGGTACATATCATTACAAGAGGAATTTGTCCAAGAGAAATGAAAAACCTTCCTGTCTATTAAACACTCAAAAACAGACAGAACATGCATTAGTCACAGAGTATACAAGTATCCTTGTCATTCATAGCAATTCACTGAAGTGAGCTATTGACACTTGTTTCTCTTGACAAACCTTCCTCTACGCTAGACATCTACATAGTTAATGAGTTTGGGAGGGTTAGGAGGCAGAACGCTAGATTTCAATTTGATTTTAGGATTAGTATTATTTAATGAATCACGTTATGGAGACAGGTCACAGGTGAAGGGGAAATGTGTGGAGTCAAAATGATACCATGCTATTTAGTTTGCCTAAGTGCCAGCTTTCAAGGCAAGAACCTAATAAAAATAAGTGACTGGAGTGATGCTGATGCTATGAAAATGACATGTGTCTAAGCTCTCTCAAGATCATTTTCCTAGCTTAGTTAGGACAAGTCAGAATGTCCACAAGCTACTGATTTAGAAGAGAAAATGACCAATCATTTCACTAGCAAGGCACATAAATAGGGATTTGGAGAGACAGAATAAGCTCTCTAACACTTTCCAGCACTTCTGTAGGGTGCCCAAGATTAGGTGAAGGTTAACATGATCCAGGTCACTGGTAGCCTTTCTTTCTTTCTTTCCTTCTCAGAGACCCTGGGCGACCTCCTGTGTGATGCCAGTGAGAATGATGACCTGCTCCTTGTGGGAGGAGATTTCAACTGCACTGTTGACTCACTGCTAGACCAGACGGGGCCAGAGCCACACCTGCCTTTGGCCTGCAAGCTGCGGACCGTGCTGGAGGTGGCGGATCTCGTTGATGCCTGGCAGGTCCTTCACGCTGAAGTGCGCCAATACACCTGGGCAAAGATAAGTGCCAGTGGGATTGCCATGGCCCGCCTCGACCACCTCTGCATTGCCCAGCATCATCTGCCGTTACTGCACAGCAGCTGCATCATCCCATCGGTCCTCCTGGACCACGCCCTGATCTGCTGTGAACTGAGCCTGCTTGGCAGAGCACACACACGGGCCCCTTACTGGTGCCTCAACATCAGCCTGCAGCAGGACACCCACTTCAGGGACTGCTTTGCCCACCTCTGCAGGAGCTGGGAGGCTGCACGAGCAGACTACTCTTCCTGGCAGTTGTGGTGGGACATGGGGAAGATCCAGATTCGGGCATTCTGCCAGCAGTGTTCCCAGCTGGCGGCAAGCGAGATCCGCCGCCGCACCCAGGAGCTGGAGAAGGATGTGGTGGAGCTTGAGGCAGCCCTGCTCCATGTGGGCAATGACGCAGCACTCCTTGAGAGCCTCCAGTCCCACAAGAAATGCTTTCAGGAGCTAGTGGAGAGCGTGGCCCGTGGTGTGTGGGTACTTGCCTGCTCCCAGGAGCTGGCAGAGGCCAACTCCCCGACTGGCTGCTTCTTCAACCTGGAGAGGCGGTGGGCTGTGGCAAAGATACTGGACCATCTCAAGACCCCAGAGGGACAGCTGCTCATGGACCCAGGTGAAGTGTGGGGGCATGGCATCGCCTTCTATTGAGACTTGTTTGCTCCTGACCCCATTTGTCTGGAGGCCACCCAGCAGCTGATAAGGACCTGCCGTGCCTTGGCACTTCACAGGTCAAGACCCTGGAGCATGAACTCTCCCTGGCAGATCTTGAGGCTGCTGTGCGGGGGCTTGCCTTGGGCAGAGCCCCAGGCCTTGATGGACTGCCCGTGGAATTTTACAAAGCCTTCTGGCCCCTTCTTGGGCCCAGCCTGCTCCATGTCTTCACAAGAACCTCACCGACGGGACCCTGCTGACCAGCTGCTGCTGGGCAGCACTCATCTTGCTACCCAAGAAGGGGGACCTCGGCTGCCTTAAGCACTGGTGGCTGTTCTCCCTTCTGTGTGCTGACTATAAGATCCTGGCGAAGGTGCTGGCGAACCATCTCCACACCATCATGGCCTCTGTCATTGGGCCCAAGCAGAGCTACTGTGTCCCAGGCAGGACCATCCAGGACTACCTGTTTCTGCTGCATGACCTGCTCACAGCTGTGGAGCTTTTTGGCCTGGATGTTGGCTTGGTCTCCCTGGACCAGAAGGACTTTGATCGTGTTGACCACCAGTACCTGCTTGGCACCCTCGAGGCTTTTGGCTTCGGGCCTCTATTCATTGTGGCACTCTGGGTCCTGTACCACAATGCCTCCAGCCTGCTCAAGGTGAACCGTGTGCTGTGCTCCCCATCCCCGGTGCATCACAGCATACGCCAGAGCTGCCCCTTCTCAGGCATGCTGTATGCCCTGGCCATTGAACCGCTGCTGCATGCTCTACGACGTCACCTGACTGGCTTAGCCCTGCCACCAGCACCATGCCCGACCACTGGCCTCCCAATCTGGCTGACGGCGTACGTGGATGATGTGACTGTCTTCCTGGGCAGCCAGGAGGATGTGCGGGCCCTGGTGGTCTGCCAATGCACCTATGAGCTCACTGCGTCAGGCTGCATTAACTGGGGCAAGAGTGACACGCTCCTGCTCGGGACGTGGGCTGGAAAACCACCTCCAGATCTGCCGGGAGGCCTCACCTGGCACTGGGAAGGCCTCAAAGCCCTGGGAGTGTTCTGGGGGCCGCTGGCCTTTGCAGCCCGCAACTGGGAGGACCTGGTAGAGGGAGTGGAGGCCCCGCTGCAGTGCTGGCGCTGGCACTTGCTCACCCTCTCCTGCTGCGGCTAGGTCCTCATCACCAACAACCTGGTGGTGGAAACCCTGTGGCACTGCTGCACTGTGCTGGACCCTCCGCTGGAGCTACTTGAAAGGCTGTAGCGACTCCTAGTGGACTTTGTCTGGGACGGATGCCACTGGCTCCTGCGAGTTGCCCTTTACTTGCCCACCACTGAGGGGGGACAGGGCCTGATCAACCTGGCCAGCAGGGTGGCTGCCTACCGCTTGCAAGTCCTCCAGCAGCTCCTGTATGCTGAGGGCCACCTCCCGTGACGGCAGCTGGCATGCTAGTTCCTGCACTCAGTGGGGTGCCTTGACTTTGACTGGGAGCTCTTTATGCTGGACCTCACCTTCCTGAATGGGGCATTCCTTCCCCTGTTCTACTGCAGCATGGTGCGGGCCTGGTGGGCTGCCTTCCATCTCTGTCCCAATCCAGGAGCCTGCATTTCCCACAACTGCTCAAGGAGCCCCTGGTCCACAACCAGGACCTGCAGCATGTCATGCTGAGTCTGGCCTCTGCCAGCCTCATGGCTGCTCTCATCGAGGCGCACGCCACCCACCTGGGGCACCTCCTGGACCCTGCTCAGTTGGGCTGGCTGTCACCCGAATCCCTGGCTGCCTGGATCGCACTGTGCTCGGTGTGCACTGCGGGCCAGCTTCTGCTGGCCATTAGGGCCACCCTTCTGACAGAAGCAGTGACCACCCTAGAAGGCTACCTCCAGGCTCTCCAGGCCCTCCCCACCACGGACACTACAGGTGATGCCTTCCCACCACTGCTGGTCATCCCAGCAGTGGCCAGTGAGCTGGATGACCGGCCCAACACACTGCTTAGGCTTCCTGTGCCCCCCAGCAGCAATATGGGCTGTCCCTTTGGCACACTGCCCCAGAAGGGACTCTACACATGGGTGGTGTGCACCCAGCATACCCAGGTGCTGGCCTGCCACCCTGACACCGTGTGGCAGTGGTGCCTAGCATGGCCCGGGACCCCAGTGTGGCGCACACTGTATAAGGCGCCCACTACCAAGAAGACCGGTGACATCCAGTGGCGATTGGTGCATGGCATCCTGGCCACTGGCACCTTTTTGTGCCACCTGGACCTGGTGGCCTCGGTGGCCTGCCCCTTCTGCCCGGGGGTGCTGGAAGAGGATGTTTTCCATGTCTTCCTCGACTGCCCCCAGCTGCGGCCGCTGTTTGCCGCCCTCAGGGCGCTGCTTCGGGCACTGGGCCAGGACTTCTCAGAGGACACCTACATCTACTCCTTCTTGTACTGGACAGCCGAGTGGGCCGCAGTCAACCTGGCCAACTTCCTGGTGGGCCAGGCCAAGATGGCCACCCTGAAGAGCCAGTGAAACTGGCTCACCAGGATGGACGATGCCCTGCAGCTCTTCCACCTGCTGGTGCAGGCCTGCCTCTCACTTGAATTTGAGAATGCAGTCCTCCAGCGGACAGCGTCCGCCTTTGAGGAACGCTGGACCGTCAAGGGGGCACTGTGCCGAGTTGAGGCAGGATGCATGCTCCTTGCCCTGTGACGCTACCAGCTGCTCAATGTGCAGAGGTGCATCCAGTGAGCCGAGACCTCGGGCTTTGTCCAGGCGGGCCGACCCTTGATGTCCTGAGGCCCCCCGGGCGTCTCCACTGGCAAGAATTGTATATATGTATATATGTACATACTTGTTTTGTTCTTTGGTTTTTTGGGTTTTTTTGTTT
>NW_017729022.1:168610120-168611690 GCF_001723915.1 Gavialis gangeticus | reverse complement strand
GCCTCTCACTTGAATTTGAGAATGCAGTCCTCCAGCGGACAGCGTCCGCCTTTGAGGAACGCTGGACCGTCAAGGGGGCACTGTGCCGAGTTGAGGCAGGATGCATGCTCCTTGCCCTGTGACGCTACCAGCTGCTCAATGTGCAGAGGTGCATCCAGTGAGCCGAGACCTCGGGCTTTGTCCAGGCGGGCCGACCCTTGATGTCCTGAGGCCCCCCTGGGCGTCTCCACTGGCAAGAATTGTATATATGTATATATGTACATACTTGTTTTGTTCTTTGGTTTTTTGGGTTTTTTTGTTTTGTTTAGAGTGTGTGGGAAGACCTTGCAGACCATGAGCCCAGGCCTTGTCCTCGAGGCCCAGATTCTTGGACCAACCTGTACATGATCTCTACCGCCCCCCATTTGTCACCCTCCCCAGAATAAATGTCTCTTAAAAGTCAAAAGTCAAAGTCCTTCTTTCTTTCTTTCTTTGGAAACAAAGGCTGGCAAGAAAGATTCAGCTAGAAGAGAACAGCTTCTTCTTAAGTCAGTATAAATTGTCTGTGTGTCATGGCAGTGAACATGTTTTTTTTTTTTCTCTCAGGAACTACGTAACCACAGAGTTCCTGTTTACTGTATTTCTTAAGGATAAAGTTTTCTGTGGTAAGAGACACCTAAGACCATTAGGCACGCACACTACAGATCTAAAGAAAGTCTATTTACCAAAGCTTCCAGGAAAAATATTGACAGGGCAGTAAAAATACTTTCCTTGATTACTCAGGCTCATATTTTAAACCTAAAATTACAGGAATGTTTCTCTTTTAGCAATTTATTTTTAGCATTTGTATTTTTTTCTTTTCTTTTTTTTTCTGCTTACCTTTTAAAATATGGCATGTTTCCATTAATTTTGCAAATTGAAGTGGATTGGGTAGAGGCTTTTAAAATGGATTTAACTCTTTTCTCAGTTTTTTGGGAAATAAGCAAGAGAAGGCAAATTACCTTTCTCCAGGCACTCTCCCAATAAAAAGACTGAATTATGAAGCTACAATGGATTTGAAAGAGTATTACTTAGGCCATGGAGTAATATTTAGCATGACACAGGGATGGATCCAAATAGGGTGTGGCAGCATGATCACCCCCTCCCCCCCCCCAGTTGTGCAGTTGTGCTGCACATGAGCTCTTGGTGTAGGGCCTGGCCACAGCCCCTGCTTTCGAGTGGCTCCAGAGCCCAGGGGATGACTGCTGCTGTTGCCACTTGTCCCTTCCTTTCTTCTGCTGCTGAATTCAATGGGGACAAGGAAGGAAGGGAAAGGCAAATAGCAGTAGCCTTTACCACACTGTGCTCTAGCCAGACTCTACCTGGATCAGCTGGTGAGTTTACAACTCATTGCTTACATGGAGCCTGTGTTGACTGGGAAGTGAGCTAAAAGCTCGTTGTGCATGTGCAACACTGTCAGAGTGGAAGCTGCATGCTCCTTGCCCTTTTTCTGGATCCACTTCTGGCACCACATTAGTGGTAATGAAAGCTAAGTAATAATTTCATAGATAAATAGATTCATAGATATAGGGTCAGAAGGGACCTTGCAGAT
>NW_017729022.1:168606073-168609389 GCF_001723915.1 Gavialis gangeticus | reverse complement strand
ATTGAATCTCATCCTATTTTCATTTTCCCACCCCTGTAACATGTCCAGGCCCAGCTGTATCCTGTCCCTCCCTTCTAGCGTAACCCACCTCACCCCAAATCTTGGTTTTGCCTGCGAATTTAAACAGGGTGCTTTTCACCCCCTCATCCAAGTTGCTAATAAATAAATTGAACAGTGCGGGCCCAAGGACTGAGCCCTGGGGGACTCCACTGCTCACATCCCTTCAGGTGAAATATGACCTATCTCCCACCACTCTCTGAGTGTGGCCCCTCAGCCAATTTGCGACCCATCTGACTGTGTAGGCATCAATGCCACAGTCGCCTAGCTTTTTAATGAAAATGGGGTGGGAGACAATGTCAAAGTTCTCCCTGAAGTCCAGAAAGACTACATCCACGGTGATACCTGCATCCAATGATTTTGTGACCCGATTGTAGAAGGCAAAATTTCACTTATTTCTCAGGCCCATGCAGACATCAGTGACTTTTTCTTGGAACCTCTTGAGGAAGGAAAATCTTTTTTCATGCTAAGCAGAGGCATAGCAAGCTCACTTAATGCCCTGGGAAGTAGAGGGTGAGTGTGGTGACCAGTGTAAAGGTGGGGTGGGGAGGAAAGGAAGTCTTACCTTCCTGGACTCTCTGCACAGGGAAGGCAGCTGTGGCAGTACTAGTAATTGCAGCTGCCTTCCCTGTGCAGTGCTTCCCTGTGCAGCAGCCATGAAGGGAGAGTGCAGTGGCTGCAGCTGCATGATGCAAGCTCCCTGGGAGCTGCCCCTGGGGCCCTAATTTCTCCCTCCCCCCGCCCCAGATATGCTACTGGTTGCAGGGCTGCACCTGCTGTGAGAAAAACCATTCCACTCACGCCTGACCCCCCCAGATGCATTTCTGGGTACAGGGATGTGACACCAAGCTCCAATAACAGGGCAGTGCATGGCTTCCTCCACTGTGGTAAAGAGTCCTAGGAGGCCATTCTGGCACCCCCTTATAGTTGTTGTCTGGGGCTGGTGCCTTGCTTACCTTTCTAGTTACATTACTGATGTCGAGGTCCACAGATCCACTGCAGTGGGTATTTCAGTCTCCTCACAAGCTGGGTCAATCATTGACAGCAGGGTACTACTCAGCCTCCTGAAGTTCCCTTCATTTGTGATATATAAAAAAATAAATAGGAAGTGTCATATGACACTCTAAGTGCTCCCACATGCTTTCATAAGCAATGCAAAAGTGAATGGACAGTATTGCAAGTGCAGTCCCTCTCAGGATAAAAGTTTCTTGGCTTAAGGGCTTCTCCATGGGTGAAGAAAAGTGTAATTCATATCTGTTTCATGCAGCTGTATGGGGTTTTGGTCCTTGAAATAAGACTCCTATACAAATCAGTTCCCAGCTATCTTAGTGACAGAGTGGAAATCCTTGTGGAAAGGTGATCTTATTGAGAGGCTTCAGAAAAACTGATTTATAACCTTGGCTCTTGCCAAGAAAAGGATATAGGCTTAACACCATGGAAAGGGATGTATGTCAAAGGGCAAGCTGAAGCAGTGCGTGAAGTACAACAGGAGACTATATTTCAGAAAGCATTGGCTAAAACAAGAGCAAGCTCTGTAGCTGTCCTCCTTTGCCTTAGAGCTACCTGCCTGCTTCCCATCCAGCTGTAACTGAAGTTAAACCCTCAGTTGGTACCAGGCTCTTTTAATTGGCAAGAAAAAGCCCAGTGATAATAATGTGCAAGAAAAAGGCTTTGACTGAATGCCATCACTTTATATTGTCCAAAATGGCTGCACTACCGAGCTGTGCAAGAATTTCAGGAACAGCTGTGCCCCATTTCCAGTCTCAGAAACTCACAAAGGCCACAACTTAAATGAAGTATTTCACTGCCTAGATCAAATCAGAGCATTGCAGCTTAATCCCCAACCTCTTTCTAGCCACAGAGAAGTGTGGACAAGCAGAACATGGCCTTGTCTGAAACATCTAAGCCAGTTCCCAGTGGAGTCTTATCTTCAAAGCATTCTCCCTCTACCATCCTCAGGCACTCCTTATGCTTTGCAGATGGAAGACAGACCTCTTCTTTTCCAAATTTCGATCATTACCATTTGTTCTTAAACATACTCCCACAACCTCTCTCCAGGATCATGGTTGCAATAATATTGGCTTGAAGGAAGAAGAAAATTGACTAACTTCTGCACAGACAGACTTTTCTGATCAAGGTTCTGTACAGGGAGAAAAATTAAGCAACCATCTGAGGTGAAATTTTTGTTCCCCTTTGGTCATTGAAGTAGAATTTTTTTAGCTACATAAGTGGCATTTTTGACATGTACATGCAGGTAGGGATTCTTTTTTCCTGGACATATAACTCCATGCATGTAGATAACTATGCACATACATACCTGCAAATGCAAGCCAGGAGAAGGGCTTTCTCCAACTATAGGCTTGATAGCTGAATACTTAGGGGCACTTGCTCAGAAGGCTGTGGATCTGGATTTTAAGGGGTTTGAATCTATATCTATTTGGTTTCCTAGCACAGTATTCTAAGCACCAGAAGACATCAGACATTATTCAGACCCCCGTCCCCCACCCCAGCATGTTGCTTGAAGCAGATCCTCTGCCCCTTGCATTTTAATTATCATTGGAGGAAAGGGGAAGGTTCTGCCTCACTGGCAGCAGAGCTCCAGACCAGAACCTAGCTCCCTTCCTTCTAGAGCAGTGGTTCCCAAACTGTAGGTTGCAACCCCAAATTGGGCTGCAACATCAGCAGATGAGGTTGCAGGGATGGGGGGCTGTGAGTTGGGAGTAAGGAACCAGGCTAAGGAAATGGGATCATGCTGAGGAAACAGGGCCATAAATGGGGTCATGCTAATGAAAAGTTTGGGAAGCACTGTACTAGAGGATTAACTGTCTCACTGAGGCATTCACCCTTTGGCTTGTTTTCTTCCTTCAGGCCCCATGTATCTGTCTTTCTTGGTTGCTCAGGGGGCCAGCTTCAAAAGCAGGACCTGAGACAGGCCAGTGAAAAAACATTTCTCCTTCTGGGACCAGTGGCAATGCATAGGGGGTGCACGGGGGTGCACATGCACCCCCTGAGAATGCTGGTGCACCCTCTAACAGCCAGCATTCCTAGGCGGGGGGGGGCAAGAAAGAGCACTGGTGCCCCCCTGAGACCGTCATCTGGGGAGTGGGGGTACCAAGAGAAGCGCCCCCCCGCAGCCAGTTGCACTCATCCAGAAGTGCCAGCAGTGTGCTCAGAAGTGCCAGCCGTATGCTGCTGCCACTTGTGAGTGGTCAGGATCAGCCACGGGGGGAACCCCTCCCCTGTCTGTGGGATTGGCCAC
>NW_017729022.1:168600847-168601073 GCF_001723915.1 Gavialis gangeticus | reverse complement strand
CCACTTGTGAGTGGTCAGGATCAGCCACGGGGGGAACCCCTCCCCTGTCTGTGGGATTGGCCAGAGGGGGACCTCCCCCTGGTCGCAGACTGTCTGCTGGGGGGGACAAGTGCCCCACCCTGACTCAGGAGGCACCAGTCACCCATGTCTGGGAGGAAACAGGTATAAAATAAACACCGCATTAAGTGATAATTACACTTGTGGACCCCAAAAGAGAAGCCAGTAA
>NW_017729022.1:168585687-168595847 GCF_001723915.1 Gavialis gangeticus | reverse complement strand
GTAGCGTTTGTTTTATAGCCATCAACCTGCTCAATTGAATCACGTCCGCCAGTAAATACAACTGACTGATGCAGTGTGTAATTTAACAACCATTTTTAAAACAGTGGAACAGTGCTTTGAGTTTCTTTCATAAAAGTTTATTGTGGGTCAAGTATCTGAAATCTAATGTTCTCAAAGACAATTTCATAGAAATCTCAATTATTAAATGCTTCCTTAGGCCATAAATTTTATCCCAACCTTGCTTGGTCATAGAGCACAAACTTGGAACCTCACTCTGTTCCTTATGATATTATTCAAATTGAATCCCTGCTATAGGCTTGCTACACTTTCTCTCCATTAGATTAGGCTTTGTTGGCTTTGTTTTGATTTCATATTAGGATCTTTTTCAAACAAGATTCAGTACTGTATTTTAAATCCTGACTGATAGTACCCAAAATTGTCATTTTATTCATTTCCTAAGGAAATTTAAGATCCCTTCTTTCTTTGTTGCACCATCAAAATCTAAACTTTATAAGCACTGGCAGTAGACTTATGGTAGACTAGTCTTATCTTCTGTATTAAGATTTGCTACATGTCCATTAGTATGTGAATTTACTGAAGTCTGCATATTAACCAGTCCCACATCCTTTTTTTTTGGCAGAAGTGTTCTCTGTGCCTTTATGGTGGGGGGAGATGTCATTTATATACAGAGAACAAAGTGGAAAACTACACTTGGGGCAATCCTCTTTCACCCTCCCCCAACCTTCCTCTTGCATCTTTTGGCTTGCAGGGTGCAGGAACAGCAGCAAGCGTGTCATGAACTGCAAGGTAATCTGGAAATTACAATTCTTTAGGGTGGGAGTGACATTTTCTGCTGCCAGGGAGAAATTTCCACCCCATTTTTTGCTGCCAAAGCTCATATCCAGAAGGCAAAAAAGGCTGATTTCAGTGGCAAAGAATGGGGTCAATTCTCCCCCTAGCAGCAGTGAACTCCACTGCTTCTACAAAACTACAGTTCCCAGAATATCTTGCACTCTATGATACATGCTGCCTAGTCTGGCTGCTTTTTGCAGCTGGAAAGTGCAGGCGGAGTGTGGTAGGCAGGGTAAAGTGAAGCCTCCTCTTTCCCTTCTGGTGCCTCTTTCCTCAGGTGGTGCCAGGGTGTATGCCCCTGTCACCCACTGTATGTTGCAGAACTGATTGTATATAATTTATGTTGGTTTTAGATATCCATATTTATGGGATCCTGGTCCTTCTCTGGACGCATGCCACTATGTAAATCACCTGGTACTAGAAATGAAGACAGCAATACAAAGAAGAAGACAGTTACCTGAAATGTCCTTGCTTTGAATGACACATCTGCAGATCCAGCTTACCTAAGATATCAATGGGTTGTCCAGAAAAGACATAGAAACTGATGTCTGCAAAATTGTTGTTCAGTGGAATTTACTATGTTGTGAAGAAGGGGAATAGCCATACATTTTCTTCAGAATGAATCTAATACAATCTGTGCCACAGCTACTTGTCCCTGGGGAGTGCCCGTGCCACATGCGCTTTGGCGTGTGGCAAGTTACCCTGGGGAGTGGTAGAGGAGGCTGGGGCCAGCAGCTTTACCTGGGGTCTTGGGGGCCTCCTGGGGCTGCAGCAGTGGCAATCCTGCTAGGCAGAGCCTTGCCAGCAGCTCTACAGTGGCTCTAGGCAGCCCAGCTCTGCTTTTCAGCGGTGTGCACTGCCCATGCATGCACTGCTCTATTTTTTTTCCCCGGGGGTATCCAGGGGTCAAAAAAACCTATAAGAAAAAGAAGTAAAGCAGAGCTCACATAGGCAGCATGTCCTTGCAGCACAGAGAAAACCTGACCATGCAGTATATGGTACTGCAGATGTGTTTGTGCCCTGTAGGTTCTCATCCAAATTTACTTTAAGGTAGCTGGTGCATGCCCCCTACCTGAGTTTTTCTTGCTATGGAAATTACCGCAACTGGACTGAACTTCTAGGGGCACAATATCCCTCCCTCCTGCCGCCAGTAACTGACATGTCTAGTTCTGCCTCCAAGCAGCAAACCTGCTAAAATACTAGGTTCAGATTCACTAAAATAGATTGGTGAACCTTAATACTCAAATAAAGACAACTTTCATAAAAAGGTTAAGGATGACTTTCTGGCCCTGTTGAAGTTAATAGTCAAACCCCACTGATTACAGCTGGGCCAAGATTTTAACCTAAGGAATGTGTCCAAAGTAGCACATGAAATCTTCAGCAGAAATGGAAACAGAACTGGGTTCTTTTAAGTATCCTAACTACAAATCCATCCTTTCTCTTTCAAATATATGCTTATAGGAGAAATGCCATTAATTTTGATGCCTTATCAATGTTCTTTGCTCTCTATCTGTAAATCAGTATCCAGTGATACTATTTCTAACACTCTGAACTTTAGATGATCCTCAAATAGCTGTCATGAAAAATATACAGAATCTGCCACACAAATCTCTTTCTTAATGGGAAGTCCCCTTTACAATGTGACAGGGCCTAGGATGGCCCATATTCAGTCTTAGACCAATAAAGGGTTTAGGTTCTTATCTTTTACCACAAAGCTAAAAGCTGAAGATTTATGCCAGTGGGAATGGCATATTCCCAGCTTTCCACTGTGACACGCAATGCTTGCTACTAGCTTTGGAGTGTCTAGGGAGACAGAACCTTGAAACAGTGACATTTTTATGGAAATGTTTTTATAGGAAAGCTGTTTGAGGTCATTTTAAAGGCTTTTATGGATTCAGCAGAGCCCCAATCAGTTGGATGCATAGCAACTGGCTTTTTTAAGGGATACATAAAAATGGTGCTATTAATATTCTTAAACACTAAAATAAATTTGTAAAATACCTTTTCCCGCAACTTACTATATGTGGCATGTGAAGAGTAAATACATGATGGTGTGGTCTAAAATAAAGATTTTACTGGCGTGAGTTTGGGCTGACTGCATTACATAGAAGAACTGAAGCCATTAGTGAGTTATGTAGGTCAGCCTAATTGAGTGCCAATAACACTTTCATAATGCATTAAATCACCACGGATTCCCTATACATTGAGTGAACAATTTGTTGCTGATAATGTATTCAAAACAGAGTGACATGTTATTTGAAAATGAATGTGATTTAATGTATTTGTTTATTTTAAGAAATACTGATGTATGTGAACTGAATCAGCCTAAAGATTACTCACAAAAAATTGCTGTCACCAGGTTTTGACTATTTACTGAAAAAGGAAAGGTCCCCATGGAAAATAACAGCATGTGACCATGTAAGTAAAGATGTGTTATAATGCACAAGTGGACAGAATGAGAGTGTCATGATTTGCCATATTATTCACAATTCTTAACTTCAAATATTCGGCCTTTGGAACTTAAAGCCCTATAAACAATTTTTGCCTAAATACTATTACATTTCACCCCAACGCATATTGCAATAAAACTGGTAAACTTGTACTGAGAGGTAGAATGTGCTCAAGTTAAACATTGTTTCATCTAACAAACAGATGATATATGAGCAGAAAGGGCAGAATCCTATTTCAGCTAGTGGATAACCAAAGTGCAGCTTCCAACTATACTGAGTGACCTGATTACAGTGATTTTGTTACCAGGTGGGGAGACTGGAGCAGCTGCAGTCAACTGGAGTGTGGGAGACAGACATGGGGAAAAATGGGTGCAATCACAGCTGTGTGATTACACTGGTGTCATGGCAGCAGCTGGAAGCCACCACTGCCCCTGTATGTGGTGCTGCTCTGTGGAAGCTGCTCCAGGTGCCTGGCCACATTGTTATGCTTCTGGCCCCCCCATTATAGCAATTGGATATCTTTTCAGGGATGCACAGACATTTCCCTATTCCTATATTTGGGCCACTTCCACAACCAGAAGGAGTAATGGAATAACTATGAGCTGAATAACTCAGAGTAGGTGCAAGCTGTACTTTATTTGCACACTAGGTGAAATATAATTCTGCCCATAATGGTGTATATAATGAAGAATAAGTTGGAAGAATAGCAATGACAATAACTCGTTTAATACTTATAGACAGTTTTTATCAGGTCAAGATTTTCTAATTTTTTAAAAAGTAGTCCAGTTTTTGGTAGTTTGCAAGCAAGCAACACTCCGGTGAGGTCATGAAGAAACTCATCTTATATAACACGAGCAACTTAGAGGTAGACCTATGTTTAGACTTCAGACTGAACATTTGTACAATGCTGAATTCATCTTCAAGCTCTCAAACTCACATGAAAGTTAAATTACTTCTTTTTCCCATTCCTTATGTTCTGTTTCTACCATATGATTTTATCAGATGTTCTTTGGGACAGTTATCTTCTTTTCCTGGTCCTCTGCAAAACACCCAGCACGTGTTGGGTGCCATATTTATAATGTATATTCCCCTTAGGTCATTGTATCTACTTTTTAGCACACCACTGATTTATTTGTATCACAGCACTTAGCTAAGAGGCTCAGAGAATAACATACTAGTACAAAACTTACTGTGAAGTGCACACAGCTGACATAGTAATGAAGTAAATCCTCAACATAGCCTCTGAATGGTCAACAAAGGTGAAAAGTGGGGCTTTGGTTGGTGTGTGATGAATATAGCATGATACTGCGCAGTTCAAGGCCCTGTGGACATTATGCACTGGTATAACTTACAAAGTGGGTGTTAGGCTCTGCTGACTTGCGTGGAGCACATGGCAGGAGGCATACAAACAAGAAGAGCACCAGTATTAAAGGTAAAGTACCATATTTATTGATTAGAATACAAGATTTCTTCCCCCCAATAACATGGGGAAAAAGCTCCTTGGCTTATAATCAAGTACAGCATGATAAGAGGAGAAGCAGGCAGCCGCTGCATCTCGGCTTCGGCCCCAGTTCTGGGTTGGAGCTGGAGCTGCAGCTGCTACCTGCCTCCTGCTGCCCTTGTACCTCCACCACTTCTCCCTGGCAGCCTCCAACCCCTGCTGTCCCCAGTCTCACCCAGCACTGCTTCTCCCCCTTTCCCACACCCCTCCTTACCTTTGCTCCACACCATCAGGTTCCAGTCCCACTACAGCCTGGAGTACAGAGCACAGTGCACATGCTCCAGCCTATCCCTGCAGCAGCAGTGTTGGCTCCATGCCATTGCTATGGGGCCAGGCTGGAGCCTTGCTCAGTGCCCCAGGCTGAAACTGGAATGGATCCTGCTGGTGCACAGCAAAGGTAAAGGGCGGGGTGGAGGGACAGGTGGGAGTAGAGACCTTGTGGGGAGAGATGGGAGAGAGTAGGGAGGGGACCCCAAGCACAATGGAGATAAGTGGGAGTGGACAGGTGGCAGGGGGCAAGCTGCCTGCCTCTCTTGCTGCCTGCCCCCCTGCCTCCACACTGCTTGCCCTACCACATGCCCTACTGTTTGTCTCCCCACTGCCTGCCCCATTACTGCCCCCCTTATCATCTGTCCCCCACTGCCTGCTGTGATGATCCTCCAATAATTAGATTCCGGTACATTTCTAAATTTTCCATGTAGAAAAAGTGATTATTGGGGGTTTGTCTTAATTTCATGGTCATCTTATATTCAGGTATATATGGTAAATGAAAGCTTTATTCCAGCTTTGTTGACAGCTTGAAGTTATCTGTCAATGCAATTTTTTGGCAAGAAAGTGAACTTTCATAGATTCATAGATGCTAGGGTTGGAAGGGACCTCAACAGATTATCAAGTCCGACCCCCTGCCTAGGCAGGAAAGAGTGCTGGGGTCAGATGACCCCAGCCAGATGCATATCCAGCCTTCTCTTAAAGACCCCCAAGGTAGGGGAGAGCACCACCTCCCTTGGAAGCCCATTCCACATTTTGGCCACCCTTACCATGAAAAAGTTTTCCCTGATATCTAGCCTAAATCTGCTCTGTCAGTTTGCAACCGTTGTTCCATGTTATCCCAAGAGGCACCCTGGTGAACAGAGCATCTCCAATGTCTTGCTGCTTCCCCCTAATGAATTTGTAGGCAGCCACAAGATCACCTTTCAGCCTTCTCGTATGGAGGCTGAAGAAGTCCAGGTCCCTCTTAAATACTGAAATTTTCCAAGCTGAAACTTTTAAACTTTTCACCAGGAATTTTTTTAAATATATTTGTTTGGGTCAGGGAGAACCATATTTAACTATTTTTTTTTCACAGAATTGAACAAACATTTTTTCTCCAAGATAATTCAACTTTAATTGACATCTGCCTAGAGTGCTCTGCTGACTCATGGAAGTGTTTCTGAGGCTCCATTCTCCCTTACAGGTGTAGCTCATTGGCTGGACTCCATCTTCAGGATGAGTTACGGTCTCTCATCTCACTAATCTGAGTAGAGTATCATGGGAATTGGGGATGGTAGTCTTGCTAATAGGCTGCCTCCTCTCTTCCAGGGAAGAAGATACGGAGTAGTTCCTTATTACAAATCCTATAAAATATTATTATAACACCACAGATTTTTAAAAAAATTCAATTTACATTTTCATGACAACTTTCCTTGAAAAATCATTTTCAGCTTCAGAAAACTCCGCTTTTTACTTTTTAAAGTGATTTTGGCAATAGAAAAAGCTCAAAGCTTTTTAACATGTCAATGAATACTGTAAACATTTTGCAGAAGTCCCACAAAATGTTTTTGTATGGTTGTGTCCATTTATGAAAAGGGGGTTTGTTGGTTCCAAGGAGCGAGGGACTAAGCATGTGCAGCAATATTTGAGTGCTGCAGGCTTCCCTTGTGCTTTCCTGGCATTTTGATTCAATTTGTAAGTACGTGGATGTAGTCCAGGTCACGTACTATGCTATAGCCTAGCAGTTATTGTACTCCTAATGGCCTGTTTTTACTTCCAGTGCTTTCTAAAGGTAATGATTAAAGACAAAGAAAGGTGGGAGAGTATGTATATAATCTAGGCTCTTGTTTGAGACTTTCAGAGCAGGACCACCCAATTTCTAGCAAATTTCTAGCAAATTGAGTGGCTAATTACCCTCCACTGCTTTAAAAGTCTTCTATGTATGATCAATACAAAATACTGATAAACACAGAAGATTAAATAACAAAATGAACCACAAGTAATATATGAACCAGTACAGCACAATTAGTACTGACCTGGGCCTTCACCCCAAACCATAAAAGAGCCTAAACAGAACTGTGCTGAGGTTGGAAGGAAATATTCATTGAATAACTTTTTAAAA
The DNA here is from genome assembly GCF_001723915.1 of Gavialis gangeticus. Classification (NCBI taxonomy): domain Eukaryota; kingdom Metazoa; phylum Chordata; order Crocodylia; family Gavialidae; genus Gavialis; species Gavialis gangeticus. Next base: position 168,588,673 of record NW_017729022.1, on the reverse strand, counting down.
CATTATTTTTCATTTTTGCATATCTCTGTGCTTCTGGTTGTGCCCTCTGACTCAGCAACCAGAAGTGATGCAATACAATGAGAATTCGTCTCATAGTATTTCACACCCATTTGCTTTTGATGAGGTCATGTTGCTGACAACACAGCGACTCAAAGACCAGGCAGTTTGAATGAGATTCTCACAAATAACAGGGCTTACCTCTTCTTTCTTTTAAAGTAGCTTCATATTTGCGTAACCCCACTGGAGATGTTTATGTGGATGTAAGTGGGAGAGCATGGGAACCCATAATGCTGGGGTGCTTATCTAAACTAAACCTGTGGTTTATACATTGCAGAAACATGCTATAATGACATACATCTGAAAGTTTAGGACAACTAGATTTTGGAAACAATGAATCTAAAGGACACACAACTGAAAAAGCAAAGATGCTTTTGATAGCATTTAGGAACTTGTGATAGTATAGTTAAGAGTAGATAAATGGATGGACTAATTATTTTAGATTAGAGTATTATAAAACTGGTGTAGATTAGATTACTCGGGTAGTTTGAATAGATTAGATTTCCTTTTCTTCCCTTCCTTGAAAGATGGGGTTTGTTTAGGGATCAGATGTGCTGTGATAGAAAGCTTTACCTTTATCAGAACTCTTAATTTCTCCATTTTCTAAAGAGATAAAACATAAGATGTAATTGTTTTCAGAGGCATGCCCTTCGGGTTTTTTTTTTAAATCAAAAGGTACCTGTTTATGATCCTGGTCCAAAGCTGACTGAAGGCAGTGGAAGATTCCCAACAACTCCAAGGCACTTTAGATCAAGCTGTAGAAAAGCAAAATTTCTGAAAGATGATCTCAATAGAATTATGCTTTCCACAGACATCCAGTGTATATTCTGCACACCTTTCATTATCAAAGACAGAAATTAAATACAGAATGTGAGGTAGAAATGCTGGCAGAGAAGACATAAAAGTTGATAAACTTTTTCCTGAAATGGCAGGGCTAGATGTTACACTCATTTTTTACCCTGCCCTGTTTTACTGTTATTAATATTATCTAACAGTGTGCTAGTAATGGGCACAGTGCTTTTAAGGGTTGTGAAAAGGCAAGTAGGTTTCAGCCTTGAATTGCACTGCAAGAGCAGAAGGTAGAATTTGCATCTCCATGTTAAATAGGATAAATTACTTTTGCCTAAACTGTGATTGCTAATGTTGGGCCCAGTCCCCTAAGATACCAAATGTGCCCTGGGATATTCTGAGCGCTTTCATCTTCCATTTACCTCCGTGGAACTAAAGGTATGCATTACCTTGTAGAATTTGGCCTTTAGATAAGATCATAAAAGCATTACTTTTAGCAGTTGAGGGAAATATCATTTGACACATGCAAAATTATGGAGGCTATGTCACAGTATGCCATATGTAGCAAAGTAAAGCTGAGAGAAATTCAGACACTTAGCCCAATTGTCATAGAGGCTTTTCTTGTCAGTGAGCATGTGTTTTATTGAGCAGAAAACTTTCTTGGGGAGAAGTGGCAGACTGGAGGGCACCAGGTAAAGGTTTATGGGAGCCATGAAGACAAACCTTGTTGGTTTTTCTGCTTTCTGACTAGGCAAGGGCTCCAAGGTCCCCTGTAGGAAAAGCTCTGATAATCAAATGTCATATTCACACAAGATTTTTTGCCCTTCAGTCTGATCTTTGGGTGTATACAGGGTTTCAGTGTTCCTCAATAAATTACCTCTTCTTGTAGCAATTAGCCCCCTTCTGTGAGGGTTCAGTGTTTACTTGGGCCTGTGCCAGTGCTAACAGCTAGGGCTTAACATTCTTTTTAATAGGTTGCAATTACTACTGAGAGTGAGGGCAGCATAAAATAGTAACACTTAAGCATCTTTTACACTTCTTTAAACATTAGATTATACGTAAAATACAAGTGACTTTTCATTCTTTCAAACCTCCTATTTACTTAGAATTCCACTGGACCCATGAAAACGTTGCAGTTAAGTGGTTTTTGCTGATTTATTAACTTCCCTCAAAGTCTGATGGAAATTGGTCCATGCAAAATAGTAAATGCATTTTGTTTTTTAACCTATTTCAGAGTATTGCCAGTAGAATAGAGGTTTGCCCATTTTTAAGGGAGATAAAGTCACTTTGAAAGTAGCATACAGTATATGTCAATATTACTTCTACTATGGTACCCATTTAAGCAACACTGTTGTGTACAGCTTCTATTTTTGTAAAATGAGTTCCAGCGATACAGATTATATAAAATAAGTCGTAGCAATAAGTAAGGGAATGGTAGGTAGACTGGAGATGGACTGCAGCCAAAATTCTGGGTCTGAGCATAGGCAGACATTGGACAGACCCATTTGTGGATTTCGGTGTGAAATTTGCTCCCATCTCTATACCAGGACTAGCAAAAAGTTTGGTTAAGAATTTCCCCCAGAGTCCAGATGTGGCTTTAAAGTTATGTAGTGTAACCCGGGCGGTACTCCAAGAGGTACCCCCTCTCCAAATGAAGGGATCGAAGCAGGTGCACGAGCACTGTGGGAGGTATAGGGACTCTCCTCCCCTATAGAGCAGAGCCAGACCACCACTGGGGACTTAATCATATACCTTTTATGCCTGTTATGTTCCCAGTATTAAATCAGAGGGTATAGTGGACACTACAACGCCCCAAGGGGGCAGGATTCAACAAAGGTTAGACACTTACAATCATTGACAGAACAGGGTTAACAAAATATAAAACTCAAAACAGCAGAACAAACAATACGGGTTGGTGGCACAGAATACAAAGGGCACAAAATGCAAAATGTCAAATGACAAGGAAACATAGGGCCTTGGTACCTGGAGGGGGAGAAAGGGTGGAAAACACAATGGCCCCTTTCTACTGCAAGAAGATTTGCTTCATGTTAGCTCACTCACCCCAAGTCACCTCAGCTGGGACTTAAACCCAAATCTCCTACATGGTAGGCAGGAATGCTGCCACACAGCCACCACTGGT
>NW_017729022.1:168580394-168580687 GCF_001723915.1 Gavialis gangeticus | reverse complement strand
TCAAGCTGCCTGGCCTCTGATTGGAGGAGCTGGAAGCAGAGCTGGGAACCCCTCAGGTCGCTGCTCAGATCCTTGCTGGAGCGGGGGAGCCTCTCCTGCTGGCTGCAGCCTCTCCTCGGGGATCCTGGAGCCCAGTGGGGAGCCTCTCTTGCCCGCCACATGCTGCGCTGCTGAGGGTCCCACTGCTGCCTGCTCTTTCAGGCTCTTCTGGGGCACTGCTTCTGCCCCACAGGCTCAGCTCTGTGAAGCTCCTTCCTTGCTGTCCCTCACTGGTCTCTTCCCTGAGTAGGCCC
>NW_017729022.1:168579083-168580254 GCF_001723915.1 Gavialis gangeticus | reverse complement strand
GGGGGGGGGTGAGTCTCTGGGGCCTGATTGGTGCAGAAAGGGAATCCCAAGTCCTCCAATCATCTTTTGCCCTTTCAAAACCCCTGGGCCAGGTTACTGCCAGCCAGCCTGTCATAGTAGCATGAGATATTTGCTCTTCCTTGTCTCTACAGAACAGAGCTGGCTTGTTTGAATCTGGTTACAGAGCAGGGAAGCCATTTGCCCAAGGTGTTTTGGCACATCTATTTCCAGTCCCAGGTGTACTCTGAAAACATACAGACATTAGTCACTGAAAAATAATGAGATGAGAAGTTAATAATGGTTTTCTATAATCCAAAATTGTTTCATTAATGGTTTAGTTTGAGTATTAGTCAAACTTTGGCCTTTTTTTTAGGAGTTTTTTAACAGGCATGTATTCCATATTGGTTCTCCTTTTCTTAACTGAGAATTTTATCTATACCATCTTCTTACACATGGTACAATCTCTTTATTCTTCTGTGTAAAGACACTTACTTTTCTTCATTACAATTTACCCAAAAGCCTCATGTTTTTTCACAAACAGTCAATTATCTTAGTAAGTTCAGAATGACAGCGTGGCATTATTAGGCCTGAGTGCATGCCCTGGTTATTGTGTAGGTTGTATAGTATGAATCCTCTGTTGAGCATGCCTGCTATCTTATGAGGAAGAGGAAGAAATATTATTAAATGAAACTTGAACACTTTCCTCATACTGATGCAATACCTCAGGGTTAAATAGCAGTACAGTTCGGTGGACAGGAATGTGGAAGAGAAGTGAGGACAACAGAGTTTCTGTCTCAGCTCTGCCATTAAACTTGTAGGTGACTTATATCTTGAGTAAATACTTTTTGTATTCCATGTCTGTAGAACAGAGAGATAATGCCCTTCCTTTGTAAAGCAGGCTGAGCTCAAGAAAAGAAATGTGCTATATAAGAGGTAAATATTAACTCCATGAGGTACAGAATGCCTGACCAAGTCATTTTCATAGATTTCATAGGCATTAGGGCTGGAAGGGACCTCGGAAGATCACCGGGTCCAGCCCCTCGCCCAAAGGGCAGAAGGTCAACTGGGGTCATAGGATCCCAGCAAGGTAAGCATCCAATTTGCTCTTGAAGGTGTTCAATGTAGGTGCTTGAACCACCTCCGATGGCAGGCTGTTCCAGACCTTGGGGGC
>NW_017729022.1:168568480-168574083 GCF_001723915.1 Gavialis gangeticus | reverse complement strand
GCGTGGCTCTTCTCTGGACTCTCTCAAGCTTCTCCACATCCTATTTGAATTGAGGAATCCAAAACTGGACGCAGTACTGCAGCTGTGGCCTCACCAATGCCGAGTACAAAGGGAGAATGATGTCCCAGGATTTGCTTGAGAAGCATCTATGGATGCAAGTCAGCATTTTGGTTGCTTTACTAGCTGCAGCATCGCATTGCAGGCTCATGTTCATCTTGTGGTCAATGATGACCCCCAAGTCTCTTTCTTCCGTAGTGCTGGCCAATGTAGCACTGCCGAGCCTATAAGGATGCTGCAGGTTTTTTTTTCCAAGGTGGAGAACCTTGCATTTTTCAGTGTTAAACACCATCAGTTTCTCATCCGCCCGTTTGCTGAGCCTGTCCAGGTCAGCCTGGATCACCTGCCTGTCTTCTGGTGTGGATGCTTTGCCCCAAAGTTTGGTGTCATTGGCGAACTTGGCCAGTCCGCTTCTGACTCCAATGTCCACATCATTAATGAAGATGTTGAACAATATGGGTCCAAATAAACAGACTCTTATTATTTCAAACTCTTTTTAAACAAAAAAGGAATGGAGGGACATTACCTGCTGAGTTTTGATTAGCTCCAAAAAGCCCTAAACTGACACTGCTGTCTGCTACAGCATGGACCAGAGCCAACACGTGGTCTGCTAGCTAGTGCTGAGGTGTCTGTGTAAGGCAGAGGGGATGTGGGATCCCTGCTTAGCAGGGAGTGGTGAGGGGAGGAGGGAGAGCAGGAGGGAACCAGTCAGACATTGCTGTGCCTGCAAGTCTCTGCCAGAGCTGGACCCAGGGAGCAGAGGGGAGGGGTCATCTCTGCTGTGGAGCGGAGAGCCCCGCCCAGCCCAGAGAGCATGCTGGGATGCTGGGGGAGTCTGATTTAGCTTAAACCAGCAAGGGGTCTGGGACAGACATTGAATAAACTGGTTTGACCCAAATCAGTTAAGTCTGATACTACATTCAACCAGGTTTATCTCAAACAGGTTTCAGGCATTTTCAAACAGGTTTATGTGCACTGAATATCTGTTCTGTTACAGGTTTAAACCAGTTTCTGATCACTTAAATTGATTTTTGTATAATGTCTGTCCCTAGCCTAAAATGGGTAGTACAAGTACTGATGAACAATAAAGATGTATTTATTTATAACTGATTTATACATCCTACCTCTATTAGTTCAACGCTTTCACGTGGTTAGTGAGCTCACACTCAGCGATATAGATAAACCAGTAGCAAACTTGTAAAACTTTTACTGTCAGCAGAAGGGATTAATTGAATGAGGTAATATTTCTTTTCTTTTCTTTTTCTTTTTTTATTTTTAAGGGTTAATATTCTATCCTGTTCTCTTTTCAGCTGTTGGTTAAGATAACATACTCGATGACTTTTCCTCTCTGGGAGACATCCTTTGTCTGACCTGTTACTCTCTATGCAATCACTGCAGTTAAAATAGAAGAAGGAAAATGAAAGAAAAAGAAGGTTTACTTAAAGAAAAAAAAATCAAACCAAAATCAGAAGACGGACGAAGGGCCCAGTGAGAATATCTAGAGAGGAGAGTTCAGCTGCTTCTCACATTTAAGTACCAGACTGAATTTTTACAGTCAGATTCTCCTTTAAAGTAGTTGGGCAAATAAGGAAGCCCAGAAGGTAAACTGTAATTGCATTCCTGCTGTGACAGCTTTTATCTTCACATATGGAATGCTATTTATTTCTATGTGGGAGAAAAGTAAATAACCGATTTCTAGTACCCCAAAAATAGTCTGCTCTGGGGTAAAAATATATGTACAGTTAACTAAAGCTTTTATCCTAGGCATATACACATGCTTAATTGAATGCATTGATATTACTTATATCTGTAAAAGATAAGCACTTATATAAGTGTTTGTAGGACTGAGGCCTAAACTTTATTAGCAGTAGATTATGCACTTTGTTTTCTTAAACTAGAGGAACAAATAAAGAAATGAATAAGTACAGATTTTTGTTCACTTACATTTAAAGAAATCTAAGAACACCTACAAATGATCTACTTAGGACCTTATTCAAAATTCATTTAAGTCAGTGGAAAGAATCTTATTAACTTTAATAGATGTTAAATCAGGCCTTCAGTCTATTCACCTATTCCTTCTACCTTCTACCATTAGTAAGCCATATTAGAGATCATCCTTGAATCAAGGGATTGCCAGTGACAACTATTACCTTCACTTTTTTCTTCACCTGCTCTTTGTTGACTTGTATATCCATCTCTTGCATCTTGTTTCTAAGTGAAATATATTTATGTATTTTATATTGGTCTAGTGCTTAGCAAAATGGGCTCTGCTTCTGTTGTGACAATAGTAATCATCATAATAACTGTTACTTGACTGCAAGTTATTTTAATCTACAAGCAGCAGAAGAGATAATGGTTTCCAAGATGATGGAAAACAATATAATCAGAACACTTATATGAATAGTGCAGTAATCTCATTAGCTTGTTTAGACTGTATTTACTCAAATATAAGATGATACTGAATATAAGATGACCTTCCAATAATTAGATTCTAAATATGGAATATTTATACATTTGTTATAATTTTCTAGGTATAGCATCTGTTTATTGGGGATTTGCCTTGAATTTGTCCCCCTCCCACTGATACAACAGGAAAAATAAATTTGGGTGGGGGAAGTCAGGTAGCCCCCTTGTCTTCTCCAACTTCTTCTCCTTGAAGTTCCTTTCCTCCTCTCCCTTACAATCAGACCTTGCTGTCTCTAGGCACATGGAAGTGAGAAGTAAATTTGAAAACACTGACTTTGAAATAAACATGCCTATAGTAATTTGCATATAGGGAAATTACTATGGGTACCCATAAACTTAGTTCTTGCAAAGTTGATGTATTTTATTTTCTTTTGACACTGCTGCAAGTTTTAGCACACATCTCCTTAAATACACTTTTAAGCAGCACTTTTTTGCCTACTTATCTATAGTACAAACCATGCTTTTTTTTGGAAAAAATGTATTTATATATAGATGAATTTATACACACACACACACACACACACACACACACACACACACAAGCAAGAACTTTTCTTCATGTACCTTTAACCCACATTCAAAACCCCTGCAGCCATTGCAATAAACACACCCGCGAACCTGCACTCCTGTGCACCTGTCTGCAGTCCTTTCCCTAGCTCAAACACGCTATCTTTTAGTCCTAGTCTGATTTGGGGGTTTATACTCTCAGCTTATTTGTTGTCCTCATCGCTGTCACTCTTGCTGTTGCTTCCACTGCTGATGTCGCTGCTGTTACCATCATCGCTTTCTCCAGGTCTCCTGTCTCATTGTCCCCTTTGCTATCACTGTCCATTCCCCCTCTAGGGTGGTCTTTGAAGAGCCTGTGCCAGGTGTCTCTTTGCCAGGTGGAGTTTGCTGTGTCTTCTCTGTCCTTTCTCACTGATTTCTGGTAGTAGGACTGGAGTTCACTCAGAAACATTTTAACACAGTCTGTTTCCTCAAGGTTCATGTGTCTGTACATCAGGAGGTTCCTGGTCTTCCACAGGACACTCCTGATGCAGGGCATGAACTGTTTGAATTGTGTTGTCAGGGTCCCCTGTTGCTTAGTCAGGTGTCCATATAGCACCACCTCCCTCATCATCAGCCTGACCCCTGTCACCTCTTTGTGGAGCTGATTTTTTTTCCACACCCCCTTGGTGCATGGGCAGAGCCATAGGAGGTGGTCAATGGTCTCCATTGCACCTGGCAGATTTACCTGGGGCAACTGAGTCCAGTCCCCTGACCCCCTCTCTGTCTCCACACCCTCACTGGGAGTGCTCAGTGGGCTATTAGCTAGCTCAGGTCTCTGTGGTCTTTTTGTAGGTCCTTGTAGAAGATCTGCTTCCAGACGGCCTGGAAATTGACATAAGGGAGCAGTTCCATGGTCAATAGCCTGTCTCTGGCTCTGACCACCTTCTGTATCTTCCTGTGGTTTGACATAGTCATTGAGCCTTCATTCTGTAGCCTGTACTCATTCTGGAGCATGTTCAAGACCCTGTAGAACCAGGGGTGTTTCATAGTCCATGGTCTCTAGTTGGTCAGTGCATACATCTCCCACAGTCTCAGGAGGTGATCTGCAAAATACCTGATGAGGCAGGTTGTTTTGGTCTCTGCACCAGTCACCAGCCTGCACATCTGGCTTGTGTACCTTGCTTGCAGGAACAAGAAGATGTCTGGCATCCCCTTGTCACTGGTCCATTTCTTTTTGTGAAGGGTCATCCTTGCCACCTTCTCCCCTCTGGATCCCCAGAAGAACCCATTGATCAGTACCTTGATGCTCATGTCCATGTACAGCATTCTTATCCAGTTGATGAAGGTTGGAGGGATGCCCATTTACCTCAGCATCTCAAAGACAAACCGGTGTGATAGACCTCTTCTAAGTCTAGGTTTAGCACAGTGACCTTCTGCCCTCTGTCCCGTTCCAGCTGGAACATGTTCCTCATTTGCAGTAGGGCCCCGTGGGTCTGACATCCTGGCACCATGGACAACTGGTCCTCATGGAAGATGGAACTTAGGATGGATTTAAATCACTTGGCCAGCAGCTGATAGTCAATGTTCAGGAAGGTAATAGGCCTCCAGTTCTTCAACTCTTCCCTCAGACCCTTCTCCATGCATTATACTAGTCCAAAGCCAAAAGGCTCATGATTTATGATATAGTTCATTGGGCTGGGCCCCAGCAGAGTCAACAGGGTTTCAAGCCCTGGTGACCCCATGGCTCAGCACTGCTCAGTATGTGTGTGTACTCCAGATAGTATCCAACAAAGGTTCCATATGCTACCTAGCCCCTCCACTTGTGACTGGAACTGGGTGTTCTTGTCACAGGTCCTGGGAACCTCCAAATATTTATATGTAGATGAGGCGCAGGGCAACCTGGTCTGGCTCCATTGCAAGGAGGATGGGGCCACAGTAATCAGGATAAGAGAGAGAGGGCAACAGAGGGATTCACCCCATTTGAAGATGCTTGCTAGACATTTAAGGCCAGTGAAGAAACAGAAATCAGTGGAAATAGCAAAGAAAGGTTCAGCTCAACTGTGGGAGTGAGGAGGTAGTAGAAATGTACTCAGTGTAGTGGCTCACCATGACCTGAAAAAGAGTTGGCACTGAGCTGGACATTGCTTGGTGAGCACTATTATATATGTTATTCACATGGGCTCAATGGTCCACCAGTGGGGGAGGGGGCTATGGCCAGGGGTGGTCCTGGCCGGGCCCTTCAGAGCCAGGGGAAGAGGCTGTAGTGCCTCCGGCATTTGGTGTGTGGCCTACCTGCCTGCCTGGCAGGTTGTACATTTCTTGACCTGTTCTGAATGGAAATACGAGCCGCAGCCCCTCCCCCTGCATCCAGTGTGCCGCAATGTTAATTTTCCTGTAGAAGTGCTGTGGGGTGGCAGAAAGGGTCCTGCATCCTGCTTGGATAATCCCCGGGTGGGGAGGGGCACAAATGCAGGTATTGGTCCCCGGGTGCCAGAGACCCACGGTACACCACTGGATGGACTGCACTAACCTGGCAGCATAGTAGCCTCTTGTAGCACAGTAGCATACTTACCTGGCAGGGGAAATACTGT
>NW_017729022.1:168561402-168563480 GCF_001723915.1 Gavialis gangeticus | reverse complement strand
ACGGGGGTTTAATCAGCCCTAAATTGAAGCAGTGTTTTTTAAAACCCACTGCTTCAATTTAGGGCCCCCATTTTGTCTACACATGCCCATATATCTTATTTAGATGGGCTGTACTAATCTATTCTGGTGATAGGTTTATGAAAGCCTCCATAGTTGGCTTCCCATTGGCCAGCTTCCAGTGGGAGGATCTCAGCTACATGCCAACTTTATGAAAATGGGTGTCTCCTCTCTAGCTTGCTCCTGTGGCCGTGGGCTGAGGGCAAGCAAGGCTTGGGGGCATCAGAATCCCAAGCCTCCAGGCTTGGGTCTGCAAGTAGGATGCCCACCAATGGATTTGGAAGCTATAAGCTGAAAAGTCTGGTGTGGAGGATACTTGCTGATTGCAGTGCCACATATGGTGTTTGAACGATCAAAAGGATTTGGAATTGATTTGGTTAATTTGACCTGGAACACGAAAAGTCCCATTCCTCCCCCCCCCCCCACAAATCTTGACCTGATGGCTATGATCAAGCATTTTTAGCAGCAAGGGGACAAGGGGAGGGTGTCAGGGCTGGCCCTAGTCCTCATGCTGCTGGCCTGGTAATGTATTACCTCCAGGTCTGGTGTCAGTTCCCTGTGGAGGGAAAACTCACTAGGAGGACTCCTTTGCTCCAGCTTCTTTATTCTAAGATGAAGAAACCTGTGAAACTAGCATTAAGTACTTCACTCAAGCAGATAGGATTACTACTGTATTTACTAAAATTTATGACAAATGTTTTTCCTCCAGTCAGCATGTAGAAAAGAAGCTCTTCACCTTACATTTGCATACAAGGAAATCTCATTAAATACATTGTGTATCATTAAATTGCCGCCATGTGCTTAAACAAACATAGCACATGGGAATGATAGAACTTAGGAAAAATCATAGTTTGTTATTCACATGATAGTCTTGCCTTTAGAAACATGAGAAAAGGCTTGAAGGATGCTGGTATAAGTTGATTTTCTGGGTTTGTTCTGACTGTGCTTTGCTTTAGGTTGATGGTAAGCCTTAAGTGTATAGCAGACTCCAGGCCATTTTTATTTTGCTTTATCCCTTTCTGTTCAGTCCCAGTCAAGGATATTATCAGCTCTACCAATTATGAGTCCAAACCAACAAACAACTAAATTTGATTCAGCAAAGCCTTTAAACCTGTGGGTGGTATTAAACATAGGCTTAAATCTCTTTAAAATGAACTACATGCTTATATGTTTTATAAAATCAGAACTGATTTGTTAGTTCAGGTTTAGGTCTCCAGACAGACTTGCACACTGCCATGTTGAGCATCGAAATACCTGTCACTTAAATGCCTGGCCTGAGAGTAGAATCCAGGACTCCAGGTTAGGAGCCTACCCTTTCAATACATGGGGTGAGTTATTCACTTCAAAGTGGGATTCAAAACAACCTCATGCTGAGCAGGGAACCACCTGTTGCTAGCCAAAAGAAAATGCTGAAGACAGCTACACTTTAGCTCTGATTAGGCACCTTACTCAGAGCAGCTGGAAGGTAACTGTCCACTTGGGATTCTCAGTCCAGAACCTCTCCTGTCAGATGAGGCCTAAGTGCTTTTTGAAATGCAGGGTGGATTGTGACTCTTTTCTTCTGAAACATGATTGGGGGAGGTGAAATACAGACTTGGGAGATTACTTCAAGAGCACTCAAAAAAAGTTATTACATGCTAATATAAAATAAACTACTGAGCAACTGCTAATGTATTAATGAGGATTAATTACAATGTCTCCACGTCCCGAGCAGGCTGAAGGAGATAAGCAGGTCAGGAGGAGAAAGCGTCACGTGATCATCATACACGACTCCATCCTGAGAGGTACAGAGGACCCCATCTGTCGCCAGGACCCCTTGACACGCGAGGTCTACTGCCTACCTGGAGCAAAGATTCAGGACGTGAAGGGGATGATCAACCCACCAATTACTACCCCATGGTCCTAGTCCATATGGGTACTAATGATGCGGCCAGGAGAAGACCTGATTGTCTGATGGAGGACTACCACGCTCTGGGGTGTGCGCTAAAGGAGATAGGCGCACAGGTGGTTTTCTCTTCTAT
>NW_017729022.1:168555546-168561391 GCF_001723915.1 Gavialis gangeticus | reverse complement strand
TGTTCCTCCGAGCACTGCCAGGAGTGACCAGGAATAATGCAAGCTGTCAGAGGGTAGATTTAGGCTAGATATGAGGAGGCGCTACGTAACGGTCAGGGCGGCTCAGATCTGGAACCAACTTCCAAGTGAAGTGGTGCTGGCTCCTACCCTGGGGATCTTTAAGAGGAGGCTAGATGTACACCTTGCTGGGGTTGTTTGACCCCAGTACTCTTTCCTGCCATGGCAGGGGGTCGGACTAGATGATCTACTAAGGTCCCTTCTGACCCTAGAAACTATGAAACTATGGATTTCACACTTACATTTATTTTCCCCCTCATTCTATGATTAAAGCCTGCATTGTATGTGTTAGCTCAGAGCAGAAATGAGCAATCCATAACCCAATTAGGAAACAAATAAATATATACTTTGCCTATCAGAACAGTGCCAAGCATGTTGATACAAAGGATCTTTGTGGGTGATGTCTTTTATTGGATGAACTGCATGGTTGAGATAAGTTAGATTAGTTTTTTTATGTAGTGCATGTTTTATCAGGAGTATGCTGATTCAAAGGCACACAATATGTCTGATGGGCAATGGATAGGAGATGTGGGCTTGTCATATCTGACCTTATAAATTTCAGGCCATCTTTGAAAATAAATAAGGGATGTGGGCTCCCTCAGAGACAGGGAAATCACAGACATTTTAATGGTGAGGCCTTACTAGATACTGAAAATCCTCTTGGGCACACTGCTGAAATGCATCTGATTGGGTAGATGAAACACAAAAAAGGAGGATGGATTGCATCTCTGTAAAATGTATCCATGTTGCCACTAATCTATTGAAAGCACACTAATAGAGGGGCATTTGGAAAGCCATACTGATTAACTTCTAGCCACACTGAAAGTGGATCTGATGGAAAGCACAAACAGTGTGACATGTTTTAAGATACAGCACTGCATGGTGGGACATGTGTTCTATGTAGTGATGATTGTTACAGTCTGTGCCATTGATTACATGGAGCTGTGCCAGAAATACAATCTAAGTTGGGGTGAGAAGATGGGCAGGCAGGATCAGGGGGGCTAGCAGGTCCACAGGCCTGGGGTTTGGCAGGTTGGGTGGGGAGTATTGGTGGGACTGGGTGAAGCTGATGGGTCCAGAGGGGTGGGGATTGGTGGGTCTGGCAGGGGGTGGTCTGTCCAGTGGGTGGGGGTGGAGGTAGGTGAGTCTGAGGGCTAAAAATAGTTAGATTGGGTCAGCCATTTTTTATAGCCAATCTAAATTCTCCAAACATAGGTTCTTAGATTGACCCATCCCTAGTTAGGTTTATCTGAATATAATATCTACACGTACCCCAAGTGTGCAAATCCATTTAGATTATATAATTAGTATGCTTGCTTTTGGCCTTTTGACACTTGGTAAATTGCCATATGGCCCTCAGGTAGGCAAAGTTTAGGCATTCTGCAGAAATGTAAGATTTTACTAAATTGAATCTAGTTCAGTGTGAATGCACAATATGACATCACAAATGCATGCATTAAGCACAGGCTGGCTCACATTAGGAATGCCTTAAGGTGATAAAGGCTGTGCTTATTTTAACTTTGAACCCAATACAGGTGGTATTGAAGTGTCCTAAGCTTTTGGATTTGCACACAACCCTCAACTTCCAGCCTCTTATTTGCAAAGCTTGGAAACTAATGTTAGGCTGTTAGCTGTGGAACCCATGGTGGAATTATGCAATCATTGAACTTGAAGGAGCAAAAATTTTAAAACACTGGTGGGACTCACAGGGCCAGGTTGGTTATTTTTACCCCTGGCATTAAAAATACCAGATGTGGATTTTTTATCTCCCTGTGAAGGAATCTGTGGACTGGAAGGCAGGCTGTACTGTAATGCTTTCAAAGAATCTTGGAGAGTGAGAATTATAGGCACTTGAGAGAATTACCCTTATTCCTTTAATAAATACTCTTGAGATTTGTCTGAAGATGGTGGTGGTTCTTAGAGTAGGCTGTAAAACTGCCAAGGGGACATCATACCAACACTTCTTTCCCTGCAGCAAGCAACTGGTGGGGTGGGGAGAGATTCCGGCAGCAATGGCACATATTATGTAATACCCACATCAGACTGCAGATGTGTGAACTAGTTTAAAACTTTTATTAGGCCTTTTACTAGGCTATGATACAGCCCTGTCCTCTTTACAGTTGCCAATTTAACTCATTTCTCACAAGCTCTAACAAATTAAGAATACCTAATACTTAAGTTATTCTTCATTTTGGGGGTAAAGTCCCAAACAAATAATATTCTGGGTGCTTCTGAATCAAGGCTCCCCCCTTGGTGATCACACTTATGTGAACAATGACCTTTCAGTTTTGCTTTGGAGCAGTGATGGGGTTTTAAACCTTGGGAATACATAATCTTAAAGCCTTGCTGCAAGGATCTTATTATTTTCAAGCCTCACAACAAAAACAGGAGATAGAAAAGTGGGAGCAGCAAAAATACTATGCTGAGAATGGAATAAGAGTCTGGAGCCACCCACCCTGCCTGGAAACACAGGCCTGAGCTGCAACAATGTCTGTTGATCTTGGGTCGGCCTCATCAGCTAATATCTTTGGATCCACAGATAAAACATTCATGGAAGAACCTCATGCTCAACCGTGAGGGATTGCTGAAGATATATATAAAACTTCCAGAGTGAATCAACCGGAGTGATAGAATATCAACCAGAGTGCCAAGCATACATACATCATACATATATAGGTATGAATATATATCTATATGTATGATATATATCTTTATACTATATATATATGTATGATATATGTATGCTTGGCACTCTGGTTGATAGTCTATGCACAGAGACCAAGAATGAACATATATATAAATATATATATATTCATCCATATCTATCTATCTATCTATCTATAGCAATCCCTCACAGTTGTACATGTTTGTCTTTCATGAATGTCTTATTTGTGGGTCCAAAGGTATTGGCTGGTGAGGATAACCCAGGATCAATATATATGTTCATCCTTGGGCTCTGTGCATAGAATATCAACCAGTGCCAAGCAGTGTAACCTGAGCTGGTGGGTGTTCATGATGTGCATGTACATTTCTGATAACTGAACCAAGAGAGCAGCAAATCACCAAGTGCTTAATTCGCAATAGCATCATATGGAGTGCTTGCAGGACTGGGTGAAACCCCGCCCCCCCCATCTAAAGTATTAGAGCCTCCAGAAACTGAAAATTAAGCAGTTTTTGTTTAGTTAAATTGATAGAGAGCAAAGTGTCTAACGTTAGGCAGAAAGCTTAATACTGTTGCCTTGAATTTCTACATTTTATGCAACACAAACAAAAGTCCCCCAATGGGCATAATTCTACATGTATATTAAGATCCCTTTCACTTGCCAAAACAATGTTGAATCATAAAGGAGGATTAAGCCCTAAATGTATGGTTATGCATATGTAATTTTCATGGGATTTACACTGACATCTGAAATTTCTATCTTAAACATACATCAAAAGAGGATCAGGCTTGGCATCATTGAGTGAGGCCATGCCAAAGTTTTAAGTGCCAGTGACCCTGAGTAGAATCCACAAGCTTGACCTAGGTACCTAAGGCATGTTTACGCAGCTTAGTAGGGCTGTGCAAAACAGCACTGTTTCGTTTCAACTTCCGCTTCACCGTTTTGACAGGACAGTGTTTTGCTTCGAATTTTGTTTCATTTTGAAACCGCTGTTGCCTTTCATTTCGTCAAAACTGTTTTGCTGTTTTGACTGTTCCAACATTTCACCCATAGGCTATAATGGGGAAGCATGAAACTGCCTATAACTTTGTCATTTATTGCCTGATTCAGCTGAAACTTGCAGAAATGGTAGCCCCTTTTGAGACCATGAAGTCTGCCAAGCTTCTAGGAGATAGATGCAGGGGTTTCTGGGAAACTGAACCTCAAATCTTGAAAGCAAAACTCATGTCACGTGTGTATGCTAAGGCACAGTGGGGTGAAAACTGCAGGCATGCTAGCCCCTGCTGAGGCCATGATGCCTGACAGCTTTCAAGGAGATAGGTACAGGAGTTTCTGGGAAACTGTACCTCATGCTGCTGACAAGCAAAACTCATGACGTGTGACTGTGTGTGTGTTAAGTTGTGCCCTCACTGGCGCTGGGGCCTCTACACAACATGGTAGTGTGCCTCAATTAGGCCTCCTCCTCCCCTACAGCCTCATCTTGGTCCACTACTTTAAATGACAACAGGCAAAATAATAACTTAGTGAGCAGCATCATAGTAGCACCAGCAGCATCTCAGTGGTTTGTAAATTCAAACAAGCACTGAACCTCACTAACCTCATCACTAGAAGCCAACTTCCTACAGCCCAATACACACTGAATGGATCCAGGCCATACTATAACAAGACACAAAAAACCTGCCAACAATATCTCCACTATTGAGATATCTTCACAAACCAATATATATCTTCATCAGGACACCAAGTGCCCTGATGGAAAATGCATGGAGACATCAAGCAACAACTGTGCACCAGAATAAGCACACACCAAAAATCTATCAAAGACAACAACAGAACACCACCTGTCTCCAATCTCTCAGGCCTGACCCTCAAAGGGAATTTACAACCCACTTTTCACAGACAAGCCTATGAACTGCACTTCATCAACCTCCTAGGTACAGAAACTCATGGACTCAGTATAGACATTGGAATTCTGACACACTACAACCTGCCGGACATCTAACTCTTCAGGTACCTCTGCACTTTTACATGTGCTGATACATCCCCCTTCCCCTGCTCCCTCCCCCAGCCTCTCCCTTACCCCCTGATGCCTTCACTTCCATTTTCACTGATTGTCTTTCTTGCCTGCCTTGCATGCCAACCGTTGGCTTTACTATTCCTTCCATCCAGGAACAGCACACACACCAACTGCATGTGCTTCCTCAACCTGATGAAGGGTTTTTCAACCCGAAAGCTGGCATCACAGGCAGCTAAGCTGAGCTTACCTGGAGCCTCACAACTCCACTGCAACCAGCAAGCCTCAGGCCTGTCAAAGACATGATGGGTCTGGGCTTTCCCAGGGGGCTGCGAAGCCACCACCAGTTCACCACTTTTCACCAGAGGGTTCCTCGGTCCTGGTATTTCCTGGGGCTGCCAAGCCACCACCAGTTCCACCAGGCCTCCCAACTCTGGCAGAGTGCAGTTTTAGTGGTCATGCACAGGACCTGGGGCTGCCTCCTTCCCCATAGTTCCAGCCCATGCTCCAAGTTCATCCTGGCATGGAAGCTCAGCAGGGACATGTTCTTTCCCTGCTGGCTGGTGATGTAGTGAGTGCCTCCTCCAGCTCTGAGAGTGGGGCATTAATTTTCTTTTTTTAATGAAAAAGGAAATAGGTGTAGATGGAATGAAAAGGGTGGCATTCACTCCATCTGTACCTGGAGGTTGGTGAACTCCAGCAGCGGGAGGTTCACCTTGAGGAACACCAGCTGCTCCACCAAACCAGGATCCATAGTTTCATAGTTTCATAGTTTCTAGGGTCGGAAGGGACCTGAAGATCATCTAGTCCGACCCCCTGCCATGGCAGGAAAGAGTACTGGGGTCAAACGACCCCAGCAAGGTGTTCATCTAACCTCTTCTTAAAACCCCCCAGGGTAGGAGCCTGCACCACCTCCCTTGGAAGTTGGTTCCAGACCCTAGCCGCCCCGACCGTGAAGTAGCGCCTTCCGATGTCTAACCTAAATCTACCCTCTGCCAGCTTGTGACCATTGTTCCTAGTCCCTCCTGGCAGTGCTCTGGGGAACAGTGACTCCCCCAATGCCTGCTGATCCCCCCTGACCAGTTTGTAACAGGCCACAAGATCCCCCCCT
>NW_017729022.1:168551335-168555355 GCF_001723915.1 Gavialis gangeticus | reverse complement strand
CTCCAAGATCCTTTTCCGCCTCCATGCTGACAAGAGGGGAGTTCCCAAGCAGGTATGGTGGGGTGTCACTATATCCCCTGCAATGTTGAATACCCTCTTGCTTGGAACACTTATCAGTGGACAGGACAGGTGTTCCTGGGCAACCGTGGCCAGATCTGGCCACATCTGGATGTGGCTTGCTCAGTAGGCCAAGGGGCCACACAGCAGTGGCTCCATGTCCTTGGCGAGATCAGCAGCCACCAAGGCCTTAGTGCTAGCTGCCTGACGGTGGGGTCTGGTGCCTCTGGACCCAACCTTGGAAGTCATTCCCTTGGCCCACATTGGCAGCACCTGTGGTGGAGGAGAAGAATGGCTGGTGGATCAGATGATAGCATGGGACAGTGGATCCCCCTCTTCCACCTTCCCCAGCCTCCACCATTCTGCCTCCCTGACTCTCTTCACCAGCACCTCCATCCAGTGATTCAGGCTTTTTGCTGCTGCATATGCTGCCCTTCACCCTCAGATCACACATGGCGGCCAGCACGTGGACTGTACTGGAACGCAAGGGATCAAGCCATTTCCTGATGACCTCCTTCAGCTGCCTCACCAGTGCTTGGACATCTGGTGACAGTGGCTTGCCCTAGCCAGGAACTTTGATCCCCTGGAAGCTCTCCGTTTGGCTCTGAAGTTCCCTCACTACAGGGATCACTTGGCTAAGGACAGCATCACCAGCACTGAAGGTCTTGGTAGCCTTGAGAAAGGGCTTGAGGACCACCAAGATCTGGGAGATGGTATCCCACTCAGCTCTGTTAAGAGGGCCACTGATCCCAATCTCCCCAAGCAACATAATCTCATGGATGGCCCTTTGTTGCTCCACCAGATTCTTGAGCATCAGGTATATGGAGTTCCACCGAGTCTCCATATCCTGCATGATTTTGTGCTGTGGGATGTTTAACTTTGCTTGTTGGTCCTGCAGCATCTTCTCCCCTTGATGCTCTGGTGGAAGTAGCCTGCCACCTTCCTGCATTTGGAAATGAGCTTGCTGGTGGTGCTGGCACTGTTACTGGCAGCCCTGTCCCCCTCCAAGTCATCCCTGACTATGAAGTGGAACTTGTGTTCCACACAGCGGATGCCAACAAAGTTGGCATCACAGACCACCTTAACCATATTGGCCCTATTGTCAGTGACCATGAACCTGCAGGTGAGCTCACCCTGCCCAATGATCTCTGTTGCCATGTGGAATGCATCCATCACCTTGGCTTGAAGGAAAGCCCACCAATGGCCTGACTGGTCACACCAGTGCCCTTTGAGGGAGAGGTAGGCGTGATTACCACCCTGGCTGCTCCAGATGTCTGAGGTGAAGTGCAAGGCCACCTGCGGGCCTGATCAGCATGGGAAGTGAAATGGGGGTGGAAGAGACTGTCATGCTGGTGCTGCTGCTTGTTGTCATGATGGTGGTGGTGGTGGGGTTATGGCTGGTGCTCTTGGAGGGGATGCAGACTCAGACACAGGCAGTGGCACTGGCACTGCTCCCCTCTTCTTGCTGCCTCTAGAACTAGAAGCCTCACCTCTGCTAGTTGTAGGAAAGAGGCTGTGTCTCAGTTTGGGAGGGGGGAACTTACAGCTCTCCCTCTACCTGCTCTTCCACCCCTCCCTGAAGGCTTGCCAGCTGCCTTTCCACCATGCTTCATGATGTGTTTCATAGTGTCTTGTCTTTATAAAAATATATAAATGTATATGTGCTTTCCTATATAAATTCTATATTTTAATATGCTGCAAGATATAAATATATGAAAATAAAAATATATAAATGTATGTGCCATGCTATATAAATTCCGTAGTATAATATCATATATAATTATGAAATTGAAAAGAATAAATCAATGAATATAATAATAAAATAAAAGGGTCTACAAAGAAAGCAAAACGTATTGTGGAATCTTACTTGCTAGGCTAGCAAATAGGAAATCAAATCAATGGTGGTAGTAGCCTTTGCTGTCTAATGTTCCTGAGCTTCTGGAAGATAGATCAGTAACTGACCCCAAGGCAGAAAGAAGGCCGGTTCAAACAATGCTGTCTTTTATGCTGTATTTCCATCCCTCCCCCAGAGCACTGGGACTGGAAGGGACCTCAGGGAAGGATGACAGACACTAGCCAGCCACAGTCAATGTCAGAGCAGTCCTGCCCCCCTCTTCCCCCTCCGTCTCCTTATTTTGTTTCCCTGCAGGCAAGCCCAGCTTCAGCTTCAGCTTCAAAACTCAAAATGTTTTGAAACTTTTTAAATGTTTTGACTGCCTTTGCTTCATTTAGATTTCGCTGTTTCAAGCTCGAAAGGAGTCGAAAGTGTTGAAACAAAACGGCCAGTGAAATTCGCATAGCCCTGCTGCTTAGTTACAGTCCCAAGGAGTACCAAAAAGATACATGATGTTCCTACTTCTTATGTGCTATCTCTTAGAAATTTCAATATCTTCATAACTTTACAGAATGGGGAGGGAGTGACCTCAGCCCAGCCTAGCCTACAACCTGATGATTAGACCACTCTCTTGGGAAGTGTGTGTGTCTGCGGGTGGGGTATAGGGGGTATAGGTTTGAACCCCTTCAGGCTGAGCAGGTCCTAGATACATTTGTTTAGACCATTTCTTGTGCAAATGCTTCACTCACTAATAAGTTTTTATGCCAAAGATGGGTTCCTTCTTTGGCAGCTGTGGTTCTGAATGAAAATGGCTGTGGCAGTTCTGTTGTGTACTGAACTCAAAGCTGTCACCCCTTGTAAGGTTAGAAGAAATAGGTAATAAATAAAATATTCACCACAGGAAAAGGTCTGAAGAAGACAGGGACAGGAGAACAGGAGGAGGGCGGAACTTCTGGAGCAGCTGTTTTGTGAAAATTCAGTGACCCGGAGCAGAGAGGGACGGAGCCCAGGAAAAATGGACACCAGAAGAGGGCAGAGAAAAAAAAACTTGGGAAGAAGGCAGGGAGAAAAACCCCCCAGCGGACTAGGTTCGAGGACAGTGAAGAAGTCAAGCAGAGTTAATTAAACTGTAATTGCTGCCAAGATCATTGCATTGAGTTGGTTATGCCTGTTTGGGGATCATCTTAGTAAATTTAAAATCACCTTTTAGAGTCCAAATTCTCCATTCTTTAAAGGAAACATACATGCTGTTTTATAGATAGAGTGAAAAACAAACAAACATTGAATGTCCCAGCTGGTACAACTGGAGATGTTTCAGTTGACTTATCTACTAAGGACAAAAGCTTTCAACCCCTTTCCCTGATCAGTGTACTGGCATTTATGTTGCACCTGCATTAAGCTTTCCAGTGCTAGTACCCTGGGACAGCAGGATATATGGTAACAAAAAGAGTACTTTTAAAAATAAATATAAATAAGTAACATTATAAGCCCACTGAAATGCTGGAAATGAAATCTGATTTCCACTGTCTGCATTCCTGAAATTGACTTCATGACTTAGTGAGACATCTGGCTACACAAGAAGGTAGGGTTTGACTTATGGTTACTGTACTGCCCCTGCCTACTATATTGGTGTTTATAACTGCTATAAGAACTCTGGTATATTCTCTAAACAAAACACTATATTAATGGGTAACTGTGAATCTAACATTAATTTCTACTGGATTTTGTTATCTTTTATTTTTCAGGCCTAAAAGTGCAGTACAGTATATTAAATCCAGCTTGCTTATTTAAGTATTTTGAGCCCACAGCTCCTTTACTTGCTCAAAAGTTGCATTCTCTGCCTCCAACTTTAGTCATTATTGCTTAATAATATACTTAATCCAGTGATTACTGGATGGTGAGGAAGTGGCCGGCACCACAAAGAAAATATTTTATCTTTGACAACATCTAGTATTATTTCATAGATTTCATAGATTTCATAGACATTAGGGCTGGAAGGGACCTCGGAAGATCATTGAGTCCAGCCCCCTGCTCGAAGGGCAGGAAGTCAGCTGGGGTCATAGGATCCCAGCAAGATAAGCATCCAATTTACTCTTGAAGGTGTTCAATGTAGGTGCTTGAACCACCTC
>NW_017729022.1:168545805-168546335 GCF_001723915.1 Gavialis gangeticus | reverse complement strand
CCAGGGTGGAGAACCTTGCATTTTTCAGTGTTAAACACCATCAGTTTCTCATCTGCCCATTTGCTGAGCCTGTCCAGGTAAGCCTGGATCACCCACCTGTCTTCTGGTGTGGATGCTTTGCCCCAAAGTTTGGTGTCATCGGCGAACTTGGCCAGTCCACTTCTGACTCTAGTGTCCACATCAATAATGAAGATGGGTCAAAGGACAGAGCCTTGGGGGACCCCACTGGTCACAGGACACCATGATGATTGACTTCCACAAATTACTACCCTCTGGGTCTGACCACAAAGCCAATTTCCCAGCCAGCGGATCATGGTGGGCCCAAGGCCACAATTGGACAGTTTCACCAAGAGGTGATCATGGGATACCAGATTGAAGGCATTTTTGAAGTCAAGATATATGACATCAATCTATTCTCCCTTATCCAGGTGATAGGTCACCTGGTCATAGAAGGAAATGAGATTGGTTAAGTGAGACCTACCTGCAACAAACCCATGCTGGCTATCCCTCAGGGTGTTGCCATCTGTTAA
>NW_017729022.1:168540035-168540805 GCF_001723915.1 Gavialis gangeticus | reverse complement strand
ATTAAGGATGGCCTCTGTAAGACTTTTCTAAGATCTTCCCCAGGATAGAAGTCAGGCTGATGGGCCTATAGTTAGCTGGATCTACTTTACTCCCTTTCTTGAATATAGGCACCACGATGGCCTTCTTCCAGTCCTCAGGCACTACACCAGAGCACCAGGAGTTTTCAAAGATCCGTGGCAGAGGCTGGGCTATAATGCTAGCCAGCTCCTTGAGTACCCTGGGCTGTAGATTGTCAGGGCAGGCTGACATGAAGGTATCCAGCTTCTCAAGGTGTTCCTTCATGAGGTCAGCATTAATGGAGGGCAGGGCATCTCCCTCACCCGGACCTCCCCGTCCCGTGGTGGGCATGGGCGTCCCATGGGACTGATGAAAAACCGATGCAAAGTACCCATTTAATAGGTTGGCTTTTTCTTGGGCGTCAGTTGCTTAGCTGTCATTGAGCATGTCCACACATTCATTTATGCATAGTTCCTACTGTGCATTAAATTTAGTACTTGTATAATCAAATATTAAATAAATTCACAGAAGGCTACCGTACATTAGCACGATCATGCACTTTTTGTGTGACACTTAATACACAGCAGACTATTACTGCTGCACATTAGCGTATCAGCATGGTTTTTGCCATGCATGCTAATGCACAGTAGAACTAGTCTATTGCGCATTAAGCATCTTGTGTAGACATGCCCACAATGGGTTCCACAGGCCCAGCTGATGCTCTACCTTGGCACATATATGATCTTTATTTTTTGGTGATATAGGAGAATGA
>NW_017729022.1:168527796-168535035 GCF_001723915.1 Gavialis gangeticus | reverse complement strand
GCTGATGTTCTACCTTGGCACATATATGATCTTTATTTTTTGGTGATATAGGAGAATGAAAGGTCCTGGTTTGCCTTCAAGAAAACAGGCTGAGTCATTATGGTCACCAGTTCAAAGAAACATCTGTCATGAATTAAGCACATTAGATGCAGAAATAAAGCCATATAATTTGTGGGTCACTTGCTGCAGCAGCTGTAGTGTTTAACTTTTTCCTTTTGCTGAAAGTGTAACTCTGTACACAATTCTACCCATCTATTCATCCACTCACCAAGTTCTAATGACCACAGATGAGGGAACTGTAGCCAGTCAGTTTCACAGCTGAGATGTACAATGTATGACAATGAAAATTGCTTGTACACTAGCCATTTTGTTGATTGTCTTTCAGGCAATGGTCACCTATAAATAAAATCTTGTGAGGAAGGCCCTGAGCCCATAAGTTGTACTGAATGCTTTGAATATGGCAAATTTCTATAGAAAATTATGTTAATGAATGCAATTTAAGTTCAAAGGTTGGTAAGAAATAAAAAAAAACTTTACAGTGGACTATGTATTATTATTATCTTTTAAAAACTCGTGAGTAATTGTTTTTAAATTGAAATATTATCTAGCAATTATGGACAATTAGGAATAGCAGTGTTATTGCATGAGAATAAGAATGAAAAACTGACCTCCATCTTTTAGACAAAGAAGAGTGAATTTAGAATGGCTTACCTTGACACACTGAAGTTAGTAACAGAGTTCCCATCGACTTTCCTAGGAATAGGATTTCACCCCCAGAGCACAGTCACACATTATTCACAGTGTGGAAAGTAAATCTTGTGCATTTTATTTTGTAGGACCGGAACTCAATTTAACACTTAATTTAACATGGGCATTAAACAAACAGCATTTATGAGGATAAAATTAATATTCCTTTAGTTTTAATAACTTAGGCTGTTATCCTCCATATACATATGCTAACCTGGACCCCAGGATGCAGGAGTCTTTCCATTGACTTAATAGCATTTGAACCAGGCCCAAAATCTGCATGATAAAGTAAACATATATTTTAAAGAACATTTTAAATGCATTTTTTAAAATGTTAATTCAACAAAAAACAACCCCTCAGGAACACTTTGTGTAAATATATAATTACATAAGTGATTTATATTTTTTGTTGAAAAGTAAAAAAACCCCAAAAAGGTAGAAAAGGGTTATTTGATAATTTATAGTGAAAAGTTCCACGTTATCCATGTTAGAACCATTGCTAGGATTGTTCTTTTTTAGGCTGAACTATAATTAAAAGAAAAACAGATTCAGTTATGGTTGGTTTATTTGGATAGGTGAACTCGATGGTCAGATGTCAATGCTAAGAAGTTATCGAGACTTCTAGAAACTCTGGTGCAATTATTTGGAATTCATTTTCTGATTAGTCTCTTAAGAATACAAGGTATATCCTTTCTTACTCCAATGTTATATTAGAAAGCTAGCTATGTTTATATCACTGGTCATATCATGAATTATTTCCTACTTTTCTCAGTTTTTGAGGAAGTTTTTTCTCAGTTCTAGTACACTCTGGTACGCAGTTCATGAGTACCAGAGTGTACTAGAAACATTTAAAGCCACCTAAAGTGAAAATATTATAAAAACAAAACAAAAATAAAAACCCCTATCTTAAAAATAAATACTGAAAGAATCATTTCTGAATCTAAATTGTTATTCCTCTTCAACTTCAAAGTAAAAATTAACATTTTAGAAAATCTAAATCCTTTGGAAGAAATAAACTTTTGAAGAGTTCTAATGTACCTAATATAAACTGAAAAGGAAAAAAAAGTCCTTTGAGTATTTAAAATAATATTAGTTTTTTATGTCAGCTTTTCTTTAACATCAACTTTTTTGACTGTTTTATTGAAACTTCAACAGACAGTAGCTTATTTTTCCACAGACTTAAGCACCTGAGATTTTTGGCTGATGGATATAAGACCAGTAAAATTTCCTATAAAATGTAACTTTATACTAGAACTTACACAATGTTTATAGAATATATTCCAACATTTGCTTTTTGAAAAGCAAACTTCTCAGTGTTTGAAGGAAGAAAATCAGCTGCGTTGCTGTGGAAAACTAAAACCAATCAGCTGATTAATACAAATAAACAGAGATATTTTCTCTGGAGTCTGAAATTGGCTTCCTTATTTTCCACCCAAAGATCTATAAGCATCCAATTCAAAACTCATTGAAATCCTTTTCTTGACTTCAAAGAGCTTTGGATCAAGTGCCTACATTTGAATGGAAAAAAAACACGTAGTTTTTATGGCCGATTTATATGCTGAAATATTCTACTGAAATACCTGAAATCTTGCAAATTGTCATCCTTGTCTATGTAAAGATTTATAAAAAATGCCAGTGGTTATGGATTCATAAATATTCGATGCTTAAAGACTGGAGTATACTTCTCATCTAAAAATGAGAAAGCACAGTGCTTCAGAGCCAAATATGACAGAATCAAAGATGTGTAGATATTGAATTCATCCTCTGCTAGGAAATAAGTTCAGATAATCAAAACAACAAACTTCCTCAAGATAGTTGATCTGTTTTATTTATCACTCAAAAAATAACACCCCCCCAAAACAAAACAAAAAGCTCCACTGAAATGTTCTACATATGTTGAAAAATCTACACCAAGGGGTGCTTTCAGCAAGGTACCTCAGCCAGAAAATGGGATCAGAGTTAGAAAAGGTTAGAGTGCACAACATATTAATGCATTTTATCTTTCCTTGTGTACTTTGCAAAGTACATATAGAAATATAGTGAAGAAAGAAAAGGAGAACACTACTGTAGGTTTTGACATGCATCAAAATCCAGGGACGGTATTTGCGAGGTCAGATAGTGTGGGATTTGTGGCAATGTTTCCTCCTCTCCTTTTGCTCCCCTCCTCCTCTTCAAACCACCTATGGAAAGTCTGTTCAGAGAAAAGAGATTCACTGTTTCTAAAGTATCAACAAAAGGTGCAAGTACAGTTAATTTTATCAGGTGACATCCAGGCCCAATGCAAAACTTCCATTGACTTCAAAGAGACCAGGATTGCATTTTTGGAACTTTACCTATTTTGGGATGATGGAGAGCCAAGGCATGTCAACTTTATTTTGAATCTAGGAATTTTTGATTTAAATCATAGGAGACAACATGAATGGCTTAAGAAGTTTAAGTGATCTGTTTTACTTTGGCTACCTCAGTTTTGGGTGCCCAACCTGAAATACATTCAAGTGGCCTGCATTTCAGAAAATGCTGCTTATGCAACCTTTTCAGCTTGCCTTAAACCAGTCACTTACATGATGGCAACTTTTGACTGTGAGTATAAGGTGCTACTCCTGGAAAATACAGGGTCTGACCCAAGTATTTGTCTCTGTTCTTCCTTGCTAAAGGCTCAACCCTGAAAACTGCTGAGTATTACATTTAAATTAGACGTTCTAAATCCCCCTGTCCCCTCCTGTTGAAGGGAAGGGACACTGAAGAGTTAAGTACCTTGTTAAATCCTGCAAAGATGTATACACTTGCTTAGCTTTATGCATTGAAAATATTACCATTTTCTTTCATGAAACTAATGACAGAAATTAATTCTACACCATTGCAACCAAAGACAGTTTTGCCATTGATCTCTGTGATTGTAGGATCATGTCCCTTAGTGCCTAAAATTAAGTCTGTGTGCACTTTTTTGTAGGACTGGGGTCTGTGATTGTAGTGACTTATTGTGTTAGAGGTTTTATGGTATAACAATGATATTTCCAAGATAGTTTGTGTGGCAGTACATATTTGGTACTTTAACGGCTGGGAGTAGGCAGCCTACAGGTTCAGGCCACCCCTGATCAGGTGGTCATTTTAGGTTCAAGCCCACAGGGCTGGTGTAGCAGTTTGCTGCTAGCAGCTGAGGAGGCAACATCCAGCTGAGCTGCTGCTCACAACATCCTGGAGGTAAGGTAGGCACTACTGGGGATGGCGGGAGGCTACTGGTCCTGGGTATGACTTGAAACTGCACCCTGCCAGGCAGGATGGCCTGATGGGACTGTTTGTGGTGGGACAGTCCCCCAGAAATGCCAGACCAGTTACCTCCCCAGTGAAAGACAGGTAAGGGCACCTCATAACCCTAGCCCCCACTCTTCAGTGGGTAATTATAAGTATCAGGGACGAGGCCCATGTATAAAGGCACCTGAGCCCCATGGGGGGAAATGCATAACCCCAGAGGCCCCAGAGAGGGGGCAATGAATTAAGTGGCCTGCAGAAAGTAGGGTGTGCAGCAGTGGCCTGAAGGCCTGTGCACTATGGGTGCTGAGTAGGGGTGAAGTGATGGCCTGAAGGGCAGCACAGGGGCCAACCGCCATAACAAAATGTGTGTGTGTGTGTGTGTGTGTGTGTGTGTGTGTGAAGTCACCTGGTGAGGGGCTAGGGGCAGAGTCAGCCCTGTGTTTGGTGAATTTCCCAGCCACCATGCAAATGAGGGTCGCAGAGGACCCAAGAGGTTGCACACTGGCCAGCCAAGGTGTGAAGAGGCAAGCCTAATGGCCTATGGGAGGTGCTCAAGGGAGCAGGGCAAGGTGTATGTGGCCCAGGATCTGGCCCCCCCACCCAATGGTGGTGGGCAAGAGGCAAGCCCTGCACAGCCAGAGTGGGGCAGGGGATGCGAGCAGTTCATCCAGGGGGTGCGGGGAGGGGGGACCCTGTCCCTCTGTGCCAGGGCCAGGGGCTGCGGCAGCCATAGCTCAGGAATGCAGAGGGGGCACAAACAGAGTTGCCACATGCTGCCTGTATATGAGCCACCCTGCTCATCTGAGCACTGGAACTGGCTGCCCAGACAGTACAGAGTGGGGCTGTGTTTTAAAGATGACTGCCAAGTGCTGGCAGCCAGGTTTTGGCTTCAAACATGCCTACCAAGTGCTGGCAGCTGGGACCAGAGGCTGGAGCTTCCCTTGGTGGCCACAGGGCCACATGGCAGGGCTAGAGGGACCTGGCACCAGGTCCCTGCACATGCAGACACTAATCCAAAATCGCTTACTGTGCGTTAGCTTAATGTGCAGTAAATCTAGTCATGCTTAAATGCACATGTAGATGTGCCCCTTGAGACTGACAATCCAACCAGTTTTCTATCCATCTTATAGTCCATTCATCCAACCTGGACTTCCTTAGCTTGCTTGTGAGAATGTTATGGGAGACAGTATCAAAAGCCTTGCTAAAGTCAAGGTACATCATGTCCACTGCTTTCCCTGCATCCACAGTCAGCCATCCCATTACAGAAGGCAGCCATGTTGGTCAAGCATGATTTGCCTTTGGTGAGTCCATGCTGACTATTCCTAATCACCTTCTCTTTCAAGTACTTAGAAATGGATTCCTTCAGGACCTGCTCTGTGATTTTTCCAGGGCCTGAGGTGAGGCTGGTCTGTAGTTCCCTGGATCCTCCTTCTTCCCTTTTTTAAATATGGGCACTATATTTGCCTTTTGTTAATCATTTGGAACTTGTCCTGATCACCACAAGTTTTCAAAGATAATGGTCAGCGGTTTTGCAATCACATCAGCCAACTCTGCCAGCAGCTTCTGGTGCATCATGACCAGTTTTCCTAAATAGTTCCTAACCTGTGCTTTTGCCACTGTTGGCTGCTCACCTCCTCCCCAACTATGCTGCCAGGTGCAGTAGTCTGGGAGCTTACCTTGCCTGTGAAGACTGAGGTAAAAAGGCATTATGTACTTCAGCCTTTTCAGTATCATCTGTCACTAGGTTGCCTCCCCCATTCAGTAAAGAACCCACACTTTTCCTGATCTTCCTCTTGTTGCTGGCATACTAGTAGAAACCTGTCTTGCTACCCTTCATGTCCCTTGCTAGCTGAAACTTCAGTTGTGCTTTGCCCCCCTGATTTCATCCCTGCATGCCCAAGCAATACTCCTATACTCCTCTCTACTCATTTGTCCAAGTTTCCACTTTTTGTAAGCTTCCTTTTTGTGTTTTAGCTCAGTGAAGAGTTCCCTGCTAAGCCAAGTGGGTCCTCTGCCATACTTACTAGTCCCCCTGTGCATCAGGATGGTTCATTTCTGAAATATCTGAGAGCACGGGTCAGTCATTTTGGCAACATTTTGCAGCTGTCTGTGCTGTAGTTGTTTTGTGGATTGATTAGAGGACCTTTACTTCTGAGGATGTCTTTGTTCATTTAATTCACTTAGGGGACATATTTTTCTGTGAAATGAAGCATATCCAGCATTTTGGAAGTGCTTCTAATTATTGGATGATGATCTCTAAAATCCCTACGTGCCTCACTAGTCAAGTACAATGGATGAAATTAGAATAGAGTTTCCATATTAACTTGCAATAGCAGTAGGTTTATCTCAAATATAGTTTGGTATACAGAATGGGCCTGTGGTTTTATGATGTTCTCAGTTACATGAAGTTGTGTTCCTCCATAAAGAATAAAAGATAAAATGAACACTCCAGTGTTGCATTGATGAATGCAGCAAGTTGAATGTCTCTATTTTGGCAGGGATCCCTCCATATCTCAGACTGGGATATTTCTACTATAAGTATCATCGGCTATCCCTTGCTATGAGGATGATGTCTGCTGGGGAGCCGGGGGTGGGGGCGAGGGGAAGGGGTATGAATTACTTGTGAGTTTTAAGGTGGCTGAGGAGTCCAATCCATGCTTTGCAATTTTTTTCCACAGATATAACAAGTGGTGCCTTCGGCGGGGTGGGGGCACAACTGTTGGTCAGGATGCTGTGGACTTTCCTTCCTCCTGTACCATTTATCAGCTTCCTGAGCAAGACGGTTTTCTTTGAAGTGTGCTGTAGCTTGATGTGTGGTGCAGCGCCGTTGAGACCTGTTACCAGCCAGCACTTTCTAATTTGTAGGATTGATGCCACCCTTCTTAAGGTATGCTTTCAGGGTGTCCTTGCAGAGCTCCTTCTGTCCTCTTCCTCTGTCCTCTTACCATGACTAAGCTGAGAGAAGAAGACTTGCTTTGGGAGTATATGAAGAGTATAAACAGTATTTGAATGTTAGAGTGGGTAAATGCCTTTGCCTCTCTAAGCAGACCACGACCTCCTGCACCCTATATGCTAGCCGTTACTGTTACATGTTCTTTATATCATCAAATGAGCAACTATCAGTTGCTTTCAGTTTGCTTTCTGTTGGAAGTGGGCTAGATTTGGATTGGTAAATGAGGCTGCTAAACAAAATGTAGGCAGAATTTAGGTGCCTACATAGAAAAGGCAATACAGAATATC
>NW_017729022.1:168521102-168522796 GCF_001723915.1 Gavialis gangeticus | reverse complement strand
TATTTGAATGTTAGAGTGGGTAAATGCCTTTGCCTCTCTAAGCAGACCACGACCTCCTGCACCCTATATGCTAGCCGTTACTGTTACATGTTCTTTATATCATCAAATGAGCAACTATCAGTTGCTTTCAGTTTGCTTTCTGTTGGAAGTGGGCTAGATTTGGATTGGTAAATGAGGCTGCTAAACAAAATGTAGGCAGAATTTAGGTGCCTACATAGAAAAGGCAATACAGAATATCTCTGCTGTAGTAGCCATAAAATCCAAAAAGTGAGTATATTTTGGACTGCTAAAACCCCTAAGCTCCTAAATTTAGGCCTCCATGCATCCAAGTCTGAGCAGCAAGGTACCTAACTGCCACATAATTGCCTCATTGCCTTTTTCAGATTGACTGGGGGAGGCACTTAAACTCTACTTGTGCCCCTGTAGGACCCTGACCTGTGAAGTATGCTGAGCATGTGATAAATGAAGACCAACCACACTGAATTCAACACAAAGTGGAGCAGCCAAAATTCACTCCTACTGAAAAACATGGTAGTGGTGGTACCTACCTATTCCATAGTAGCTAAATGGATCAAGCACTCATTCAGGAAGTGGCAGATTTGGATTTTAAGCCTTCCTTCTCTTGAAAGAATTCAAACCCTTGCATCTCACCTCCCAAGAGAGTGCTCTAACCATGAAGTTACAGAATCATCTAGGTGGGGGGCACTCTCTATTCTTCCTGTTGAAGCTGGGCCATTGAAGATGCTAATATAAGTCAGGAAGGCATGTAGAGAGGGAACAAGAGAGGGATTGGCTTGGAAGCCCCATAATGAAGGCTTTTCCTTTATGAAGAGAGCAGGGAGTCCTGGTTTCTGATTAGGTCTGTTTGTGCATTTTGCATTACACATCATTAGATTAACCTTGTGATTCATGTTTTCTGTTTGCTAGAGGTGGTGCCTCATCACTGTGTGATCCCATGAAATCACCCTTTGGAGAGGTCAAATCCAGTATGGTCTCCCATAATGCTGTTACAAAAAAAACTGGGGGACTGTGGGCTGGCAGAGTCCATGGTCAGGTGGGTTGGGAACTGTCTAAGGAGGTCAAACCAAGAGTATGTTAGTGGATGGGTCTGTATCATCTTGGCAGAGGGTGGCCAGTGGTGTCTCAGAGGGGTTGGTTTTGGTTCAGTGCTGTTCAACATCTTTATCAATGATTTAGATGAGGTTGTGGAAAGCCAAGTTTGTGCATGATACTAAGTTATGGGGAAAAGTGGTCATGCTAGGGGATAGGATGTGGATCCAAGTAGACCTGGACAAACTGGAAAGGTGGGTGGAGCAAAACTGGAAGCAGCTGAATAAGCATAATTACAGCATGCTTCATCTGGGGAGAAGCAACCAGTGACATGAATATAGGCTAGGAGGAGGTGTCCTGGCCAGCAAAATGGATGAAAGGGACCTCAGGGTTATGGTTAATCACAGGATGAACATGATCCACCAGTGCGATGCTGGAGTCAACAGAGCTAATAGCATACTGCGATGCATTAGCCGACGTGTCATGAGCAGGGCTTAGGAAGTGATACTTCCTCTCTACTCAACACTGGTGAGACCCCAGCTGCAGTACTGTGTCCAGTTCAAAAAAGATGTGGAGAATCTTGAAAGGGGTCCAGAGAAGAGCCACAAGAATGATTAAGGGCCTGGATGACAAACCTTATGAGG
>NW_017729022.1:168520432-168520854 GCF_001723915.1 Gavialis gangeticus | reverse complement strand
GTGCAGTCCTCAACCTTGGAAGTCTTCAAGAGGAGACTGAACAGACACCTTGTTGGGTGTCTCAGCAAGTATTCAGCAGTATTCCTGCTCAGAGCAGGGGGGTTTAGACTCGATGATCTTTCGAAGTCCCTTCCAGCCCTTAATTTCTATGCTTCTATTAAATTCTTCCCATTAATTTGAGGGCTTGAGGTATCTTTGGATCATCATCCTGGGACAGATGTCTATATTTTTAGCTTTGCAGTGCTTAAATGAAAGCACCCAAGAGACCAATCTAGATCTTACCTGAAGTGACTGGATATATGTGTGTGTGTGTGTGTGTGTGTGTAAGTATTTGGCATGGGGGGCTTTTGTTTTGTTTTCAAAGGAAAGTTAAGTCAGCAGCACTGAATGATATATGAAACAAAAATTAAGGGATACTTAAA
>NW_017729022.1:168500885-168515432 GCF_001723915.1 Gavialis gangeticus | reverse complement strand
GTCCTTGAACCAATAAGATCACAAAACAGCTCATAGGCAATCCCATCCTTCAGGCCACTCCCAGCCATGAAACAGCTGTTTTAAGACATTGTCTGATGTTAGGGAGTGTAATCCAGTGAATAAACTCTGCTGTTACTTTTAATAATCACCAAAGAACCACATCAATTTAGGGGTATCAAACTCATCTGGCCAAATGAGGGGCAAGGGGCCAATCTGCAGGCCAGATTGGGTCCAAAGACTGGCTCTGTGTGCCAGATCCAGTACACAGGGTCAGTCTGGAAGAGACACTGCATGCAGTATGCACTTAAAGTGGCCCTGTGTGTTCCATGTGGCATGTAAAGCTGCTCCAAGACACGTGGGCACTTGCAGCACTGTGAACTGGAGATAGGGCTTTGCAGGCTGGATCCAGCCTATAGGGTGTGTCTTTGACACCCCTGAGCTTAGTAAAAATACACTATTTTATTTCAAGGCTAAGGCTAAGTACGGACAGTCAAAAAGTAAGAAGATGAATCAATTCAGTCTTTGCAGCTTAGTCTAAACTGCACATATTAAATGGAAACAGAAGTGAACACACATTTACCTTTGATTCAGGAAATGCAGCAACATGACTGCAGTGGCTCAGACCAAAAGCCAGGGGGGTACTAGAGCATGGCTCTCTGACTGTGTTCATTTCCTTTTCCTGCTGCCCCCAAGGGCTTTGGGATTTGCAGTCCAAAATCAGAGCAGCAGGAGTCTGCAGGGTTGCTCATTACTTCTTCCTGCTTCCAGGTGCCTCTGGGATTTGTAGTCCACAGCTGTAGCCAGAAGTCAGTTTGAGCTGGGGAAGGGGTGTTTAACCTTCCCCTGTGGTCTTAGCCCCCAGGCCCCAGCCAGGGTTTGCCTGAGGGTTACAGTTCCCCCTCTCCCTCCCGTAGACTGGGCTGTATCCCCAGCCAGACTTGTTCTCCCCACAACGCCTTGTCAGCCAGCCCTCACTGCTTCAGCTAGGGAAAAGAGGGGTGGGGCCAGCCCTGCTCTCTGGAGCAGACAGCCTAGCTTAGCCTGGGGCTGGAAAGCATACTGGAGGCTGGGAGACTATGATTTAACTTGAACCAGGACAGGGTCTGAGACAGAAGTTTCACAAACTGGTTTGACTCAAATCAGTTAAGTCTGATACTACATTCAACCAGTTTTATCTTAAACCAGTTTCAGCCATTTTGAAACTGGTTTATGTGCCCTAAGCTTCTGTTCTGTTACAGGTTTAAACCAGTTTCTGATCACTTAAACAAGTTTGTGTGTAATTTCTGTCCCTAGCCTGAAAGGCTTGGACAAAGGAAAAAAGCTGCAAGACTGTGTAACAGTACCTACCTGTCATGATTCTATTACAGTAGTACATGATGGCAAGATCATTGGATTCAGCTGGACTATGCTTTGTGCTGGGTTTGATCGTGCATGGAAGAAAGAATGTCTGTATTCTGTCTTACTCTACTGAATTTCAGAGATGCTAAAATCTTTGCCTGAAGGGCTATTCTGGCAGTTCTGTATCTACGGTGATCTTAATTTTTCAGGTAGTTCTTTAAGTATCATTAATGCAGTGTTTCCTCTTCATAATGGGCACTCTTTTTCATTATTTAAAGTGTGCTCCACTCTATACAAGCAGAATATTTCAAACATCCATCAAATGGGTGTCAGGATTAGAATACACTCAAATGGCTTCCCCCCATCATGAATTTTACCTGCTTAATGTTAAATAATGAAAATAAATAAACATACTGTAATTTATCTTGTAGCTTTAGTCTGGTTACCTGTTGCATCAGCAGTAGGCCATAATTTCTCATCAATCATTATATTGCTCCATTGTTTTCATTTAGAATTCGATGGTTTCTTTTAGAGGTTCAGTAAACATGCGAAACAAGGACTCTCTACTAGTCTTTTACAGGGACTGAAACTAAGTAATGGAAATAGCAGAGTTCATGGGATTGATTAAAAGAGTGTTGACTTTTGTAATATCCAAAGCACAGTAATAAGAGCCTGCTATGGCATGATATTGGAATATCCAGGAGATCACAAACTCACATGCATGGACTTCCCTTATTTCTGGTTAACTAACTACAAAAAATGTTCCTTTCATCTGATGGAAAAAGCATTACTACATAAGCAACCCAAGACATTTCATATTGAATTCACATACACTTTGCTGTAAATTGCAATTAATCTCAAGCATGTCATACCGTGCTGAAAGTTGATCCAAAGAATCCGTATTTTATGTCTGAGCAGGCCACAGTGATTACACTCATCCATGCTTCATTTGTTTCCCACTGAGAACTGCTCATCTAACCACTGTCTGAATGAAAGTGTAGAGGTTGCAGGGGAGGAGAGAAGGGAGCACAATTATCCCTTTCCTCCAGTCAGATGGGGAAAGCTGATACAACAGCAATAACTATAAGAGCCAGATCTTTCCCACATTTATTGTCACACTCATTGTAGCCAGTAACATTTTTAACAATAGTCAGTTATAAAGGGCTGCTATTCTGTGGAAAGATTTACTAACAGTGTTACGAGGAAGCTCCAAAATAAAACCAATATGTTCATGGAAGGAGTACTCCATGAAGATTTAAAAATGATGCAGTAAAGTGACCTAGCAATGCAATTACTGTAAAATCAATGTTTAAAAATAATAACCCCCCCACCACCACCAATACCCCTGTCCCCATACTTCTTCACTTCATTCAGTATACAGAAGTGACTTTATGGACTGTAGTCTGAAAGAGCATCTTGTACTTGGAGCAAACAATATTGTCATATTATGCCCTTCAAAGGCTTCTGTCAATTTAAGTTCCCCAAGACAGAATTTTATCTGGCTGTGTAATAAAAACCAGCAAGAAAGACAAGAAAAGACAGAACAATCATCAGGAGTGAATAATGTTGACTGATTCTCTGTCATTCTCACTGCACTAGTTGCTGAACACTGAAATACTGAAAGAAAACATATCAGAATCTCCAGAGATGCTGTGTCAACAAAACCTCCTTCCATTGGCATGCTACAATATCTGCTTAACTAATCAGAGGGAAATTTATCATACAGGATTTGGTGGGGCTGTTTATGGAGTCTTTAGCACAATGGCACTGAACTTTCAGATGTCAGTTATACTCTTCAGAAGATGAAACATCACAGCTGGTTGGAAAATGGATGGGTGCCAAAAGCTGGAGTTCAAAATAGAGGATTTTATTTGAAAAAACAAAACAAAACGTTTCTATCACTTTGTAGATGGGTTGTCTTCCCCTCCAATGTAATAAGCAGGTGCTGAAGCATATACAGTAGAGGTATACTGATGTGTCTGGTAGTCTTGAAAAAGCTGGTGATCATATCTTCTGCTCTCTAAAATAAGGAATTTACTTTGTTCTTATTTCAAGCAAAGTTTTAATAAAATAACTCTTTCAAACACCAATAAAGAAAAACAACAAAAATACGAGTGTTCACTAATTTTGAGGTGCCACAATTTTGGGATTCTTTACTGAAAACATCTGAAGCTGAACAACCAGAATGGGTAGTGCCCCAAATTGGTAGACATTTGAAGAATTCTCAGATCTCCAGTAGCAAAATAAGTTTGATATTTTGGGGATATCGCGTTGCACTGTGGGGGAATAATACTGTTTATTTTTGCACAAAAATATGTATTATTTAATAAATTGCTGCAATCTTTCCCTCTTCAAATATGGCTTGAAAGACAATTCCAACAAAATGGCACAGAAAACCTAAAAGTTCATGTTTTGATGCCAAAGCTATCTTTGCATAGAAAACAGACCCACTATTTTGCATTGTTGCTGTGACAGAATGAATGTGCTTCATCGTTCTGTTGCTGTTTTCCTGAGCACGTAGTAAGCACCTATCTGTCAAGATTAAGGGCTGCTAGCCCTAATGGGAAGAGCTGGAAGCTCTGGGTTGTTCATTTTTGGAAAGGAAGAACTGACAGCTGGCCCTCCTGTATGGAAGAAGCTGGGTTAAAAAGGAAGTGGAAGTGGTGGTACCTAGGAAAGGAGAACTTTTGAGTCTAAAACTTGATTTAACTGACTGCAGGCATGAGAAGGAGTAATTTGGATTTAGACCAGGGGCGGGCAGCATAGGAAGTTTTGGAGACCTGTCATGGGCCAGTCTAGCACCTCCCCCACACCATGCAACAGTTCATCAAACCTCCCTGCATGGGATGGGGCTGTAGACAGGTAGGGAGCTGCCATGGGCATGGATGGGCTGTTGTGGGCACTGGGGCTGCCCTGTGGGCACTGGGGCTTCTCCCTACTGCCCTGCTGGCTGTGGGGATCCAGGCCAGACCAGAGGTGGCACTATTGGTGGTGGCAGGGAGGAACCACAGGACAGCCCCAGTGTGGGCTCCAGACCCTGCTTTTTCCCCCCGCCTCTGCTGTTGCTTATCATGGCTGGGGCATGTGGGTCTAAAGTGGGTGCTGCAGGGACCTCAACCCTGTGTCGGGAGGGGTGGGGCCAGGGCTGGGATTGTGGCTGTGTGCTCAGCCAAAGTCCCTCTGTGGGCTGGATCCAGTCCACAGGCCATATTTTGCCCACCGCTGATTTAGATACACAAAGGTACCTAACTCCCATGAAAATGCCTAACTTCCATGGCATAAGTAATGCATGAATAATCTATCTGAACTAAGGAGAATTACATTTCTGCTAGGGGCTGTAATACCATTAAAGATTTTTGTTGTGTGTGGACAACTGAATAAGATGAAAAGAAGCTCCTCCTCCCACTCTTGCATCCCTCACTTTATTTCACCTGAGACCTGTGGCTGAGGGGAGCTGCCTTCAGACATGTTATTTGCCAAAAGCTGAAACTGGGAGAATTTTTCCTTTTCCTGCCTTAATTGGAAAGTCCAGCAGCTGGCATATATTTTATTACACTTACTCAGAAACACGTAGCTTTTTACTCAAAAGTTGTCTCTCTCATTGCACAGGGAAGGAATTCTTTTTTTCACAAACATAATGCAAGTCCATGGGTGGACTTTTTATGAACATTTCTCCATACTCAGGTTTAGGAAAAATATGAAAAACCTTGAGAAAAAAAACTTGCAGGGGCTTCAGGCAAGGCACTTTAAAATACAAATCACAGGGAGCACTGGGGCTCTCCATGACCCAGCATCTTGACTGCCTGACAACCTCCAGGAAGTGGAGGAAGGCACTGTAAAATATCCCAGGCTCCCTACACTGACAGTCATGTAATAAGGAACTAATGAAGAAGTGGGCCTATACCATAGGTTCAACTATCTGTGATTGTAGCACAGAGCCCCAGACTATGCAACACCTGCTGCAATGCCCACTGCTCGAAGGTACATGTACAATGAAAGATCTTGCAAAGTACAATAAACAAGCACAAACATGTATAACCAAATGTGGTGTAGAGGCACGAGAAGATGAATATGGATCTGATCCCTTATCTCAACAATTGTGCCTCCTCCCATGCATGTGTGGCATGGAAGGGAAGCACAACTGGTGCTAAGATCCTTTGGTACCATTAAATCAATGTCTGCAAGCACCCAGTGTGCCAGGGGCTGATACTAACTCCCTAACTCATACTTTTGCATTTTTTGACTATTCTTCACATCTTTAATATAATTTAATTACCACAAATGGGGGCTGTATGGATTAATTTCTTAGTGTTTGTAAGCTTTGAAGATACAGAGTGAAAATTTCAAACATTCTCCAGAACTGTCTTATATTGTAAGGCTGGGCAGTTACTGGCTGCTATTACTGTGACAAATTGTTGATTTTCTGAGAACTCTAGGCTTTTCTTTTTAGCCAGCTAGGATCCATAAGTGGTGCAGGGAGCGGAGGGGGAGAAGAGGGCATGAAGTGCTGGTAGGCTGAAAGGTCATACTCTTGGCATACTGGTCTGGTAGAATTCTACAGGTAAAGGAATTGCAGTTCAAACTTATATTAGATTTCCGGCTGATCCCCTGCCACTGGAAATGAGTATGTCCTGTGGGGTTTCCCATAAGCAGATGCTTCCTATGGTGCCCCTCTAAATAGAGTTCAAATGGAGTTATACCTATTGGGAGAAGAAAGGTACGCTACCAGGGGTGTAGAAAGTGCAGAGGCACAGACCAGCTCTGTGAATGGCTGTGACCCATAGTTGATTTCATTGGATTGGTCAGATTTGCGTGGTGGGCCTATACCAGGGGCAGGGAAAATATAGCTCATCCAGGCTGTGGGTGGCTGCCCACCAATTAATTGTATCTGGCCTGGCCCACAGTTGCCCCTGCTGCACTTTGTGTGGAGCCAAGCCCTACCCACTCCTGCTAGGGCAGCATACACTGCTCCCACTTTCACCTGCAAGTGGGCCCTGGCCTTGGCTCTGGCCAGGCCCTGGCCTTGATCTTGGCCCGGCCCTGGCCCTGATCTTGGCCCCGGCCCCGGCCCCAGCCCCGGCCCTGGCCAGCAGGCACAGCTTCCAGGCAGGTCTGCTGTAGCCACCCAGGGAACTGCTTGGCTCCCCTGGCCTCCAGTGGCTCCTCCTCTTGTCCCTGCTGCAGCACTCCAGGCAACAGGTAGGGAAGTGGCAGTGAGCATGGGGGAAGCTGCAACTGGGCAGGAGTGCAGGGCTGGTGCTGGGGCCAGCAAGAATGCAGGGTCAGCCCCAGGGCTGGCAGGAGCACAGGACCAGCACTGGATCTGGGTCAGGGGAGCAGGAGTACAGAGCTCGTATAATCAGGAGCATGGTTCCTGGAGTGCAGGGCCAGGGCTGGTAGGAGCACAGGGCTGGGGCCAGTGGGAATGGTGGGTCTGCACCAGACCAGGACTGGCAGCAGCAAGGAGCCTGGGTTGATGGGAGCATGGGGTCCAGGTCAGTGGGAGTGCAGGGCTAACCCAGCTCCATTGCATGGGGCTCCCCATGGATCACATGCAGCCCCCAGGTCGCAGCTGGAAGCCATGCATGATGGAGCCAGAAGCCTGGTCCCACTACCTGCCACTATGTGCAGCTTCTGGGACTCAGCCAAGATCAATGGGGAGCGGCAACTCCTTGCCACCCTGGCTGAATCCTAGGAATTGCACATGGTGGCAGGGAGTGGGGTCAGGCCACTGGCTCCATCATGCAGAGGTCCCACCAGGGGTGCAAATCTCCAGGTGAGTCCTGGGAGCTACATGTGAGTCATCGGGAACCTTGCATTGATGGAATTCTTGCTGAGATTTTCAAAGGAGGAGGAGAACAACTTACGTGTCAGCTTCATGTCCTCATCCTTACAATCTGGAACAAGGAAGAAATCCCAGCCGATGTAAGGGATGCCTTGATTGTTACCATCTTCAAGAAGGGGGACAGAACTGATTGGGGAAACTATCGAGGCATCTTGTTGACCACTGCTGGGAAAGCCATCACCCATATCCTCACTAACTGCCTTCTCCCACTTGTGGAAGAAATTATTCCAGAATTTTAAAGTGGCTTCAGACAATCTTGAGGAACTGTGGACATGATCTTTACAGCATGTCAAATCCAGGAGAAATGTCGTGAAGAAAATCGACCTCTCTATGTGGCCTTCATTGACCTCTCTAAAGCCTTTGATTCTGTAAACCAAGAAGCTCTATGGAAAATCCTGTCCAAAATTGGCTGCCCAAACAAGTTCATCAGTGTTCTGAGGCTTCTCCACGACAACATGTCAGCAAGGGTTCTCAGCAACATGAATCAAACAGAACCATTTGAGTTGAAAACTGGAGTGAAGCTGGGTTGCATCATCACTCTAACTTTGTTTTCCATCTTCATCTCCACCATAATGCACCTCATCAACAGAAAGCTCCCACATGAAATTGAAATTGTGTATAGGACAGACAGAAGACTCTTCAACCTCAACAGACTCAAGTCCAAAACGAAGACCATGACAGCATCCATAATGGAGCTCCATTATGTGGATGACAACACTGTCATTGCTCAATCTGAAATGAACCTCCAAACCATTCTTAATGTATTCTCGGAAGTCTACAAGAGTATTGGCCTGCCTCTAAACATCAGGAAAATGCAAGTCCTTTACCAACCTGCTCCAAATAGAGAAACAACCCCCTCCACCCCATTCAAATCAATAGAGAATTGCTGGAGAACATGGATCACTTCACCTATCCTGGAAGCCATCTTCCATCAAAGGCAGACATCAATGGGGAAATACAATACCGCTTACAATGTGTGAGCACAACCTTTGGACGTCTGAGTAAGCACGTCTTCTTAAATCATAACATCCTTGCTGAAATGGAGCTCTTGGTTTATTGAGCCATTGTCATTCCAACTCTACTGTATGGTTCTGAAACGTGGACCACATACAGAACACATCTCAAGAGCTTGGAAAGTACCACCAACGGTGCCTTTACAAGATCCTTCAGATTAGCTGGCAGGATAGATGCACAAACATCAGCGTCTTGGCTGAAGCAAATTCCAACAGCATTGAGGCCATGATCATCAAAAAACAACTTTGCTGGACAGGTCATGTTGTTCGCATGCCTGACTCCCACCTTCCAAAGAGAATCTTTTTCTCACAGCTGAAAGAAGGTCAGCAAAGTAGTGGAGAGAAAAGAAAGCACTTCAAAGACACCCTGAAGGCAACATGATGAGGTGTAACATCAACATCAACACTTGGGAGACCCTTGCTCAGGACTGACCAAAATGGAGGAAGGCTCTTTGGAAGGGACCTCAACACTTTGAAACATCTCATCAACAGGCAGAAGAGGAAAAGAGGAACCAGTGAAAAGAACATCAGAACATCCAATGCAGCAACACAGTGCCTATCTGTAAGAGGTTACCCTCCCTTGTGGCATTTTTTTTTTCTTATTTGCTATCTGCGGCCTATGAGGGGCACCCCTGAAATCCCTTAATGTTTCCCTTCTATCTTTTGTCTTGTATCCCTCTTTTACTCTCCTGCCATGTCCTGATATAAATATTATTTAAATATTCTTACAAGCAGGAGACTGCCTATTGTACATCTATGGTGGGGTTCTCAGCCACCCTGTCTTTCTCTAGCTAGGCCTACCAGTGTAAACCCACCAGATAGGGTTTGACTCCAAGGTGCTAGCTCCTTAATCCTCTTGGGCCTCCTTTTGCTTTCTGTATGGAGCCCAGGCTTTCTGGCCCAGAGGATTGAGCACAGAGCCAGAAGGCTGCAAGCTCAAGGCTGGGCAGTGGCCCAGAGCTGCCACTACCCAAGGTCACCCTTTCTTTTAGCTCTGGCTGCTAGCCAAGATTACCCAATGGGGCCCGGCTTAAAAGTCCTACACCCATCTCTGAGATGCTGGCCCTGTACAGCTGCACACACTAGTGCACTATGCCCCTTGGCCTTTTATGAATGCACCCAAGGGTGCTAATGAAGTCTCCTCCTCCCCTACATCCTCATCCACAAATCACCAGTTATTCAGCAAAAAATATAAACAGTATATTTATTTATATATATATTTTTGGGCTGTAACCACACACACACACAAAATTAAAGGTAGCCACATGCCAGCTTACATTTTTCCATGGCTCTGTGCTTCTGCTTCCCACCGTTGGTTATGCTCCACCTTGTGGGGTACCACCACTTCTCTGAGAGTCCTCAGGAGTTCCCCTCTCACAGTAGCAGACAGGCCACCAAGCCTTCCTGTGGAGCTCCTAAGCACAACCTCCTCCCCCTTCAGCTGCTCCCTCTCACTGCCACCAAACCCAGGGTTTTTATAGTTCTGGCCTACCCACTTCCAGTCACCTGACTAGCTGGTCAGGCTCAGCTTTTAACCCTACCCTGCCAGCATGCTGTGCCTGGAAAGTTCTCATCTTAAAGGGACCGGCCAGCTTTTTGGTAACAGGGCTAGGGTTCCCTGTTACACCATCCCTCATGGAAACACCTGTCCTCACTGAGACAAGACATGTGGATCTAGAATTGGGCTATGAAGCCACCCATGGACTCACTATTGAGATCCTTGGAAGACAATCTTATTTGTTCGTGAGTGATCACCCCCATGCTTGATGGACTCAGTGGCCTGTCCCCATTCCCTGTCATCATGTGTAGTTCCTGAAACTTGGTCAGACCTGTATGCTTCTGGGGGCTCTGCCTGCTGTGGTTCACGAGTGCCCCAAGGGTCTGCCACCTGCTGCAGCTGCTGCTGCTGCCAGTGGTGAGGGCATACAGCCATGGGGGGGTCTGAGGGGTGGATTCCACATGCACGCTTCATA
Organism: Gavialis gangeticus; assembly: GCF_001723915.1. Lineage (NCBI taxonomy): Eukaryota > Metazoa > Chordata > Crocodylia > Gavialidae > Gavialis > Gavialis gangeticus. Next base: position 168,505,263 of record NW_017729022.1, on the reverse strand, counting down.
CTCCACCATACCCACATACAGTTCCATACCCTCCCACACCTCACGCATGCACCCGCACCCAAACCCTCCCCATACCCTCCCAGATGCACCCATGCCCCCCACAAACCTTGTATCCACCCACCCATGCCCCCATACATACTCCAGACACACACACCCCACACCCTGCAAACCCCAACACACACAGACCCATCCCCTAACCACACCCCACACACTCCCCCACACCCCTGCCACACAATGCCCCCCCAACACAATATAAAGAATAAGACTTTCTTTTTGAGCTATTATGCAATTATGTCTGTATACACTATACAAACGCACATAAATTGGGACAGTTTTTTAAAATAATAAAATGAAAATATGTTATAATAGATGTTTGATTTTTAGTATATGATTTTTTTTTTCTGGTTTGAAGATGGCAAATCCCCTCCCAAAAGGAGTGCTTCCGGGGGCAAGGGGTGGGACTTCCAGTGGAAAAGGTCAAAGGCTGGGGGGGGGTCTTCTGATTCTAAGATGGTGACCAGGGGTTGGGGCACCTGTCAAGGGGCAAGGCTACCCTTGTGGCCCTCAACAGCTCACTAAAACTCATTAAGTGGCCCTGCAGCCGGCATAATTGCACACCACTGGCCTATATACCCTGTATCCTGGGTTTTACTGCTCCCTCCTTAAGTGGAATGATATAGGAGAAACTTTCTTGAGAATAGTGTCTCAGAGATATTTTCCTTTGTCAGTGGAAAGGAACTAAGGTAATGCATGTGAATGCTTCTGAACTAGGGTGATGAACAGCCTTGGAGAATGTAATTCACCACACAATTCCTCCAAGTATGTGTCATTGTTCAGATCCAAAGATAAACATTAGAGGGCAGAATATAATTTGCATGCCCATGAAGTCTAATACCCACAGCATTATTTAAAACTATCTAAGAAACATGCAGTAAAATAGGAACAGATCCTATGGTTACGGTAATGACATCAATTTTTAAATATTTCTCCGCCTTGTCATAGTAGGAATCGAATGATTGTAGCACCAGAGGGGAACGTGCAAATAGTTGTTTTTCTCCAATCTAGTTGTGTTATATTCAAATTGACTTAATTTAAATTTCACAGAAAACAAGATACTTTACCAACCCATCCCAAACCAACCAGCTGCTCCTCCACATATTACAATTAAAGATAATCTTTGGAGAATGTTGAGCATTTTCTCTATCTGGGTGGTCAAAAAGTGTAGGCAATGATATTTCAACATCAGATTAAATCTGAAAGTGTTCCCTTTGGATGTCTCCAAAATCATGTCTTCAATGATCATGACATCAGGACTCAAACCAGACTTTTTGTTTACCAGGCTGTTGTCATTTCTACCCTGATATATGGGTGTGAAACCTGGATGACAACTTGAAGCACCTGAAAGCTTTGGAATGTTACCATCCACAGTGTCTTCAGAAGATCCTCCATATCAATTGGAATGACAGAAGAGCAAATTCCAGTATTGTGGCTCAAGCAAATTCTACCAGCATTGTTGCCACGTTTATACAACACAAGTTCTGTTGGACAGGACACATTATAAAAAATAGGTGATATATTCCCAACCTACTGATGGCCACTGATCTAGAGGTAGGCAAAAGAATTCAAGACACCTTGAATCCCAATCTGAAGAAATGTGTTATTAACATCAATACCTGGGAGTCTCGAACACTGAATGGCCCTCAATTGTGCTGTGATGTACAACAAGATATTCATCATTTGAACAAACTTGCCTTGGACATGGAGAGACAGAGCCATGACCCAACATTATCTGGACCCACTTCTCCCTCCCAGAACCATTTGCCATGTCTTTAGTCAAACATAAGGAACTTAGACTGGCCTCCTCAGCCATCTCCAGACCCACTGATGACTGTGATAGTTACTGGAAGACTGCCCTCCTCATATTGAGGGACTGTCAATGGCAACCATCCATAGCATCAGTCCACTAAATCTGATCCTATTCTAAATAAGAAGGAAAAGTGGCATCCTTGTCTATGAATTTCAGGCTAAACATACTGGATTTTTACCACTATTTCTTATTATGTGAAATAACACTAGCTCTTCAGCTTCATAAATATCATAAATATGCTTTGTGCCATCTCTTTTTACCAGTTCACATTGTTTTTATTCAAAACCCTGGGGCAAAATTTCACCACTGGTACAATTCTACTAAAATTAATGACTTTCTACAATGGATGCTTTTTATTTTATGTTGTTTATATTATAATCTTTGCCCAGTGGAAATGTGGAAATAGGGCTAGAAGACATATGAATATGTCACCTAGTTCAATCCACACTGCATTCCAGACAGGAGTTTGTTCAACCTGCTCTTAAAAACTTTCAAAGGTGAAAATCTCACAGCCTCTCTAGCTAATCTGTTCCAGTGCTTAACCACCCTCAGAGTTAGAAAGTTATGATCCAGTCTGTTAGGCAAAATCATGTGCGTTAGGTATATAAGATTTGTTATACCAGTTGAGACTAATAGGGCATGTCTACACAAGATGTGTTAATGCGTGTTAGCTTAATTTAATGCACATTACAGGCACATGTCTACACGTGAATGCTCTTAATTCACCTTAAAAATGGTGAAATTAAATTAATGGAAATTAAATGAATGCAGGCAAATTAAAATTAAATTAAGTCAGATTAAAAATGGTGAAATACCTTCACATGCAGGTATCAAAATAGGGCACAATTAGTTAAAGCACATTTAAGCACATATAGACGCAACCCAGCACTAACTTTAGTGCTGGGTCTACCCAGCCATCAGGCGCACATGGCAAGGCTGCAGGGATTTGGCATTAATTTTAGAGCCAAGTGCATTAACTTTAATGCCAAGTCCCTGCACATGTGGACACCTGCCAAAAATCCCTTAATGCACATTAGCTTAATGCACATTAAATTTAGTTGCACTTATTTGCATGTGTAGATGCACCCATTGTTGATTTAGTTCTATTTCAAAAGGGAAAAATGTTTCTGAAGGAGTTTAAGAAAACTTTCATGGGCAAGTACACAATAAAATGCTTATACAAGAATATTTCTCCCCCAACCTGAGACAGTCAGTAATTGGTTTATATTTTGAAGCATGAGGATATACTTCATATAAAAATTTAATCCTAGGTAGTATGTGGATATTTGTACTACTCTGGAAATTGTGGTGTTCCTGTAGTTATGATGGTCTTAGAAATATGCAAGAAGCAAGATTTATTTGGTAATTTTTTTTTATTGGATCAAATTTGTAGTTACAGGAAATGTCAGACAAAACTAGGGGCACAAAATAACCTTCCTCAGAGGGGACAAAAGATATTTTGTACCCTAGAGCTTGTCCACTATCGTGGAAGCATTCATAGCAATTCCATAGTTAAGATTGTGTTTAATTAGGTATGAAAACAAATATTGATTGAACCCAAAATTGCAATACTTATGGCAAGATCTTTATGACCAGGCCCACCAAAGTAGCTGGAGAACTGCCATAAGGAGAAACTGAGGGATCCCCAAATATAATGGAGCTTTTGGTGACACCACTTCTCTATATAAGGCAGGCAGAGGTATGGCTAGTGTATGTACACACAGAGCTGGATTTGGTCACATCATTCAGTGGAGGGGACCCTTTGGGGCTGTCCTTGCTAACATATTCAGAGCAACTGTAAGGTCTAGGTTTGGTGGATCAGAAGAGTAGCTTACAGCTCAGCATAGTTCAGGATATGGCTTTGTTGTTAGTAGATGTGCAGAGCTTTAATATTCAGACCACTCCCATTTAGAAGTGGCTTTCTAAGGGTATAAGTTGACATTCATTGGTGAAACAGATGTTGCTCATTGTCCCACAGGATTGGGCACCTGCCACTCCCTGGGCACATCCTGCAAACAGATGAACCCCAGGTTTCCCCACTAGCAGAGGGGTGCCAGGAATTCCCTTGGCATTCCTCTGTGAATAGATAAACCAAGGATTTCCTCATTTGCAGAGACATGCCCCAAGTTAGATTCCCCAGATGAGCGTCTTTGCAAATGAGGAAACCCTGCTAGGTACTATCATGAATTTCCAGGGTGCACAGGATCAGACCCATGAAGCCCTGGGAGCGCTAAAGCTTGCTTTCTTGCTTTAAAGCAAACAGACATTTGATGCCAAGTAGTGGCCCAAATTCATGCCATTAATGTTGCAGCCACAAATTTAGGGCATTCGTGGCATGCCAAGGAGTATGGATGTCTGTTTACGGTGGTACAAAGGTGATGTCTCTTCTACCCTAAGAGTTTAGACTTTCAAGAAAGTTAACATTCACCAGAAACTAGTTCATAGAGAGGCCTTAGGGGGCACATGCCTCCCCCCCCCCCCCCCAGCTTGGCCCCGCCCACCCCCGGGGGG
>NW_017729022.1:168494844-168500862 GCF_001723915.1 Gavialis gangeticus | reverse complement strand
CCCCCCCCCCCCCCCCCGAGATTGGCCCTGGCCAACCAGGGAGTGGGCGTGCTGAGTGAAGCTATGACCTGTGCCCCCCCCGAGATTGGCACCGGCCGGCACTTCTGGTTTTGCTGCTGGTGTTGTGATTGGCCACTGGGGGACCTCCCTCTGGTTGGTAACTGGCTGCTGATGCCCCCCCAGACTCTGGAGGCACCACTCGCCCATGTTGACCAGGAACTATCCCTTGTCACATGCAAAAAATATATGAGGAAGAGATTTCTTAGGGTGATATCTTTTATGGGACCAACTATGCAGTTGGGGTAAAGTTAGATAAGCTTTTAAATGTAAAGACAGTCTTTCTCAGGTTTCTGATAATAGGAAGCTAGGCACAGCAAGTGATGCCTTGCCTCACATACTTTCTGGATCATCGCGGCTACAGTATTACTCTTCAACTACAAAAATATATGTGACAACTCTGAGGGGATAAGTATCACAAGTAAGTCTTTTTGCTGGGCAGCCAGTTAGATATAGGGCATTCTGGGTAAAGAGGAAGGCTTTTGACTATTTGAGCTCAAAGCTCTGAAGACAGCAAGCAATTTTACACTGATGTGCCTTCTCTACAGAAGGACAGCCAACTTCTCTCCTGAAGCCTTCAGGAGATGTTTGGGAAAGGACTCCCTCTTGGACATTTTTGGCTCCCTGTGACCTTAAGAGTGGCTCCACTGCTACAGCCTTTATTAAGTCCTCAGGGGATGAGCTCCAGGTGTGCAGGTGCCTTCTATGGTAGCATAATTTGGCTCTAAGATTTTTAAATTAATGAGGTCTATTGTACTATGCTGCATACTTTTCCACAACCCTTTTAGCAATGGAATAACCAGACTTAACCTTGTTGTTCATTCCACTGTAAGCAGTGGAAAAAAATCTCTGTTGTCCTGTTAGTGGAAAGTGCAATTACTCTGCTCTTTCTTTCCATAGCAAAAGAACTCTGCAGCAATGGGCTTTCTTCATGACTTGGATTTCTTTTCATCAATCATCATATCCATCCATCAGCCACAGAAACATCTGGACAAGGTAGTTAATCTATAGCTGAGTTTGGTTAATGTTTATAATTAAACCATAAGATTTGACAAACAGTACATTTCTGAGGAATTATCACACACCTCAGGTGCAGTATGAGGCACCAGCCAAAACGCCAAGTGACTTCAGCTGCTCAAAAAGAGCAATAATCCCTCTGAAATCTATTAACCATGCACTTATAGCTATTATGATATGGAAACTTCAAGGTAAAAAGGTCATACCTGTGCTTATAGTAGGAAATATTGACACATGTATGACATCACTGTCAGCCAATCAAAGGTCTACATTGTTGCCCAGCGTTCCCAAGTAATTTCACAAGAACCAAATGCTGTTAAGCAGTTTACAATTCTCTGAATGTTAAACAGTATGTGAGTATTTGAAAGTCCACTATATATATAGAATACAATTCACTTTTGTCTTTCAAAGGAGAGATTTAGATACCTTATTATACAAAATATAATCTAAAATAAAACAGAAGGCTTCCAAAACTTATGCATATATTTAACTTTATGCACATGAATAATCCCAGTCAGGTTAATGGAATTGCTTATGTATGTAAAGTTAGACATGTTAATATCATGCTATACATGTTTAATAATTGCAAGATAGGTGCCCTAAATGACTATTAATGCCCTTTCTTTTGACATAAGTATCATGCTTTCATCCTTATTTGGAGTACCACCTAAAGTTTAAAGACTTAGCTCTGTCAGGTGACTGTTCAGTAGAAGAGAATTTGGTGATGTACAGATGCAGTGAATGCTGGGCATATTTTAAGGGTTTCCTCTTTTTTTCACATATACTAGACCAAATAAATAGTATGAAGGCAATTCCACTCTTATTTCAGAAATCTCAGCCTATACACCAATTTCTGTAGTGCCCAAAGCATCTCTGTCCCAGGAATTAACTCAAAGTTTTGACACTACAGCAAACAGAAGAGTTTGCTACTTGCTACAGCTTCTCTCCAAGGCTACTGCAACATAAAACTAAGAACAAAAATTTCTTCAAAGACTACAAGCTTGCTTGTCCATAAAGAAAAACACATTGCAAGACATGTCACAGTGTGGTTATTTTGGGGAAAATAATAATCAGAGTAACTGTAGATCTATAGACCTTAATATGTGCTAGATTTTTAGAACAAAATTTGAAGGGAAATATAATTAAAGACATGGAAAAGTGGAAAATTAGATAAAATGCAATATTTGAAAGGTGCTAGACCACAGCTGTCAAACTCACCAGGCCCCATGGGCTGGATGTGTGATGTGGAGTGGGTCTGTGGGGTGGTGCTCCCTGTGGGTCTTGGCCTGGCCCTGTTCACTACATGTGGTGTGCACCAGCTTTTGATGTGCATGTCATGTATAGTGCGTACTGACCCTAGCTCAGTGTGCTGTCTACCATGTGCAGCACGCATACCAGACCTGACCCCACATGTGCCAGTTCCTGCCCTGTGTGCTGTGTGCAGTGTGTGGGGCTGATTTGGCACTTGCCTCATGTGGTGTGATAGTCCAGTCCAAGACTCATGGACAGCATCATGGACTAGATGACAGGGCTCCGTGGGCTGGATCCACCCTACAGGCTATATCTTTGACATCTCTGTGCTGGACTAATACAGCATCTCTCTTTGTAAGATGAGCAAGGAACTGGATATGGGAGAGACAACAGTGGACCGTGCTGAAAGGGGAGGACTGGAAGGAGGTTCCTGGTGGAGTTCCTCAAAAAGCAATCTAGGGCCAAAGGTATTTCATACTTCAAAATATAAAATATCACATATTTATATTCCATAATATTAATATGCCATTAAGTATTTACTAAATTTTGACACAGCATATAGGACATTTACTGAAGAAATTTGCTAATGACACAAAGTTGGGGAACATTGCCAGTACAAAGGAGGACTGGCATATCATGCAGGAAGAAGTGGATAACTGAGAGCTAGCATATTAAATGTAATTGTATAAAGTGTGAGGTCCTGCCTTTAGAAACTAATCTCTACTATTAAATAGGGAGCTGGAAAAAGTAGGGGAAGAAAATGTACTGGTTGGTCACAGGGTGACTGAGCCCCTAGTGTCCTTTAGGTGAATGTGATCTGAGAATGTATCAGGTGTGGCACTGTCTGTAGAGATAGAGAAACATTAGTATTATAGTAAAAGGCCTTTTGGAATCCAGGATACAGATTTGCTCACCACGTTTAAAAAAAATGGTTCACACAGGAACAGGTACAGAGAGGAGCTCCTAGAATGATATATAGCTTAATATGCTTGGCTTCTTTGAACTAGCAAAATGATGGCTGAGAGGAGGTATGACTGCTTTCTGTAAATACAAGGGGAGATAAATACCAAGAAGGAAAATAATTATTTGAGCTAATGGGCACTGTCAATGAGAGAATGAATGGACATATTCTTGTCAATAAATTAAGTCTAGAAAGCAGAAAGTTTCTAACTGTCAGGAGAGTGAGGTTCCAGCGCAACTTCCTAACAGGAACAGTAGGGGCAAATTTGACTAATTTTTAAATGAAAGCTTGATCAGTTTATATATAAGCTTATAATGCATACATTCATTGCTCTGATGTTCTGAGTCTTCCGTTTTTAATAGCAGTAGCCAGAACTGGGACTTCAAAACGAAACCTCCCACAGTTCATTTAATTCATTTATGTATGTGGAGGAACTGCATGAAATGTGCAACAAAGTGATAATCTAGATGTGAATCTGCAGAACCAAACCTCCTTTATAATTTTGGTATCAGGCCAGACTCAAAACATGAAGAAACTTGTATTTTCCAGAAGTTTTTTGGAAATAGCTCAAAATGACAGTAATCTCATGACAACTGTTGCTGAAACTGAGTCAAGAAGGCCAAAATGCTGGAAGAACAGCTGAAGTTGCAAGATTTGTAGTATTTTGAGCTGAAACCACACAAGATCAGCTCACAAGATTGCAGTGCTGATGCCTTTTAAATTTTGGTTTAGCCTTTAAAGCAAATTCTTCTTTAAGCCTGATTCAGATCTAGATAGTACATCTTCCTCTGCTTACTAACAATCCCATCCATGCAAATCCCATATGACCAACAAAGAAGTCATGAAGCAGCCAGCTATTTTCCCAGAAAAGTAATGAAATGTGGAGTAACTTTAATGCGTCATCACTCCACTGTTTCACAGCTTGCATGTGTTCTGCTGTGTGTAGAGAGAACGTTAAACTTTTAATGAGAGTGACTCCCTTTCCTTTTTGTTCTCTCCTTACACAACATGCTACAGAAATTCCTTTATTTTAAAAAATATGTCCTGCATGTATGCGAGTTTAGAAAAACAGTTTAAACCAATCATTCCCTCCCTCTATACATAGCACTACTCTAACAATGTATGGGTTTCTCAAGAATTCTTGTGATTATTTTCTATATCAATCCACTCTATTTGTGGGACTCTGCATTTCAAATGTCAGGCCAGATTAGGACTTGATCGGAACCAAACAAGATGAAGCTGATGCAAATGAATTAAGCGATGGATCTTCATGTTAGAGCCAAGATAATTCATAGCATTGGCGACATGTAGGGGGTGCACGCAGGTACACGTGCACCCCTTGAGATAGGCCACTGCCAATGCTGCTGGGCAGTGCCTGCAGGCGATCGCCGCTTACCACACTCCCTCCCCTCGCTGCCGACACCGCTGGCAGCATCTGTGGGCATTCACCGATTACCAGTTGGCACTCACCACCCCCATGCTGCTGACACTGCTAGAGCTGACTCCATGAGCTCCCCGCTCAGCCCACCCCCGCCACCGACTCTACCACATCTACCTGCAGAAGCTATAATATGAAACTATATTAACTCCTTTCTTTGCATCTCTTTACTGGTTTGTTCTATATCATATCACACAGAAACTATGATTTCGAAGCCTCCATCATGCTACTTATTTTCTCCCAAGATGTCAGACTTAGTATAGACAGAGTGGACACAGAAGATTAACAATGGAACAGCTAACAGATAATAACTACCCTTTCCCTTTTTAACTTACTCATCTATCATATCCGTAGTGACAGTGACTCAAATCTTAAATCTTGAAACATATGTTTTCTTCTACTATGATTCAGATAACCTGTTGTATTCATTTTATATCAAAATCCCTAAAAACCCAAAAGAAATGCAAAAAAATGCAATTTATGTGGTTAATTAAAAATACATAGAGAAAAAAAATCCCCTGGAAGGGATGATAGATAAGATGCTGAGGAACCAGCATTTTTGGAAGAAAAGATGTGGGAATAAGAAATATTCCATAATCTCATTGAATATTTGTTGACACTAATGTGTTTCTAATAAAGGCATTTCTTTTGCAGCAACTGTAAAATATTTTGAACAAAATGATGTCCCTAAGAAATTTGTGTAGGTAAATAAAACGCTTTACCTTTCATTACAGTTCTTTGCTATGTAGACTTCCAAATCCATTATGGGGAATATTTATGAAAAAAATTATCCAAATATGTATAGCTTGGACTATGAAAACATTGTATCTCCTGAAGATTAAACACTTTGAGCTCCAAAAGTGCAACTTCTCAGGAGGAACTTCAGGTGAATATTGAACTGCAGGTAAAAAACATGGTCTAGGGATGAGGATTTTCTATGATGGTTGCAATGTAACTTTAGAGCATTGTGATTTTCCCAAAATTCTAGCTTTCCTCTTCAATAGTATTTTTAAAAATGGGGGCTACAACAATGTAGTTAGTATAAATGAAAATTAGTACAAATGAAAATAGTGATGCTGCTTCTTAACTGAGCAAACCATGAACAATTTGGATCAATAACTTTTCAATACCTTTATTCACTGGTTATGTTTATGATTATTAGCAGGAATTGGCAATGGGAGCTCCAGCAAAGCTGCTGGGCGAGGTGGGACTGAGAGAGACCACTTGCACAGAGCAGTGTTAGGGAAGGATGCTCCAAATGGACGCCTGCACATGAGAGGAGCACGTTTAGAGC
>NW_017729022.1:168481870-168489844 GCF_001723915.1 Gavialis gangeticus | reverse complement strand
TTTGAAAAAAAAGAAATATGATTTCCCACATGCCCTACCTTTAACACTAAATTAACTGAAGGGATAGAGGCTGTGTTCACATCTGTTCTGATACATAATTCTGGACATTTTTGAAGATCCATAAAATGATACATTATTGCTGCAAAAAACCTAACATAGAAATTTATGATTTATTTCTTCTCAGGATTTCTCTCTTTGTTTCCTCTTTCTTGCTAAAAAGCTGTTTACTTGACATCTGAAAGACAACCAGGGAGGACTGACTGTGGGCCAATCATTCTCCTTTAAAATAAAAAAGAAATAAATGATAATGACTTAAAAAACAAACAAACAAAACAAAAATAAAACAACCTCCCCCTGAGCAATATGTCACAGTAACGTCGGTCAACAACTATACTATAAAGCTTAGATTTAAAAGGATGCTAGCAAGTTGTTCAGGCCAAAAGTTTCGAAGGGAGAATTTGTTCTACATATTCTTCCAGTTCTAAATATACCCACTGGAAACAAACATTATTATGGTGCTACTGACATATTCATTAAAATGCTGCAGCTTTTTAAAATTAATGCTGACCCACAGAAGTGGCCATCTATCTGGCCTGGGAGCTAATTAGTAGATGCTTCTCCAGGCTGATGATATATGGATTTATACCCATTGAATATAGGCCATACTTGCTTGTGAACCAAGCCAACCATTGAGAGAACATCAATTTTTGCCAGGTAAGAAAAGGCAAAATCACCAGAGAGAAAAACAGTTTCTATGAAAGTATTACAAATAATGGGATTAAAGAACAGATTTTTTTTTTAAACTGTAACTGTCCATTCGTCTCCATAAATTATAGGCCCACATTTTTTGTTGATGTAGTTGCGGATACATTTGGGAATTTAGATGACTAGGATGAAATCTTGGTCATTCTGATGTCAATGGCAAAACTATCAATGACTTTGGTGGGGCCAAGATTTCACTCTTAAAAGCCATTAATTGCTCCAGTAGTTATTTGCATCTGTAATACTGTTGGTTCAAAAAAATAGTCCAGATACAACATCAAGCCCTACAATGATTTTAAATAATAGTGCTATAAAGAGTGTTTGGAAGTGTCTATAAATATGGAATTACTGTTCAGTGTAAAATATAGAGTTGACAGTGAGAAAAAAAATGAGTTATAAAATATTGCTTGATATGGAAAACAATGTCCGCTCCACGCTGCTGTATTGTTCAGATGTGCAAAAAGCAGAAACCTGTCATGTTTAAGAGAGCTTATTGTGGATGAGTAATATTGAAGATACCCTCATAAAATGTATAATATGGTTAGTAATCCTTCAATATATCTCAGGGGCTTTCCAGTTTTCGAGTTTCCCTCCTCCCAACATCTGTTTTGGGTCACCCTTGAATCCTACCTTCTATCCAGGAAAGGAACACAATACTATGTCCAACCTAACCCCCAAACATACATTCTCTAAATGACAAATAATCTCCACATATCTTCTGGGAACAATAAAAATCCTTGGATGTGCTCCCAGAGCCCTCAGGAAGTTCAGAAATCTTTCGAGGGGGCCCTGGATTGAAGTTTTATCTCTAGAATTTTATGTAACACACTTGGTAAGCATTGTATAACAGTAATACATATTTAACAGCAAAAACTGACATTAAAAATAACTTTGGGGAAAGGTCAAGTGAGTCAAAGGCAGAATGTGCTGGAATTAGTTTATTCCAAGAATTCACTTTCTATTGCTTTGTCACATTCATACCTTGCTCCTTGGAACTATGGCTGCGTCTTGATGACAGATTGCTGCTCATAAGGAAGCTACTAACTTGCAGACATTTTAAGGAGCTGAATGCTTTCCCTATTTTTCTCCAAGTTTCAGTACATTTAACCCAAATCTTCATCTCATTTCATCTACATGTCTCAAACACAGAAAGTCAAGGGAAATGCCCTCAAAAATTACTCTTCACTATATATTTTCTTCTACTCCTTAGCCTCCACTACTCCTTATATTGTCATCATTCTTGATTCCTCCTCTCATGTTTCCCAGATTATGTAAGCCTACCTGTCATAATCTCCATGACGTTGTCTGACAGTCAGCCGTCTTGACATCTTTTTCTCACTGGGATTTTGAAACACAGCCCTACCTGGATCTCTTAAGTCTTCCAGATAACTTTTATCAGGTTTTCTCTTCCCTCCTCTTACTGCTTAAGCCACCGAGAGCCAAAGTTTTTGACACACATGCCACAAATTAAACCCTGCACCCTTCCCAGCTGCCATCCCTGCCGAATCTGCTGCTCTGTTTTCTACTCCTTTCGCTATCTGCAGCTGTTCTCCTTGTGCCCTCCTCAGTCTGCTGCATGCCACACACAAAAGCTGCCTGTGCCACTTGTGGCATGCTTGCCTCAGGTAGGTTCACCCCTGGTTTAAGAGATTATTTCACTTTGTAGTTTTAAAAATAATCTCTTTACTTATAACCCTCAAATCCCTCTCTCCATCACTACTACAACATCCTCCTCCCCGGGTCCCATGCATACACATTGCTCATCCTTAAAATCAGCAGAGTTGCTCCAGTATGAATCAGAACCTTTGATTATTTTATGTATTTAATCATTATGTGAAATTGTTTGACAAACATTTCATGGGAACATACTACTCTTTAGGGAGAGACTTAATCTTCAAAAAATCAACTTCAAAAGTTTTTAAAGTTCTTACAAGGGATCCCTAAGTGCTTCCATGACATAAATAAGGTAGGTGGAAAATTTTCCAGCAACACCATTTTTCAAAGAGAAATGGCATTTTCCACAATTTTTTTTTCATGAAATGTTCTTTTTCTGTACTAATGTAAGAGTAATGTTGTAGCCCTGATGGGCCAGAAATAATGTGAGAAGCAAGGATTTCTGAGGGTGATATCTTTTATTGAACTAACTGACCACGTCTGCACAAGAGGCTAAATACACAGTAGACTAATTGTACTGCACATTAGTGCATTTTGGCAAAAGCCATACTATTATGCTAATGTACAGTAGAGTTAGTCTAAAAAGGCATGCGCCAGCACTACTGTACTGTGTCACTGGTTACTGCACATTGAGTTAGTACCTGTTATTACAGGTACTAAACTTAATGCACAGGAACTATGGTGCATTAATACACGTGTAGACATGCCCACTATGTAGTTGGGATCAAGTTAGATAAGAGAATGTCTTGCATTCAAAAGCTGGTTTAATTTGATCCTGATTACATAGTTGGTCTACTAAAAGAGATCCTCCTAAGAAAGCCTTGACACTTAAACAGAAAATTGCTAGTTTTTGTTGAAAATTGAACTTGTAAAGCTCAAGAGGCTTTCAGCCAAAAATCAAAACATTTCAACAAGCACTAAATGTAATCATTTATCTAATGTTATTTTGTTCTGGAATTTCTTTCTGAATGATTACCTTAGGTTGTTGCCTTTTTATTATTAGATCACCTGAGTCACATAGTACTGTCCTTGCTTTCTGATCGGGTAGCTGATACTGTTATGAACCAGAAGAGTTTTAAAGACAGCTGTTCAAACACTTTCAGAGTGAATATTTAAATGTTCCAGCATGCACACATACATTTATATACACGTGTGCACTTATCAGACTTTTATTTTCTCACTCTTGAGACTTTTCATGAAAAAGAAGAGGGCTGCAGACGAAATAACAAACCTTAGCAATGAAATAACATACTGCTAAAATCATTTTCCAGCCTCATCTTCTGCCTCTCCCACACAAAAGAACTGAATTTGTAACTAAATTATTCACCAAGACTATTTCACTTGATTCATTTGATGGACATATTGGGTTGGGGGTTGCCTGTTATGTGGATATCTTCTGTGGAAAGGGCAGGAGTAGATGACAAATGATGAATGAGTAACATTCAGCTTCCTACCACTAACATTCATGTTGGTTCAGGACATTTATTATTCATTTTTTCCCACCTCTGTCTAAAGTATTTGATTGGATGCACACTAAGAGAACTAGAGGGCCAAGAATGAAACCCACTGAAGTCAGAAAGCAAATACCTGGGTGTCTCCCAAGTGGTCTTGGCCAAGCCCAAACCACCTCTGGTAATAGTTATTTCCAAAGTGTGACAGTCACTATTTGAATTTCTGGTAAACTTCTGTACAGTCGTGGTCATCCAGTGACTGCATGATTCATTTTACAGTAAGTAGACTGAATCATGGTACTGATAATAGAACTCTAGTTGAACCACCCAGTCCAGTAGAGAGTCTACTTGAGTCAACTCTTAAGGGTGTGTATGTTGCAGCAGAGACAGCAGTAACTACAGTACAGTGTAGAGAGACTTACCCAAGCCAGTAGGCTCTGGTAGCAGTCAAGACATGACAGTGCTGACTATTGGATGGTCAAGTGAGACCTAAGTAATTCATAGGCTTTTGCTGCACAGGAGTGAATTTAAATTTAAGAGATTATTAAAAGGATTTAGGATGGCAAGTATTCTAGAGTTGAGAGAGACCATGGGAATTTTCTGTTCAGTAGTAGGAGATGAACTTGCAAATCTGAAGCCTTTGCTGTACCTCTGAACATTTCTACATCAAAATATTTGGAAGGCAACATTAAAACAGAAACTTCTGAACAAATATTATTGTATTATAATGTCATGATGATGTCTCAGCTTGAGGTATATTTCCTGATTCTGCACTGACATGTTGAAACACTTAATCTGTTCACAGAGAAAATGCAGATTTTTTTTCATGATCTATTTAAATTTAAAGCCTTAATTTCACATCTTAAATTTGGAGTAGTGTGTGTGGGGGGGGAGAAGGGGGAGGATGTTGTAGCCATGATGGTTCAGTAATAATATGAGAGACAAGGATTTTTGTGCATGATATCTTTTATTGGACCCACTGTATAGCTGAGGGACAAGGTCTCAGGTTACTCTGTACCTGAGGTACAGTCTCAAGTCGCTGAAAAAAAGGGGGAATGGCTCAGATTTCACATTTTGGTGAAATTTTGCACTTCCTGTAAATTCTGGAAACAGAAAATTGATTATAAAAAGGAGGAATCACTCTAAAGTCCATTTTTCCACAGGGAAAGCAATGTTTCTTTAAAGATACCTACTTCCACTAACAATGTACTCATTTCAGCATGAAAAAATCACAAAAGTGAGGCCAAGTTTGAAATGGGCAGAAGTAAATATACTCAAATTTTGAGCATTTTAAAAGTCACTGAATATTTTCTTATCTTTAAACATAATTAATCATAGAATCATAGAATCAATGAGTCAGAAGGGACCTAGTCCGACCCCCCGCCATGGGCAGGAAGGAGCACTGGGAGTGGCAGGGGTCATAAGACCCCAGCCAGGTGCCTATCCAGTCTTAAGTTTGTATATCTGAGGTGAAATCTGGTCGTGTGGATGTGAGTGGATGTATAGAATAAAAAGTGGTGCTATGCATTATCTGTTTATTGTCTTTATGCAACAGAACCATTAGAAGAACTTCCATAATACCTACTGTTTAACTTTCCCCTATTTTAATTTCAGAATAAGTAGTAGAATAGCAGACACTTACTTTCAGGGTTTTGTGTAGCATCCAACAAACTTGACCTAAGTTCTGCCACCAGGCCCTTCTTTTATGAGACCCTGGTGCACCAGCCTGGAAATTTTGTGTTGAGTTTTGGTGAATTAAAAAGCGAATTATTCTACTGGATTAAATGTAACAAGTAATCTGTATAATACAGGTGTAATTAAATATGACATTCAGCTGTGTTTTAAGTTGCTTATGCATTCCCAGGTTTGCATTACCAGGTTTTAGCGAGCGGCAGAATTTTACATTGAAAAGACATAACTGAATTGTAAACCATCTTATATGCTAGTAAGAAATCATGTGTACCTTAAATGTATAATATTATAATTGCTTGTACAGGGGATGGGACTTGATGACCCAGGAGGTCCTTCCTGTATTCCTCCACATGTCAGTCAGACATTCCTAGCCAGAAATAGTTATTACTACCCTAGACAAATTTAAATTACTAGGCTAGATAATTCTTTCATATTCCTTGTTCAGAGGGGACTTTTTATGGGTTGTTATTTAACCCAGTGTCACAGATGATAACAGCCATTAATGCATAATGTCATATCAATGTAATGCATATTGCATAGGTAATTTGTAGGTATAATTTTACCTTCTAATGACCATTCACAGACATTAGAAAGCTGCAAGAAGAACATGTTGACATCTCCAGCTGATGTATATAGTTTACCTCCAAGGGGACAATGTAGCATTATAAAATGCTATTGGCTGTGATAGCAAGGGACTGGACCTGATAACACCTGAGGTCCCTTCTATGTGTTCTGGTGGATAATGTAGAATTGAAATTGTTGCACAATGAACTCTGGCAATCACCTAGGTTCATTTGATGAAGATAAGATGTTTTCTTATGTTCTCAAACAGGTGTCAGTTTTTGAAAAGAAGTTTGTGAGCTTTTAGTTTATGTGCTATCTAAGGAGCTTTGAATATTGGGGGGAAAGTTATTTAAGTGCTGGAAGAACATACTGTAATGGTCCATATGCAATGTAAATGCAACATTGTCAAGAGGTGAGCTATGGTAGCTGTCCTTTGACCTGGTTATGGCATGCTGTATTTTGTAAGCTGTACCAAGATCTTCACTGTATTCCACAATAGAATTAAGAGTAAGTTTATGAAATGTGGTTAAGACCTCACCTCTACAAAGCAAACTAAAATTGTATATTAACCAGACCAGTGTTTAACCCTATTTCTGGACTCAGAGATACTCAAAGGGGGAAAGGGGTTAGATTAAAAGGAAAACATAAGTTCTGTGTTGCAGTTCCTAATTTGACATTGTGTTACAATACCTAATTTTAGGTGCCTTGTATACATTTTAAGGATTCTGGATTTAGATGTCTACGAGGCACAGTGTTGGAAGGAACCTCAAGGGTCATGTGGTTCAACAAACCAGGTCAATCCTTTTTCTCATAAAACAGCCATTAGACGAGGAGGAAAAGGTAGGAGTACTGCCCCTCCACACCTGCCCAATATCCCAACAGGGTTATGGGATACCTAGTTTCAAATTCCTTTTCTTCCTGATTTGCAGCCAGGTTTTGAATCTGCCTCTTTGGTGAATGCCCTAACACTTGGGCTGACCAGTAACAAGGAGAGGGATTCTGCTATCATCTCCTTTGGGCTATGAAAGCAAAAATACTTTGGCTGGGGAAACAACTTACAGCTAGATTTACCTGCTCTGAGAATGGTATACATATTGTTTTTTGGAGTGTGTAGTGCAGGAATACCTTTTTGTTAATAATCACAGAGGGCTAGATTTTCAAAAGTACTTAGGCACCTAAAGATTCAGATAGGTGGTTAGCTGAAACTCAAAAGTGTATGAACAGGTTAGAGCCTTATTTCCCTTGTTTCCAAAGAGAATTAGATACCTAAGCTAGAGGGGACTCAGGGAACTATAAGCCAGTGAGCCCAACTTTTGAAGATGAACAATAACAATAATCTTTAAAAAAGTTCTTGATAAAACTAAACCAAAAAAGTAAAGCATAAAATATTCAACAATAGCTAATAGATGACATGTCTTGCTACACACTAATTATCCTTCCTTTTTAAAAAAAATCAGTATTTTTAGTTCTATATAAAAGCATAGTCTGTAACTTGTGAGGTATTTTTGAAAGCTAGAAAATAGGCCTTAGTAGTCTCATTTCTTAAACTTATTTAATGTGGTTACTGAAGCAGAAACTTCTCATGCATGAATGTGAAGCAAAGTCATTTGATTTTGACTGGTGCATACCTTTGGATACAGAGATAAACTGTACTGAGTCATGTGCGGTATGTTTTTCTAAGCATTATAGCTATGCTCAAAAGATCAAATTTCTGTCTCTCTTTCAAAGCTTCACTTTCCTGAATAGAAGGTAGTGTGTATTTTTAATTTCTTAACAATTAAAATTAGTTCTAATATACTGGCCTCAGCTTAAAAAATATATGTTGTATAAC
>NW_017729022.1:168475950-168476870 GCF_001723915.1 Gavialis gangeticus | reverse complement strand
GTGTATTTTTAATTTCTTAACAATTAAAATTAGTTCTAATATACTGGCCTCAGCTTAAAAAATATATGTTGTATAACAACTTTTTTATTAATAATTCTTTCAAGGATGTAGAGTTGTTTTTAAAGAAAGGAAATACCTTGATTCTCAATGGATGTGTCTACACATGTGCCCAACTGCACAGTTGTTACTGCCCAGTCATTTAGTACTTACCTTAGCAAGCATTAAATGGCTGTGCAGTAACCACTGTTACTGAGTAGTCCCAGCTGTGCAGTCATTTCCAACTTTACTGCACAATAGCATTGGCATCATGGTCCACACTTGTTGATGCTACATTGCCATAGCTTGTTGCTGTGGTGGTGTAGTATCTTGTATAGACGTGCCTGGTATTTGGCTGAGAGGATAGGAAAAATTGTGGTTCTGTATCACACAGAGACAGGAGAAAGGATGGTGGTTAAGATATAGGAAATGTGGATGAAATTGTGGGGTGCTGGTGACTCACACCTACACAGGTAAATAACTATGGGATTTACTCGAATATAAGATGATTTTTTTTTCCTCCAATCAGCATGGGGGGAAGCTCATCTTAGATTCACATACAAAGTGGAGAGGTGGCAATGGGCTGCTGAGGCTTTGACTCTGGCCCTGAGCCCAGGTCTGGGTCAAAGTCAGATCCACAGCAGCCTCCTGCCCTGCCCCCCTCTCCTCTTGCCCTCTGTAGATCAGCTCTGACTTGGGCTGGATTCCCTCCTGGGCATGGGACACATGGAAACTCTTTCCCTGTCCCAGACAATCAGCAGCATTGACACTGCTGCATGGCCTAGCCAGGCCTGAGCTCCCAAGTGCTCTGGTAGGGAACAGAGTCCAAACAGCATCTGACAGTATGTGGGGGTGGGGGGAACGGGGTGGGAAGAGGGATAGAG
>NW_017729022.1:168470687-168475673 GCF_001723915.1 Gavialis gangeticus | reverse complement strand
CAGCCGTGGAGTGAAGCACTGGGCTCCATGCAGCTCCACAGCTTTGTAGAAAGCCCTGCAAGCAGCCTGTCATCAGCCTGGGAAAGCAGGCTCCATCTAAGAAAAGTGGCAAGCCTGATCTCCACTCCCCCCCACCCCCTGCCTGGAGCCTGCCTGCTTGCCTGAGCTGCATGGGGGACTGGTGCTTCCCTCCATGGCAGTGGTGCCCCCTGGGACTGCCCAAGCCAGGTGCCTGTGGGCAGGTGCCACCTTGGGGGGGTGGCCACAGCTGCCGTGGAGGGAAGCACCAGCACCCCACCCACCCTGCAGACCAGGGACCGCTCCTCCTGCCAGCAGCTCTCTCTACTCTCCCCACCAAAGGGACAGGTAAGTCAATGGGGTGTGTGCACAACAAGGGGGTTTAATCAGCCCTAAATTGAAGCAGCATTTTTTAAAACCCATTACTTCAATTTAGGGCCCCCGTTTTGTCTACACATACCCATAGTTAATTTATAAGTTTTCCATATATAGAATCTGATTATCGGGGTTTGTCTTAAATTCAGGGTTGACTTAGATTTGAGTAAATATGGTAATTAATAATTGTATGGTCTTCAGATACCATGCGAGTGATGCCAATACAAGTCCCTTGTCTTGCAGAGAGACATTTTCAGGCCACCTCCAGTGTCTATGAGGAAGTCTGCTGGGTAGAAATCTGTATCCACACAGAGCAGAAATTGTCAGTGGCATGTATAACTTCATAATGTAGACAGAGAAAGCAGGGAAATCAACTGGCTTATTAAGCTAACCAGACTTACTTCCCAGGGAACATATGCCTTGCTCCAGAAGGATGCAAGAAAAGTTATCTTGTACAGCATTTGGACTCTTCAAGTTTTCTAACCTCTTAAAAAACCCATCAATTTATTTAAAGCTCCTTGTAAACTAGAACAAAGAATACATTTGCTCCAGTTCACCTTGAGAAATATTTCACTGTTCTACTGAACCCTCTGTGTCCTCTCAATCAGGTAAGCAGACCAAAATCATTCATTGTAGAAAAGAACAAGCAGAAGGTCAGACTCTGCTGAGAGGTACTGTATTTGAAATGCTGTTGGTGTAGTTTTTAGTACTATATATGAGCTTTCTGTTCAGTCATTTCCTCTGCACTTTGCTAGCACAGCATGAAGTACACTATTAGAAACAGAGTTTATTGCAGACTTGCAAACATTTATTGGGCAGCTTCTAACTTGGTGTCAAGTTATAGTAATATGGTGTTCCGGGAACTTCTTGGAGAATGTTAATGTTTCAAAGAAAGCTCCATTGAGAATTCTTCTGTTACAGAAGTGAAAGGCAACACTGTATAAGGAGCTGAAGGTAAAGATATAAAGAACCTCTTCTAGGTTGACTGAGCCAAAAAAAAAAAAAAACTCCATTAGCTCAAATGGCAATGCTCTCACTTTCAAAACTCTGGGATGAAGATTTAGATCCCATACAGACGTATCCCAAGAATATAATATCATTATTAATATGCACTTTGTACACTTTAATTAGAAGGAGCTCTGATAGCCTTTATTTGTGTCTGTTTCAAAAGTTGGGTGCTTTTAGTGGGAATAATATTGAAATCTGTATATTAAGCAAGGTCAAATTTTGTCTTCCTCTCAAGCATACCAAAACTTGAGAGTTCCTAAACCAATGAGAACTGCTGGGTTATGTCACTAAACAGGAAGACAGATGCAAAGATTCCTGTATCTTTGGTAGAATTAATGGGCATTAGCTGTACACAAAGAAGCAAACCCATAACAGACTAATGGACCTGTCTGAACCAGTGTCTCTGGATTTACTTTCCAAAAATAGCATAGATCCATAGAGAGGTTTTGTATAATAGAAATTGGTAATGTTTATCTTAATTAATGTTTTACCTCAATTCTTCTAAGTGGGGAATCAAATAAAGATGCATTAAGTAAAAATAAAGTAGAGCATTAGTTATTATCCTGATCTGTGTGAGTGGGGAGAGAGCAGGAAAAGTCACTGAACAGCTGAAGTGACATCAAGTGAAATGTTTTAGACACTTGGGCTGCTTACAGATGTGAACTCCCATCCCCCCAAATAGCACTTTACTTTCAGCTCAGTACATCCGTGTGCTGAGCGCAGTGTATGCCCAGAAGAGGCATCACGTCAGTTTGACCTGGCTCCCCAGTGTCTGCATAGATTGTGCACTTCAGCAGGGCTTTTTGGCACCGAAAGCCCTGCTGAAGCTCATGATCTATACAGATGTTGGGTGAGCCAGGTCAAACTGACATGATGCCTCTTCCACTAAAGCTCTGTTTTGTTTTATTTTTAACATCTGCCAGTGGCCTTGAATTCTATTTGAAATAGCTGAGTTTATTTTGTGAATCATGTATAGGTATTTGCACATGTAACAGGGCTGAAATTGTGTGGCACTTCACTACACCCTTAAAAGGATCTCATGGCAACCCAGGGCCCTGTGGCACCCTGGTTGAGAATCACTGTATCAGAGGATCAGGGCATAAAATAAATGGAGGATCCAGAAAACAATAGTATATTTATGACATCTTGTGTTTTATTTCATGTTATATGGATATACTATTCTATCATCTGTAACTTGTGAACAACCGTATCATCAATTCTATCATCTGTAACTTGTGAACAGAGGAGGGTTTGAGACACAACATCCTGAATGTCATTTGAGTCAGGATTTTATGACTGGTTTCTTTTGCTACAGTGAATTGAAGTAACTGATCTAAACTGCTTGATATGCTGGCACATCTCTAGATACGTTACAGAATCTGCCTTCTTTTATAAAGAATCTGAAATGAACAATGATTTTTGTTTATACGGATTTTGATTTCTAGATTATTTTCTAGAAAAATAATGCAAATGGCTGGAAACTATAGGAGTGGGGGGTGGGCAGTCTTCTACTTATCACACATTTATATCAGGTGCCAACTGTGGTTATCAAAGTATGAAAAGCATCAGAAGATAGATTAAACTATGGTGTTCACATTGTGAAAAAGATGGTCAAAAGTTGGAGAAGGGGCTCTAAATAATGACAAAAATTACTTGAGGACTAGAGAAAATGCCTTAGAGTGAGAGGCTTAGAGAGTTTAATCTTATGGTTTAGCAAAAAGATTGGAAGATGACTTGATAACAGTATATGTGCCCCTGTGCAGGGAGTTGGAAAAATTTTTCTTAGCAAGCTTTTGGGTTTAAAAACCGTTCATCAGGCTGAGGAAGCAATTTACAAAACACTTTTCACAGATGAGCCTATAAACTTCACTTCATCAACCTCCTGGATACAAAAATCATGGACTAAATATAGACATTGGATTTATGACACATTATAACCTGCCTGATATCTGACTCTCCAGTTACCTGTTCACTATTTACCTGCTACATTCATCCCCCTTCCTTCCCCCAGGCTGTCTCTCACCTACTGACTCCTCAATTTACATTTTCACTGACTTGTTTTCCTGCATGCATACAAACCTCTGGCCTCTTTACTACTCATTCCATCCAGGAAGAGCACACACCAACTGCAGATGCTTCTTTAGCCTGATGGGGAGTTTTTAAACCCGAAAGCTTGCTAAGAAAAATTTTTCCAACTATTTAGTTGGTCTAATAAAAGAATCGGATTTACCCAAAAAAACCTTGTCTGCCTCAGGATAGAAAAATATATTTTTATTAGTTAATTTATTTCCATGGAATCATTTTTCTTAGAAAGGGGCCACTTTCCTAACTCGCCTCCTAAGGCCTAAATGTCTTGGGACATATATCTCTTCTCTCTTTATTGCATTGTCACAACTCTCTTACTAGTAGTAGTCCCCTGGCTAAAGAAGAAAGAGTCCTGCCACCAGCCTGGTCTCTTTGAGGGCCTCTTAACTTTGAAATTCACTCCCCTTTTGTGCGAAATAACCCCACACCTTTGAACCTGCACCTATTTTCAGAAAAGCTGAACTAGTTGGAAGAGGAAGTGGCTTTCTATTTTTGGTCTCTTTAATCTCTTGTGCACCATAAATTCTTTGTGTACCTAAATAAAACAGAAACTTTTGGGCATATAAATAATATACAGTTCTTTGAGAAAACTCCACCTATATTAAGATAAAGGTATCAGATCTTTCAGGGCTCTGGGAAGAAAATTACATAACTCTAAATATAATAGCTCTATCTTTTTATCACTGTTGTATCTGGGAGGCAAAGGATTTTAGCTATGTTAATGGAGGTGGATAGTCTTGTGTCCTTTTTTCCAGAACTCAGATTCAGGTATTTGAGTGTAGCTTGTAGCTGACCCAATTAAACAAACTCAAGAAACATCTGAAAATTACTTTTATGGCAGTGACATCATTGTATAAAAGATTGGCATTCTTGTTTTTCAAACACAATATTGGCAATAACAGTATAAAGTTTAAGTTCAAAGAGGTCAAATTTTCTTTGTTTCTATTTGAAACAATAAGCCTTCTTCTTTCTATAAATAATAGATATATACATAATAGGTATATGCTGAAAGTATTTGGATGGAAGGTACGATAATCCCTGCAACATAATCATGCATGGTCAGAGGTCAGGAAAACAGACCTTATGATGAGAGGCTGAGAGCCATGGGACTCTTCAGCTTGGAAAAGCACAGGCTCAGGGGTGATCTGGTGGCCACCTATAAGTTTATCAGGGGTGCTCATGAGGATCTGGGGAACGTCTGTTCACCAAAGCGCCCCAAGGGATGACAAGGTCAAATGGTCACAAACTCCACCATGACCGATTCAGGCTGGACATAAGAAAGAACTTCTTCACTGTCTGAGCCCCCAAGGTTTGGAATTGACTGCTGCCAGAGGCGGTTCAAGCACCCACTTTGAATGCCTTTAAGACACATTTGGAGGCTTATTTTGCTGGGATCCTATGATCCCTGCTGGCTTCTTGCCCCTGGGGCTGGAGTCAATGATCCTTCAGAGTCCCTTCTAGCCCAAATGTCTATGAAATCTATGAAATAAATTATCTTGA
>NW_017729022.1:168460735-168465687 GCF_001723915.1 Gavialis gangeticus | reverse complement strand
CCTTCTAGCCCAAATGTCTATGAAATCTATGAAATAAATTATGTTGAGGAACCTGAGGTATTTGATGAATGTGCTAATCTAGGCATGCAACCTTGTTTTTTTTTTCCATATTAGCAGCATGTAGTAGCATATATATAGTAATGTAATTACAAGCAACATGGATTTACAGGCTATGGTACATTGTATGGTAACATTCTTTGCATAGCAGGATGTTGGCCACTGTGGTTTCCCTGCTTTACCTGTGGCAAGTTAGGGTGCTATATCTCATGATTGAATCAGGGTTATTGTATAATTTTGCTTTCAAGTTAGACCAGGGATTTTTCAAGTTAGACCAGGGGGTACTTGGTAAGGCCCTAGAGGGTATGTGCGGGTAGGTGGGGACAGAGCGCTGCTATCCACCACCCTATGCTGCAGCCTCCCAGGAGCAGGGCTGGGGCAGGGTGAGGGAAGCAGTGCTTCTCTGCAGGCCGCACAGGCGCCACCTGGCCAGTTGGATGCAGGGGGGTGGGGAGATTGCAAGTGCTACCACCATCCCCACCCCCCATTGCTGCTGCTCCATGTTTGGCCACATGCCACCCATACTCCCTGCTCTACGTCTGGCTATGCACCACCACCCCCAACTCCTGCCCTGCATCCTCCTGGGGGTACACTTATTAAAAAAGGTTGAAAATCCCGGGGTTAGACAATAGATTGGTATAGGATGGTTTTGATAGGTATGATACTGCCTCATGCAGTGGCTTTAATTAGGTGACCTCTGGAGGTCTGTTCCAACTCTACTTTTTATGATTCTATGATTCATAAATGATAGTGCCACCAAGAACAGAGAGACCTTCTTGGGCAAAGTTGCAAATGATTTGCAGAAAACTGGGAAGGACTGTGAACACATTGAGGACAAGAGTGTAGTTCAGAAAAAGCTTGACAGATTGGAAGGGTGGACTGGCACTAGCAGGATAAAATTAAATGCTGACAAGAACAAGAAAAAGTTGAAGGAAACAGGCATGATCAGCTTGTGGAAAAGGAGCTTAAGAGAGGACATGATAGCAGTCTTCAAATATCTGAAGGATTGTCATAAGAAAAGTGAAAACAACTTTTCTCTCTTGCTGCAGAGAGCAGCAGCTAGACCAATGGCTTGAAGTTTCAGCAAAGTAGGTTTAGATTGGTTATCAAGAAAAATGTCTTCACTGTTAGAACAGTGAGGCAGTGGAATAGTTTTCCTAAGGAAGTTGTGGGATGTCCATAATTGGAGGTGTTCAAGCAGGGGCTAGGTAATCATTGGTCAGGGATGATCTAGGAGAACTTATGTCTATGTTCTACAATGAGTATTTCATATGTTTCTGGACTTTGCTGGTTGCCATATGGGGCCAGGAAGGAATTTTGTCTCCCATCCTGCTACTGTACCTAGATCAGGGGATTTTGACTAGGCCATGTTAATTGCTTCCGCTGGGACTTAAATCCAGAGGTTCCTTAGTAGAGGGCCATGCCCCTCCATTCAAGGTCATACCAATTGCCATATTTGGGGCCAGGAGGGAATTTTACCTCATGGTCAGATTGATATGGACTGCGGGGATTTTTGCCTCCTTCTGTAGCAGGGGGCTTGGCCCTCTTCCTTGGATCTGTCTAGCATATTTTAACAACCTTTGCAGCAGCAGGATGTTGGCCACTGTGGTCCCACTATGTTACCTGTGGCAGATTAGAGTGTTATATCTTGTGGTTGTCTCAGGGTTGACTGTGTAGTTTTGCTAGTAGTTTGACACTGGATTTGTATAGAATGGCTTGGGGCCCCTTCGCCAATCAGCAGCTGGGGAGTGGGAGGCGCAGGGAGCAGCAAAACCAAAAAAAATTGAAGGAGCCACTGCGGGGGACACTTCCTTCGTGATTTACAGAGATGCCTACCCATACACACTGCTGAAGGAAGAGAATTCAGGAGATCTGAATTTCAATTTTCTTAGTTTATCACCAGACTATATCACTTCCTGGTGGAGGGAGTCATAACAAAGGGGAGGACAGCAGATGCAGATCCAGGTGGTGAGCCTCAGGAAAGTATTGCTTAGAGAGCTCAACTTCACTAGGGAAAGTCACACAGAATTAGATAGTTGCTGCATGGGGCGTGAAACTGCATCTTGATTTATCTATTTAGCTCTTACTTCAAACTCCATTGAAATCTTGAGACTACAACCAATTTACAGCAAAATAAAGAAGAGCAGAAAGTGCCTCAAAGTTTATATATATATTTAATGCAAGGATGATGAAGGAAAATTTTAAGTTTTGATTGCACCAAATGATGAGACGCTTGTACCACCCTCAACAGTATGGACAGCTAGCATGACCCTAGTGATTTCTCAGTATCACATATCTGGGATCTTCCATAGGAAACTCTGTGGACAGTAGAAATCAAAGTAGATAGTAATTTTTTAAGGAAGCTGTGAAGACTTTAATCAGAGCTGTCTGCATTTGGAAACAAAACTATTCTGTAAAAATTGATATTATTATATAACATATCTCCTGTTCTGGATTAAAGATAAGGAAACAGTATGAAGAGTTCAAAAACAAGAGACAAATAATAAAATTATTATAGCTTTGTAGAAAACTTCACCTGGATCAGTTTTAAAGCTCTTTACCAACATTACTGACTGTCCAAAAGATAGCAAGGATTATTTCGTCTACCGGTGCAGAGTAGATCATTTCAGACTGAAACATGACAACTGTTTAGGAAAACGCTGCAAAGATGCATAGTAGCTTGTATTGAAAATTAATCTGGATGTGTAGAATAATTATTAGCATTCATATGCTCCTCATTCTGGCATGAAACAGATGCATGTAACCCCAGTGTGAAAAAGCTTGGTAACTTTGTCTGCTTTGTGGTCACTTTTCATCACCAAAGAAGCACAAAGGGGACAGTGGTGGAGGAGATGGGGGGTGCTGGATTTCAGCTTCAGATATTCCCCAAAACCTGGGTATGATAGCATAAAATATTAATTGATCTCTCTCTCTCTCTCTCTCTCTCTCTTTCTCTCTCTCTCTAAATTATTAGAGTGCCCATGTAGGATATAAGTATCTAATAGAAACAGTCGATAGTATCACACCACCAACAAAAAAATTCGGTGTTCTCTTTTACCAGAATTGTACCTCCAAGGGGAAGGCTGACAGATCAATGAAGATGAAACATACAGCTTTGATTCAGCAGTGTGGTTTAGGAAACTTCTGCCTTGTAGCATTAATATAAATGGTATAAATATGTTTGGTTAAAACATTTTTTGGTGCAATTTCATTTTGTTGAAGCATATCCTTTTGGTGAAGTTTGAGTGAGCAAGAGAGAATTCTTCCACTGGATAGCTTGGTGGTTAAAACATAAACCTGAAATGTGGGAGGCCCTGGGAGAAATCCCAATTCAGGCCAAGTAGAAACTTGAATCTGTATGCCCTACATTCCAGCACCCTTACTACAAGGACACAAAAGCTCCCGCAAAGACTGAAAGGTCTAGGCATCACTTTGAACATGGACAATGATGTTTTCACAAAGACAATTGAAAGGCTTTGTTTTCATTCCAAAGTAGAACCAAAATGTTTACCTTGAAACTTGTGAAAAGGAATCATCATTCTCAAGTCAACTCTTGATACAACAGTGGTAACAGGATTATATATATTACAGTGACTAAAGGCATGTCTCTCAAATACAAAGCATATGTGAAGTCAACTGCAGATAAGCTTTTAGAGAAAAAATGTTTTTTTAAGTTATTATACAGCTCAGTTAACGGGATGCTTAGTGGTGGTTCCTAATTAGCTGTACATTAAATACTTAAGCATTGCTGAATTATCATATTTTTTAAATAGTATTTTCTTCTAATATTTTTATTAGTACAGTTCATACATAAGGGAGTGGACTCTGTTGTCAAGGGAGTATCAAGTGCACTCCTTGTTTTAGCTAGAGCAGATGTGCTGTAACAAGAAGTTATCATAAGGGCCTGGTCTACTTTTAAGAAACTGAGGTTGTTGGAATCTTGTTTTCCTGAAAACCCCTATGAATATACTTTCTCTAAGTGGTACCTTGATATCTGATGGCAAAAATGAGGAATAAATCTTACTTGTACAGTTGTATATACATGTTTGTGTGTGTGTATACATACATATATAGATATGTGTGTGTGATATGTGTATACACATACACATACAGATATATGTACAGCTATCATGTTCTTATATATATTTATATACATATATTGGAAGGGGTGTATTTGTGGGGTGAGAGTGAGAAAAAGACACACAAGCAATAATCTCTTAGTATAAATAAGAAGAGGGCCTGTGATCTGGGATTTGTTTTAGTTCCCATAGTTTATGTTCTGGGGGTGTTCTCATTGATTATGGACAGTGAGAAGTCTCACCGTGTCAGACTGATGAGCCTCTTGGCTGCAGGCCTTTGTTCCAGATGATCATTATTTGCCTTGGTATAGAACCTAGGGGCATTTTTACACATACTTTTTGGTCTCGTGATGTGCCAGAGATCCACAGCTTCAGAGCAGACTTGCTTAATTGAATCTGCTCCACACTCAAGCTGATGCACATGGTGCTGTGTCACGTGCAGTTGTATAAGCAGCAAAATGTGTGTCACCGTGCAGAAAATAACAGTGTGTTTTTGAACTAAAGCACCTTCTATGTGTTTTAGTTCCAAAAAGTGCTGCTGCCATTTTCTCAGTACTGATATGCGTTTCGCTGCTCATAGAACTGCAAGCATGGCCGTGCTGGGCACTTTTCAAAGCACCCAGTGCTGAGGTGCTTACATGTGTAAAAATGCCCTTGAGGTTCAAATTAGGACCTTTGTTTCAGTGCATGGGAAATGTTTTGAGCTTACATTCAAGTCAGTGTAAAACCCCCAGTGATTCCAATGGTGCAAGAGCAAGCCCCTAAGTGCTGTACAAACTCTCAGGTAGGCATGGTACATATAGTAATAGTTTGAAT
>NW_017729022.1:168450620-168455735 GCF_001723915.1 Gavialis gangeticus | reverse complement strand
TTACATTCAAGTCAGTGTAAAACCCCCAGTGATTCCAATGGTGCAAGAGCAAGCCCCTAAGTGCTGTACAAACTCTCAGGTAGGCATGGTACATATAGTAATAGTTAGAATTGAAATGCCACTCAATAGTTTGAATTTAACAGTCATTCAGTGCTGTATGCTGTCTGGCCTGAGAAGCTGAGAAGCCCTTGATGAACTGCCAAAACTCCTCAAACCTCTGTTTCAATTGGGATGAAGTAGTTAGGGGATGAGTTACTAACTTCTGGAAACTTTGAGTACTCCTTAATAATCTCATTTAAGGTTCAAGATACACATGGTATATGCTTATGTAGAGATTTAACACTGATGTCAGCAAGTGCAGGATTAGGCCCCAGCATGTTTTATAGATCATTATAGATGAATGGAATGACCCCCCCCCCCCAAATGCCCAAATAACATACATTCCTTCTCCCGAAGCAGCCCACACCACTCCATTTTAAAACTGATGCTGAATTTGAAAATTCTGTGGCAAAACACTGGTCTAACAGGTCAGCTGGGAGTTATTTTGACTCAATTATGACCTGGAAAGAACATAAATGTGATAAAGATTGCACAACTGAGAGCATGCTGTGTTTCATAGGGACTGTTGTAATCTTGAGAGAATGATTTTACTAACACAGAATTGCTTATGTATTTTCAGTTGAGATGTTTGGTTTGTATAACCATGAGCCTTAAGCTTTCCAAATGCTTGTAGAAAAACACAGCAGGTAGTGACCAGACACCTCAAACATTTGTTTTTGACCTGCTCCAGTATTTTGAGAAACCCCATGGAAAAAAAATCAAGTAGCCCGACATGTGTGGGGCATACTTTTTATATAATAATCAGACGCAAGTATTAAAAAATGCTAAATTTAACCCACAGAAATATCTGTGTTTAATAAGTTTAAACAATGGTATATTAAGTTATACGCAGGATATATCAGTCATCCTCAACAGCAAATGTATCTTGAAAAAAGCTGCCTGTTTCATACATCAAGAATGAAATGTGTCTGCATATTGTTGCTTATCTTACTGTCAGGCAATAAAATGTTCTGGATATAGAATTAGTCTTTTTATAATGCCTGGAGAGAGGAAGCTTTGGTTATTGTTCCATTATTGTCCCTTAGTACTATAACTGAAACAATATACTGAAGAAGAATTGGGATACCTACTTCTTTTTCTTCTGATGGTGAAAGAACTATTCTTATTCTAGGCATCTCAGTACCCCCACATTGACTCAAGGCACAGTGTATCTGAGACTTTTGACTACTATACAACTTATATTGGTGGGATATGTATAACGCAAATTAGTTAATTTATACAGACAATTTTAAATTAGTGTAAACTGTAATAGATAACAACAAATGGTTTACTTTATCTTCCAACTGGAATACATACTAAAACCAAAGGGCATCTTATACATGTGCTGGAGTGGAGTGGGGAAGATGCTTTAATTAAAGCAGCTCCAAGATCGTGTGTATTCAGCGTCCCAAACTTGAAAATGTTGATGGGGACGCTTAACCAACATTTATTCGACAAACTTTAGTTAACGCACTCCACTGCCATTTTTAAGTGCAGGATTGCTGAATACACGTCACATGGAGGCTGTTGGAGTATACTAATTAGCATGTTCCAGCAGACTTGATTAGTTGAGTCTGCTTTGATGTGTGCTAATTACATGCATCAGAGCAGACTTCTGGCATGTGTATAGGTGCCCAAATACCCCAACAGGAAGGATTTCACTCACAGTTTTGTAGTGATTGGGAATCTCTTCACTTATTTTCATGGTCTTCATGGGGACAGTGTTAAAAACTGCATGGACTGTATCTCTGGCAGTACCCTCCTTAACACAGAAAAGAAGGCAGGAGCTCTGATTCTTTGTGCTTATTAAAACATATCTCACTCATGCTGCTGGAAGCATTAGATACTCAAGAAAGGTTTGAATTTGAATCATCTTTGATTTCTAGACATAGAAATCTTTGATTTCATACCCTAATCAAATTCTTTTTACTAGATAGAAATTTAGTATGAATTTCATATGCACAAGAAATATCTACATGCTAAGCCCTAAAATGGCACAGATATGTCACTTCAGTTCTTCTTTCTGAAGTAGGCAGTTGAATTCCATTCCTCATATCACTTAATTGATTGGATAAAATAGAGGAAATTTAGAAGACATTTGTCATGATGTGTTACTTAACTTTTTTTCTGTGAACTGGTAGAAAAAATATAGAGTATAGAGTCAGACATAGTTATTAGCCTGAAGTTATAGTTATTAGCATGTCTGAATTCAGTACTAAGCTCCCTATATAGTGATGATGGACCATGAGCATTCTTCATTTGGTAGATCTTGGGTCAAAATTTGATTTTCACAGAAAAATTATGTTTGAAATTAAGCTCAAAAAAATAAAAACAAAGGTTGTATTTATGAAACTACTAGTAAATTCTGCAGTAAAAAGTACACTTTTCACGCAAAAATATCCTATTTTAATTAATTCTGGGTTAGTGTTTCAGAAAATGCTGGCTTTCTTTAAAGTAAGCAGTTAAACAAATACAAGTGCCATCTCATGCAACATTGCTGTGCCTTCAATTTTAGTGTGGTCACCAACAGAAAGTCAATAACTACCAGCATCTATTGTGCCACTATATGTGGGATTAATCTGTAAGTAGGATGCACTTCTGGGGAGATATTTATAGGCATTTTGGCAAAATTGGCCAATAGTTTTCCTGGAGAAGATAACCAACGTTTGATTTAAGTGAAATTAACAAAATGAACTAAAGGGGCGTACCACGAAATAGTATTCAGAAGACACCAAGATGTTAACACCATTTAGCCAACTGAGTCAGAACACTGATTTTGTATAGTTAATGAAAGAGAAGTTTACAAATGAAAGGGAAGGTTAAAAACTCCCTGTTCAGCCACCATTGGTGCTATCAGTTGATTAAATTATTTGAAAACATAATACATGGTACTTTAAATCATTTTACTTTTCATAAATTCAAGAAATCCCTATAATTGAAGCACCAAAGTTTTAGATAAAATTTGCTGAGGAACATAAATTGAAATAGTCAGCATACTACTGGCAATCCCAAAGAAACAATCTTAGTACAGTGTGGGAGTATTGCATAAATAATAGGTTATTTCTATTAAATACTCTATATGACTCCTCTGTATCATAAGTTACAGTGAACTACTGCCTGGAAGGATCTGTTTGCCATGTGGGTTGCAGACATCTGTTGAATAGAAGGGAATGTAATCAAATAATTTGTCAAGAACTCCATCCATCAGAAATGTGTCTTGCACATTTTTTTGAGTTGAGAACACCATCTATAGTTTGTTAACCTAAAGAAGGATGTTACATTTGAACTGGAAGTGGAATGTGTAGGTAAAATAATTAAAGTACCATTATTGTACAGTTGAATGCCTCAAAATTCTTCTATCAAAAGTATGAGGAGAGATACAGGCAAGATAGAATCAATCAACATTGATAGAACAGAAGGTTCTTGAACATCCTATTGCTATTCATGATCCACCAAAGAAGTTTTCATGCAGTTTGTATTGTTTGTTCATAAAGGAGCAATGTTGCGTTTGCCTCCTTGTATCTGCCTCCTTATATACTCCTAAGCTAGCTGACCATACATTCATGGAGACATGGAGAACCATTGCTCCTACCCTAGGTTCCCTGCCTCATACTCAGATAAGAAATTGTCTTGCCCAGCAACATGTATGACACCATGGGTGCATCCACACATGCAAGTGCACTAGAGCCCGCGGCCAGCACCTGTGTTGTCCCCAGCAGTATAAAAAGCTGCCCTGGCAAGTAGCTTCAGGGCTACTAGCTCTCAGGAGCTTCTGGGGCCTGGCCAATTGGTGCCTGGGGACACTACCCCTTGTGCCAGCTGGACTGCTGAAGCAGCCCTGAGAGTTCCCTGCACCATTTACCCACTGCAGCAGTCTGGCCGTGGGGGCTGCTGCCTGGCTGTGACCTCCTGTGCACCTGCCAGACCCGGATGGGGCATCTGCCCCTCTGGGCCAGCTGTCAATGGGCTGTGGCTGCAGAGTTGGCCTTTGTGTGGCACTACTGCCATGTGTGCCCCTTCCCAGCCATCTGGGTAGCTATCGCCTGGAAGATATTCTGGGTGTGGTGCCCTGCTTCGAACTGTCAAAGCTTGGCCTCCTGGCCCCAGTTGGCCAGGAGGTCAGCCACAGCTAGCTGGGTCCAAGGTGCCAACTCTGAGCAGGAAGGGTCCTGCCACTGGCCTCTCTAGCAGGAATTGTGATGTTTTCTATTGGAAAACTGAAAAATCCCTGATGAAAAAATCCCAAAGTCACTCTGTAAAATACCCCCAAATCCATGTTCCTCCACAATTAAAACAAAAGACCACTATAGAGAGACAGAGAGAGTGAGACAGAGAGACAGCTATCAGTTGTGCAATGTTTTATTGATATATCTACAGTGTTAAAGCAATTTTGAAAACTACCAGTGTCTCTGTCATAAAATTAAAGTGAACTCTAAATACATGTTTCATGAATACATGAATATCTATTTTGCTGCCCCCCACAGGGGCTACAGCCCACCCCCTGGAGTTACAGCCCCCCTCAGGGACTACAGCCTCCCCCACAGGGGCTATGCCCCCCCCAGCAGGGCTACCCTCCCCTGCAGGGCCCACATGCCTCGCCCTACCCCTGCTTGCTCCCCTAGCCCCCTGGATTGCTGCCTCACATGGCCCCACCCCCTGCCAGTTCCTGCTGCCCCTGATGGCTGCCTCCCAGCCTTCCCCACTCCCCCAGACCCCCCAATGGCTGCCCACCTAGTCCCATCCCCCACTTGCACCCCCAGCCCCCCATGGTTACTCACCCCAGCCTCTGGCACTTAAAGAAAAAAAGAAAGAAAAAAAGGCTTACTGAGCAGGGGCTGGGGGGACTCCGGGGCCTCCTGGCAGAGCCCCCCACCGGGAAGCACAGAGCAGTGGGGGGCAGCAGGGCCCAGGCTGGGGCCATTGGGGCTGTCACCCTGCCCTGCACTGTGTGAGCAGGGCCTCAGTGACCCAGATGGCAGCTCGAGTTGCTGGTAAGTGCCAGGGTTGGGAGGGTTG
>NW_017729022.1:168426298-168445620 GCF_001723915.1 Gavialis gangeticus | reverse complement strand
GCCAGGTGGGGAAGGGATTGTGGGTCTGGGGAGAATGGGGCCAGGCAGGAAAAGGATCAGTGGGACTGGGAGGGATGGGGCCAGGTGAGGATAGGCAGGGGGTGGAGCCAGGTGGGGAAAGGATTGGGAGACTGAGGGAGTGGGTGGGGCTGGTGGGGGTCCCCTCCATGGTCCCCTCCCCACTCCTCCATTCCTCCAACCCCTTACTTACTGGTAGTGGAGCCTGGGTAGTGAAGCATGCTGCCAGGCAGTGTGCTTCAGCATCAGGGGGAGGGCTGACCATAGAGATGCTCTAGCAGCCAGAGCATCTCTGTGGAGGACCCAGCCTCCATTTGCCTCAGGGCACAGTCTGGGACCGTGCCCTGCCTCACTTTTTTTCTGTGCGGGTCTTTTTGACCCCTGGATATCCAAGGGTCTAATTTTGCTCCCGCGCTGCAAACCTGCAGCATGGGGAACATTTTCTTGTTTCTGCACGTGCCTCTTGCAGCGTCTCAAAGGGGTTTAAGACGCTGCAAGAAATATGTGCAGGCTCGTCTGGACGCGCCCCATGATTCAGCAATATGTGGAAGCATATGTATAAATAACGTGAAAAAAATGGGACCTGGAAAGAAGTAACTTTCTCCTTTGTTCTCTCATGGCAAGATTGCTTTCTTTCATATTGCTGTAATACATTTTCCTCCCTTTCTGTATATTCAACAACCTCTTTTGGTTTTATGATAAAAACTGAGTTAAAAATTAGGAACAGCTACATATCTAAGTCTTTTAATGATTGTATGCTTCACAAATTGTATGGTCATGTTTTCCATATATTTCAGGGTCATAATATGAATACTAAGGAAGTGACTTAATGGAAAAGTTCTGGGATTCTTCATAAATTGCTCCAGCTTTGTCAGACAACAGAAATTTGATCAAATCAGTGGAAGCTTTACAGATAGCACAGTAATGGCACCCAATAATCTCAATATATGATCTGCTCACATTGCCTTATCTTCTCTCTTTTCCAGTGGGTTGCTACCTGGAAACTGAAACCTCAGTCCAGGAGTCAATATTTTTGCATGGTTATTTGAACATACCTCAAGGACAGATTTAGATTATCTTTATTTCACAAAGAAAGTTGTGATTTAAAACATGGGATTCTGCATACTCATAATCTGGGCCAATGATACTTTGGAGCTAGGTCTTCTTCTGCACCAGTGCTGATGAGAAATAATTCCAGTATAGTCAATGTAATTGCTGTGCAAGTGACAGGAGAAAAGTAGGCACCCCTTCTGAAAAGCAGACTTTTAGGTGTTTTAAGTTAGGCATCCCCAAAACAAAGGCACTTAGAGCCACTAGACAATTTTGGAAATTTTTGCCTGGGTTTTAGTTTGTCCCATGCCAAGAAACTCATCCCATGTAGAACTAAAACGAAGTTCTAGATTTTATTCTGCTTATTAGGCCCTTATTACATGGCAATTTTGGGTGGCTCTTGGAGCTGTTAACACATGGATTATCCTCACATTAACACCTGTAACTATTTTAGGCACTTATTGTACGGCCATTTCTGATCTGAGTTATACAGTTTGTGTTACACTAAGGCAAGGGTGGGCAAAATGGCATATCTGGCCAGCAGCCAGACTCCATTTCCCAGCAACCCCTGCCTGCATCACTGTGGCCCATTTTCATGGAGACCCCAGCAGTGGTGGGGCTGTGACACTGCAGGGCAAGGATTTCAATGGAGATCAGCCTCAGCCAGTGCTGGCAGGGTGCACAGCTGGGAGGGGACCAGGATCTTGCAGGTCCTGGAGCCTGGGCAGAGCCATGATCCACTGCCTGCCCACCCCCGTGTGGACACCTCTGCCTGCTCTCTGGGCCAAGCTCAGCTCAAAGAAGAGCAGCAGTGGGCAGTGGCAGCTGGGCAGGCAGGTTAACCCTTCCCTGCCTGCTCCCTTGGACAGATGGCATGGGAAGCCACAAGTAAGGTGGGAGTGGAGTGGGGTGGGGAGACCCTGAGGGGTAGGGAGACAGCCTTGGGGGGCAGGGAGGGAGCTGGGAATAGAGGTGGGTGGTATTCTTAACTTTCAGTCCTCCAGGCTCCTGCTGGCCTGAATGTATGACTGGTTCAAACTCAAACTAGCAGTAGCACCCATCAACATTTGTGTGTCACACAGCATAAGGTCGTTAGATACATAAATGGATTTATGCACCTAGGGGTGATCCCTTTCTACCCTATTCAAGTCCCTGAAAACCTGTTAATACAAAAGTGGTTCCTCTTCCTTACTACTTATTTGTGACTCAGTCTTAAGATGATGGCGTATTACAAAAGTAGATGCATTAATAGATTTTCAGGGACTTGAATAAGATGGAAACGGATTGCATTTGGGTTTCTAAGTCCACTTTGATGCGTATACAGATGGAATAAAATCTGGCCCTAAATGTCCCCAAAGCTTAGAAATACCCATTTTTTAAGTATTTGGAAGGACAATTTCTTCATAGATGGCTGATAGCTTGCCGCATAGGCCACATGAAATTATCACCCACAGTTATTATGAATGTTACATGATAATATGGATAATAATGAGCATGTGTAACTGGGAGTTGCCCAGCTGGAAAACATAAAGATTCAGTATATCTTTGCCAGTTGGATTTTTAATAACAAAACCACAGGGGTTTGGACTATTTGAAAGGGGACAGATGGTATAAAAATGCACTATCTTTCTGAGAAACTATTTGATTTGCAAACTCCGGCATTGTAAAACAAATGTTACACATGCAGAAGAAAAATAGGAAAAGCAGTTCATGAACATACATAGAAGAGAATTTTTGGCATTTTAGGACTTGTTGTAAGAGATTATGTTATTAAAAGATGAAGGCAGGGAAAGTAAAAGATGAAGGCAGAAATATTTGTCTTTTTTAATATTCTTGCAAAAGAAATTCCAATTTTAGGACAATGTTACCATTTTTTAACTTATGCTGGTACCAAAACTCTTTGCAACAACAAGGCCCAGGAGTGGAGTGACAGCTGCCTGAATTCCACACACATATATATAAAAACCCCCCATTTTGAGTGCTATGTTTTTCAGTAATGAAATCCAGATGCTGTAGTCATTCAGACATTACCTTTTACAGTGTGAACAGAAGCATGGATAAGTGTTACATTAAAATGCAGTTAGATTCCAATGGTTGCTTAGTCTTTGTAGTGTAAAGTCTGAAGCCTGAGGTAGAAAAATGACAGAGCAGAATGTATATCTGGCTTGCTAAATGAATACAATATTAAATCAGACACGCTCTAGAGAAATAGTAATTAGACTAGGCTGTTGTATGTTGACAATAATTGATTTTAAAAGGTCTGGAGGACCCTGTTAAAGACGGGGGGCATCTGTACATATGTTCTGGGCTGGAGGGGCAGGCGCTTTAATTAGAGTGGCTCCAAGAGCTGCTCTAATTAAAGCACCCATGGCATCACATATATTTAGTGTCCCACACTTCAAAATGGTGGCAGGGGTGCTTGAACTAAAGCTTATTCAGCAAGCTTTAGTTCAAGTGGCCGCACCACCATTTTGAAACATGGAGATGCTGAATAGATGTGACACGGAGGCTGCTAGAGCACATTAATTAACATTCTCCAGCTGACTTAATTAATCTAGTCTGTTCCAACCAGTGCTAATTAGCATGCATCAGAGCAGATGTCCAGCACGTGTCTAGGTGCCCTGGAACTGCACTATAAAAAGAACATCCTGTAAAGATCCAGTCATGCAGTCCTTCTTCCTAAAAAATCAGGAGGGAAGCTAGTCTTGAAGCGCATCAGTTCCCACCTCCTTTCCCTATCAGAAGTACCAGTGTGCTTTAAGATGTAGAGACTGAAATTTGTGTTTAGGGGGAAAAAGCAAGCTTCTTACAAACCTCAAGTGTCCATGTTTGAATTTTATTTTTACATTTTTATATTTTACCTGAAGGTAATTTTATTAATGGTAAGGCCCTTGTATCAGTACTGGCAATGTGGCCTTACCATGCTGCCCTAAGACTTCAAGGATAAACAGAAGAATGATATGTAACAAGAACAGCTAAGGGTGACACATAGGGGACTTTGTCTTTCATTGTTGTATTAATCAATACATGGGTATTTGTCCAACAAAGCATTTTAATGAAATTTAAAACCTTCATTATTGTTAAAATTGTAATTGGAATGTGTCCCTGCACTGTGTCATGAGAGTCTAAATTGGACCTCTTATCTGTTCATCTCCATGGTTTGAATTCCCTGACCAAGCTATGTCTCCCATCATGCACCATAATATTCCCAGTTGCTAAGCCAGTGTGGTACATGAGAAGATGTTAGGCTGGAGGCCTTAGCCCATAGATGAAAAATGACTACAAGTTAAGAGGCAACCTTTCTGGATTTGAATTTATAGCTTCATGGTGCTATGGTCAAGAGATCCCCACAGACTTAGGCAAATTATAATGCCCAAGTCAAAGAGGTGTTAGTTCCCTGAAGATACAGCATTGCTTTGTAAATGTATCCATGGCTCTATTTATAAAGAAACCAAAACAAAAAATAATTTTCTAACCCTCCCTCACTCTCCAAAAATACAAAAAGCCACATTCTCAATTTAATATAAACTGGCAGAGCTTCATTTAGGACAATAGCCTCCTTTGTTGACAGCAACAGCAGCAGCTCTTGAAGTCAGTGGAATTAAGCTGACTTACACCCTCTGAACATCTGACCCAGGATTTTATCAAGTGTTCTTCAATATTTTATTTTTTTTCATAAGCTCCAGCTGCTGGATCTCAGTTTTCATTTTAAAAAAAGGTTTTGAATCTCATAGTTGTAGAGATAAGCTTGAAAATATGACTAGCAACACTAAAAGGCAAAGGAAAAGAATGCAACATGTATTATTTTTCATGTTTCATGATTTTATGCCAGTCTCATGATTTTTATGAGGCTTGACTCGTGAGTTTTGAATGCTTAGGGTTGGTGATCCTGTTGACCCTTTATTATGCTCTGTGAGATCAAGCTGGCTCTGTGTCTGCAGATGACAAACACTAATCCCCAGAGCTGCTCATTGACATCAGTTAATAAGTCAAGTGCACCATGGTTATGAAACCACAAAGACATAACACACAGTTCATTGAATAGTTGGTCATCTTTACAGCAGTTGTGTCAGTTTCAGCTCCATTCAAAGCACAGGCAGGGAAAGTAAAATGGAGAAGAGGAATGGAAGAGACAACTTTGATAAGAGCAAAAACTTTTCTGACCTGAAAATATTTGAAAGCAGTAAAGGAAATACCCCCAATTAAACAAGTATACATTGTTAACTACCAGTAATAATACTGACCACCTAGAACCCATGGGCAGGCGTTACATTTCAAGCAAGAAATATGCCCTTTTAGCAAAGCAAAAAAGTGAGTATACAGCTGCTCAAGTGACTTTTCATGGAACAGCATGGTGGTTCAGTGAAGAAATATTAGCTCTTTATAATAGCAATTTGTTAGTAGCACAACATTTTCCAGTGCCAGGTGTAAAGCCTACCTAGTTTCATGGAGCACCATGTGGCGCACCTCAGTCCTTTGGCTTCCCAGACGGCTATACTCCTCACCACCCCCATGGCTCCAGGGACTGTGCTTGTGACTTGTGATGAACTCTACTGTCCCAAGGAATCAGAGCTGTGTTCAACAGTCCCTGTGCCATCGCCCTTCTCTGCGCTTGCCCAGCCTTGTCTTTCTTTGTCAATAAGAAAGTAGGACAGGAATCCCCTACATGCCTTCCTGCCATGCTAAAAAAACCCAATTTCTGCTGACTCAGTGTCTCTGGTAATATTTACAAGTTAGGCTGCAGGAAGGGCAGTGAGGAAGGGGCTGTTTATGCCAGGATTTGAACCAGGGACTTATTTGCGAGGCAAATGTGGTAGCCACTACACTATAGAAACTAACAAGTCACTACCAAGGTCACCCAGAAAAATTGAGCTTGTGTCCAGATCTTTCCTTTAACACGTGGCAAATGTGATGGTTGGGATTAAGGGTAGACTTCTTGGCACTTCTTCTAAAACTGAGACAACATCAGAGTCCTGGGGGATGGTAAAACAGCTGGGAAGTCCAAATGTGCTTGATGAGACCAAGGCCATGGCTGGGACAAAAGGGTGTTTCTGCGGCCCCCCTTCTTCAGTGGAGCCAGTGTTGGAGCCTTCCCCCTGCTGCGGACCTTCCCTGGGTTGATGAGGCAGGTGAATCATAGTGCCAATACTCACTGGATAGGTAGGGGCACCTCTGCACTGCATCTCCTACTGTCAATATGCCTATGCTGAACTGATTAGTGAACTGGAGACCAGGTAGTCAGGGTCTCAGTCATGTCTGTGTGGCCATATGTGGTGCTCACACAAGCCAACACATTAGATTAACAAACTCCCTGAAGAAATGATGGCAGGCCTGGACTCTATACCAACAGAAGTATGGCACACACTGGACCTGTCTCACTGGCTTAAATAAATTCCTGGTCTTCTCTGCATTCATTTCCCTGAACTCCTGTCTCCATATCACATAACTAACTACTTCCCTTAGTTTGTCCACATTTTTCTTTTGAAAGTAATAATAATAATAATCCTATAGACTTACTTTGCTTGTTCTTTTATTTATTTGAAAATGAATCCACATTTGACGAAGGTTATTTTTTATGATGTCTTCATAACATTCCAAAACCAAGTCTAAAATAGAATCCAAATTAGGAGCCATAGGACATGCAGAAATCCATTGTGGACCGTAAGTGATGTTTTTTGGCAATAAAAACTGAAGAGGTGCCCTATGGCTCTGCACTCCCAGTGTGAGGGGGTAGTGGAGGAGGAGTCTTTGGTGGTGGGGGTTCCCAGGCAGCCAGCTAGGCATTGCTTTCCTCTGCACTTGGCTGTCTTTGGGAACTTCTAGAGATGGGGCCCGCAGCAAAGCATACTGGGATCTCTGCACACTGGCCCCTAGTTGTGGAGCACCAGCAGTACAGGCTGCCATCATGGTCTGTAGCAGTCCGGAAAACCAGGCACTTGAATGCCTATAGACACATTTCTTGTCATGTTTTCATGGTGCTGCAAATTACCTGGAAGTTTTTAGCACTGCAAGTAGTGATCCTATGTAGTTATCAGTCTCAAAGAGCTTTATAGCATGTGTGAGAAGTTATCCCCCTTTAACTTCAGCACAGAGGGGGTAAAAGACTTTCCCAATACTCATGGAGAAGGAAGATTTGAATCACCAATACTTTAATGCAAAATGCTGCTGACTCAGCAGCAGAGTTGGTTGAATAATTGTATCCCTCTTAAAATTACTTTTTAAATTTAAAAAATTCAAACTTCAATTAAAATGTAAAAACTAAAAAGAGACCATTTATGTTGGCAAATGAAAAATGTTTTCCTTTAATAAAGGACTTCTGAGACAACTGGTCGTTTCTGAATTCAGGCGAATTCAGCTGTCTCTGAAGGAAGAGAAAGCAGCAAGCCATTAAAATTCTCAACTCATTTTCATCCTTGAATCTCCATAAGTTTGACTGGTCTTTAATAGGGGTGAAGGACTAGATTTTCAGTTGGCATTAATTACTATTTTCTGTTAGAATCAATTGAGTTGTATTGATTTATATTGGCTAAGAATATGACTTAGAGTACTGAAATCACCTGGTATTTAAAAAAATACTTTAACCTGAGCGTTTCTCTTTCTTTTCTTTCAGCAAGCCAGGTACAACTGGATTATGCCTCTGTTCAGTATGTTGATTTTTTCTTATCATTCTAATTTCTGATCAATGTTGTACATATGCGTTGGTTTTGTATGAATATAGTTACAAAATATTTCCTCCTTGTGGTTAGAGTTAGAGATTTCAGGGAGAGGTCATAAAACATTTTTAGTTTGGCAGGGTGGCATGAACTGTGGCAGGCTGGCAAAGCCATGTCTGTGTGGTAGGGTTCCAATATAGTACTGTTTCCCACTTTGTTCATTTTAATGTTCTCTCCTCCACCTCCCCCCACTTTTGTGAGTTTTCTCCTACGGTCATGATCCAGTAAAAGATTTAAGGATGCAAACATGTTATTTTGCATTATAAGCAGTCACACTGGAACTATTCACATGCTAAAAATCATGCATATGCTGAAGTGTTTTACTGAGACTTATTTCATATGGGTGAAATCACAGCATTGGCCAAAACCTTCTCCCAGCCCCCCACCCCTCCCCGCAAAAAATCAGAAATCAACACGCACAAGATTGACTTTAACATTGTGATTTAAAAAATAATAATATATTCTGATTATTTCAGTTTGCATTCTGGGATTTTTTTTTAGATAGTCAAGATTTTCTCCACAACCACAAGGGCTAAAAAATCACTGCATCTATGAAGAGCCCAAGCATTCAGACTATATGAGGATAAACCCCAGAAGATATGACAGATGGAATGATCTCCTTCTAATCATGGGGCTAAGGTATAATGATGCTTTTGAGTGCCCAGTGGCTGCTCTTCCAGTGAAAAGCACTGGAATCCATCTAGGCTCCTTGCTTCTCCTCATCTTAAACTTGACCTATCCAGAATCAGCAGAATTATCTTTTCATTGGCACAGCACCTTCTGAACAGGTCACCTTCTGAACATCCCCAAGGTAGGAAGGACTGAGACCACTGCCAACAAGAGGAAGCAATGGGTAGTGGTGGTTGGAGCCTCCCTTGGGTGGAGGGGAGGGGGGATGAAGGCATCTGTCTGTTAGCCTGACCTGTTTTTCTCAGGACGTCCACTGCTTGCCAGAGCCTGGATCCAAGATGTCACAGAAGGATTACTGAGATTCATCTGGCCCTCTGATTACTACCCCATGCTGCTCATCCATATGGGGACAAGACCCTGGGCAGATCAAAAGCGACCACAGGTTTCTGGGTGCAAAGAAGGAAAGGAAGAAAGGGGCTCAGGTGGTGTTCTACTGGATCCTTTCAGTCAAGAGGAAGGGCCCAGGTAGAAGTGGAAGCGCCCTGCACTTAAATGCATGGCTACATACATGGTGTCACCAGCAGGGCTTTGGCTTCTTCAACCATGGGATATTCCAAGAAGAATTGCTGGGAAGAGATGAGATCCACCTGACAAAGAGAGGGAGGCGCATCTTTGCTAACCTAGTGATGAGGGTTTTAAACTACGTTTGCCACGGGATGGAGACCAAAGCCCTGAGGTAAGTGAGGAAGTGGGTGACCTGGAGGAAGCTCAAGCAGGACGAGGCAACAGGGGAGGCCTCATTCACCCTGAGAAAGTAGGGCAATTGGCTAGTTACCTCAGGTGTCTGGACATGAATGCACGGAGCCTGGGAAACAAGCAGGGAGAACTGGAAGTCCTCTCACAGTCACAAAATGATGATGTATTTGGAAAAACAGAGACTTGGTGGGATGGTGGGTATAAACTGTTCAGGAAGGACAGGCAGGGGAGAAGAGGAGGAGGAGTTGCACTTTATGTTAAAGAGCTTTATGATTGCTCAGAGCTCTAGTATGAAACTGGAAACAGGCCTGTTGACAGTCTCTGGATTAGGGTCAAAGGGGAAAGCAACAAGGGTGATACTGTAGCGGGTTTCTGCTATAGACCACCAGATCAAAAGGATGAGGTACACAAGGGTTTCTTCAAGCAAGTAGTGGAAATTTCCCAATCACAGGCCCTGGTTCTCATGGGGGACTTCAGTCACTCTGACATCTGCTGGGAGGGCAAGACAGCAGTGCACAGGCAATCCAAGAAGTTTTTGGAGAGTGTTGGAGACAACTTCCTGGTGCAAATATTGGAGAGGCCAACTAGGAGCCATGCTTTTCTTGACCTGCCGCTCACAAACAGGGAAGAATAGGTGGGGAACATAATAGTAGATGGCAACTTGGGCAGCAGGGACCATGAGATGATTGATTTCATGATCCTAAGGAAAGGAAGGAAGGAGAGCATCAGAGTATGGACCCTGGACTTCAGAAAAGTAGACTTTGACTCACTCAGAGAATGGATAGCCAGGATCTCCTGAGAGGCCAGTTTGGTGGGGAGAGGAGTCCACAGAGTTGGCTGTACTTTAAAGAAACCTTACTGAGGGTGCAGGAATGAATCATCCTGATATGCAGGAAGACTAGCAAGTATGGCAGAAAACCAGCTTGGCTTAGCAGGGAACACTTCAGTGAGCTAAAACACAAAAAACAAGCTTAGA
Source organism: Gavialis gangeticus (assembly GCF_001723915.1). Lineage (NCBI taxonomy): Eukaryota > Metazoa > Chordata > Crocodylia > Gavialidae > Gavialis > Gavialis gangeticus. The sequence goes on along the minus strand of NW_017729022.1, from coordinate 168,435,477 downwards.
AGAAATGGAAATTTGGACAAATGTGTAGGGAGGAGTATAAGAGTATTATCTGGGCATGCAGTGATGAAATCAGGAAGGCCAGGGTACAATTGGAGTTGCAGCTAGCAAAGGACATGAAAGGTAACAAGACGGGTTGCTACAATTATGTCAGCAACAAGAGGAAGATCAGGACAAGTGCTGGTCTCTTTCTGAACGGGGGAGGCAACCTAATGACAGATAATGCAGAAAGGCTGAAGTACTCAGTGCCTTTTTCACCTCAGTCTTACTGCACCTGGCAACATAGTCTGGAGAGGAGGTGAGCAGCTGACAGTGGTGAAAGAACAGGTTAGGGACTATTTTAAAAAGCTGGATGTGCACAAGTCTATGGGACTGGATGCTATGCACCTAAGAATGCTTAAGGAAGTTGGCTGATGTGATTGCAGAGCCACTATCTTTGAATCTTGTGGTGATTAGAAGAGGTCCCAGATGATTGGCAAAGGGCAAATATAGTGCCCATCCTTAAGAAAGGGAAGAAGAGAATCTAGGGAATTACAGACCAGTCAGCCTCACCTCAGTCCCTGAAAAAAAATCATGGAGCAGATCCTCAAGGAATCCATTCCTAAGCACTTGGAGGAGAAGGAGGGGATTAGGTACACTCACCATGGATTCACCAAGGGCAAGTCATGCCTCACCAACCTGATTGCCTTCTACGATGAGATGACTGAATGTGGATGCAGGGAGATGAGCGGATGTGATACACCTTGACTGTAGCAAGCCTTTTGATACAGTCTCCCACAACTTTCTTGCAAGCATGATAAGGAAGTACAGGTTAGATAAATGGACTGTAAGGTATATAGAAAACTGGCTGGATCATTGGGCTCAGACGGTAGTAATTAATGGATTAATGTCTAGCTGGCAGCCAGTATGAAGTGAAGAGCCCCAGGTGTTGGTCTTGGAGTTGGTTTTGTTCAATATTGTCATCAACGATCTGGAAGATGGGATGGAGTGCACCCTTAGCAAGTTTACAGATGACACCATGCTGAGGAGAGTAGTAGATATGCTGGAGGGTAGGGTTGGGATTCAAAGAGACCTAGATAAATTGAAGGATTGGGCCAAAAGAAATCTCATGGGACGCTTATACAAGAGTGAGGAGGCTGCTCTGATGCACTGGAATTCCAGCATGTCTGAACAGACTCGATTAATCGAGTCTGCTGGAGCATGGCAATTGCTGTGCTGCAGGAGCCTCCTGCATCTCATGCATCAGCGTCCCTGCACTTAAAAATGGCAGTGGGGGTGCTTGAATTAAAGCTTGTCGAATGAGCTTTAGTTCAAGTGCCCCCATTGCCATTTTTAATCATGGGGACACTGATACATGAGATGCAGTGGTGCTTTAATTAGAATGGCTCTTGGAGCTGCTCTAATTCAAGCACTGCCCCCCACATCCCTGGAGCACATATAAAAGTGCCCATGAAGTTCAATAAGGACAAGTGTAAAGTCCTGCACTTAGGATGGAACAATTGGAAAAATCCCATGCACCAGTACAGGCTGGGGACTGACTGATTAAGCAATAGCTCTGCAGGAAAGAACCTGGGAGTTACAGTGGACAATAAGCTGAATATGAGCTAACAATGTGCCCTTGTTGCAAAGATGGCTAACAGCATACCAGGCTGCAGGAGTGATTATTCACCTCTATTTGGCACTGGTGAGACCACAACTGGAGTACTGTGTCCAGTTTTGGGCCCCCCACTACAGAAAGGATGTGGACAAATTGCAGACAGCCCAACAGAGGGCAACAAAAATGGTTAGGGGCCTGGGGCACATGACTGAGAAGTAGAAGCTGAGGGAACGGGGCTTAATTAGTCTGCAGAAGAGAGGATTGAGAGGGGATTTAATAGCAGCCTTCAGCTACATGAATGGTGGTTCCAAAAAGAATGGAGCTATTCTTTCTCAGTGGTGGCAGATGACAGAACAAGAAGCAATGGCCTCATTGCTGCAACAGAAGTTTAGGTTAGATATTAGAAGAAAACTTTCTCATGAGGAGGGTAATGAAGCACTAGAACAGGCTACACAGAGAGGTTGTGGCATCTCCATCCTTGGAAGTTTTTAGGACCCAGCTTGACAAAGCCCTGGCTGGGATGATGCAGTTGAGGCTGGTCCTCCTTTGAGCAGCGGGTTGGATTAGATGACCTCCTGAGGTCCCTTCCAACCCTCATTTTCTGTGATCATTCTATACACTGGGTTTAAGTAGGAGGTCAATTTCATGTGAGTGTGCATGTATATCTATTTATAACTATGTATCTCCCATATATTTATAACTATGTATCTCCAGCATTATTATTATATTATAGCTTCTCTGATTCCATATTTATACCGTAAGATAGTTTTATTAAAGGAGAGAGAAAGACTGAAAACTGTTGCTCTTGCTTTACAGGATGAATCATACAGTACAGAATGGTGTCAAAGAACAGAATGTATATCTAGTGCCATAAAAGTACTGCCTGTGTGAGTGCCTTCAGTGCCTGCTGTCCTGAAGGAACCCCTCCTTAGCTCTTTTTCCCAAACCTCCATGTTCTTCCTTCCTTCTCTGTCATGCACTTGATCTCCAACAATTTCATATTTAAAACCAAAGTAACCTTTAAAGGTGCCTGAATTGTCCTTGCTAGTGACTCCATGTTCTCCTTGTCTCTAATGTAACAGGAGGAAAGGGGGAATAACTGGGGAAGCCACCACACATGCTGCCATTGCACAGGGACATGAAAATAGCCATGACCAAACCAATGGCTGATTGCCCTACTGTGATTAGCACTGCGCTAGCCAGTGCTGCCCTGGGTGTCGCACAGGTGTCGCACAGCTGCAGTGGGTGTGGAGCTGCCCCTCTATGCCTTTGTCATTGCCTTGTTTCACTCAAGTGCCCATTGTGTTTTTCTGTTCCTGAATCTGTTCTATGGCCATGGAACCATAGGAAAGTAGGGCTGAAGGGACCTCAGGAGACCATCTAGTTCAATCCCCTGCTCAAGGCAGTATCAGCCCTACCCAGCATTTAGCCAATGAGAAGGCCTGCAGGTAGAGCCAGGTACCAGGGAAGGTCCTTGTTTCACTCCCCTGGCCAGAGAAACATTAGCTAGTAGATGTCTCTGTGTTCTGTATGTTCTTCAGAGCACAGAATCCATCCGTTCGTTATGTGGTACCATGCACCTCTGTTGCCTGCTACAAGCAGTTAAGTAGTGATTTTGAACAAAGCTTTAAGGTGAATTATGTGAGTTAAAAAAAAATTGCAGGTATCATAGCTCTTTCTAAGTTTTGAAAACAGGACATGCTTGAGAAAGCCAGTGATCTTGTGCGGGAAAGTTATTCTCATGTGCATCCTGCTGGCCTGGGGGTGGCAGTCTTGTCACTGTACTGAGAATGATGATTATGTGTGTGTATATTTCTAATTTCTGTAACCTCATCCTCCCTCTGATATCATCCAGCTTTGGTCACGTTCCTAACTCCTTCTTACAAACAAAGCCATCCCAAACAGAATTTTAGTGCATGTTCCATGTGTAAAACCTCTTGTGCTGCCTGCTGTTATGACCTGGGTGTGCAAAAATGTGCTGTAACTACTCCCTCATTCATGTGTTTTCTCTGCCTGTCACAAGGTCTCTGGCAGCACATGCCATCTGACACCAAGAGAGAAATGATGCAGCTATCCACTTTCAAAAGAGCAGGGTTCTGGAGAGAGGTAAATAGCATAAGGATCCTTTCACATGTAGTTGCCAGATCTGATCCATCCAGGGTCAGCCAAAGTTACTAGCAACTGATAGCTATTCTGTGGACAATATGAAATTAGTTTAGTGCTTCCATTCCAATGTCAAATTGACATAAGTCCTAGCTACCACAACCAGCTACACAGTTGGCACTAGGAATGAGACTGAAGCCATCAGCTCATTTCACAGAAGCCTAATGAGAACCAGGCCCCCACATCTAAGGGATTTTAGTTTGCCCTGAAGTATCAGAACAACCATTTATAGAGCAGAAGCTGACTCAGAAAACAATAATGGAAGAAGTCAAAATCAGGAAGAAAACCCCTTAAGAGTCCAGTAAGCAGGATGTGAATCTAATATGCAAATATAAATAAATGCACAAAAAACTGGAATTAATCATCTCGTTGCATGACAGTAGCAAGGGTCATTCTACTCAAAGGAGTGATTTTCGGAGATGCAGAACACTCAATCGAAGCTAATAGCAGCTGTAGCTGAACAGCACCTTTGGAAAGCAGACCTTGTTTTAGCAACATGATTATTGTTTATCATGTATGTATGCTGTATGTATTTGTGGAAACATTAGAAACCATCTGTATTTTGAGATGGCTGGCTGGGTGGGACAGTACTATTCCCAGAGGCATAATGAAATATTCTGACCACTGGGGATGGGGGGCATGGAGAAAAGGGAGGGCAAGTGAAGTCTTACCTGCCACTGCTTTCCACAGAGTGAAAGCTACTGCTGCTGCTACTGCGGCTAATACAGCTGCTAATGCTTCCTGAGTGCTATTCCCAGTGCTCTGTTTGCTCTTTCTGACCACCCAAATATGTTACTGGGTGTAGGGCTGTGCCTGCTGAGGGAAAGACTCCCTGGGGTGGGGGGAAATACCATTTTGCTCACCCTCTGCCTGCACAGATACACTGCTGGGTGAGGTGTTGCCCTGCCTGGCTCCTATGGCTGGGCAGGGGCAGTGTGTACCATGGCAATGATTCTCAGGGTCAGAAGCCTACTCTGGTTCTCCCTCAATAGTCAGTGCCCCACTTGTCCCACCCTCAATTTTTGTACTTCTCCCATTTACAGCAGTGAGCTGGCAGAAAGGTTATTGCTAACAGCTTTCAAAGCCAAAGAGTCTCAGAGGAAAAGGTGAATTGAGAATGTTAAATAAGTTTGGAGACAAAATCCAAATTATGAGTTAATAGTCGCATTTTACAAGACTCGATATTTTACACAACAATTATTAAGCTTAGGCCCCCTCTACACCTGCAGGTGAAGGCATGATGGGATTTAATGCATGATCCACACAATTGTGCCTCCTGCCACATGTGCATGGCAGGAGACAAGATTGTGGGATGGTGCATTAGATCCCATTGCACCTTATTGCTTGTTCAGGGGGAGCCTGATACCAAGCTCCCCCTGCATTGTCAAGAAGCAAGTTCCCACAGCTGGAGCTCCTTCATCTGAGGGGCTTCCAGTTGTGGGGGTGCCCATGCACCTCTGGGCCTGGGGGTTCATGGCAGCCATGATTCTCCAAGTTTGGGGGTGCATGAAACCCCAAGGCCTGAAGAAACACAGCTGCCACAGTCTCCCAAGCTTGGGGGTTTCACACACCCCTGAGCCTGGGAGATCATGGCCACTGCAATCCCCGGGTCCAAGGGTTTCACATATGCCTCCTAGGCAGCCCTGCCCCCCGGATCCTGGGACCAGTGTACACCACTGTGGAACTCTAATTCTCCAGCTGCCAGGAACCAGAGTTAGTAGCTGCTGAGGCTGAGGGTCCCATCAGTTGCGGGACTCCCACCCCCAGCTGGGCATGATGCACCCCTACGGCTAGGAGCCCTGTCAGCTGATGGGGCTCCCAGCCACAGGGGAGATCCTGCTACATGTGCAAATTAAAGCTCAGTAGCAACCAGCTATAAAGCCAGTACATATTTTTGAGATCTAATTTTATAACTGGTTGCAGCTTTTTATGGTGTGATAGGTTCTTTGCATGTGTAGCTGGCCTTAAGGTCACTTGTAGAGGGGGCCTAAAATTAAGTAGAATCAATGAGAGAGAGTTCAGGTCTGGGGAGAATTCACATTTGGACAAAAACTTTGTGCCTTAGGCCATGTCTTTTGTTATTCAACTCCTCTTCAAAATGAAATTCAGTGAAAGCTCTGATCCAGATGTATTGGCTAGATATATTTCCCTGACTGTCTCCATTGTGCCACTAAGTGAAAAAGGGGATAGGAAATGATCATTGTTGGATAACTACCTACAGCTATAGGTGTCTAGCTCTTAGTCAATCACTGCTCAACCATCTCAGGTGTATGACAAACTGTGCTCCTCCCATTCTGATGTAACCCTGTTGCCACTTTACCAGTGTGATAATTTTTCTGTGGTGCTTATTTGCATTGTATGCAAGGTTGGATTATAAGGACTGTGTCTATGATCTGCATATCCTCCATTGGTATGCATAAATGAGGGAATGAAAAACTCTTTTTTGCTTGGTTTGACTAATGATATGTTTTAACTGCTTCAAACATTTTGAATATAAGAGGCCAGGGAAGTCCGGTTTGTCTGCACTGGCCCTGCCTTCTAAAATTGTAAAGTTCCTAAGGCAACTGATGCTGTAAGAGAAAGCTGAATAAATGTAGCTGAGGGGGTCAGTGCTCACCATGACTTGTGTGGAAGTCTAAGGTGAAAGGGCCCCTAGGGAAGAGAAGCCTGTGGAGAGACTTGGTGGCTATCTGTGAGTATGTAAGGGGTGAATATTGGGAGTGGGGAGAAAAACTGTTCACTAGGGTGTCCCAGGGGAGGACAAGGAACAATGGCCATAAACTGTTAGAAGATGGTTTCACATTGGATGTAAGGAAGAACTTTGTGGGAAGGGTGACCAGAATCTGGACTAGACTTTGTAAGGGGGTGGTGCAGTCCCCAACCTTGGAAGTCTTCAAGAGGAGACTGGACAGACACCTTGCTGGGATCATTTGATCTCAACAGCATTCCTGCCCAGAGCAGCAGGGTTGAACTCAATGATCTTTCAAGGTCTCTTCCAGCCCTTAATTTCTATAATTCTAACTCAGGAATCATAAGGAGTGAGACTCCAGGAGAGGAGAGGAGGCTCCAGGCTGGAGGTATTGCAGGGGGAAAATATTGCATTTCACTGTCCAACCACAAAAGGGATAAGTGCTGATCATATACAAATCCCTTTAGTGGGTTCAGTCTGAGCCCACTCTTGGTCCTTAAAGAACCAAAGTCCTTAGGGTACTAGCAGGCAGAATCCTGTACCTGCCAGATCCTGAGGAGCTGAGATTGCATCTAAAAGAACTGGGTTGCTTCTGCAACCAGAAGAGAAGCTGTGCTACCCAGCTGTGTGAAGAAGCGACAACAAGCAGCAACCCCTTCCCCAAGCAGTAGCGAGGAGAGATGATGTGCAGCTCCCCCCCCACCCCATCCCAACCCTGCAGCAGTGAGGAGCAGCACCCCAGCAGCAGAGAGGCAAGGGAAACCTTGGGCTAATTGCTACAGTAGCTAAGTGACAACCTGAACCTATTGACTGTACTGAACTGTTAGTAGTGGATTGAGCTGGGCTACTGATTATTAAGGGGTTCTTATATCAGTGTGTCCTCCCATCTCCCTTTCCGCCATTCATAAAACTCTATTATAGTTTGATATTGCTTGTGAGTGGGGAAGTTTGTTCACACTGGAGCATTAGACATAAATTATTTTCCCAGGTTTCTGGGTGAGGGCTTGAATGAAAATAATTGATTTTTGTAAAACCCCTAAGGTAAACTTGGCCCATTTGCTGCCATCTCTGGCAAAAGGGTTACACCTACATGGCACATTGACAACAATAACCAGCTGGTAAAGACCTGAATCTGGGACCAGCACAGATCAGCTGCGACAACCTGATTATTTACTCACATGTTCTTTGCATTTGGGTGGGATTAAATCCCTGCCCCTGCCCTCCTAATCCCCTTCAGGAGTAATGGAACCTGAATCAAAAAACCTGCTTCTGATTGTGTAGCTTAGATACTTTAGCAGAGAGAGTTGGTTAGCCACATTAGTCTGAAGTCAGTTTAGTTCATAAGGTGTATCTCTACAGTCTTTACTACTTGACCAATGCAAAACTTGAACCCAGTTCCTTCAGGCTGTTCAAGGCTCAGCAATCAAAAAGGTACAAATACTTCACAGCATGTTGAACTGATGGTATCTTACTGGTGTGTTCTAAATCAATAATAGACATCAAAATCATTTTCCTGAGTTGTTTTCCAGTGTTGGGCAGGTCCTTACTACAGATCAATTTATTTTGAAATGATAGGTTTGTTGTAAGTGGTAGTGCACACAAGATTTTGGAGGTTTCTCTCTCACCACTTCCCCCCCCCCCCAACCCCCTTTTTTTTACAACCAGTTTATGTCCTTTCAGTCACACTTCAATTTCTTTTGTACATCTGTGTGTGTGTTTGCTTCTTCACATAAACATTGTAGAGAATTTCTTCTGCATCTCTGTTTATTTGAATACACTGGCCCTATGAATTCTTTAGTTATTGGCCTTCAAATCTTTGTGGTGGTGTTTCTCTAAATACAGAAAATCTTTCTAAAATTATCTGCCATTCTTTTTATTTAATAAATAGCCCTTATGTTCCTTGTCGCTCCAGTTTGCTTCATAAGTAACTTGTTTGTTCTTAAATCAATTGTATATTTTATTCTCTGAAGAACGTCATAAGATGTTCAATAATGGGTAAAACATTAGGAATAATTAAGGGTGGAAAATGTATTGCCCTGTGGAAACAGTGAGTTTTATAAGAAATTGACTTTGCATAGTTATTTTAGTATTGAGGGTAGGATACACACTATTACGGAATATGTTTGCAATGAACATTACAATGCAAAATGCAATTAGTAACTCACAGTAATGCCTTACTCTATTAAGAATAAATATAGGAGCAGTGTGCGAAGCAGGCCCTATTTGATTTGGATTTGGCCCAAATCGGGGACAATGATTCGATTAGTTGATTTGGATCACTGTCCCTGATTTGATTCAGCCAAATCCGAATCTGTAGATTTGCTGCTGATTCGGAGAATCAGTGATTCGACCATAGACATGGCTTTAAATGTTTTTTCTACATACATCAAGGTACCAGGTGCGGCTCATGATTGCTGCAATGCTGGGGTGCATGGAGTGTCCCACAGGAATGCGGGGGGACCCTCCACGTGCTTGGTGGCAAGTCCAGAAGTGGACCAGAAGTACTTCTGGGTCTGCTGGAGAGCATGTAGGCCCCCCCGTGCCCCCCTGTCTTGACCATTGGCTGCAGAGGGACCTTGGGTGCCCTTCCAGACCCAGGAGGCACCAGTCACTGAGCCAGGGGGGCACGGGGATGCCTGGCATGCTTCCCAGTGGACCCGGAAGTGCTTCCGGCCCACTTCTAGGGCTGCTGCCAAGCACACTGGGGACTCTTTTCCCCCCCCCCCCCCCCCC
>NW_017729022.1:168415448-168425992 GCF_001723915.1 Gavialis gangeticus | reverse complement strand
CCATGTGCCCCAGCATCGCAGCATTCATGAGCCACCTGCTACCTAGAGGTATGTAGAAAAAACATTGAAAGCTGTGTCTGTGTCCAAATTGCCAAATCTTTCCAAATCTCTCTGAATCGATTTGGAGGGTTCTGATTTGATTCAGATTTGGAGATTCAGCCACCAAATCGGGCTAAATCTCTGCCAAATGAAATCAAGGACCAAAGCTTCACGTGGCCCTAAAATGTAGTTGCCAGTTCTTTTTGTTTAACTTGCATGACTTAAGTGTTTTACTTCTACTAAGCCCTTACTATTTGATTTGTCTGAGTTCTATAATATTGTTGTGGTTTGGAGTGCTTTCTTCCCAGTGACCTGCATCTGTGATTAATTCTTACATTCATTTTAGAAATAAAATTATCATTTTGTGACTACAGTGGCAGTCAGAAGAAACCCTCTCATCCCACTTCAAATAGTGAACTCAAGTCTTTGATGAGCTGCTTGCCCTAATAACGCATCTGTGCTGACTTCTAGTGTCTGCCAGCAGCTCTTGACACTGTTGACATGAAGGGCTTTTGACTCATCCAAATGGATTTATTCTTGAGTGGTTCCATTTTTATCATTCTGGGAGAATGCAAAGAGAAGTAAGGATAACTCTGTCTATCCAAGTATTTTCTCCTATCCTGTCACTGAGCAACCATATAAGGTCACTAGTCTGTATTCTAATATACCTGCTTTTGCTTCTCACTCATATCTGACCTAACTTGACTGGTTTAGTGAGATAAACACTGCATGTAGTTATGGTTGAAGAATATATCCTATTCTTCTAATTGGAAAAGGGTTAAGTTGAATTGCTGAGGGTTCATCTACACAAGATGTTTACTGCACAGTTGATGAATTAACTGCACAGTAAATGTCTCAGCTTCTACATGTGCACCCCTGTTAGGGCATGCAAAACTAATAAATTCCACAGCATGGTAGGACTTGTAAATATAAGTCCTACCTGCTGCAGAGTGTGTGTGTGTGTGTGTGTGTGTGCAGCAGTGCACATGTGCCCCAGCCAGCCAGTCAGCATCTTCAAGGGTGCTTCAGTGCCAGGAATGTCTGCTGGCTAGCCCCATACTGAAGCACCCTTGTACTTCAGGCAGCCCTTCCACAGCACACTGAGCCCAGTCAGAGCAGCTCTGGGCTGCCAGGCTGACCCCTTTGGGCCCCCTGCCAGCCAGGACTGCTGCAACCTGGCTCAATGTGCTGTGGTCTGGGCATGTATGTAAGCCATACACCTGGGAGCTTCCTGGGAGCAATAAACTGTGGAGCTGCCCCCTAACGGCACACATGGCACCCTGAAGCTTTGAACATGACACGGGGTTGCAAAAGAGCAGAGACATGGCATACAGTTTTATACCAATATAACTCTCTCAAATCTGGTATAGAATTGCCCTGCAAAATACCAGGGATAAAAGTGAACCAGTGTAAATTACATTGGTTTAGGTAGTAGAATTGGAGTGTTGTTACAGCTGTGATGGTCCAGGAAATGCACAGGAGGTGAAGTTTTTTTGTGAACTAGACCAACTGCATAGTTGGGAGAGCTCTTGGACAAGCTTTTGAGCATCAAGTGGCCTTCCTCAGGTGTAAGAAAGTGGCAGCCGGAGGCTGAGCTAAATATCAGAGGAAAGCCTCCAGGCAAAAAAACAAACAGTATACTAGAAGGGATGAAGGAGGATTATGAACTAGGAGTGCAGATGTGTTATACAGCTATTATGATCCAAAGGAGTGCAGTAGAATAGGCAATCTAGTAAGTGGCAGAGTGAGACCATTCAAGAAGAGAGGGTAGTTATTTGTGAAATGCAAGATTAGTAGCAGTGTTTATTAGGGTGTAGTGAGCCATGAAGCCACTGTCTGCATTAAGTCCAGGTTTTTTATTTTCTGGTAGGGTTATGAATTTCTGTTCCTAGGTGTAGGTGTCATTTGTCCAAAGATTACTCCCACAGTAGCCATTTACTCAAGGTAAACAGACCTACATCCCTGCCATCTGGTTTCAAAAAACTATATATGTCTTACTGCATATAGCTACTTCAAGTGACCTGATTATCTGACCCCTCTAGATCCTGATGTAATTTACCTTGATGTACAAAATCAATCTAAATTACAATGGTGCAAACCTGTCCTACGTCTATGACTTGATTGGACATTAGAAAGGTGAGACTGACATTCTAAGAAAAGATCTAGGATGCTAGCTGAGTAGCCTTGAAGATAGGGCTCTGAGAGTAATTAAGTAACTTGAGGTGAGGTGAGGCTTGTTAACTTCTGTATGGATAAAGTCAACCCCCAGGCAGAGGATGAGTTCTGACTCTATGCTGTATATAGACTTTGATTGGGAGGAGGATAGTAAATCATTCATTTAATCCTAACTTTCCCCCTGTGCTTTAGGGAAAAGAGTGGCCAAAAGATTCAAAATGTATTTAGCTATTGCCACTGTATTTTCTGGTGGATATTTACTTGAGTAGCCAGAATGAGTATGTCACAGGGTACCATCTCCAGGGAGGGCCGTGAAGCCCATGGAGACCACAAAAATTCCTTTACCCTGCTCTAGTTGCAGTCCACCCTTTGTACCTGTCGTATCTTGATGTTAAATGCCAGTAAAATATAGCAGGCTGCCCTGGTCTGAAGTGAATGACCACTGTGGTCAAATTCACTGTGGTGAATGACCTGTGGTCAAAGCCTTATAGGAAAACCATGTGGCTTTGCTCCACCCTGACAGCATGGCCCAAGCCTCACAGATGCCATCCTCAATGATGTCCTGTCTTTCCAAACAAAGCCCCTCCCTGGGCTACCAGACCCCTCAGTTTCTCATGTGACCTCTTCCTGGGCTGCTGGACTCTTTTGGTCCCTTGCTTGGCCCCTACTTTTGGCCTCTGGACCCTTTCAGCCTCTCTCCTTCCCAGCACCTCCTTGGGCTTCTAGACCTGTCAGGTCCCATTTACTCTCAGTCTCTCTCTGGACCTGTGGACCCATGTGGTCCTACTCTTTCCTGGCTCCTCTCTGGTCCTCTGGACCCTTCTGTTCCCACTCTCTCCCTTCCTTTTCCATCATGGTATGGTCCCTTAGCCTTCCCCTTCCATGGGGTGACCTACAAGGCAGTGAGAACTGAGGCTTTCAGGTGCCCCATATTCACCTTTCCCTCAGGTGGCCCATGCATAGCATTTCATACCCTACCACAGGCAACCCCACCACACTAACCAGCCCCAGTAGAGTGCAGTCTTGGGTCTTACCCGGGACCAATTTCTAGACCATCCTGATCTAACTATCCTGGCCCCCTCTAGGCTCCCCCGATATGCTCCTCCTGGGCTGTGGGCTTCCAGCCCTTTTCTCTGTCCTTCCTGGGCTACAGACTTCTGGGCCTCCTGGCCCCAGCTCTCTCTGACTGCTTTTCTCAAACTGTCCTTCTCAGATGGACCTGCATCAGCCGTCTTCATCCTAGGCTGCCTGCTCCCTTCCTCTATGGCTGTGGCCACATGTTGATATTTGGCCTTAGGCCCTGGCCCTGTCTTGGGCAGTTGAAATCTCCAGGCTTCCCCAACTTTTGCAATCTCTGCAGTGGTCCCTCTTGGACCTGCTGACCCCTCTTGGGCCCTGGGCCTACATGGGCCAGTTGAGATTCCATCAGTCAGTCCCCTGGCTATCTGCCCTCTCCCATCTGTGGGTGTGCCCTCTCAGGCCCCTCCCTAGATCTCTCACACTCAGCATCTCTTTCTCTGGGCTCACCCAGACCCCTTAATAGGCCCCCATACACTCAGCCCCTCTCAGGGCTCCAGACCCCACTCTGAGTTCCCAGGAACCTCCTCCACCCCCCATACTTCCTTTCCAAGCCTCCAAACTGCTTCAGATGTTATCTCTATGCTGGCACTCCAGAACTGTAGCCATGTTGTTCCATAGACATCCACCCAGCAGCCTCCCAGATACTACTGCCAGCTCTGGTCAGGGGCATGGGCTTATATTCACTCTAAGCCAAGCCTTTTGCCTAGGTCAAAGCCCTAGCCCCACCTGCATGCTGCTTCTCTTCTTAAAGTGGCAGGTATCCTACGCAGCCTGCCACAGAGCATGCTTTTATATTGCTCTGTTGCATCTTGCAGGTCAGGATTGAGGTAGTATGCTGCTGGGAGGCTGAATAAAACTATAACAAGAAACAGTTTTTGTTCCAAAGATGTCCCCATTTGAGAGACCATACACAGAACTCCCTGGCACCCCCATGCTTAAGCAAGCAGCCAAAGTTAGAGTATAATGCAGAAGTAAAATGCCAAGGTGGGAGAGAGAACATGTTTAGAGCAGAAAAGTGCCAAAAGAATAAATGGCAGAGAGGGAACCAGGGTGGAGAGGTGCTGAGAGAGTAAGGCAGGCAGAGGAGGCTTCAGCGGAAGGAGAAATTGAGGAAAATGACCACCTACTACCAGTGATTTGACTTACTGAGAAAGACAGAGTTAAACAGGTTGTCTGAGACAACTTAGAGGGGATCTGAATTGACTTTTTTAAAACTTATTTTCATTTTTGGGGAAACAAAAACTTGGCTTTCCCCCAGCCTTATTCTGCTGAAATTATTTTAGTTTTCAGTTTTCATCAGCAGAAAGGCTTGTTGCCAGCTGTAACATGAAAAGTAGACATTTGCTGTTGAAATGAACCCATTCTTTGAACAGCTGTAGGGCCCTTGGCATATGTGCAAACTGGTGAGATTGGGATCTGAAGAATTTTAAGCTGCATCCCAACCATTGCCCTGCCAGTCCCAGTTGGGTTGAAGACCTGAGTCTGGATTCAAGAATCAGCTGATTGCCAGACCTGACCCTGACAGTTCTAGGTCCAGTTTCAAATCTGGAGCTGTCCAGGCTAGGTCTGATGATCAGTCTGATTGCTGGCCGAGCCCTGGAAGAATCCAGCTGCTTTCAGGGCTTTTAGAAATCCTGGGGCATTGGTAACCTGGGATCAGGGAGCCTCTTCTTCATCCCAGGTTTCCCATGCCCCAAGACCTCTAAAAAGTACAGGTTCAGGCCACTCCCCACAACCCATAATTTTTAAGTGCTTTGTCAAAGAAGTTTGAGTTGTCTGATTCCCAGCAACTGGAGTCCCTTAGCTCCCCCTACCAGGAAACCTTGCAACCTACTTTCCAAGCAACCAATGTTTGGCTTTGGGACAGGGGTTGCCCTGTTCCTGATGCTGAGCTCTGACCGCATGTCAGTGCTGACAGCTGACTGTCAGCATCAGCCTGGGAGTGCTAGACATTCCATTTATAACACCATATAAATGAACAACAAAGTTGTTCCACATTCTTTGTGGAATAACTTTGTAGATGGTTTGTTGCTTTATGGCAGCTTAAATCAGATGAGTGTATGGCACTATTACTATTTATGGAGTGATTAACAGGTGAATTGTACCATAACTGTAACAAGTGCCAGGGCCTAAGAATAAGGAGGAATAATGGAATGAAAAGAACCTAAATGGCTCTGTGGATGTCAGAAGAGCAGTGGATGTGATGTATCTTTGCTTTAGCAAGGCTTTTGATACAGTTTCCTACAACACTGTAGCAAGCAAGGTAAGGAAGTATGGGTTGGTTGGATGAATGGGTTGATAAGGTGGATGGAAAACTGGCTGGATCGTTGGGCTCAAAGAGTAGTAATCAATGACTCAATGTTTAATTGGCAGCCAGTATCAAATGGAGTGACCCAGGGGTTGGTCCTGAGGCTGGTTTTGTTCAATATCTTCATCAAAAACCTGAAAGATGGAAGGAAGGACACCCACAGTAAGTTTGCAGATGACATGGAACTGGAGGGATAGTAGATATGCAGGATGTTAGGGCTAGGATTCAGACAGACCTCGACCCATTGGAGGATAATTGGACCAAACAAAGGCTTATGAAGTTCAAGAGGGACATGGCTAAAGTCCTGCATTTGGGATGGAATAATCCCATGAACCAGTACAGGTTGGGGGCTGACTGGCTGGGCAGCAGCAGCTCTGCAGCAAAGGATCTGGGGTTTACAGTGGACAATAAGCTGAATATGAGCCAACAGTGTGCCCTTGTTACAAAAAAGGCTAAAAGAATACTGTGCTACATTAGTAGCAACATTGCCAGCAGATTGAGGGAAGTGATTTATTCCTCTCTATTTGGCACTGGTGAGGCCACATCTGGAATACTGTCAAATTTGGGGGCCCTCCATTATAGAAAGGATATGGAAAAGTTGGAGAGAGTCCAATGGAGGGCAATGAAAATGGTTAGGGTTCTGGGGTATCTGACTTCTGAGGAGAGGCTTAGGGAACTAGGTTTATTTAATCTGGAGAAGAGAAGTCTGAGAGGGGATTTAACAGTAGTATTCAACTACCTGAACGGTGGTTACAAAGAGGATGGAGCTAGATTGTTCTCAGTGGTGGCAGATGACAGAACAAGAAGGAATGGTCTCAAGTTGCAGCAAGGGAATTTTAGATTAGATATTAGGAAAAACTTTCTCTCTAGGATGGTAGTAAAGCATTGGAACAGGTTACCCAGAGAAGTTGTAGAATCTCCATCTTGGAGGTTTTTAAGACTCAGGTACACAAAGCCTTGGCTTGGATGATCCTGGGATAGTCTTGCCTGATCCTTGGATGATCCTGTTTTGAGCAGGGCATTGGATTAGATGACCTTCTGGGATCCCTTCCAGTCCTGATTTTCTATGAGTCTATGATTTTATGATCTTACTGCCATGTTCTGGAAAGATGGCAATAAAGATGGTATAGGCCGGGGTGGGCAAATATAGCCTGTGGGTGAGATCCAGCCGACCAGATGATTTCATCCAGCCCAAAGGTGGGTGCCACCAATAAACTGTATCTTGCCCAGCCACTGGCCGCCCTTGCTGTGGTCTACATAGGACCAATCCCGCCCATTCCCTCTGGGGTAGCGCACTGTGCTCCTGCCACTGCCCCTTCCCCCTGTGGTGGGAGGGCCCTGGCCCCAGCTTACACATACAGCTTCTGGGCAAGACTGCTGCTGCCACTGCTGGCTCCCCTGGCCTCCAGCAGCTCCTCATCCTGTCTCTGCTGCAGCACTTTGGGCAGCAGGTAGGAAAGCAGTGACAAGTATGTGGGAGCTGCAGCTGGGTGGGAGCATGGGGCTGGTGCCAGGGCCAGTGGGAGCATGGAGGACAGGGCTGGCGGGAGCAGAAGCATGGCACCTGTGCCAGTGATGGGGCTGGTGGGAGCACGGGGCCAGGGCAGATGGTAGAAGTGCAGAGCCCAGATTGGGAGTTTGGGGCCCAGGTTGGCAGTAACATGGGGTCAGCCTGGCTCCATCAAATGGGGCCCCCTGCAGCTCACATGCAGCTCCCAGTGCTTGGCTGGGAGCCAAGCACAATGGAGCCAGTGGCCTGGCCCTGTTCCCTGCCTCCACGTGCAATTCGCGGGACTAGGCCTGGATAACAGGGATTGGAGCCGAGCCAGCTGGGTTCCATCGCATGGTGCTCTGTGCCTCTCCCAGCAGAGAACTGGCAGCTGCATGTGGGGACAGGCTGCTGGCTTTATCATGTGCCACTCTCAGCTGAGTCCTGAGAGCTGCATTTGAGCTGCAGGGAGCCCTATATGATGGAGCCAAGCCAGCTTAGCCCTGCTCCCTGTTGCCACCTGCAGCTCCCAGGACCCAGTTGGAGCTGCACACTGCTGGGGGGCTCTGCCTGCTGTGAGCCATGATTGCCCCAAGGGCCTGCTGCCTGCTTCTGCTGTCACCAGTGGTGAGAGCTGTTTGCCATAGGGGAGGCATGTGGGAGGCCCTCCTCCACACACCCCACTGTACCCACACACACCCCACATCCCATTATACCCACACATGTATCCACACCTCCTAACACACACTCATACACAGATACCCTTCCCCACATCCACACCCTCTCCTACACCTGCCACTAACCCTACAACCTCTCCCTCACCCCCCCACACCCGCAAACCCCCATACACACCCACACCCTCTTCCACACACCCCCTCCAAATCCCCCCATCCAATATACAAGAGTAAGACTGTATTTTGAGCTATTATGCAATAGATCTATATACGCTGCACAAACATAAATCAGGAAAAAATATTTTTGAAATACAATGAAAATATGTTATAGTACACGTTTGATTTATAATATATTAATTTTTTTTTTTCTGGTTCCAAGATGGCAAACCCTTATTTAAAAAGGAGTACTTCTGGGGGACAAGGGGAGGGAGTTCCAGTGACAAAGGTCAGCGGTTAGGGGCAGGACATCTGGTCCCAAGCTGGCGATCTGAGGCGGGGCACCTCTCAAGGGGCAGGTCTACCTTTGCAGTCCTCAACAGCTCACCAAAACTCTTTAAGTGACCCTCCATCTGAAATAATTGCCCACCCCAGTATAGGCCATAAATGTGCCTGGAGCTGCCAACACACAGCCAGGCAGGACTTACACCAAATGCTTTCCCAGAGCTCTCTGTGAACAAAAAGGATACAGTGGGGACAGCTAGTACAGCCAACAGCATTCTGTGCATGGAACAGGAACTGTCAGTGTGGGATATACACAGTACAGCACTTTAAAGGAAGTGTAGTAAGCATTGGTAATTGTGTTATCCTCAGCAGCTTTCTACCTTCCTGTTGTTCAGCTTATGTTGCAACTGTACAGCTTCTTAAAAAGATAAGAAGTGCCATAGTGGGTCAGACCAATGGTCCATCTAGCCCAGTATGCTGCCTCCAACAGTGACAGAAGTGGATTAAATAGAGGGAGAGCACTGAAGCGGATATCTCTAGAGCAACCTGCTCCCTCTTCAATACCCTACCTGGTATCCACTATGTATTGGGTTTGAGATGCCTATAGCCACTAACAGATGTATCATCCATGAATTTACCCAGCCCTTCCAGAACCTGGCGATGCAATTTGCCTCCACCACCTCAAATGACAATGAATTCTGCAGGTTAACAACATGTTACACAAAAAGTACTTTTTTCTTGTTAGTTTTAAACTGGTCACCTATTAAGTTCAACAGGTGCCCCTTAGTTCCAGTATTCTGGGATGTGGTGAACAATAGTTCCCTGTTCACTTGGTCCATATCCCTTGTGATTGTATAGATCTCTATTATATTCCCCCCTCAGTCTTCTCCTTTCCAAACTGAAGAGCCCTAGCCCTTTTAGTCTTTTCTGGAATGGCAATTGCTCCAGGCCCATTCAGGCTGTCTTTGCTCAGCTATCACAACTACTCAGACCTAGATGCACAGTGTGGCCTTTATTACAGGCCCTTTAACTTGCAGTTTGGCCTGTTCCTTGGTATTACACTTAACTGCAGTGGTAACTGATGCATCACACACCCTTACTCCAGGACATGGAAGGCTTGTCTGGAGATCAGCACATGTCCCAGTTAGAGGATTTTTTTTCCCTTTTCTGTGGGAAAACATAGTGTTTATCCCTGCCAAAGGACATAATTTATGCTTTTACTTAATTTTCGTCCCAGGAGGAAACTTGTGGGCCTTGCAGCTTTTTTATTGCGTATCAGTGGGAAGCCCTCAGTCCTATATAAAATAAATATTCAGGGAAAATGTGTTTTGTGTACCACAGTGACCTGTCTCTCTCAGTGATGTGGGCCCTTGGGGTGAAGCTGAGACTATTAAATTGACTTTGTTTCAGACTGCAGGAGGGCTGAGAGGAGAGAGTGTAATGGATTCCTTGAATCGTGCTAGCCCCACCTCTTTTGTTTAGAAAAATAAACTAGGCTGTGGAAATACTTTGCTGATCACAAAATCTACTGGCAAAATTATTGTGTTCTTTATTTTGTACAAAAGGGAAAACAAAAGCTGGCAAGAATTGATGTTGTGGGTGTTGATGTCATCTTTAATAAAAGGAAAAACCTTTGCACCCATCAGCATCTAAACTGATAGAACAATCACAGCCATTTTCATGGAAGTTGGTTGATGAAATCTGGAGTGATTCTTACTAATTCCTTTGAAGTGTACTAAGGTAACAAGTTCAGCCTGTAGCAAGGAGGATTGTTTTACAAGGTGGAGAAAGAGAAATCAGACAGCAAGAGAGCAGATTACAACAAAAGTGGGGGGGGAGGGGTGTTATAAGATTACAGGAAAGAGCAAATCTTTTTAAGAAATCAGGGTGATAAAGGGGGGCAAAATAGCAAAATGGAAGAGTGATAAGGAAGAGGGGATGAGAATGGAATGAGTGGATTAGGAAAAGGGAAAGTGAGAAGAGAAAATGAAACAGAAAGGAAGAGGCAAGAAAAGAGCAAGACACAATTGTGTGCGAATAAGGAAAAAGAGAATTGGAGGCACTAAGCAAGACACAAGAAGTGAGCACATTAGATTGCCAGCTAGCATGAGGAGGTACACTGGAATGGACTTCCTGTACACATCATGCGTTTCTTCTCCTGTGAAATTAAAAATGGGACCCTCTGGGTGTCATGCAGCAGTTTTAATCTTTTCCAGTTACATGAAATGGTAGGATCCACAGCCACTATCAGCTTCTTCCATTTCAGCAGCCTCCCTGTCATTCCTACATACAATCCTAAGGTTGCTGGGAAGTGAGAAGAAAGAACATCTGGGTCTGG
>NW_017729022.1:168407213-168414704 GCF_001723915.1 Gavialis gangeticus | reverse complement strand
CCCCCCCCCCCCCCCCCGAAGAAGAATGATGTTCTTTGTATCCCAAGCTGCAAAGGGGGAAAAGACTGAGGGTACCATCCACTGAAATCAGTAGAAACACCCTAATTGTCTTCAATGGACTCTGGGTCGGCACTAAGGCACTGTTACACATGCTCCATGGGAATGGGAGGACATTCTAATTAGAGCACCACAGTGTCTTGTGTATTAGTGACCTTGTGCTTCAAAATGGTGGTGGGGGCACTTGAAGTAAAGCTCGTTCAATAAGCTCATGAGCTCTCTCACTGTCTTCCTCCTGGCCCCACTTATTTCCCCTTCTGGCCAGCAAGAAAAGGAAAGCTGGAGGGTGGCCTGGGCAATACCCAACCTGTGTCTTGATAACTGTGCTAGGAAGTAACAAATGCTTACTTCTGGGTTAGAGGGACATTCTGGGTGAGGAGGATCTAGAACTTGAGTCTCCCACTCATTGGGCAAGAATCACTGGACAGGAGAAGTATTGTCGGCATCCTCTGCCATCAAATATCCACTAGTTGTGGCTTTTCTGTGACTACAGTTTCAGAACTGATCCAGTATTATGCATATGCTTGGGTGATTCCATTCCACCCAGCATACTCAGTAGGAAAACAATGGCAAATGTAGCTATAAGTAATCTGAACTGTGTGTAAGTGTCAGTGCCAAAAATTGTAGCTAAGACTCATTTAGGTTTGTAAAGGTGAACTAGGACTTAGCCTTTTTGGCTAGGAACAGAGGTTACACATAAACCAGTTTAAGTGATCAAAAACTGGTTTAAACCTGTAACAGAAGAGAAGTTCAGTGCAATTAAACTGCTTTCAAAATGGCTGAAACTGATTTAAAATAAACCTGGTTTGATGTAGACTTAACTGATTTAGATCAAACTGGTTTATGGAACTTCTGTCCCAGATCCCTTCCTTGTTCAAGTTAACTCATAGTCCCCCAGCATCCCATTATGCTTGTTCTGGAATCCCTCCCCCCCACCCCCCTCAGCTATTAGCATGGGCCACTGTAGGGTCTGGCTGCCTTTCCTGTTTGGAAAGTGAACATCAGTTCACTTGCTTATTGGTTCAATATATGCAATTTTTAAAAACCTGCAAAGATCGAATCAATTCAGCCTCAAGCTTTTTGACTGTCTGTATTTAGCTGTAATCAGTAGGGCTGTGTGAAGCTTCAGCCACTGATTTGATTCAGCAGAGATTCGCCCCAACTTGATGACTGAATCTCCAAATCCTAATTGAATTGGGAGACCCTTTAATCCCTCCAAATTGAATTGGAACCCCCCGAACCAATTTGGAGAGATCTGGAAAGATTTGGTGATTCAGACGTAGACATGGCTTTAAATGTCTTTTTTCTACATACTGCAAGGTAGTAGGCGGCTCATGGATGCTGGGGTCCCCAGCACACTCAGTAGCAGACCCAGAAGTGGACCAGAAGCACTTCTGGTCCACTTCTTGGTCTGCTGGGGAGCATGTGCCCCACCCCTCGACTCAGCAACTGGTGGCTCCTGGGTCTGGGGGGGTACCCAGGGTCCCCCCCATGGCAAATCACCTTGTTGCTTACATAAACAGTTGAATCTTCTTCTTCCATCTCTATGCCATTCTCTCACCATTCACCCTTTTACACACACTCATACATCAAGGCTATGCAAAGTTCATTCACTTATGTCAAGCAGAAGGATACAAAATGGAGTTTTCAAGTTGCTTACAGGACAAGACTAATATGGTTACATTTCACTATTATTACACTCTATGTTAACATCAGCTACGTTAGTTCAGTTCATGCTACACCCTACCTCATTTATCAGGAGTTGGTGGGTGCGGCATGCAAAGTAGGGGGTGCAGTATGCTTCAGGATAGTGCTCTGTAGTGCAGCTCAGAGACAGTGTGGACATGCCCTAAGAAAGCAGGCAACTGAGCACCAGGAGAAAGAAAGAATGCTAAAACCACCACTCATGACCTTCTGTAGCTCAGTGGAGGAGTTCAATACAGAGGGAGGAGACAGACCTTTCAATTGCAGAAAACATCTCTTTTGCTATTAGGATTATTAAAAGACACAGCGGCGTGTATCATTATCCAAGGCTGGGGTTCCCAAGCAACTGGAAACAAAATAGCTGTGTTTTTTGAGAAAAAAATGGTGGCGTTAAAATCTAAGTAACTAACCAGAGTGCTAGCTTCTTCCAGCCGGCTTTCATTTCTGCAACTTCAGCAACTCACCAGAAAAAGAAAGTGGAATATTTTTTGTTTGCTTTTTTTGAGCAAAGAACAGCTCCCCTTCACATGCTTTGAGACCCCTTCAAGGACTGACTATAGCCCTCAGGGGTGTAGTGAAGGGTTTGCAATACATGTGCAGGCAAAAAGGCCTTTTGTAAATGACAAAAATGTGGAATGTGCTTGTACGTGTGTTATGCCCTTTTCTGTGAATTGCTTTGGAAAAGGCTGGGTTCAAAAGGTTTGCCTTAAATGTTCAGGCTTGAACTTCTCCATGGAATTATTGATTTGGTTTCAAGTGCTATGGTCCAAATCCTACTTTTCAATGAATAGATTTAATAGATGACTTTACACTGGGAAAAGTAAATGTTTTATACATTACATGATGCAAAGATGTAGAGAATATGCAACAGTATATGTATTAAACTGAGATTAACTGATCATTCCATGTATTGCTTTAGTCACATATGAACATTGTACTTTTGGAGCATAAAAATCATTTGGATCTTTCCAGTTCCACTGTGCAGCAGCAGAACTGGTGGACCACTTTGATGGCTGCCAGATTATTTGGGCCACATGGAGTGGGTTTTGCTGACTAGTTATAGATCTGGCTAACGTACATGGCCAGGTTATTAGGTGGCTAGCAAAAAGATGCAATTGGTTCTTGGACAAGAGGAAATTTCTCACAAAAACCCTGCTTTTTGTCAAAAGTTTTGATTTTCTGATCACACAAAACCCCACAGCTTTTGCTTTGGAAATGCTGCTGCTGTGGTTCATGGGAATTGCAGTTTTGTTGTTTCACCAGGACCAAGTTTCCAACTGGATTACATCAACAAAGCACACCATGACCAGGGACTTCTCCAATGTACTTCTGCCTCCTCATACTGCATCATATCCCAACCAGGAGGCCTGCTTTCAAGCATGAGGCACCACAGCAACTCAGGCAGACACTAATTAATTTTAAAGTGATCTCAGATGCCACATTTAGATTTAGTTTCTTAACCTGAAAGATTTTGATTCTGCTTACCCTGAAATGAAATATTTCAATTTTTCTGGATGAAAATTTCACCTTTTCAGAAACAAAATGCTACTTTCCTGGCTAGATCCAGAATGCAGAAAGCTGGATAGTTGGAGATGTAGAAAAAATAGGATGCACCTGGGTTAGTTTTCCTGGTTTTAAGCTTTGCAAAACTTCAAATAATATGAAGTTTATTCATCACTCAGAAATAGCATCCCCCCCATGGGTCTTAATATAAGCAGTCAGTAAAAGAAAGATTGCTAAACTAGGTCCATTAGTAATGTACAGGCAAGAAGGGTCATGCAGTATAAGGTGACACCACACACTGCACTCTGCACTGTAAGGTAGCAGCATGGGGGAGGAGGATTTCACCCTGGGAGATCCCTGGGTCAAAAAATCCTGTGCAAACCCGTCCTCCCCCTGAATGGAGCAGCACATGCAGGGGCAGTGTGTGCCACCAAAAACCGGAGCCTGGCTGGCCAGAGCCACGCTCCAGCTGTCAGCCAGGCTCCGAACAGCAAAATTGCCACTGCTGTAGCCCCAGGCAAGGCTGCTGAGGCCAGCCCAGTGCTGGCCCCAGCTTCTCCTACCCACCTAAGGTAACTTGCCACATGCCCAAGGTTATGTGGCACGAGACATGCTTTTGCTTTTTGTCCCTGAGAAAATGAACATCCACTCTTGTGTGGACATGGCCCTAGGACTCTAATGCAAATGTCACTTCTTATGCAGTTATGTACTGCTGAATGGAATGTTTAAATATATTGCAAATTGAGTCACTTAACCAAGAATCAACAACCAAATGTCTCAAATAGAATTCTCTAAAAATTACACACTATATACTGTAAGAGATTCATGTTTAAAACTGACCTGAGGAATCTGCAATTTGAAAGCCTGGTAACATGGCAGACAAGTTCCTCCTATCCTAGTTCAGCTTGGCCTACCAGAATGTTCAGTGGATAGTGATCGTGGTAAGAGTATGTTTCCATGGTTATGCAATTTGCAAAGTCCCTTCTCTTTTAGTTTTCCTTTTCTCCAACATTGTTTTTCATTTTTCATTTTAAAATATACTTAACATGTTGTGTGCGGTATAATGGTTCATTAGTATAGGGCTAATAATGGTTAAGAGGGTGTTTATACTGTTGTATTTGCTTGGTTTTTAAGCAAACGTCTGTGGAGCCACATGCCTATGCTTGTCTGGATGTGGCCCTAGAGGCCATTAGGCCATTGATAGTGGGCAAAATGTGTTTGGACCAGAGTCAGGTGTTCAGTTCTTACACAGTGAACAAGCAAATAAGAGTCTGCAAATTACAGCCCACCTTCATAAATTCTAGAACATAAAGTGTGTACCTGATGGGTGAATCCCAGATTATTTTTCTGCAAGAAGGTAATTACCTGTTTTTAAGATGGGCTAAGTGACCATTGTGCCAAAAGTCTGAATTCTTATCCAGGTTGCTTCACCTTCAGACATGGATGATCTTTCTCTTTGACATCCATCACTAGATGGTCACACAGAGATGTCTTTGCTCAGTTCATAGGTAAACTCTGTAGCCATGCCTTCCACCTGTTCTGCCTGCTTAGCAGCCTTCTAGGAAGAGATGTGCTGCCTGTAGGGCACTTCTTTACATTCGGTACCAATGTGAGGCTAGTCTGGTTGCTGAACAATTACAGCTTGGTTAAGGAGTTTGAGGTAGAAAGTACTTTTGCAGTCATATCTTGCTCTCAAACACTTTCTCTCTGATTCTGAGTAGTCATGCCAGAAAGAACTTCCTGAAGTGCTCCCTTTCTTCTTGGGAAGAATTCCCCACTTTGTATAATACCCTATATCCCAAATTTTGCCTTAGAGAATGTACTTGCCCCATGTTCCCCTCTCTGTGGGCGCGTCTACTCATAAATTTACTGTGCAGTAACTTACTGCGCAGTACCTTACTCTGCAGCAAGTGGTTTTAGGCTGGCATCTACATGTGTAGCCGTTAAAGTGCAGTAACGCTGTGTGTGGACGGACCTGGGACTTAAATTAGTCCCAAGTTAGTCCACACACAGTGTTACTGTGCAGTAAGGCATCTACACGTGTGTTACTGTGCAGTAACTAATTGGGTGTAAATTTGATACCTGTATGATGCAGGTATCCCCCAGTTGGCATAAATCACCACGTGTAGATGCATGTCCATACTGCCCAGTAATTTCCAGTTACTGCGCAGTAACCTAAATTACTGCACTGTAAATGTGCATGTGTAGACATACCCTGTGTTCCCTTAACAGAGTAAGATACTTTGTAGGCTCCCCCAGAGTGCCTAATTGAACAGGAGTGATGCTTTCTCAGTCTTTGTATTGAGTATCCTGATATGAAAAAAGAAGGAATAATATTTGCCTATAACTAGCATAGGAAAGAGATGCGGTACCTCATATGCCACTATTATCTTATCTTATCCATTTTTAAGCATGACTTTCTATTGACTCCATTGAGGAATTCCATTTGAGAGAGGATGGCCAGAATGTGTACATGAGAGAGACAGTAAAACAAGCATTTCTATGAAACAAAATTAGAAATAGTTAGTTTTGCAAAAGAAACTATGACTCTCCTTTGAAAAGTTTTTTATCAGCAACATAAACACATGAATCAATATTTCATTTAGGGACATAGGACTATAGAACTGGAAGTGACCTCCTCCTGGGCCCTGGAATCCAGTCCCCCTGTGTTTGCAGTCACTTGTTAATGAAAGGAATTACACTTCATTGTCCTTTGCACAGGAACTATAAACGTTTTAATGGATCACATGAAAGTTGTTATTATATTTCATTAGCACAACATGATTCTCTTATTTGTATCCTTGCTTAGACATGAGATATTTTCTATTGGGGTAGTGATTTCGGATAGATTGTCTACAGAGACTCACCCCTACAATGTAGGTTATGTCAATACAGGATTCCAGAAAGTAATGTCACCGAAACATGAAATTAATTCTGTGCCTTACTAGTTCTGCCAAAACAGCAGTCAGGACTTTAAAGAGTTTCATAAGCATACAGCAAACTTTTGTGAATGGAAATTTTAATTTTCCTCATAGGACTTCTCCTTTTCACTTAGATCAGTGAAGAATATCAAACCAATATGCTTCTGTGATATTTCATGTCCAGAAAGTCAGTATTTCTGCATACATAGAGACCCCCATAATCTATCTCTTTGCTGTGCAAATGACAATCTAATGCTTGTTAGAGGTTGGAGGAGGAAGCAGAGATTAAAATATGAAGTTACAGAACAAGGAGTTGGGATTGAGATTATGGAATGCTTGAGGTAAAGATTGAATCGAGTTGAACACAATTGGCCAGATTCTCCCATTATGGTTTTTTTGTACTGTTTGAGTCATAAGGCCACTCTAATCCAATACAAATTTGTAACAGTGAGTTTCCCTTGTTCATAGGAAATCTGATGAAAGCAATTTACCTGATCCAGGTCTGCCTCTTAGGCCTCTACACCTTCCACACAAGACATGTAGAGAAAGCAGGGGCCACTGCCATAGTGAAGTTAGGATATCAGCATGACAGAGCTCTGATGCAGCTGGTGCCATACTCAAAATCATTGAGCTAACCAACTCCCTAATGCTCACCCTATATTTTATGTAGGAGGAGATGCTAGCCAGACCCTTTTGAAGAGTTCTAGAGAAGAGATGAGATGCTTGTAGTTGACATTCCTGTTCTTTTGTGATTGGTTGGGGAAAGAAAGGAAAGCAGATCAAATACTTATTACCGTAATGACACAAAAACTGAACAATGTGAGGTATTATTGTTGCCAATAAAGCTAGTAGTATAAATGAGAAAGCATCGATCACTGGGGGAAAGGTGATAGAAGAAAGAGAATAAGAGAAGACCTTAAACAGAATGCTGAACTTTGACAAAAGAAAGGTGCAAAGAATCCTGTGGGGGAAGGACAAGGAGAAGGCCTATTAGCAAAGATGAATTGCCTGATATAAAGAAAAGGAAGTGAGAGAAAGTAGGCCTAACCCCAGAGAAGGAAAATGACTTGGCAACAGAAAAAGGACAGAGAGCTCAAAGATGATCATTAGATAGACTAACAATAGATTTGCTAGTTCATTTAACATAGTCCATCTCCTATATATGAGGAATTAGTACCTACAGTATATTTTCCAAGCAGTGAAAAACTGCAGCCAAAGATACAATGGGATGCTTACAATCTTGGATGCAGAGTGAAAAAAAAGAAAAGATCCAACAACAGAGAAAACAGAGAGCAAATATGACAGC
>NW_017729022.1:168401660-168402213 GCF_001723915.1 Gavialis gangeticus | reverse complement strand
ACAATAGATTTGCTAGTTCATTTAACATAGTCCATCTCCTATATATGAGGAATTAGTACCTACAGTATATTTTCCAAGCAGTGAAAAACTGCAGCCAAAGATACAATGGGATGCTTACAATCTTGGATGCAGAGTGAAAAAAAAGAAAAGATCCAACAACAGAGAAAACAGAGAGCAAACATGACAGCTAACTGCTGGCTTATTCAGCTCTAGCCAAGATCATCTCTCATTTAGCCAGCTGCCAAGCCACCTTCTTCCTCTACTCCTAGGCTCTTCTACTAGCTTTCCTATTTACAGCAAGGTGCCATCCTGAAATAAGGCCCCTCATGACATAGCATGGCCCAGCAGACAAGCCACCTGTCAGTTCCCTCCACATTCTTCCGCTAACTTATACTGGGAATGTTCAACTCCCATGGAGTGATGTTATTTGATCCCTAGGAGTCCCCAAGGGTCTGAAAATTTGGCAGCAAGGGAGCAGTGGCAGCAATTGCCACTTCCCTACTGCATAATTTATGGAGCTGTGGGGACCCCACTGGTGGGTTAGTGTGCTGGA
>NW_017729022.1:168379448-168396660 GCF_001723915.1 Gavialis gangeticus | reverse complement strand
CTTCCCTACTGCATAATTTATGGAGCTGTGGGGACCCCACTGGTGGGTTAGTGTGCCGGATCAGTGTGCAGACGTGGACTGGGGCCGATTTGGGCACATAGGGGCTGGCTGGAGGCTGTGTGGGGCCTGTTCCTACAATGCCAGGCTGAGCAGAGGCACCATGGGACACAGATCTGATGGCATGAAGCCCCAGGGAAGCAGTGAGGAGCTGAGGGAAGTGGTGCAGGCAGCATGGAGCTGAGGGAGGCAGCACAGAGTAAATTGGGCAGCATGGGCAGTGCAGAGGCAAAGGAGGTGGTATGGGAAGTGCAGAACCCCAGGGAGATGGTACAGAGACCCAATTGTGATGCATGGGATCAAATCTAGTCCACAGACAGGCTCTGGGCCACTGTGCTTAAAGGTTGAGCACCCCTGCCTTAGACAAAGCCCGGAGAATTTAAGGTTGCATTTGTCTTTCTAAAATCTGGGCTTAAAAAGGACATCTACTCAGCCTTCACAGCTGGATCAATAACCTTGGTTCAGGGTCCTCAATCTGTGAGATTGTTCTCAACTTTCCAGTCCTGCTGTATAATTCCTACTCCCTGCTCAGACCCTCCATGTCTGAGCGAGGGAGAATCATTGAGCATAGTTCTCCTTCCTGTCTCTAAAGCAACAGCATCTAGTACAGGGGTAGGCAACCCTCAGCACAGGTGCCAGAGTGTGGCACATGAAGGCATTTTGCTTGGCACGCGCACTTTGAGGTGGAAGGCAGGAAGGGGGCTGCGGCTGCTGCCACAACAAGGATCAGGCCCCTTGCTGCTCCCCCACCATCCGCCCCGGCATGGCAACATCTTACAAGCTGAATTTGCGGGTGTTTTCGGCACACTGTCCAAAACCATTGCTGACCCCTGGTCTAGTATCTCCCGGAGTCAGATAACAGCTGTATGAGCAACTCCCATAACCCCTAAAGGGAACAAGCCACCCTGTAACATTGCCTTTCTCTAGGAGCATTAGATCTGAGCAAATAAAACTTTTCACACACGCAACATCTTTTCCCCCCAAATGAGCCCCTAGACTAAAGTGGCGAGTGTGTTTTAAGTGGAGAAATTGCTTTCTTCTCTGGGAAAGGAGCAACCCTGCAGCCTGATGCTGACACCCGGACATCCCCCTGAGCCTACTACCTGTCCAGGCCTGCTCTGCCCTGGCTCCAACTTCTGCGATCTCGGGCACGTGTGCAGACGCTGTGCCTGGGAGCAGCTGACTCCAGTGCAAATCATACCAGAGTTTATCACATCACTTTAATAGTACGTGCAGATGCACCCATGGAGCACTGTAGCTTGTGCCTGAAACAGCAAGTGAGCTGTTGGTAGTCTTGTGATGAGGCTTGTTTTCCTCATTTTCCACCAAACGTCTTGTTGCAAATCTCAGACTTGCCTCTTGAGACATGTAGGGCACATCTACACATGCCCCCCATGGTGCAGTTGTTACTGTGCTGTCATTTAGTACTTGCTTTAGGAAGTACTAAGTGATGGGGCAGTAACAGCTGTTACAGCACTGTCCCAGCAGTGCACAGTTATTTTAGCAGCTACATTGCTGTAGCGACATGCTATAATGAGGTAGTTCATCCTTACGTCAACACAGTATTGGCATCACAGTTTGTGCCCTCTGATGCTACGTTGCTGTAGCAATGAGCTATGTCACCATAGTGTGTCACTACAGCGACATAGTATTTCGTGTAGACACGCCCGTAATGCCCTTCGAAAGCCCAGTGCAATACAGGTCAAAATTTCCATGACATTTTTCTGTGAAGAAGTTTCTTGTTTTTCTTTACCAAAATATCAAAATGCCTTGGCAACTCTAACTCCTCATTCTTTTAAGAGCTAGTAATCTTTCTCAATTTTAGGATGGTTTCACAGAGAATTATGTCCCAGACTATCATGTTCTATCACGCAATTAGTAATATTACGATAGTTTGCACCGTCTTAAAATTATCTGGCATTGACTTTACTTGGAGATCAGAGTATTTGGACCAATGCTTTAGATTGGGCAGAGCAAGCCTTACTTTTGTAGGTTGCTTGAATTTTTGTTTTATAGATAGCATAAATATGATCTTCAATTAAGCATGTAGGAAAAGGTTAGGCAAAGACTTGTATGATAGAATGCCAGATGATAGGATGGTTTAGATAAGGATGATTCTGCCTTGAACAGGGAATTGGACTAAATGACCCACTGAGGACCCTTCCAGTCCTACTTTTCTAAGAGTCGATGATATTTGAGGAACCACTTAAGTTGTTGCAGCTTTATATTCAGCAGACTACACAATTCTTCATGAATCAAAAGCGAATGGTACCTTTAATCTTTATCTGGAAACCTTGTTAAAAAAAAGAGAGGGGAAACTACTGTGAAAATCAAGTGTCACTGTCTACGTATGAGAGATCACTACATTCCTTTTTCAGGAGCCAGAGCTTAACAATGCTGTAGGAGAAAAAAAAAGAATCTATATGACAAATCTTGTAGTACAAGTTTTTGTGGTTAACCGAGAAACATGCCATGAGTCAAGCCTTTGGAAAGAGTTTAGTAATTAAAGACAAATGCTATGACATAATCATTTACATGCAGCAGAAAGATTTTTAGATTAAATCTGGCCTGACCCATTGCTCAGCAAGTGTTATCTGTGATTCTTGAAAGTCATTCATTTATTTACCTTCTAATTTGGCCCACATGTTTTATTAAAAACAAAAGCCTACATTTCTCCGAGGAACTAATTCCAGTCCAATTCAAGTTAATGAGTTTGTTTGAGTTCAGGAATGGACCTGCTCCAACAGGTACAGTATGGAGATACCCATAAAACAACAGAGAACCTTTCAGATCTAAAATGACTCCTTTGGAAACTTAGGCTCTGTCAAATAAAATTTCCTATTTTTCCAAGGGAACTTAGTTCTTGTGAAATATTCTTGATTGACAGCACTGTAGACAGAGCTCTTGTACTTAATGCAACATCTGTAGCACACTTCAGCTACATGGGCAGCTTGAAATTCATTCTTACAGAGACCCTGTGCCAGGCCCCACTTATTAGACTGGGGTAAAGAGGAAAGGTGGTGTAGAAGCCAACTATTCTGGCTCTGTGTATGTGGGGACTCTAATATAGCAGAGGAAATCCTGATGTTTTGCAATCCTTTAGAGCAGTAGTCTCCAATCTTTTTAAGTAGGAGATCACCTTTGGCATTTGAAAGCAACCCAAGATCTACTGTGTACCACCACCACCCCTCCATCCCCCAACCCAGCAGGTAAGTCTGTGGGGAGGGAAGATCGAGGCAGAGGGAGAAAAAAATATTTGGGGGTGCACCTTCCCAGCAGGTAAGTCCCACTGGCCAGGGCCCCACTCAACTTACCCCTGCTTCTGCCCCTGTGGCACTGTCCCTCATTGCAGGGGTCTAGCCCCCACTCCTTCCCTCCCCCATGGACTGACCTGGTGGGCTGGGGTGTGCACATACATGCACGTGGGCATTCAGCCCCTCACCCCAGCCTCAGATTGACTCCAAGGGCTCTCAGATCTTCCACAAGAGACTCCAAGATCTACTGGTGGATCAAGATCCACTGGTTGGTGACCACTGCTTTTAGAGCTTGGAAAATGGTCCCTTGTTATATGCCTATAGAAACACAAATGTTTCCTGTGGCTGTACCTACACATGTTACAGGATTTTCCTAAAATGCAAGGCCTGGGCTGAATGGGGGTAGCATTCATAGCCAGTTTTCAAGTGGTTTCTTTTCTCTTGTCCAGTTAGAGAGAGTTGATCTGCACCTCAAACAGATGGAACGAGGCAGGCAGTAAGCATAGCAGTAGCTTCTCTTGCACACAGTGTTGATGAAAGGAAAGGAGAATATATAGAGAAAATACTTAGACCTAGAATAATTTCTGGTTTAGAAAGTTTTGGTTTGCCTGACTCCCTTCCTCCTTTCCTTTTATTTTTTTTAATCATTGGAACAAAGGGTTGTATGCTAGGGGAAGGGTAAAGGTTAAAAAAAAGACAAACAAAAGAAAATGGAAACAAATGACTTTTTAGGACTTTTCCAGGAAAAAAAACAGGTTTTTTTAAAAATCTCTATTGAGAAGGCCAGAAAGATTTAATGTGAAAAATTTCAGTCAGCTCGATTTTCCACACCATACACAAGCTACAAAATCTGAGTATAAGTTTGGCAGCGCTTCCTTCTGTGTTTCTCTCTGCATGCTGATCCCAGGTGCTATATATTCAGTGATGGCAAACTACTGCAGTCACATATCTCAGCTTCCCAAATCTCTGGATCACACTGCAGCATGGTAGAATATGTCCTTTCCTGAAGCTGAAAAAATGAACCTAGTACAACAGTGGTGCTCCATGGGCCAGGTCCAGCCCATAGAGCTATGTCATCTGTCCCACAGGGCATCCAGCAGGCCAAGAAATTTTGCAGCAGGGGGGTGGTGGGAGCATTAACTGGTGCTAATCTGCACATGGGGTCAGGCTTGTCTGCAACCAGATCTGGCATGCAGGATAGGACCGACCATGTGTGAGATCAGGCTAGCATGCATCCAGATCTGGTATGCAGGATCAAGCTGACAGGTTTCGGCATGTGGGATTAGGCCAGGATCACCCACAAATCAGCCCTGTACCATTAATTTGGCCCATGGGCGCTGGTAGTTTAGCACCACTGTAGCAGAGTATTGCATGCAGCTATTAGGAGGAAAAGGTAGACTTTATTTTAGATGAATATGTATATGTAAAAGAAACATTTAAGGGAAGATTTACTGACACAACTTTCCACCTCCATTAACACTCTAATCCTGAAAGGAACACAGGCAGATTCCACTGGCTTCTTCACATGCATCAGAACCCACCTGCACAGACTCGTGACATGATGGGGCCACAGTAATCAACATCAAGGATACTACTGACCCTACCATGATTCAGGCATGCCAGTGTTTAAAACAATGTAATCATATTACCTCTAGTTGTCTTTGACTTTCCAGTCCAAATAACAGCTTAACTGGGACAGAACTGAGAGAAGGTTTTGTGATGTATCTTAATGGCAACTGAAGGCCTGATATTCTGCTGACTCCTGTGCCTGCATAAAGCTCTATTGACATCAGTAGGTCTCTTGCAGGATCCACCTGCATTAACTACTTACAGAATTGGGGTAGCTGTGTGTAATTCTCACCAAGGCCAATGGAAGCGTCATATCCAGAGGATCATGGACTTGAGGCCTAAATATTTATAAGTGGCATTAAAATGATAACAATATAAACTAATATTTTGCAGAATTTGTTTTTCACTTTGTCAAGTGTCTGCAGAGGAAATAGATAAATGGAGTAGAACTGGTTTCTTGGTTTGCTTTTTTAAAAAAGAAAGTATTTTCTTAGGAGAGGTGAAATCTGATTCAAGGATGCATTTACCATTAGTAAGTGCTTGG
This sequence comes from Gavialis gangeticus, assembly GCF_001723915.1. NCBI lineage: Eukaryota > Metazoa > Chordata > Crocodylia > Gavialidae > Gavialis > Gavialis gangeticus. The sequence continues at coordinate 168,391,236 of NW_017729022.1, read as the reverse complement.
CACTGGCATTCAAAACAGTTCCCTTTTATCTATGGCAGCTTTTACCTTAGCCGAAGCCTAACAAAACCAAGTTTTATAAGCTCATGAATGCTAACTGACACCATGGAGATGATACCCCCTGGTTTAACTTTTTAGTACAGATAACTACAGTTCACAGGTTTATTCTAAAACTGACTGTCAAAGCTTGGCTATCTCTTGACATGTTTTATCCTTTTATGAGGGTGAATCCAGAGTGCATTGGGTAATGCATAATAAAATTAGTTCTGGAAAAAAAAAAGAGGAAAAAAAATGATAAGCAAAGTAAAATAAGCTCAAATGACTTCACTGTTTAGTAATGACTCCTACCAAATAACTGCATTGTAGTTTTATCTTTCCAACCAAGATTGTGTTAATGCTCTAAAATTAAATCTCTTGTGAAAGTTATCTGGAATTTCTCAACAAGTTTTAAAGGGGTTTATTTTTTCATCAGAGGTCATGCCTCAAGAATTTGTAGGAATTCCGCCTGGAAAGTAATAATCAGTGGAAACTGGCAGTCAAAGCTAATTTATATTACTCTTCCAGATAAAAATTCCTTCCGTCTTAGACCTGCATTTCAAAAAAGATTATTATCACTCTTGAGAGAATACATCAGTGAAAAAAGAGAAGGAATGACTTAAGAGAAGTCTCTCTTGCATCTGTAGATTGGTGTTTTATGGTAGGTTTTGTTTTTTTATAATCCTTCCTTCTGAAATGCCTGAAGGACGGACTCATAAGGACAGGGAAGGGAGCAGCAGAGGTGTGTGAGAGGAGGAACCAAAGCAAACTTTAGCAATCAGTTATCAAGTAATTTCGCAGGGATTTCAGAGGTAAGTGACTTTGGAGCAAGGCAGCGCTTTTACTAAAAACAGTATCTAGAACCTCTTTTCTTAAGTCTTTCTATTCACGCTTTTATACCGAATCCATCACTGGGATCTCTGACTTCCTTTCAAGATTTATTTTAAAAGCTGGTTGTGGGAAAAGAAAAATTTAGCCATGCCCCCATCAAGCACAGCTTGTTTCAAAACTAATATCCTTCAGTGCCTCTCAAAAGAGCAGCTGGCACTGGACATTTAAGCCACCTTCAACACTTACACACCACAAGTTTTCTGGGGTGAGAGCTAGAATAGTGGAGCTGGAGGTGCACTTGTGCAATGGCTCTTGGCCCTAATTCCTTCTGTGAGGGGAAGGGGGAAGAAAAGAAGGTTGTACCGATAAGGGCAAACTTGATGAAGGATCTCTGCAGGGTATAGAGCCCCTTAAAATCAACACTAGATGATTATCAATGTGCCTTTACCTAACGCTGGTCTAATCAGGATCAAATCCTGCTTATCTTACTATCCCAAGATCCTGTGGACTTCAGTGGGAGTTTGGCAAGAATGAGATGAGCAAGGTTTGGCTCTCATTCAGTAGTACTGGTCCTCAGAAGAACAGAGAGGAGGAGCACAAAAGCCTGTGGTTGGCTTCATGCCACAACACTGTACCTGCAACCAACAGCCACACGTACCAGTTCAAGCAATTCACTTATAGAAAACCAAATTAAAACACCCACACTCAAAGCTTGAGTAAAGTTTGTTTACTAATTGTACTGTAGTTTGAGATACTGCCAAGGAGCATGTAGACTATACACACACATTACACAACAGTATGGTTTTACTCACTTCCTGAATAGTCATGCTAGATTAGGTATTTTCACATTCAAACACAAAGCCGAACATTTGTGAATATAGGAAGCTTTCTATTTGCTAGGAATTTAATCACTTTTATTGTAATGTTTCAACAGGTTTTTTAAATTAGATCTGTCAGTCTCTGTGTCTCTCTGTTTCTCTCTCTCTCTCTTTCTCTCACACACCACATATACACAGGCGTTTGTGTATTTGTGTGTGTGTGCGTGCTATTTTTTTTTCCCAAAAAAACTCCAAATCACATTTTGGTGCAAGGCCATTGATAATCCTATGAGCTTTCAGAGAGTAGGTAATTCTTTAGGAGTGGAAACAGAAGACAGATTTGCTTCCAATTGTGAGCTCATTCCTAGGTCAGAAAGGGAAACAGGCTCCAAAATAAACAACAGTTTGGACTCAAAAGCATTTTTCTTTTAGGGTGCCCAGCTTTGTAAGAAGGAATTTCTGTTTCTGTTGGTTCTCCTCAGCTATTCAGAGGGCTATTTTACTTTTCCAGGTCATTCGTGGGCATTTTTAGTGAGTGCATTTTAACAACACACTGATTTTACAATATTTTTCAGAGGATGGTTCAAGGGAAATGTAGAATCAGATATCTGATAGTTTGTAGCTACTCTGGAGGAAAAACAACAGTTTTACAGTTCTGAACAATGTGTGGTAATGAAGTTCTTAGACAAACTTGTATTAGTGCCAGAAAGTAATTTGTTGTAGCATGATTTCACAGCAAATATTAACTAATGGATGAACTATGCACAGTTTTACATCCTAAGGCTGTTTGAATCCTTTAAACAATTAAACAAAACAAAAATATGGGAAGAAAGAAAGACTTGAAGCTAGGTTGCATAAAAAAAACGATTGTTGCAAACTTCAAAGCAGCTGGCTGGAGGTTACCTTTCACTGAAGTCTATTTGTTATGCATAATGACTAGTTTATTCCCTGTACTCTTAAATTGACACTACATTATTTATCTGAGTTATGGAAAGTTCCTTCTATAGACCATGTAGCGAGAGTATGCTATGTATTAGAGGAGGAAGAAAAACCCCCAAGCCAATGCATTCTATGGTATCCAACATCTGTCAGCATCTTAAACATGGGTCATTACCTTCCACTACTCTTACACATGCCTCCATGTCAACCTGTTCACCATTGTGATTGCTAGTCACTGGCGTAGATGTGGTTCCTAAGTGGACTCCCCTATCCTGTGGATGAATTTACTGCATGTCTGTATGTTGCATTTTAACATGACAGACCTCTGTAGTAACCCTTTTGATCCTTATTTTATATATTTTATCTGGGCTCTTATAAGTTATGCTAAAAGAGCACGCAGATGTGTGGTGACACAGGTTTGCCCCCAAAACGATAATTACGTAGTAGGGCTGTGTGATGTAGGGCTGATTCTAGTTGGTGGAGATTCAGCCTGATAAGGTGGCCAAATCTCTGAAACTGAATCAAATCAGAGGAACGTTTAATCTCTCTGAATTAAATCGGAACCCTCCAAATCGATAGTTTTTTTTTCTACATACCCCTAGGCAGCTTGTGAATGCTGTGATGCAGGGGCACATGGAGTGTCCCACAGAAGCGTGGGGGCTCCCCAGTGCGCTCAGCAGCAGGCCCAGAAGTGGACCAGAAGCACTTCCGGATCTGCTGGGAAGCACGCTGGGGGGCCCCCCACACCCTCCCAGCTCAGCAGCTGGTGCCTCCTGGGTCTGGGGGGGGTGCAGAGGTCTACTTCCAGGTTTGCTGCTGAGCATGTGGAGGGTTCCCCTGCACTCCTGTGGGATACTCCGTGTGCCCAGCATCTCAGCGATCATGAGCCATGCCTGCTACCTCAAGGTATATAGAAAAAATATTTAAAGCTGTGTCTATGTCCGAATCGCTGATTCTCTGAATCAGCATTGGATCTTCAGATTCAGATTCGGATTTGGCTGAATCAAATCAGGGACAGTGATCTGAAGCAACGAATCAAATCACTGTCCCTGATTCAGGCCGAATCTGAATCGAATAGGGCCTGCTTCTAACACTCCTATTATGTAGGACTGCGAGTGCAAGGAATAAGCACCCTCCAGCATTCCTGATGGCATTGCTCTCATATTGCAGGTTCAGGTTGGCCACAAGAAATTGGAAGTGACATTCGTCTTGATCAGTAAAAATCTGTTGGTCTGTTATCCAAACACAAAGGCTTGGATGCCACTGACTTGAACTTCATTGTTGTTAGTTCAGAGCAGGTAACCTTTGTGATGCTAGGTCAGTCAGCTGCCCTGATGAGGGGATGCAGAAGACGCTGTCACAGCAAAGAATTTGGTTTACATGTGGAGTGAGTGGTTGGACTGAGTCAGGAGCCACATCAGAGGAGTTTGATCCAAAAAACAGCTGAACTCAGCAAGACCAACCCAGCATTGATGGAGATGGATAATTGAGGTAATAAAAGAATCAGAATGCATCCCTCAATGAATATATCAGTGACAGCTGCAAGAGCTGCTTCTTATCCTAAAAGGGGATGGTGAAGTTGGGGCCGGTTTACTGAATCTACTGAGCCACAGAGTGCTGAACTTGGGATTTGTATTACTGCTTAGGTTAGTTTCCCCATGTAGGTTACCATTACAATTGTGCAAAATACTTTGGGGGGAAAAAAAAATTTATGGCCAAAAATGAAGATTATCCAACAATAAAACATTAAAAAATTTCATCCTGGTTTTACCAAATTGGTCACATTCAAAGTAAAAACAGAATTTGACAAAGTTGAAACACTTCTTTTTAACATTTTCTGAAGGAAACATTTAGATTTCCCACTTCAAATGAACTTTTCATTTAGAAATGATCATTTTTATTAAAACCAAATTTTCACTTGACCCAGAATAACACTTTTAAAGTTTTCTAGAGCTTCTGGCCCACCAAAGACCCAGTTATTGTCATAGCTGATGCAGCCTGAGGTTTTTTCCCAGCTAAGACACGAGTAGTGCTGTGACTTTTAGGGCTCTATCCATTCCTGGCATTACAACCTGTCTCCCCTAAAGGGATTGGAGCTAATGGGTATAAGAGTTGTCTCAGGTGCATGGGTTAGGATCTAGGACTTCCTCAACCAATAAGGGGGAGTCTGTATCCAAAAGGGGGAGCCAACGATCTGGCAGCCCTTGATAATGGTTTAAAATATAATTTAAAATGTTCTTAGATTCCCTCTGATCAAATTAAAAAACCCAGTAACAGCAGACGTATAGTAAGAAATCATTGCCTTCCCCTCATAAATCCTCATCTAACCTTATAATTTATGAATCCTCATGAAATACCTGGCTGTACCCAACACACATTTCCTGATGTACAAGGGAAGGAAGGAAGGGCTCTTCAGTGCACCATGAAGGTTAACAAACTCAAGCTACTACAGAACCAGGGAAGAAGAAAATTCCAAAGATCCAATGATGCTAGATCTACTGGGTAGGTCAAAAAAAGGATTTTCTCCTGGCCATACTTCTAGGAGTTAAGCTTGTCACAGCTGGAAGCTTGTATCCCTGGCAGCATTGAGTACTGTCATGGAATTAGAGGTGTTAGAAAGAAAAAGAGAGAGATTAGATCATCTGGTAAATCTTCTTGCAAATGCAGGGCTTTTATGTAATTTCTTGGCTTGCAACCTGTCTGCCACAATGCTCTATCCAAAACTGGGTGGCTCATTTTTTCATCTGTTCAAAGGAGGCAGGTACATGTAACTCAATACCTGCAATTTTTTGCTGGCTTCCAGTCCACTTCTGGAACCAATACCAAATATTCTCTGACTTCAAAATTCTCCTGACCTTGGTTCCTTTCCATTACCATTACTCAATGTCATAGTTTCATAGTGCTTAGGGTTGGAAGGGACCTAAACAGATCATCAGGTCCAACTCCCTGCCCTGGGCAGGAATGGGTGCCGTGGGCATAGCACTCCAGCCAAATATCTGTCCAGCCTCCTCTTGAAGACCCCCAAGGTAGGAGAGAGCATCACCTCCCTTGGGAGCCCATTCCAGAGCCTGGCAGCCCTAATTGTACAGCAATTTCTCCTGATATCATGTTTTTCTTTATTCTTTCTTTACAACCTGCCCTTGTTTTTCTCCATTTGTTCTCCCTCTGTCTAAGTTTCTATCTCTTGCCACCCTCCAAGCTCCTTATTACACCTGAAGTGAAATCACTCTATCAAATTAATTTCATGATCTTCCTCGAATCTCCCAAGACTTGTTACTTTTCCCAGAATTTGACTAATAGATGATGTTTATGATGGCTAGTTCCTGAAAGTGAGTGAATTTACAACCCAGAAGTGATTCACTCTTTCAAAACCTAAGATCTTTCCACGAAGCAGCCATTTGCCATATTCAGAAATTTACACTTTTCAAAATATTCAAGAAGCCTGTCCACAGAGTTTCAGCGAAAGTTGGATGCCTTTCCCATGCCTTTCTTTACTTATAACGATTTACATTCCTATCTATGTGTATTCCAAAGAAAAAAGCTACAACACACTTGCTTTTTGATACCAAAAAATGCCCCTCCCCCCTCCAAACCAAACCAAACCAAACCTGTTGCTTGACCTTCTTAGTTGCTAGTGCTGGCTGAAAAGTTTTCACTGCAACTGTTTTTAAACAAAAAATCAGGTTTTCAACTAAACATACCTTTTCACTAGAAGTGTCTACAACATGCTCTCTCCTCTTGTTGAGGGGATGCTGTGCAACACAAAGCCCCTGGCCATGGTGTTTTATGAGAGATGTGATGCAGCCACATTTTTTAGCTCTTAGAGGAAAATTGGGACATGAGGCACAGTATATAACTAGAATGAAACACTTGAATTCCTATTTTCAGCTAAAAATATGGGGGTTTGAGTTCTTTCTGAAAAAAACCAAAAATGTCTATGGGGAGAAAAAGATATTGTCACTGGAAATTTCCATGGGGAAAATATTTCAGACAAATGCACTCAGTTTTTCTTTGGTGATTTGTTCTTACTGTTTTCATTTTTCTTCACTTATGCCCAGCCTTCATGGGTAACATTCACGATGATAAATGCTGCAGCTGAAGAAAGGCAGGCCTGAGGAGACAGAAAGGTGTTTTGATTGGCTCTGATTCAAAATTCTGCATGCTTAGTTAAGCAAAAAATTATCAATGAATATAGTAATAGGCAGATTTTTCCACATGGAAATAGCACAACAATTAGAATTCATTCACCATTTCTTTAGCCCATTCACAATATGCTGTTCAAAAGCCAGTTCTTTTATTAACCTGGACCCAGCTATTTCAGTTTTATTATTGTGACCTGGAGAAATGAGTAGTATTGGTTAATAAATTATGGAGTGGGCCAGGAGTATTCTTTGGCTTCCCAAGGAAATTGGATCCTTATTTTGTTCCAGATACTTTGCAAGTTAACATATCAAGATGTTAAATTATTGTTTGAATTAAACTACTCAGTTTTTAGCATCATTTTTTGAAAGCCCAGCATCATCATTTTACCTCCCAGGTGTAAGCCAGGGAAGAGGTGTATCTACTGGCCATATATATACAGATATATGAAGAATATGAAGCAAAACTGAGACTTCTAAGTTCTATTCATACTTATTTCACTTGGTGTTAACTTGGAGAAGTCATTCAGCCTCTCAGTCCTTCTCTTTGCTTGGGAGCATTTGCAGAAATTTCTCTCCAGGAATAGCAACACTGGAAGTTAAGTTAGTAGTATTTCCCTAGATGGGGCAAAACATGTGTCTCATATTTTTCTCATCTGTAAAATAAGTAGGGATAAGAATATCTGCTTCACAAGGGTGCTGTGAGGCCTAGCAAATTAACATCAGTGGAACACTTAGCATGGTTCTGATGAAAGCCTTTATACACAAGCTCTGAGTATTACCTACACTTGTTTGTGTTATGGTTGATCCCTTCTACAGATCCCTTCTAGGCTAAGTCCAGACAGTCAAAAAGCCCAAGGCTGAATCAACTCAACCTCTACAGGTTAGCCTAAACTGAGTAGATTGAACCAATGAACAAGTGAACAGACATTCACTTTTGATTCCAGAAATGCAACCACATGCCTGCAGTGACCAGGCCAGAAGGGCATGGGGGTGGGGAGCTAGAGCACACCTCCCTGGTCTGCTGGAGCAGATGGCTTGAATCTGGAAGAGATCTAGGACAGAAGTTCAATAAACCAATTTAACCTAAATTAGTTTCTAATACTACACCCATCCAGGTTTATCTTATACTGGTTTCAGCCATTTTGAAAGTGGTTTATGTGCACTGAACTTCTGTTGTGTTACAGATTTGAACCAGTTTCTGATCACTTATACTGGTTTACATGTAATTTCTGTCCCTAGCCCTGACGTTTGAGTCCTCTGTGTACAAATGCATTGTACAAGGTAGTACCCATCTTAAAGAGCTTATAATTTAATTAAGTATATCTATACTACATTCTTTGACAAAAAAAAAAAAAGTTCCATGATCTAAGGAAATTGGACCTATGAATCTAGACATACAGTTTGCCTTATAAACCAGACAGACGCTCAGGAAATGACTAAACTCACTTGTACATGTTAACAGAAACTGACAACAGAGAGAGACCTCAGTGGGCAAACATTATTTCTTTGGATGACTGGTTGCACTCTTTTGAAGTTGAACTCGCTAGTTACTTTAAAAATATCCTGCAGCAAGAAAAGATTCAGAATTGGATTTTTTTTTTTTTTTTTTTTTTTTTTAGGGACAATAAATTCCAACTCTCAATCAGTTTGAGGAGTTCATTCACATCCTTTTTTTAAGGACTAAATCCTTGGAAATTCTACGCTGCTTTTTGTAACTGTCTTGAAGGCAGAATGTGCAAGATCTAGGTTTTTGTATCAGGAATGCACTTTTATCATTCATTCTTTTAAATTTTATTCCGACAAATAAAGAGAATCTGCTTGGCTGTGGCCCTTAAGAAATGCCTCGGCAACAGAGACAAAAGGGTAAGCCAAAGAAAATGAAAGGGCAACTGTTGCCAACAAACTCTTGCCCTACTTTTTCTTTTCTTTTTTTAAGGAGAAAATTAATACTGCTTTTTCAACATGATCACTTTCAGCCTATACATTTTGAGAGCTGCTCCAGCAGCTGGATGTTTTACAATATGTAATACTTAAGTGGATTTTTCTCTTTAAAATGGAATATTTAAGAAAGGTCCATCAACAGGAGGATTTGAGAATTCAGATCATGCCAAGGCTGTCACAGCGACATGAAAAAGTGATAGTGTTTTCAAACCAGACTTTGTGACAACTGCAACAGCATGTGTGTTTGCAGCATGAAGGACTTGTCTGCAGCAGAAATAGTGTTGTCTGCCAAAGGCAGTGCTCTGAAAAGGAAGCAGAGAGGGTGGCAAGCTTCATGGTTTTCTGGTCATGTGGAAAATTAATATTTTTTTCAAGAAAAATTTAGTGTTGCTGATGAGAACCAGATTTATTTTCTGATTTATACACTGATGCTTCTAGCTGTAGTAATAGGAGGCCAGCTTTTCAAAGGTATTTAGATGCTTAAAGATGCAGATAGGTGCTTTGGGGGGGCAGGAAGGAATTCAAACGTGCCTGAACAAGTTAGGCATTACCGTTGATTTTAAAAATCCCACAAGGTGCTTTAAAATCTGCACCTGTACAAATTTAAGTATTATTAAAAAATCAAGGCTTTTGGAAGTCTTTAAAAGTGGAGCTGACTGGATGTCCCCCACCCCCTTACCCAACAATGGAAAAGACTCCATGGAGGGTGGGGAGGGGGTAGACAAAAACTTTCTGTGGGATTTTCGGATGCAAACATTTTTGATGGAAAAATTCTGGCCAGCCTTACTCTGATCCAAATCCACCCTTCCTATTTCCCAAGAGAACAGCCGAAGTGCAAGATTTATGGGGGCAGAGGGAGAGCACACAAAAGGAAGCCTGATTCTGTAGCCTGTTGGTGAGGTCACTCTTCGGGGAAAGGGGGGAAACCTGTGTTCTGATTTAAGGAAGTAGTACAGAGAAAACATAATTAGCAATTACAATTGCTCACTGTATCAGGGGGTGGTATCTCCTTTATATGTTATACCAGGTACAATGTGAGCACTGTCTGATGGGCTTCATAGTGAGAGGAAGAAATATTGTGTAGTAGTTTGTAATAAAAGGCATGATTATGGTAGAGAGTTGCATATTGTTTCATGATGAATTCCAGACGCATGGTATGTAAAACTGCTAAGGAGAGAACACATTGCTACCACTCTTGAAAAGCTGAAATGTGGGCCCTGACAGTAGGACCTTTTAGCAGAGCAACAGTGAAGAGGACATCTTCTTTTCATTTGACTGGATTTTATTCAAAGAATAGGTACACCACAGGCAGAGATACCCCTCTCCCATGAAAGAATCGCACCTTCACAGCCTATACCTGTACTTGGCCTCTGTCAAAATTACTACAAAAGACACCAATTAACATTACACATGAGCTGGGTTGACATATTAACACCTGCACAGTGAGAACTGGAGTGGGACCACTGGATTCCTTTGATATAGATATTAGAAGGTAATGAATTCTGATCACTAACCACCCAACCTGGATTGCAACAGTCAAAATTTGGACTGAAAGCCTTTATATCTTATAACAACCCCACCACTCTGAACTTGAATGACACTGATAATATATTTATTTTAACATAAGACAAATTCCAGATCTAAACCCAGACCCTAAGATAGAGGGCTGGTTAATAGATTCATTTGCAGCATGACTTATTTACCTTTAGTTTTATCTTCAGTGGGAACTGGTGGCATTACAGTGATGAAAGGACCCTCAAAAAAGACAGCTTTCAGGCACTGTATCATAGCTAAAGGGTTTTTAAGAGGAAAAGGAAAGGAGAGAGAGGAGAAAAAGGAAGGCAAAAAACATTACCCACACTTTTTGCTGCTCTTCTCCCCATATTATCCTCTCCTGTTTAAATATGTTATAATACAGATATTAAAATTTACTCTTAAAAAAAATTAAATCACAGTGAAACTGCACACACATACACAGAGAAGTCATTTGAGAAGGCTGCACTATTATGCCACTGTTGTGATTTTTCTCTCTGTATAACTTAGGAACAAAAGATTAGAAAGGACCACCTTGGTCACTGAGCTCAGTTCCCTGCCATCACAGGAAACCCAAATCATATAATCCCTCTCATAAAATGATCAAGCTCTATTTCAAAACTAGTCAAACATTTTCCCCCTACTGTCTCTTGAAGTTGGAAGGCTATGTTAAAACCCAAGTCCTCTGATGGTTAGAAACCTAGTCTTGTTTTCCAGCTAAAATATATTCATTAGCTGTTTAAACTCACTTGTTCTTCTGCCAACATTTTCCTTTAGTTTATATGGCTCTTTTCCTTCCCTGGTGTTTATTCCCCAGTGTATTTCCAGAGTAATCATATATCTTTCAGCCATTGTTTTTCTAGGCTAATCCAGCCAAGCTCTTCTCATCCTCTCTATTCAACAAACCTGCACTTTTCTGATCATCCTAATAGCCCATCTTTGGGACCTGTTCCAGTCTGAGTAAATCTTCTTTGAACAGATGTGATCAGAATTGTACACAGTATCCTGGGTGAGGCTTCCTAAGTTTCTGTAACAATACTGTAAATACCTATGCCTGATACATTTTTATTTTCCTTCTTCATGGCTCATAGGCATCCTGTAGTTGAGTAATGTATTCAGTTGTTTCGCTTATTCTGTAGCTTCCAAGTAATGGGCTTCACACTTAATTGTAGGTGTGGACAGACAAAACAGTTATAGTACTTTGAACTCAGGGAAGTTAGTTAAGCTGAATTCATTACAACTGTTTTGCTTATTTGTTCTAGACTATAGTAAGTAGAAAATAAAGCACACTAATTACCATCTGTTTCATTGAAGAGTAAATTACAAAGTTTACTTACTGTGGGATAGAAGCAGACAAATGAAATAGTCACACCAGATCAACTGATGCCTGCTCACAGGTGGTAAATTTAATCTACCTCCCATTAAAACAGTAAGATTGAATCATAGATTCATAGGGTTGGAAGGAACCTCAAATGGTCATCTGCTCCAATCCCCTGCATGAATGCAGGAATGCTATTCCTAATAATAGGAGATAGAAAATTTTCACCTATC
>NW_017729022.1:168366758-168374448 GCF_001723915.1 Gavialis gangeticus | reverse complement strand
CTGAATTCATTACAACTGTTTTGCTTATTTGTTCTAGACTATAGTAAGTAGAAAATAAAGCACACTAATTACCATCTGTTTCATTGAAGAGTAAATTACAAAGTTTACTTACTGTGGGATAGAAGCAGACAAATGAAATAGTCACACCAGATCAACTGATGCCTGCTCACAGGTGGTAAATTTAATCTACCTCCCATTAAAACAGTAAGATTGAATCATAGATTCATAGGGTTGGAAGGAACCTCAAATGGTCATCTGCTCCAATCCCCTGCATGAATGCAGGAATGCTATTCCTAATAATAGGAGATAGGTGAAAATTTTCTATCTCTGTAAGGAGGGCTTTAAACTAGGTTCATCAAGGGATGGGGAGAAAAGCCCAGAGGTAAATAAAGAGCCAGGATACCTGGATAAAAACCTAGTAAGAGGAAGCAATAGCATAAATTTTAGTTGTGTTCTTAGGAAGAAGATAGGACAATCACTTAGTATATAAACATTTCAAGTATATAATGTGAGAAGCACGGGGAATAAACAGGAAGAATTGGTGTTCCTAGCACACTTGGGGAATTATAATATAATTGGGAATATGGAGATGTGGTGGGATAGTTCACCACATCTCCTGGAATTAAGGGTACAGGAGCAAGTTATCTTAATGCAATGAAAGAATGGGAAGTACAACATAGCAATGTCTTCAATGATGGGAATATGGTCATAGATCAGTACTATTTGTTCAGGAAGGGTAGACCAGGGGAAAAAGAAGGAGGCATTATCCTATATATAAAGGTGATGTATATGTGTTCTGACACGCAGTACAAAGTGGAAGTTAGGTCTGTTGAAAGCCTCTTGGTAAAAGGGAAAGAAGCAAGGTAGTGTTGTGGTGGGCACTTGCTATAGGCCACTAAAACAGGAGGAATAGGTAGATGAGGCCTTATTTAAACAACTAAAGAAGTTTCTAAATCACAGACCCTGGTTCTCAAGGGGGATTTTAATTATCTGGACATCTGCTGGGAGGGAAACAGCAGTGCACAAGCAATCCAGCAAATTCTTGAAGTGTGTTGGGGATAATTTTTTGTTACGGATAGAGAGGCCAACTAGGGGAGGAAGCTCTTCTCAACTTACTGCTCACAAATAGGGAGCAATTGATTGAGAATGTGAAGGCTGAAGGTAACTTGGGTGCCAGTGGGCGTGTGTACATGTGCAATTAATGTGAAACGATAAACTTTGATGCATACAGTATTGTGCTGGAGTTTATTGCTTCCAGAGGCACCATTTGAATGCGTGCCCAGGAACCACAGCACACTGAGCAGGGTTGGAGCAGCCTTGGCTCGGGGTAGGGTGGGTCAGCTTGCCACCCAAGGGTTGCTCCACCTGGCTCAATGTGCTGTGGAGGGGCTGGCTGGGGTACAAGGATGCTCCAGTGCAGAGCTAGTCAGCAGGCAGCCCCCACACCATAGCACCCTTCTACTCCAGCCAGCCCCATTAGCATCTCCACATGCATTGCTGTGGAGTAAAACACTCCATGGCAGAATAGTACTTGTATTTACAAGTGCTATCCTGCTGTAGAGTTAATTAGTTCACTCCTGCCTAATAACACTGCACATGTAGACACAAGACATTTACTGCTGAGCTAGTCAACCCCACAGTAAATGACTTATGTAGATATACCTAGTGACTGCAGAATAATAAGCATTCAATATTGCAAGGGGAGGAAGGAAGGAAAGCAACAGAAAAAGACACTGGGCTTCACAAAAGCAGATTTTAACAAACTCAGGGAACTGGTCGCATGATCTCCTGTGGGGTAAGTCTGAGGGGGAAAGGAGTCCAAAAGAGTTGGTTGTACTTTAAGCAGATTGTATTAAGAGCACAGGAGCAAGTTATCCCTATGCAGTGGAAGAATGGGAAGTGAAACATAGCAATGTGTTCAATGAGCTGAAGTTAAAAAATGAATCATATAAAAAGTGGAAATTTGGTCATATTACTAGGGAAGAATATAAGAGTGTCACATGGGTATGCAGAGAGAAAATTAGGAATGCCAAAGCATGATTTGTGATGCAACTGGGAAAGGACATAAAAGGCAGAGATTTGATGGGTATGTCAAGAGTAAGATGAATACCAAAGACACTGTAGGTCCCTTATGGAATGCCAAAGGCAATCTAGTTATGGATGACACAGAGAAAGCTGACATATTTGTTACCTTTTTTACTTCAGTCTTCACAAATAGAAGCAGCTACCAGATGACAAGTACAGTTGGCAGCAAGACAGGGAAGGAGGCAACAGTCTAGAATAATGGCAGAACAGGGTAGATATTACAGGCAACCCCCGCTTAGCACTCCCAATTGGTTTCTGAAAAACCAAGCGCTAGGTGGAAATAGTGTTAAGTGAAACCCAAAGGTTTTTGACAAACCAAGATGGCAACCAAGGTGAGTAGCATAATGAAACTCGTTGAGCACTAAGTGGAATCAGGAATCAATGTAAAATGAGCATTATAGTGAAATAGCACTAAGCAAAACAGTGTTAAGCAGGAGTTGCCTGTACTTATAGAAGCTAGATGCTTTCAAATTGGCAGAGCTGATGAGATGCACCATAGAGTTCTGAAGGAATTGACTGAGATAATCTTAGAGACATTAGCTATCCTGTTTGAGGAGGGAGGTTGGGCAAGGTCCTGGATGATTGGAAAAGGGCAAATACAGTGCTCATCTTTAAGGAAGGGAAGAAGGAGGCTATGGGGAATTACATCCCTTGAAAAATCATGGAACAGATCTTCAAGAAATCTATTGTGAAGTACCTAGAGGAGAACAAAATGATCAAGAAAAGCTGACATGGATTTATTAAGAACAAATGATTCCTAACCAACTTGTTTTCCTTCTATAGTAAGATGACAGGTTCTGTAGGTGGGGGGAGAGCAGTGGATGCGATATACCTAGATATTTGCAAGGCTTTTGACACTGATTCCCATGACATTCTCATTAACAAGGTAAGGAAATACAGACAAGATGAAAGTACTGTAATGTGGATACAAAACTGGCTGGATCATTGCACTCAATGGGTGCATTTACACATGCATTTACTCTGGCCTACATTTACTCTGGTGTAAACTAATCCAGAATAAGCATTTTTTGGGCAGGCGTTTACACATGAGGGGATTAGGGAGCAGATTTGCACCAAGTTTCCTGTAGCCCTGGAATGGGCCCTTGCCGCCACCTAGGAGAGGTCCAGGTTCCTCCCAGGTGGTAGCACAGGGGCTGACAGCTGTCTCCTGGCCCCCGGGGACTGCTTGCTGCTGGGGTGGGGACAATGTCCCCCTGACCTGGCAGCAGGGAGCTCCTGGCCCTGGCTCCATGATCAGGGGCAGGGGACTTGGAAAGAACTGGAGGGGAGGGGTAGGTCCCAGATCCCTGCCCCAATCTGCTGGTGGGGTAGCTGGCAGCTAACTCTCTGCTAGCTGCTTTAGCAGCAGATTGGGGCAGGGGGATGGGAGCTGCCTCCTCCCCTGCAGCTCGTTTCAAGACCCGTGCCTCAATCACTAGATTGGGGCACAGGCCTGAGATCTGTCTCTGATCAGGAAAGTTCCCAGCCCCCACCTACACATCGGGCACAGGCTGAGTAGCTTGTTCCCTGCCCAGGTCTGTGAGTGTGGAGCTGGAGAGAGAACAGGCTGGGGGGCTTCTTCCCCATCCAGCCCCATGATTGCAGAGCTAAGTGGGGAATAAGCTCCACAGCCTGTCCCCCACCCCCCCGCCACACCCCACCAGCTCCATGCTCACAGAGCTGAGCAGGGAACAGACTCCCCTGCCCCTGCCAGCAGGAAGCTGTCAGCACCAACACCGTGACCATGGGGCCAGTGCTTGGAGATCATTATCTCCCAAGCTGAGCTGCACAGTCATGGTGTTGAGGCTGGTAGACCACTGGTAGGCCACACTGCCCCTGGGGGAGGTGAAGCCAGGCTCTGTGCACCACTCCACCACAACAGCCACCACCTCCTGCGGGCAGCAGCCAAGGCTCAGGTGCTGCTGCAGGGGGCAAAGGGCTGCAGACCTGGGTCCCTGTGCCCCCAGCTGGTAGCACAGCGGGCTGCAGTTGGGCATGCGGGGCACCAGCAGTGCCAGAGAGCTGTGGGTGGGGTGTGAGGGGTATCAGCATGGCTGGGGGGCTGTGACTCAGGGGTGAGGGGCATGGGCAGGGTACCAGCATTTCAGGGCTGCTCAGTGCCATAAAGCGGTGGCCAGGGGGAACAGCTGCAGCTGGACCTGTGTCCTGGTGTGCGAAGGGGGTGGGGGGAGCTCTGATTTTGCATGGTAAAAAACCCTAAATCAAATGGCAAAATGTATAGGTATTTAGAATTTATTTTATTATAGTGATTGAGACACCAGTAGGCTTCCAAATTGCTTTGAAACTGTAAATATATCAGTAAACATTATGCTCAACTGATACCTGTGTATATAATGGTGTTTGCACCATCATTTTAATCATGGAAAAACAGAGATTTGGGGGTTTTAATCAGAGAATTTGTGATTTGTGATTTTTAAACAGAGATACCCGGGATCCCTGCTGAACATACTGCCATGATCCACAAAGCAGCAGCCAGGATCTGTCCCATGCATCACAGCTGCCAAAGGTGCAGAGCTGCTCTGCTCTGTTTCTGTTCTGGACTCATTTCTTTTTGCTCACTGATTCTGTGGTGTTTCAGCTATCCACAGCATCAATTAGCACCTAAAGGACTGCTTTAACTTGCACAATTAGCACAAGGTATCTGTGAGAACTTACAGGAATGGAGTATCAGAATAGTGGAGTTCCATTCTGTCCTGTCCCTGCCAGGTCCTCTCCTTACCCTGGCAAGCTCTTTACATTACTTGCACAGGAGCCATCCTGGAGGTTTAAATGAGCAGACAGCTCTCCTAAGAACCTACAGTTAGAATCTGGACGTTTTACAGTGCCTCAGCGTGGTAAAGAATTCACATTATACCAATGAATCTGGTTCCCTGAATTAAATGTTGCCAACTTTTTAAAGGTCATAGTCAATAATGAACAAATGTTGTCCCTGTCCCAATTCAGCTAATGAATAGTTTTTCTCAAATTTTGGCTGGTTTATTGGTCTTGAAATGAATTGTAGTACTGTTCACTGTGGAATGATTTGATTAGAAATGAACTAGAACATTTTCAGTGAAGATAACTTGTTACTTGATGTGTGTTGGAATTAAGTGACATGCTCTCACTAGACTAAATATGTATCCTAATGAGAAGTAATAAATGGCTTGCTAACATGCTTCTGATAGCTGTTAGAAGAAATAAAAACAGCTTTTTAAAGACAGTGATTTTTCTGTCTGGTTCCTTGACAACAAGGAACAGAGCCTTTATAAAACTGGTTAGTTAATGAAAGGGATGGATCAACCATGTATGCATCAACCATGAAAGGGAACTGAGAGGCATGAATTAATTATAAATGGTGCTTCTTGTGGGCAGTGATTGTCGCTAAATGGGTATTTTAACCCCCTACTCCTGGTCCTGGTCTTCTATACCCTCACACTTTCCTTCGGCAAATCCCTCCTTCGGGGGTGAAACTCTAGCCTAATCTTCAGCTCATTCACCTTTCCTTTCCTGCTAAACTAAAAGTGGAATCCCTAGCTGCTACTGAAGACTGGTCTCTATGGGTGGATCTATGATTTTGAAAAGTGCTGAAGAAGTTCCATGGCTGTGAAATATAAGGAATGGGACCAGGAGCAGCTAGCAGACAGCAAAATTGTGTTAAGAAAGTTTAGCTCGATTGATGGAACATCAAGGCCATTAAAAGCAGAGATGATCACCAGTGCCTGTTGGATGAAGGACAATGGGCCATTAAGCCAACTGGCTCCCTTAGCTGCTTGAAGAGTAATGCAACAGCTGCTGCAAGAGCAAGAATCAAAGAGGATTCTTCTATTTTGGGCAGAAAATCAGATTCCCTACTTACGACATGGACCCAAACTGAGAGTGGGGAAGGTGCATGTTCTATATAGTGTATTTCTAGAGTGCATTTTAACAGCCCTTACAGCAGCAGAACACGTGATTGCCATTGTCCCCCTCTTTTACCTGTGGCAGATTAGGATGCTTTTGGTAAATTTGGGCAGTCTGCCTTGTAGGTGTGTGACAGGGTTGACTGTGTAGGTTTAAGAAGGTATTAGACAAGGGCTTATATTTGATAGTTTGGATAGGGGTGATCCTTCCATGAGCAGGGGGTTGGGTTAGATGACCTTTGGAAATCCTTTCTATCCCTACTTTTCTTTGTTTCTAGGATGATGTCTCATATTAGAAATGTGTGCCTTTTCTAAGATAGGAAATCAAAACTGAGACCATATCTTATATCTTGTGAAGTGATTTTTCAACTGACTTAGCTTTTCTTAAGGATTCAAAACCCTTTGCCCTGTTAAGTATCATGTTAAAATCCTGCAATAAACACTCTTAAAATTTGCGTTGGTCCTTTCCTTTGAAAAAACAAGGGCAATTAAAAATAAAATCAAACATAGCAAACCCCTTGCAGTCTTTGTTTTTACATTGCAAAGAAACAAGGTAAGAAAGATAGCCAATGTAAAAAATACAAAAAAACCCAAAATCCTTTGCAGGCCAGTTGTAAAATGTACATCTTCCATGTCCAGAACCATGCCTGCAATGATCACAGATCCTGATGATAACAAGAAGGGCATTTAACCTCCTTGTTCATCATATTTCTTTTCCTTGCAGTTTACTCCTCAATCATCTGACAGAATGTGATCTATTTAGATTGCAAGGGCTAAGTTTTTGTTTTCACACATGTGACTAGAGTATATTTCATGCTATAGGTATTATGGAAATAAATAAGCTAAAGCTTATTAATAATCTGAAAGTGTAATTTTGTCCGTCTTTTTTCAATCAGTGCAAGAAAGAACGTTGGCAATATAAAACGAGTTGGCCCCATTTAGTTCCTCCTTTCCTTTTGTCATGTGAGATAGTTAAGATACATTGCAGTGTTTAGTACTTTGTTTCTGGATTGGCATGAACCTTAGAATTTGATAGACAGCTTAATCTGCTGTATGTATAGTGACCTTAGCTGTCTAGAGTATGTAAATAACGTAATTTAAACTTGTGTACAAAGTGAGTTACCAGGCTTACCTTTGGTGTTGGTAACTCAAAGTAAGACTAAATTTCTCATAATATTAAACCCTCACCCAAATGCCACAACTGGTGGAATTAGTAAATCACAGTCAGAATTGGTTTGGTTGATCAATAATGAAGATCGGGGTGGGCAAGATTTTGCAGCTTAACTTCCAGCATGGACTTTCAACCCAGCCCACACCACAAGAGTCAGACCTGAGAATAGAACTGTTGCTCCCCCTGAGCAGCTTTGGCTGCTGTCTCTCTCTGTGACCTGGCCAAGGTCTCCCACCACCAAAAAACTGCAGAAACCCCCAGGCTCTGCAGTCTGGATAAAATTTGTAGGTTTCCTCTGCTCCTGTCTCCTCCTCTAATTTATTAAGAACATAAGAAGTGTCGTACTGTGTCAGACCAATTGTCCATCTAGCCCAGTATCCTGTCTCCAACAATGGAAGAAGCTGATGATATTGAACATTGAGCTGCATAATTTTAGAGTGATCCATCACCTATTCAATACCCTCCCTGGCGTCCACCATTATAGGTAGGGACCTACTTCATAGTTTCATAGTTTCTAGGGTAGGAAGGGACCTGA
>NW_017729022.1:168365283-168366747 GCF_001723915.1 Gavialis gangeticus | reverse complement strand
CCCTGCAGAACCCCACTGCCCACATCCCTCCAGGCTGAAAATTTTTGGTTTTGTGGATTTCACAAAATTTTGAAAATTGGGATTGTCCACAAAATCTGCAAAGTCAACAAAAATAAACTTTAAAAAAAATTGGCTCCCCAGTGGGAGCCAGCATTTCTTGCTGCCAAGAGAGAAAGGTGCCAACTGGCAGGGCAGCACAAAGGGCAGCAGACAAGATGACGGCTGCCCCCTCATCCATCCTCACCTCTGGGACCTCTCCACCAATCAGTGCTGAGGGGCAAGGCCACCATGAAATAACCACACAACTAGAACTTTACATTATGATCTACCCATGAAAATTGGTAAGTCCCCCCAACAATTTAGCTAGACCCGTAATTTTATGTTTAGAGGTGTCAGAAGAAACATCTTCAGATGTTCCATTCAATAGCTATTAATATATCTATCATCCATGAATTTATCTAATTCCTTTTGGGAACCTGGCTATGCTATTTTTTTCTACCACCTCCTGTGGCAAAGAATTCCACAAATTAACTATGCATTGTGTACTGGTGACAAAATTGCTGTTATACATTTGTAAATCCAGTTTCCTTCTCCCCAGGGAACTTCATACGTTTTGGATCGTGCATTGTCATGTGTATTTATATGTCAGATGTTATGGAAAACAAAAATCTCTACATTTTGCAAGACAAAAGTATGATTTTTTGGTTTCCTTCTATCTAACATCCATTATAGCCTAAGGAGTCAGGATAAAACTCCCCCTGTGAAGAGGCAGAATGCCATCCAGTAACTAAGGATCAGTAAGGGCCTTGTATGAGTTAAACTACCTGCTCAGATGTTAGAGCAGCTGTTCTCAACCTTTCTAGACTTAAGGCACTCTTCATGAGACTCAAGTCATCCCTTCTTAAATTCTGTTAATTGAATGGCACCCTATTTCAAAAATGAAGGATTTACCTCCTTGCAGAGGGGTCAGGCAGTGAGGGAGCAGGAGCACTAGGCAGGGACAGCCTGAGCCTGCTTTTATCTGCTTATCTCCTCACACCTATCTCCCAACACCCTGGTTGAG
This sequence comes from Gavialis gangeticus, assembly GCF_001723915.1. NCBI lineage: Eukaryota > Metazoa > Chordata > Crocodylia > Gavialidae > Gavialis > Gavialis gangeticus. Next base: position 168,365,684 of record NW_017729022.1, on the reverse strand, counting down.
AATTGCTGTGTTATATCTTTGAGAGTCTTTTGTTTCTCTGGGGAGCTGTGCTAAAGGAGTAATATATGCTCAAGATTATCAGTGCAGATGATACAGTTTCAATGAGCATCTAAGGGCATCCCAGGTAAAAATGAAGAGCAAAGGGATAGTTTTTAGTTTGTTAGGCATTGGAGATAGTCAGAAGCCCCAGAAATCTGCTTGTGAGGACAGGACAGAAGTTACTGACCTGAAGTTTCCACAAGTGGGAGCTGCAGTGTCTATCTAGTGCTTGCTACCATTCCTCTTCAAGCAACCAAGACTTGTTTATGTTGTGAAGCACTTGTACACGTGATGGTTGTCATGATATATGCTAGGCTTGTGCAAGGCAGCTATTATTCGCTTCAGGTTTGGCCAAATCAGGG
>NW_017729022.1:168359621-168360283 GCF_001723915.1 Gavialis gangeticus | reverse complement strand
AGTGCTTGCTACCATTCCTCTTCAAGCAACCAAGACTTGTTTATGTTGTGAAGCACTTGTACACGTGATGGTTGTCATGATATATGCTAGGCTTGTGCAAGGCAGCTATTATTCGCTTCAGGTTTGGCCAAATCAGGGGACAGTGATTTGATTCGGTGATTCAAATCACTGTCCCAAATTGATTCAGCTGAATCTGATTCAGAGATTTGGCACTGCCAAATCAGCCGAATCTCCTAATCATACAGGCCCCATCCCCTGCCTGCTCTTCCAGCCCTGTCAATGGCTGCCTCACCCACCCCCAGCTCCTGGCTCTTAAAAAAAACAAAAACAAAACAAAAAAAACCCACCCCAGACTTACCGGCGCCTGCAGGGTGTGGGGTGATCCTCACTGCCTGCCATGGCTCCATGCTGCATGGGGTGCTCAGCCACAAGCCCCCAGAAGCCCCAACGGCCACTTCAGCAGCCAATAAGTGGGAGCTTTAAAAATTTTTTTTAATGAGCTGGGGGTGGGGCTGGGAGAGCAGGCGGGGGATGGGGGCTTGTGATAGAGCCCCTCATGCAGTGTGGGGCAGTGGAGGGCAGTGGGGATTGCCCCCCTGCCTGGCAGCAGCCGGTGAGTGGGGGCTTTTTTCTTAAAGAGCCAGGAGCTGGGGCCAGGTGGG
>NW_017729022.1:168343040-168359144 GCF_001723915.1 Gavialis gangeticus | reverse complement strand
CCCATGGTCCCATCCCCCCTCCTCCAATGCCCCCTCCCTCACCACCTACTTTCCAGCACAGAGTCCAGATCCAGCTCCCTGCAGCAGCGACTGGGGACTGCCCGAATCTCCAAAGCTCTTTGAATCTTTTCCAAATTGATTCAGAGAGCTTCGAATCAATTTGGACCTTTTTATTGGTCTCCTGATTCAATTCAGATTCAGAGATTTGGCTGCCAAATTGGGCCAAATCTCCTCTGAATTAAATCAGCATCCGAAGCTTCACACAGCCCTAATGTACACATGATGAAAATGTCATTTGTGTGGTTTAATGTCATCACACATTTCACATGCACCAGTTTTGAGGGTTTTAAATGAGTTTGCATCATTGCAAGCTAAACTACAACCAGATGTAGGATAGTTTTCAATGATACATTGCAGCTGTCAGCTCACCCTCCGGCTGTGGCTCTGCAGAAAAAAAGGAGTGGGCCCATCGCTGCTTCTGCTTTCAGCAGGCTCCTGCTGAAAGCAGAAGTGGTGAGGGGCTCAGCCCTTTTTTTTCCTGGTGGAGCCTACCCACCTCTCCTGCAGCTGGGGTGTGAGCTGCCAGCAGGCTGAGTGACCCCTGAGCTGCAGGGGGCTCTGGTCCTTCCCTTCGTGGTGGTGGTGCCCCCCAGGGCCACCTAGGCACGCTGCTAGTAGGCCAGTTGTTGCCCCAGCTCAGAGGCAGCACCCAGCCCTATCCAACTGTTGGATGCCTGCAACCTCTGCTGCTTCCTGGAGGGTTACCTGTAGCAGTGCTACACATCCCTGCCCCCAACTGCTAAGGAGGACATTGCTGCCAGCATCAACACTTTCCTTGGCATGTGAGAGGCCCTTGTCCACCCAGCTGTGGGGACATGGGTTGCTCAATAAATTTTGAACTGTGTCCTGCCCACCTGTCTGCATGCTGGGGTGGGGGAGGGGGGAACCTGGGTCCAGGGGAGTGTGGGCAAGCTAGACGGAGCAGGGACAGGGGCTGGGGCCAGGGGCAGGGGTGAAGACTGGGAGGGGGAGGCATCCTATACCAGTGTGGGACTTACCACGTGTCTGGGGCTAGCAAGGCTGGCAGCTTGGTGCCGTCCTCCCTGTCATTGAGGGTGACCAGCTACAGCTAGTGTCCATGGCCTGTGGTGTATAGCAGGCTGATGCCTGGCCAGGGCCCCCTCCCCACCGGGGGAGGAGGTGGCACTGCTGGTGGATGGCAGTGGCATGGCTGTCTGCTCCTGGTGCCAGGATCTGGGCTGCACCAAGAGCAAGGCAGCCACTGGACAGGGCTCCCTGACCTGCTGGTGGATACAGCAGCCAGGGAGGAGTGTGAGGTGGGGCACTGAAGGCCTGAGGGCCCCTCCTCCGGTGACATGTCACTGGGGGTGTCAGGGCAGGGCAGGGGCTCAGGCAGGCCACCCCTCCTGATGGCACTGGCAGGGTTGGGGTCTGGCTCCCAAGGCTCAAAAATGCATGTCAGCTCCTGCATAAAGGTCATGGACTTTTGGTCATGACCAGACTGATAATTGAAGTTAGTCATTCATGGCCATCCACTGTCCCGCAAAGCCTTGACCTTTATGTGGCACTGCTGCTCTGACCAAGAGTGCCCTCACTCCAGTTCTGACAGGGCCTCATAAATGTAGGCATTCAAGTGCCCACCCCACGCAAACTGCCTCTACATATCAGCGCTGCCCCAGAGTGCCACGAGATCACATACCTCCTACTGGGTCCAGTTGGGAGCCAGGGCAGTTGGCACAGGCATGCACGTGCAGGTGGGGCTGGGGTCTACAGGAGGGAGGACAACAACATTCTTGTCCTGCGCTGGCTCTCTGGGCTCCTGCACAACTGCCCCTGTGTGGCTGGCCCTGGATGGCTGCCAGCAGTGCCTAGCACAAGGACACAGTCAGGGTCTGAGAGCTGCCCAGCAGAGGCACTTCACCACAGGGCCTGCAAGCACAGGGCACATTGCTGGGGGTGAGCAGTAGGAGGGAGCAGGTGCTGGCCCTGCTGCCAGAGACACCAGCCAGCAGCCCTGGGGGGTGGGATCTAAGGGCTGGGGAAGGGGCGCAGCAAGTTGTAGCCTTTTGCAACACTCACTTGTGGCCAAACAGCAGCTCTGGAGGGGAACAGACCAGACAGGCAGTCTGTGGCCTCTGCAGGAAGCACACGGGGCTTGCTGGGCTCCTGCACAGAACAACAGTTTTGTCCAAGCTACTGGTATGTGTGCTCCAGAGCACAAAATGGCTTTTATAACCTGCAGTGAGGGGCTTTCAGAGAGCAGCCCAGCCCTGGGGGAGGAGAGGCAGTCAGCCAGGAGCCTGGGGGCTGGGCTCAGGCCGGCTCCCTAGTGGCTGGCCAGACCCAGCGCTAAAATTAGTGCTGGGACATGTCTACACGTGTGTTACTGCACATAAACTAATTGCAACTAAATTTGATACCTGAATATGCAGGCATCAAATTTATGCACAATTAGCCTACGTTAATGCGCAGTAAGGGCATGCACATGTAGACATGCACTTGTAATGTGCATTAACTTAGGCTAATAAGCATTAACATGTCTCATGCAGATGCGCCCAATGTGTGCCAGACTTCTGTTCTGTTATGGGTATAGACTGGTTTACCATGACTCATACCATAAAAGTGTAATGTCTGAACCTGACTTTTAACTATAACAGTATAGTTAATGCAGTACAAATACTGTGTGGCTAGACAAGAGAGATGCATGGGGTGGGAAACCTGCATTGTTTTTACTGGCAACTAGTCTATGTGTAACTAGGAGGCTTTATTGTCCAATGCCCCCAGTCTAACAATTCCCACAAGCATTACATGCACTTTAATTGAACTCCCTCACCAAGCAAAACTCAGTAGCACACATGATGATTCCAGTCTGATTCATAACCTGGTGCCTTCCACACTGATTGGTACCAAAGTGAGCAGTACCTTATCATATTACTAGGAAGCCATCTGGGTCTTGGCTCCTTGGCAGAATCAGTAGCTGAAGTCTTCATCATTTATCTAATTGTAGATTAGCATCCATATGGTATTTTTTAAAAGTGTTTTTCCTACTACCACAAACTGAGCAATCTAGCTGTCATATAAAAGTGGAACTGTGCAAGATCCCCTATCTGCTATGCAAGTTGACCCCAGCTGAATGCAAAATCAATCTTATTTGTCATTCTTTGTTTATTTACCCAGGGGGCCTAAAATATCATATAGCCAGATTTTGGCAAATATGAGCATTTGTACTTTTTAGTCTCCCACGACACAAAACTTTAACAAATGCATTGGCTCTGTAGTGACCTTTCCTAGCTCTCCTGTTAGAATTGTTTTTTGGTCAATTTATCCTTGGGTTGATGGGAACTGATATCCTAGACAATGGATGCTATTGTGCAATTTTGTAACTGCACTTGTAAATCTGTTTTAAAAACAGGAATCCTTAGCAAATGCATAAGCTTATTTCCTTTGTTGCTCTATTTTAATTCAGAATAATGCTGACTCTACTACTGACTGTCAGAACAAGCAGACCATAATTTAACAGATGTGAGATTATTATATGCTTGTTTCCTGAAACAAAGAGTTAGAAATATTTTTCCTTTGCCACACTAAATAGTCATAGAAATACTGTAAGACACAATGGCAGGTCTAAGTAATGGATTTGAAAGAGAAGGTGTAATTGCAAGATTAAACTGTGCAGGGTTAGAACAAACTCTGTATTATCAACTATTATTCCAGGGGTAAGACAAATTTATTTTGCTTCTGCAGTATCACAAATATTTCAGAAAACTAGCTAATTTCTCCTACCTAGCCAGCACAGGGGTCCACACAAGTTTTCTTGACGTTGAGGCTTGAGGTTAAGAAAATGATTGTGTCAAGGGCAGAAATATAACATTAATTACATTTTCAATAAGAGCAGAAAAGTGATTTATTTTCATATAGTAACCAGGAAATATTCAGCACCAGGTGTTGATCCTATAAACTGTCACAAGAGAATTTGAAACATTAGGTGGCTGGTCCATCCATGTCCTGCAGCTAAGCTCCTCTTACACTGTGAGCATTCCTTGGTAGTCTCTTCTTCCTTTATTTTTTGTCCTTAGGTGACTCGCATCATGACCAAGAATCTTCCATATGTGCCTTTGTACCTGTTGCCTTCTGTCTTCATCTTTGTGGCATCTCATACTGGATTTCCTACCACCCACTGACATTCAGTAGGATTTAAAACAAACAAATTCCTCGTCTTTGCTTCTAATGCCCTCCTTTACCCCTAAAACACTATCAGTAATTCTGCAATATTCTCCATCAAGCAGATTTGTAAAATCTATACCAGACAGACTCGTTTTTTCTACATCTAGGGTTCTGCCAAATTCTGACAATATATTTAAAACCTGTTCCTTTCTGTTTATCTTTATTGCTATACACTTAGTTCATGCCTCAGTTCTCTTTTGCTTTGACTAATGTCAGCTCCTTCTATGCCTGCTTTTATGACTTCATCCCTATTATTAATATTAATTACTTGAATTATAATAATTCCCACAGCACCTCTTGTGCTACGTGTTCACAGATAATGAAAAGTCAACCCCTAGCCCAAGGAGCATACATGTACAGTCCATGGTTATGGGAGCAAACATCAGACAGGGACACAAAACAGGTGGGGAAGAGCATGAGGTAACAGTAGGGTGATTAGATTCTGCTTAACATGTAAGAAGCAATGTTCAAAGCACACAACTATTGAGCTAAAGCTGAATGAAACAAAATACTTCTTTGAAGGCATCTGCTACTGTGTAGTGTCAGCACTACTTTAGTACTAAATGTAATAACAGGTACATTCTGCTACAGAAATAAAAACCTTATTCTAAAAAGATCTTTTGACCAAAAAAGCACCTGGGAGGTGAAAACCATGGTACTATACCAATCCCTGGAGAGATCCAGTCTCTCCCACACACATCTTACACTGTGAGCAGATATCCAACAAGTACACATACATCACAGAGGCACCACCCTTTTATATATTTCTCTTTGCTGCCTGGGGAAAAAGTGATACCACAACAAGGTCCCCCCCATCATGAATGAGAGGTATTGAAATGGCTCCACTTCCAAAACACATACACTGGCAGCTCCACATGACATCATAGGATAGATTCAAGATGGATTTCAAGTTAATGTGAACCACTGGTTAATTTCAGTGGTGGAGGTATCTAACAACTCTAAGGCCTTGCCTCCTGGACATTAAAAATGTTTACCTTTTCAAGCAATTACTTTACTTTCTCAACAGAAAAAATGACCTCATTGTAGGCAGTAACGTGTATTAGGTGATCTACATGCAGGTTATAAAAATATAGTTAAAAAGGTAGAAGCATGGCAGGATTGAAATGTTTACTGTGTGGCCATGACCAAGATGTAGCATTATTAATGTTACCTTTGAAAAAGCATTTCATCCAAGGAACTGCCAGTGTCTTGACAACCAAGTAACTGTGCCTCACTCACAACACCTTGGTGGAGTGAGTACAGTAGTACCCAAAATTAAAGAGAAATCAGTATAATGGAGCAATCAAGAAACTTGATCAAAGATCCAAACAGAATGAGTAAGAAAAGGAAACCAAGAGGCCTGACAAATTTTATGCTGTTCTCCTTAAGGCAAGCTCTTCCTACCCTTATCAAGCACCCAGACAAATACGTAGGTTCTAGGACTGTGCAAAGCTTCAGGTGGTGATTTGATTCAGAGGAGATTTGGCCTGATTCGGTGGCTGAATCTCCAAATCCAAATGGAACCAGGGGACCAATAAAAAGGTTCAAATTGATTCAAACCTCTCCAAATCTTTGGAAAAGATTCAGAGAGCTTCAATTCAGACAGTCCCTGGTGGCTGCAGCACAGAGCTGCAGCCGGTCTTGGAGCAAGGGGGAGGGGGGACTGGAGGAGGGAAGAGGGGACCTGCCAGTCCCCACCCCCAATGGCTGCCCCATCCGCCCCAGCTCCCAGTGCTTTAAAAAAAAGCCCCGCTCACTGGGTGCTGCTGGGTGTGGGGGGGCGATCCCCACTGCCCCAATCTGCATGGAGGGCTCTACCACGAGCCCCCCCCAAAAAACAACAAAAAATCCCGGGACTCACTGCTCCTGCAGTGGCCTTGGGGCTTCAGTGGGCTCATGCAGAGCTCCCCACATGGCATGGGGCAGTGGAGATCGCCCCCCCCTTCCCCCCCTGCTGGGCAAGAACAGTGAGTGCGGTATTTTTGTTTTTCTTAAAGGGCCACACCTTGGCTGGGGGGGTAGCCATGGGGGGCCTGGGAGAGTGGAGGGGGGTTGAGGGTCTTGTGAAGAGCTCCCCTACGCAGCGTGGGGCAGTGGGGATCACCCCCCGCCAGCCCGGAAGCACCCAGTGATTCAGGGCTTTTTTTTTTCAAAGTGCTGGGAGCTGAGGTGGGCAGGGCAGCCATTGCTGGGCTGGGAGAGTGAGTAGGGGATGGGCCTGGCTGATTTGGCTGAATCTATTTGGGATAGTGATTCAAATCACCAAATTGAATCACTGTCCCCTGAACTGGTCAAATCTGAATCCAAAGTGAATACTAGCTGCTTTGCACAGGGCTAGTAGGTACTGCCTGCCCACTACTTACACCTTTGGTCCATATTGTCTCACCAACTCCCCCAACTATTTCATGGTGATGTTAAATCATGTGGAAGATGTGGCCTTGTGAAATCAACATATAAATGATGTGACTGTGAAGAAAAAAATGTCCACACTGAACCTTTTAGACTTTAAGCATTTCAACTCATCCCTGCAACTTCCTTTAAGTAGTATTTGTTGATGAACTGCATTAAAATATAGCAAGATGAGTGCAGGTGTAATCACCTTTCTGTCTCTGGCCAGGTAGTGCTCATCCAGCAGGGCAACAAGTTCTGTCCCACATTGGGCTGATGGGGCCCTGAATTTGCAGGAAGCAAGAGTCAGTTTGCAGGACATCATCCCTGGCCAACAGCGGAGGATAATTACTTCTTCTAAATTATCATTTTTGTGTTGCATGAAGCAAAATGCACAGAACAGGAACCTATGAGGACTCAGAAACAGAGGCTCATTGTGAGCTCAGAGTGGTGGAATAAGTCTCTCCCACAGGGTGATTTGACTTCTGCTGCTTCTTGTCTGTTCCACAACAAGCCACCTTCCTCCATTATCTTTATTGAAATTTCAAATTGTGCAGGTGGGAAACAAAATGCAGACTTTTGGAGGTAACTAGTCATGCTAGCTATACATATAGCTAGATTTTGGGTGGGGTTTTCTATTCTATTCCACTAATCCGCATATTACAACCATTCTACATGGCCTGCCCAACAAAGATAATCTAGTGGGGCTGAAAAGATGCAGTAAATGCCAGAGTGAATGAAATTACATACACAACTCTTGTCTCACCCTTCCCTGCCTACTAGAATTACACCCTATAACATCTCTCCTTAAAATATTAAAATAACAAAGAAAATGGAAATGAGATCTGCAAGGGAACACCAAGTTCAGCTTTCTGAAAGAATGTGCTCAGTTGTCCTAATAAATCATTAATACGTTTGCAGCAAATTCATAAACCAGTGTGTTTAAGGCACTGAAATAACGGACACTACTGTTTTGGCCCAAGTTACCAGTTTTACATCAGGGACTTATTTTCTAGTTTTTTCCTCTAAGTTGCCATAATCAGGTGCTGCAACAGAATCTAAATTGAGTGGCATGCACAATAAATGTGCTCCCTCATTGAGATCATGCAAGCACTATAAAATGTAAAAGAAAACAGTTGAAGGCATTGAAGTGGTTCACAGTGCAACCTTTCATAAACCAAGAAGAGAAGAACAACTGAAAAATGAAACTTGTTGGTTGTATCAGCTCTCTGTTGGCTGAGTAACAGAGCATATGCATGGGTATCTTAGGATGACATATGTGGAATTTGAGAAGACCTACTTGAGACAAAATAAATTCACTTAACCATCTTGGATGCTTCAGTCTTAACATTTTCAGTTTTCTGCATCCAGAGGATTGAAGCTTATGCAAGAAGAACTGTAGAAGTAAGTGGATACCGGACACTGATCCATGTCATATGGCCAGGGACAGGAAATCCATTTCTGTATCTTCCCAGCACTCCTGTATGGGTTTTCTAAAATGCAGAACCTAGAAATTTTTAAAATAAAAAGTGGAGTGTGCACTCTTGCTAGAGGAAAACTTCTAGAAAGATCACAGTGGGATTCTATATCAATTATTGGCTCTGACCATTCTCTGTTAGATGCAGATATTTCCCTGCTAGAAGCTGATCTTTTAAAGTATCACTGCCAAGGTCTGAACATTGCCAGACATCAAAATTCTATAATCAGAGTTTGGCTGATGCATTTTGATGGTGATCAGCAAAGTACAAGACAATTCCAAGCTGATTCCTGAAGCTGGATTGATGATATCAGTGGTATTTATTTATTTTGGTCCTTGAAGTAAAACGAGGAAGCAAATAGGCTGTAAAGGTAGGGAAAAAAATCTAAAGCACAGAGACCCTGGGAGACCTGGCTTTGGTTCTAACTAATCTTCATGTGTGGCCTTGGGCATAGCATGGATCTTTTTGTGCCTTAGCCAGGGATAATACTTTCTCTCTCTCTCTGTTTTTGTCTTATCTATTTAGCTTGTAAGCATTTCAGGGCAGGAGGTGTCTCTTCTATATGCTTGTCCTATGCCAACACAATGAAACCACATTTTGGTTGCAGCTTCTAGGCATTCATACAATACAAATAATAAATAATAGTAAAAGCCAATTTTGCATATTCCTTTTCTTTTACAGTTGCACTTTAGCTGAAGTAAATAGAGAAATAGCCAAAACATAAAAAGAATGTTTAAAGTACTCTTTTACTTTCATTTCCCCCCCCTGTAATCCAGTACATAAATACATTTTGAACCATGGAATTTTTTTGATCCATCTCACAGACACTTAATTCAGAGCACTTGATTTTGAAATGCAATGTTATATACACCGAGTGACTAAAAACTTAGGAAACATGAAGTAATACCTCTTTTTGATTTGGAAAATTTGACTAACTTTGAAACCTTAGATGCACATGAAGAAATACTTGAGTCATGTTCTCTTTGCTTTGCTATGAAAATATAACTTACAATGTTACCCTTCTTATGCTTTTTAAGAAAAACGTATTTTATTTTAGATTGCTAAACTTTTGCATTACCTGCATGTGTGCGTGTTTGCACATGTGTGAGTTCCCCTCATTTATATTTCTCAGAGGATTTCTTTGCAAATGAACCAGACACAGTAGAAATTTCTATTGCTCTGTCCCTTATTACAGAGGAGACTTGCCATTAAAATGAGCTTGGACCCCCTTTCTCTTAGTCATTTTCTTTCTTCTGTAACCTAAAAGGTGCAATGTGTCTCTTGCATCTTTTTTAAAAATTTTATGTCAACTATAATTCTAGTTAAATAATCTCATCATGGTTCAGTGGTTTCACACTAATCTTGGACTTGGTAGACCTGGTTGTCATTCCCTTCTCCACCACAGACTTTTGGTATATGATTTCAGGCAAGCCACTTGGGTTAGGTGTCTACAAGGCAGAGTTATCCCAGATTCTTACCGTGGCTTTAATCTTTAGCCTGTTTTATTGTTTATACAGAAGATGACAACAGCCACCATAGAGTGGATACGCATTAGGTCTGACCTAGCTTATAGGGCTGAGAGGAGTGCGAGTTAAGAGTTAAGGTTCAACTTTAACCTGGGCTAGAACCTAGGCAAGGACACAAGCAAAATTACTTGAATGCTGACAGTCTGTCAGCATACTCCCATGTCTTTCTTGCTGTCTTCACAAGGGATAGAAAAGTTAGTCTGCAATTGACACAATTAAATAAGAAAGACACTTTAAGCATCTCAGCTCAAAGAACCACATTATATGTCCTTCTCCCTCACACAAAGTCAAATCCAGAGACAGTGTGGACATGGTAATATGAGCAAGGCTTGCAGTAGAGACTTGCATAACTGGATGACTAAACCAATGTTCAACCATGGGGTTCAATCATGGGTTAGCTGTGCAGTCTACACATTGACTTAGTTTTTCTGTGTCTCAGTTTCCCATTTCCCTTATATCACAGGGTTATTTTGAAGATAAATACATTTTAGAATGGTAATGAAGAAATCATACCCAGTCCCAACATATTTTTATTGCATACCAAGAAACTTGTAAAGCATAGAACTGGAAGGATGGCATTTTCAGGAGGCTGCAAAAATTGCAAGTTTAAGTATAAAGGATGAAATTCACCATAGTGTAGAGGACCAGGCTTAAACAACTCTAAGACCAAGTACAGACACTACACATAAACTCACGTAAGTGAACAGAAAGTTGTCTACAGCCATAACAAAACAGAATGTTAAGGCATACAGACTGGTTTAAAAATGGCTGAACTCAGTCTAAGATAGATCTAGATCAATGAGGTATCAGACTTAATCAGTTTATGTTAGACTGGTCTATCCAGCTTCTGTACCAGATCCCCTATTGATTTATGTTAGGTTGGTGTCTGCTGCCATTTCAGGCACCTTTGTGGTCTCCCTGCTAACCCCCGCCTCACAGGAAAACACACCAGCTCTCACTAAGTACTTGGCTGCTCTAGGCTATCATAGATCAGAGCCAGCACAGATGCAGGCAGGCATTGGCAGTGGAGGAGGGGTAGGGAGGAGGAAGAAGGCTCACACCAGGCAATGGGGTCAAGGGCACTTTGCAGAAGGACAGATCATGTCCCTTTGGGCTTGGCACCAGGAACAGCCAAGGGGCCCAATCCTTCCTTCTACAAAGTGCCCAGGCCACTCCTGATTACCTGCTGGGCACATGCCTCCATGTTGTCACCATAGACCCTTCTCTCCGCCTAGCCCAAGGCTTCCAGGAGAGGCCCAGAGCCAGTCACCGTGGTACACTCAGTAGCCCAACTGGGGGTGGCAGCGGGGGACACGTGCAATGGTGAACCACTCTGGGGCTTTCCTGGAAGCACATGGTGATAGCAGGGCATTGGGACTGTGTGCCTGCCAGCCAGATAGAGCTGGCCCCCAGTCAGCTGCACTCAGCTGCCCTCGGCAGTCTGTGGTATGCTGGGAGACATGTGGGTGCTCCCCCAACCTGCTGGTCTGGCCAGTGCAGGTAGCCTGATTGCCCCCCGCCACCCAAGAGCAAATGTATTATTTTATTGAGTAACTGCCCAATGAAATACCAGGCATTCTAATAAAGGTGACTCCGTGTCTGTCTGTCACCCTTAATCGCTATTTTCAGCAACTTATTCTGCAATTAGTCCTGTTGACTTCAGTAAGGTAGGAGTAGAGTAAATATTTATTCAGTAAGATATAGGTGGGAGAATCTGCTAAGCCTGAAATTTCACCAGTTAGGAAAAAGACAAAACCATTGTTTTCTGTTATGTAAACTAGGAAACAACTCAGATATATGTAGCTGTAATAATAATAAAAGCTTTGCATCTTCACAGGAATTTACATGTTAGGAACTAACACAGAGAAGCAAAGCAATTTAAGCCTAGAGGAAGCTAGTGTCAGGGTACAGATGAGCAGCTAAGGTGACCCTGACTCTGAAGCCAGGCTCACTAGACCACAATCTATTTTGTTATGCCCCTGAATCCCTTGAGTACCCGTGAGTACTTAGATGTACAACATTATGAAACAGTTAAGACTGAGTGGTATTGCATCTTTGCCCTAAGGAGCAAAGTAGCTAAACAGATCATTTGCAATGAAGTCATTTACAGAATGGCTATAAATAAACCACATGTTGATCTTTGTCTTCCTGCATCCTGTGCCAGTACAAAAAATGACTCCAGGAATGCTTCCAGAACAAGCCCTGTCCACTTGCTGACTTCTAGCGGCCTTTGCTTGAACATCCATTTCAAGACAAAATTACTACTGGATGGAATCTTGCAGCCTATTGCACAAAATGAACAACTGTATTGATGTTCTGTTTCTCATGACTTGGGAAAAGAAGAAAAGCATTACAGAGATTATGTTCCCTCTTTAGTTAATACCTTTGCCACCTCTTAAGAAAGTGTCTCTGCCTCCTCTCTCTTAGTTGGCATGGGTGGAGTTTGGAAGAATGCTTAAATTGTGGAGTACAAAGCAATGGAATCCCTCACCATTTTATTGGTTCCAAAAGTGCCAATGGAGTGAGCTCCAGGCTCATTTGCCATAAATTTCTCCCATATTTAGTAATGCTGTAACCTCTCCTAGGCCAGCATTACATTTCCATCTCCCAGCTCCTCCGACTAATGCTTTGTCCGAGTGTCGCCTTTGGTAAATCTATTGATTGAGCAAGACTAGTCAATAGGAAAAAGTCCAATGGCAACACAGGAAGTCAGGAAACACTGAGCGGATCCAGCAAAAATTACTGGAGGGAAAATTAAATGCCTGTAAGGAAAGTGTTGTAATTTAGTTTTATTCCAGGTCTAAAAGTGGAAAAACTTAAAGCTTCATTCTGTATTACAGCGGCGCCGTTCAGGGTCTGCCAATGTTTCCATTATGAACAGCAATTTCAGGGGTTTATAATGCAGCCATAAAAATTTGCTTTGGGATGAAACTTGAAATAAAAGCTCTCCGCCCAAAATCTAATATCCCTCTCCCTTTTCTTTTCTGGCAGATGGGGGGGAGGGAGGGCTGACTTTATTTATTTATAAGCCAAGCGAGTGAAAAACATAAATACCAAGTGTTCATTTTGTGCACAAACACAAAAGGGAGGATCTGGGGGTTACAGTCGTTCACAAACTAAATACGAGTCAACATGTTGCCATTGCAGAAAGGCAAATCACGTTTTGGAATATATTAATAGGAGTGTCTTATGTAAGACTTGGGAGGTAATTATTCTAGGCACTGGAAAAGTCCAGTTTTGGGCACCAGACTTTAAGAAGGATGCTGACAAAATGGGGAGAGTCCAGAGGGAGAGCAAGGAAGTTTATAAGAACCGAACAGAAGAGAGCAACAGCAGGAGGGTATGGAGCCATCACTGGAGATTTTTAAGAATGGATTAAACAAGCATCTGTCTGGGATAATCCATTTACATTTGATACTGCCTCAGAGCACAAAGACGAACTAAATGATCTCCCAGGGTCTCTTTTAGCTCTAAGATTTCTAAGGTTCTGTGAATTAATCAATCAATCAATTAATTAATTTCATAGGTTTCATAGACACTGGGGCTGGAAGGGACCCTAGAGCATCATTGAGTCCAGCCCCCTGCCCAAGGGCAGGAAGTCAGCAGGGATCATATGATCCCAGCCAGATAAGCATCCAAACGTCTCTTGAAGGCGTTCAAAGTGGGTGCTTGAACCACGTCCGGCGGCAGTCTATTTCAAACTTTGGGGGCTTGGACAGTAAAGTTCTTCCTTATGTCCAGCCTGAAATGGTCGCAGCGGGGTTTGTGACCATTCGACCTTGTCATCCCTTGGGGCGCTCTGGTGAACAGATGTTCCCCCAGGTCCTGGTGAAAACCCCTAATAAACTTATAGGTGGCCACCAGATCGCCGCTGAGCCTGCACTTTTCCAGGCTGAAGAGTCCCATAGCTCTCAGCCTCTCGTCATAAGGTCTGTTTTCCTGACCTCTGATCATGCACGTGGCTCTCCTCTGCACTCTTTCAAGCTTCTCCACATCCTTTTCGAATCGTGGAGCCCAAAACTGGATGCAGTACTCCATCTGCGGCCTCACCAAGGCCGAGTACAATGGGAGAATGACATCCTGAAATGTGCCTGAGAAGCAGCTATGGATGCAAGCCAGCGTTTTGTTTGCTTTATCAGCTGCAGCATCACATTGAAGGCTCATGTTCATCTTGTGGTCAATCATAACCCCCAAGTCCCTTTTCTCCATGGTGCTAGCCAGCGTAGCACTGCCAAGCCTATAAGCATGCTGCAGGTTTTTCCTCCCAAGGTGGAGAACCTTGCCTTTTTTGGTGTTAAACACCATCAGGTTCACATCTGCCCATTTCATGAACCTGTCAAGATCTGCCCAGATCAGTCTCCTGTCCTCAGGTATGGATGCTTTACCACAAAGTTTGGTGTCATTGGCAAACTTGACCAGCCTGTTTCTGATACCAATGTCCACATCATTATTGAAGATATTAAAAAGTAAAGGGCCTAGGACAGAGCCTTGAGGGACCCCACTGGTCACAGGGCACCACAACGATTGACTTCTGTCAACCACCACCCTCTGGGTCCTACTGCAGAGCCAATTCCCCAGACAGTGGATTGTGGTGAGGCTGAGGCTGCAGTAAGCTGGTTTTGCCAAGAGGTGATCATGGGATACTAGATCAAAGGCTTTTTTAAAGTCAAGATATGTGACATCAATATCTTCTCCCTTCTCCAGGTGATAGGTCACCTGGTTGTAAAAGGAAATGAGATTGGTCAAGCAAGACCTACCTGCAACAAACCCATGCTGGGTATCCCTTAGGATATTGCTATCAGCTAGCCTGTATAGGATGGCCTCTTTGATAATCTTTTCCAAGACCTTCCCCAGAACAGAGGTCAGGGTCTGCAGTTTGCCAGATCCACTTTCCTCCCTTTCTTGAAGATAGACACCACATTGGCCTTCTTCCAATCACCAGGCACTTCACCAGAGCACCAGGAGTTCTCAAAGATCCATGCCAGGGGCTGAGCTATGATGCCTGCCAGGTCTTTAAATACCCTTGGGTATAAACCATCAGGGCTGGCTGACTTGAAGGTATCCAGCCTGCCAAGGTGTTCCTTCATGAGGTCAGCTTTGATGGATGGTAACGAATCTCCTTCACCTGGGCCTCCCTGTCCCATAGTGGGCAGGGGCGTCCCATGGGACTGGTGAAAAACTGATACAAAGTACCCATTTAGCAAGTTTGTTTTTTCCTGGGCATCGGTTGTCAGTTGTCCCATTTGTTTTTCCAGTGGTCGAATGTTGCCCTTGCTTTTCCTCTGGCTCCCCACATATCTAAAAAAGGACTTTTTATTGTCGTTGATATTTGTACCTAGCTGGAGTTCCATCGCAGCCTTGGCTTTCCTGGATTGCTCTCTGCAGGTCCGGACCTGTGCAGAGTATTCCTCCCTGGTGGTGAATCCCATCCTCCATCCTTTGTCGGTCTTCCTTTTAAGATGCAGCAGGTCCGCCAGTTCCTTGGAGAGCCAAGGGGGCTGCTGTGCCCTTTTGCTGCCTTTCCTCCGAGATGGGATGGACTTTGCTTGCACATTCAGGATTTCTCCCTTAAGGAGCAACCACTCGTCCTGAACTCCCCTCCCCTTTGGGTTGTGGCCCTTTAGGGACCTCACTAACAAGCCTCCTGAGCTTGTCAAAGTCAGCTTTCCTGAAGTCGAGGACTTTTGTATTGCTGGCTGACTTGCCAGCTTTACGGCAGATGGTGAAGTTGAGCAGCTCCTGGTCACTGTCACCCAGCTTCCCTTCAATCATTAGGTCACTGATTAGGTCGTCCCCGGTTGCTAGAATCAGGTCGAGCAGCACTTTACCTCTCATTGGCCCGTAGACTTCCTGTGTCAGACAGAAGTCATCCACACACGAGAGAAAGCTTTGCTCCTGCTGGGATAACTTAGTTAATTAAGTATGATGCTTAACATTGACTTTAGTTAAATTTTAAAAGCAAACATTACATCAGATTGACTCTGTCCAATGATCTATTACACTTAATACCCTGTTTAAGAGACTGCTTCTCTTTCACCTGCCTAATATACTATCAGAGCTGTGGTCAGTGGAGGTGTCAATGCTGGACTCCAGCCTTGATAATATAGCAGGCAGAGATGTGAGTGGTGAGGCATTCTCCCTGTAAAGTCTTCAGAATCCTAAAATGCTGTCCTACCCTTTAGCCAAAATAGCTGGGATCAGCTAATTTTCTAGGTATTATGCAGAGGGCCCATTTGTTTTACGGGACTTTTGAATTGCAGTGTAGGAAAGGAAAGATAATCCTATGTGTGCATGTACATCAGGAAAGAAGGGTTAATACTTGATTATTAGCTTCTTGGTAATCTTGAATAAGCATGGAGCCATGACTGTGTATAGGTATCTTTCATTATTTTAAATCCAAAGAAAATATTAAAAATTAGGAGAACCAGAAGCTTGTCTTACTGTTAAACTTCATTTGCTATGCACCA
>NW_017729022.1:168332804-168338040 GCF_001723915.1 Gavialis gangeticus | reverse complement strand
GGTGGAGAACCTTGCCTTTTTTGGTGTTAAACACCATCAGGTTCACATCTGCCCATTTCATGAACCTGTCAAGATCTGCCCAGATCAGTCTCCTGTCCTCAGGTATGGATGCTTTACCACAAAGTTTGGTGTCATTGGCAAACTTGACCAGCCTGTTTCTGATACCAATGTCCACATCATTATTGAAGATATTAAAAAGTAAAGGGCCTAGGACAGAGCCTTGAGGGACCCCACTGGTCACAGGGCACCACAACGATTGACTTCTGTCAACCACCACCCTCTGGGTCCTACTGCAGAGCCAATTCCCCAGACAGTGGATTGTGGTGAGGCTGAGGCTGCAGTAAGCTGGTTTTGCCAAGAGGTGATCATGGGATACTAGATCAAAGGCTTTTTTAAAGTCAAGATATGTGACATCAATATCTTCTCCCTTCTCCAGGTGATAGGTCACCTGGTTGTAAAAGGAAATGAGATTGGTCAAGCAAGACCTACCTGCAACAAACCCATGCTGGGTATCCCTTAGGATATTGCTATCAGCTAGCCTGTATAGGATGGCCTCTTTGATAATCTTTTCCAAGACCTTCCCCAGAACAGAGGTCAGGGTCTGCAGTTTGCCAGATCCACTTTCCTCCCTTTCTTGAAGATAGACACCACATTGGCCTTCTTCCAATCACCAGGCACTTCACCAGAGCACCAGGAGTTCTCAAAGATCCATGCCAGGGGCTGAGCTATGATGCCTGCCAGGTCTTTAAATACCCTTGGGTATAAACCATCAGGGCTGGCTGACTTGAAGGTATCCAGCCTGCCAAGGTGTTCCTTCATGAGGTCAGCTTTGATGGATGGTAACGAATCTCCTTCACCTGGGCCTCCCTGTCCCATAGTGGGCAGGGGCGTCCCATGGGACTGGTGAAAAACTGATACAAAGTACCCATTTAGCAAGTTTGTTTTTTCCTGGGCATCGGTTGTCAGTTGTCCCATTTGTTTTTCCAGTGGTCGAATGTTGCCCTTGCTTTTCCTCTGGCTCCCCACATATCTAAAAAAGGACTTTTTATTGTCGTTGATATTTGTACCTAGCTGGAGTTCCATCGCAGCCTTGGCTTTCCTGGATTGCTCTCTGCAGGTCCGGACCTGTGCAGAGTATTCCTCCCTGGTGGTGAATCCCATCCTCCATCCTTTGTCGGTCTTCCTTTTAAGATGCAGCAGGTCCGCCAGTTCCTTGGAGAGCCAAGGGGGCTGCTGTGCCCTTTTGCTGCCTTTCCTCCGAGATGGGATGGACTTTGCTTGCACATTCAGGATTTCTCCCTTAAGGAGCAACCACTCGTCCTGAACTCCCCTCCCCTTTGGGTTGTGGCCCTTTAGGGACCTCACTAACAAGCCTCCTGAGCTTGTCAAAGTCAGCTTTCCTGAAGTCGAGGACTTTTGTATTGCTGGCTGACTTGCCAGCTTTACGGCAGATGGTGAAGTTGAGCAGCTCCTGGTCACTGTCACCCAGCTTCCCTTCAATCATTAGGTCACTGATTAGGTCGTCCCCGGTTGCTAGAATCAGGTCGAGCAGCACTTTACCTCTCATTGGCCCGTAGACTTCCTGTGTCAGACAGAAGTCATCCACACACGAGAGAAAGCTTTGCTCCTGCTGGGATAACTTAGTTAATTAAGTATGATGCTTAACATTGACTTTAGTTAAATTTTAAAAGCAAACATTACATCAGATTGACTCTGTCCAATGATCTATTACACTTAATACCCTGTTTAAGAGACTGCTTCTCTTTCACCTGCCTAATATACTATCAGAGCTGTGGTCAGTGGAGGTGTCAATGCTGGACTCCAGCCTTGATAATATAGCAGGCAGAGATGTGAGTGGTGAGGCA
Source organism: Gavialis gangeticus (assembly GCF_001723915.1). NCBI lineage: Eukaryota > Metazoa > Chordata > Crocodylia > Gavialidae > Gavialis > Gavialis gangeticus. The sequence goes on along the minus strand of NW_017729022.1, from coordinate 168,336,175 downwards.
TTCTCCCTGTAAAGTCTTCAGAATCCTAAAATGCTGTCCTACCCTTTAGCCAAAATAGCTGGGATCAGCTAATTTTCTAGGTATTATGCAGAGGGCCCATTTGTTTTACGGGACTTTTGAATTGCAGTGTAGGAAAGGAAAGATAATCCTATGTGTGCATGTACATCAGGAAAGAAGGGTTAATACTTGATTATTAGCTTCTTGGTAATCTTGAATAAGCATGGAGCCATGACTGTGTATAGGTATCTTTCATTATTTTAAATCCAAAGAAAATATTAAAAATTAGGAGAACCAGAAGCTTGTCTTACTGTTAAACTTCATTTGCTATGCACCACTCTGATGATACAAATAAGGATATAAATGGCTTTTTAATAACCAGAGCTCACAGCAGTTTTATATAACCAGAGCAGAACAATGGAACTGGAATTGACTTTAAGTTGGACCCCAAAATATTTTCCTGCTGCTTGTAAAATAATTTCTATATTCTATCCTTTCACTTCTATTCCTACTGCTAATATCTTCACCAGTGCCACTGGTGAGCTCTTGCTTTGATTCCCTCAAGCTGTTTTCAAAATAATTCTCAAACATGTTCAAAATGCTGCTCTAAAAATATAGCAGTCATCCTTTTTGGCTTGGATGATGATACATTTCTAATCAAATTCCTTAACAACGTTTATTACCTTTCTAAATACAGATTAGATTATTTGGCCCAAACTGTTTCTAGAGAGTCTCTCATCCATAAAGCATCAACAGCTTACTTAGCATGATTTCTGATTGCTCCTGACTACATTACTTGGTGACAGGCATCTTGATGTTGGATAATCAATTTGCAGTTTGTGATGAAAGGCAAAACTCCAACTTAATTAAAGGATGCTGGCAACCTTAATGTGAAAACATTAAAAAAAATACTGCTGGACCTAAGCTACCAGGATTTGGACAGATTCTGATACCATTGTTTGGGGTCTGAAAACACCACTGATCCACATGAAATTCCCATAAGTCAATAGAAATGCTGCAGAGTACAGCACTCCTCAACTTGAATCAGATCATCAGAATTCATCCAACTGGTGGATTGTTGAAAATTAGAAAAACATTCAACAATCTAGTTTGTGCTTCTGGTATTGTCAACTGATTGTTCAAAAATCCTAATTTAGACTCCGCACAGATCAAGAGTGTCTCAAGCTCATGGGGTTTTGTTTGTTTGTTTTAAGAATACATTTTTTGCCTTTCTATTTGCTTTGTAGCTTCTGGGTCTGTAGGGGCTGTTTTCTCAGACTCTTTTCTCACTTAATAAACAAAGGGAATGGATTAACTGGTGCTGTGGGAGGGTTCAAAACAGAGATGCTGACTTCTTTTTTTTCCCCTCTGCAGGTTGCTTTGTGGCCATGGTGTGTGAGAGGGGTCAGGGTGGTGTTAATATGGACCCTTTTAGGAAACTGGGTTTATGTTAATATAAGAGTGTATATATATATATAGAGCAAGAGAGAGAGAACCATTCCAGTCCTAGATTTTTTTTAGGTTGGGGTCCTTACATCACTGCATAATTTTCACGTAGCTTATTCCAGAATAGAAAGAGGTTAATCGCCTGGCAGGCATTACAGTTAAGATGCAATTAACCTGTTAATCACACCATAAATAGTAACTTGTCACATGTTCAAAAAATGAATGGCACAACAAAATGTGAAATCAGCCACAAAATTTTCTGCAAAAAATGTGTTAAGATTGTTGTGGCTGGCTTCCATTGTACTTTCAATTAAACAAGTGACAGTGTAATCACAGCCAGCTCAAGGCTCTGGTGAAGTCTCGGAGCTGGCACTGACAATCAGGTCTGGGACTGTACAGGAGTCTGGAATTGGCCCCAGTGTGATCCCAGGGCTGGGACCTACAATTGTCAGTCACAGCTCTGGAAACGTGCAGGAGTCTGGAACCAGCTCTGGTGTGTTTCTGGAGCTGGGACTAAAAAAACCACCTAATTGCTTGTTGTGGTCCCAGGACTGATTAGGTTCAGCAGGGATGCAGGCACCCGATTTTCAACTTGCCACTGGCAAGTAATAATGGTGCCATCAGGATCTAGTCCCTGATTCCAAAACTGTGTGTCCTGACTTACATGTGGACCACTTGCCAAGGGTTATAGGGTTGGAAGGAATCTCAAGGGGGTCTTCTAGTCCAGCTCCTCTCAATGAAATTATTACTTGAATGTGTAAGAGGAAATGATACTGGATTTTTCACGAGTTGTTTTGCTGCATACTTGTCTGCATGATTTGCTTTGTAGAGTCTAAGCTCTTTAAGACAAGGACTGTCTTCTATTCTATATTTATTCAATGAATAGCACATGGGAGTCCTATGCTTGGCTCAGGCCTTTCTGTGATAAACTATAGTAAATAAATTGTAACAGCTAAGTGTTGTAACCTTTAGATTCTCAGAGGAAGGGGGCTCGAAGAAAGAAAGTTTATACATACCATATTTACTAGCATACTATATACAACTTTCCCACAAAAATCAACCCTCCAGAATTGGGGTGCACATCTTAAGCAGGGAAGCTGATTTATGTGCTGGAATTGAAACATACTGACACAGTAATAGTGCTCTGTAAGGAACTGCAATGGCTGTCCTATGTGTCCTTTTCTCCATGGCATCAAGGAGAGAGAGGGGGAGTACAGTCTTCATTTCACAATTAACTGAAATCCTCTCATAGCCTGCTTAATTGGTAGTAGTTTTTTGATGGTAAGTATTTGTCTATGCAGTCAGAATCCCATGTGATTAGTTCGTTTTCTTCTTTCTGCCTTTCCAAAACAAAAGGAGCATCTTATCTGGGGGCATGTGGTATATGAGAAAATAATGGGGGTTGTCTAAATATGTGTATTTCTATATACTAGTTATATGCATGTGTGTGTATATATATATATACACATATAACTCTCATAAAAATTGTTGTTTTCATGGCAACATTTAGATGATGCAGTGATAAAAGAAAAAAAATTATAGTAGGTGAGTTTTTTGGACATTTTTGACTGAATTATTTTATAGATTCATAGATGTTAGGGTGGGAAGGGACCTCAATAGAGCATCGAGTCCGACCCCCTGCATAGGCTGGAAAGTGTGCTGGGTTCAGATGACCCCAGCCAGATGCCTATCTAACCTCCTCTTGAAGGGCCCCAGGGTAGGGGAGAGCACCATCTCCCTTGGGAGCCCATTCCAGATTTTGGCCACTCTAACTGTGAAGAAGTTCTTCCTAATGTCAAATCTAAATCTGCTCTCTGCTAGCTTATGGCCATTATTTCTTGTAACCCCTGGGGGCGCCTTGGTGAGTAGAGCCTCACCAATTCCCTTCTGTGCCCCCATGATGAATTTATAGGCAGCCACAAGGTCAC
>NW_017729022.1:168324566-168332794 GCF_001723915.1 Gavialis gangeticus | reverse complement strand
TCTCAACCTTCTCTTGTGGAGGCTGAAGAGGTCCAGGTGCCCTAGTCTCCCCTCGTAGGGCTTGGCCTGCAAGCCCTTAACCATACAAGTGGCCCTTCTCTGGACCCCCTCCAGGTTATCCACATTTCTCTTGAAGTGTGGCACTCAAAACTGGACACAGTATTCCAACTGCGGTCTGACTGTAGCAAAAATAGATACTTTTCTCTCTGTTTCTTTGTTTCTTGTTTTAGTGTCAGCCCCTGCATTCTGTAGTTTTCCACCCACATGGTACAGGATAGCCCACTACGCATGTCTTAGAGGTTGCTCAGGTTTTGTTTTGAAATGACCAATCAAAATGTAACACGTCAACTGAAAAAAATGCTAGCTCAATAAAAGCCACGTGCGCTCTTTGTTTAGGGTCGGCACTGATCTGAGCAACAAGCTCCTCTGTCAGCCTGCTTGCAAGCAATAAAATAGAGTTGGACCCAGCCTGAAAGTGTGACTCTCTTTTAGAGGTGAATTGGACTAGCCTCCAGGGGACAAAATTAGCAATTCATGCAACATGACCAGCGCCCAATAGAGGGGAAGTATCACCTCTGTGGTTCTGTTTGCAATGCATCTGCTGATACATGATAAAGTGCAGTTAGCTTTGCTGATGACTTTGTCACACTGACAACTTATGATCATCTTGGAGTCCACTAGGACTCAGAGATCCCTCTCCGCTTCCGTGCTACCAAGCAGGTCAGTTCTTAGGCAGTAGGTGTGCTGAACATTTTTCCTCCCTAGGTGCAGCACTTTGCATTTCTCCTTGTTAAATTGCATTCTACTGTTTTCTGCCCATTTGTCCAACCTGTCCAGTTCTGCCTGTAGTTGTTCCCTGCCCTCCAGTGTGTCCACTTCTCCCCACAGTTTTGTATCATCTGCAAACTTGGACAGAGTACACTTCACTCCCTTGTCCAAGTCACTGATGAAGACATTGAAGAGTATCAGTCCAAGGACTGCGCCCTGTGGGACCCCACTACCCACTCCCTTCCAGGTCGATACCGACCCATCCACCACCACTCTCTGGGTACGACCGTCTAGCCAATTTGCCATCCACCGGACTGTGTAATGATCCAAGTCACAGCCTCTTAATTTATTCACCAATATGGGGTGGGATACCATATCGAAGGCCTTCCTGAAGTCTAAGTAAATAATATCTACCCCTACTCCTGCATCCAGGTGTTTTCTAACCTGGTCATAAAAAGAGACTAAATTAGTCAGGCATGATCTACCTGCTACGAACCCGTGCTGGTTTCTCCTCAGCATAATTTTTCCCGCTGGGCTCTCACATATATGAACCTTAATAATCTTTTCAAAGACTTTACCAAGGATGGAGGTGAGACTGACTGGCCTATAGTTGCCTGGATCCTCCTTCCTCCCCTTCTTGAAAATAGGGACCACATTGGCCCTTTTCCAGTCCTCCAGGACCTGGCCCGTGCACCATGAATGCTCAAATATTTTTGCCAGTGGCTGTGCAATGACATCAGCCAGCACCTTCAGTACCCTCGAATGGAGCTCATCCGGGCCTGCCAACTTAAACGCATCCAGTCCTTCCAAGTGACTCTGCACCATCTCAGGGTCAATGCTTGGCAGTCTGGTGCCCTGCTGTTGCCTCTCTGCAATCCCATTGTGAGACTTGTCTTGCTCCTCATTTAGGAACACTGAAGCAAAGAACTCATTGAGGAGTTCAGCCTTGTCCCCCCTGTCTGTCACCAATTACTTTTGCCCATTCAGTAGTGGTTCTCTACTGCCCTGAGCCTTTGTTTTACTCCCTATATATCTGAAAAACAATTTTTTGTTATCCTTAACTTGGGATGCCATCCTCAGCTCCATGGTAGCTTTGGCCTTCCTAACTGCCTCCCTACAACTGTGAGCTGAGGAGGTATACTCCTCTTTAGTATTTTAACCTTTGCCTAAAATGGTTACGAAGAAGATTAAAAGAAAAAAAAATGTCTCTCCAATTTTAGAGATGACATTTTGAGTTAGTTTTATATTTCTGTGTGGCTCTTTCATGGGGTACCAGCAGAGATGAAAAACATTATGCTATTTCTTATATGCATGTTTAGAACTTAAAATTTGACTGGTGGACTTATGGAAACTAATGTTAATTCTTTTCATTACTTTTATTATAATTTTTTTACTATTACTTTGTTTAAAATTAACTTTCAATTTCACATCATTCTCTTAAATATTGAGATTCATATTAAATTAATTGTAAATGATTAACTTAAAATTAATCTTCCACAAGCAGAATATAAAATGTATGTGATGTCTTTAAAATAAAATATAATAGATTTCCTTCCTCAAGTCAAACAGCTATCTTCATGTGGACAATGAGAACAATACTCATGGTCCCTGTCGAAGGCTTATGCTTTTCCAAGTCTCCTTTTGCCCTTCTAAGTCATTTTGCCTCCCTATTTCTAAGCTATAGATCTCTGGATTTTGCCTCTAACTTGATATTTACAGTCTTCAAGGGTTCTAGTTAATCATCCTCATGGTACTATTGAGAGGCATAACTTGAAATTTTGGCACTCTGGGCAGCATGGGTGGCAGGAAGGAAGCAAGCACTTACCTCCCCCTACAGGGACTGCCACAATTTTGCCAGCAGCGCAGACTGCTGTTAAGTGCCTGAAAATGGGTTGTGGTAGCAATGGTGGCAGAGTGTGTTACCATGGGGTTGCCATTCTGGCACTGCCAATTAATCAGTGCCCAAGATGGTACACCTGAACATGCTCAACTCTCCTCACTGCCTTGCCCTTCCCTCTCCTCCCCCAAGATTATGTTACTGGTTCTGTGTCACTTTTGTCCCTGAAAATCCTACTTAGCTGATTATTTCCTTGAGCATCTATCATCTGGCTCATGATTTTCTTTGTTAAAAATCCTTCTTTAAAAAAGTACCATGAGGCAATAGTGTAACTAAGGTGGGACAACTGAGGAACAAGTCCTGGGTGTGGACTCTCATGGTAGAAGGTGCAAAAATAGATGTTGCGCTGCTACCACCCCAGACACATAACTGCCCAATTATATCTCTGCCATAAGGTCTTTAATGGTTAGGACACAGGACCCCACATTTATAGTTCATTCAAAAAGGCTAACATTTCCCCCAGGCCCTTAGCATTAAGTTGAGACTCTGACTTAGTTGTGCCTCACACTGAAATACCAGATCCATATCACCTCAAACTTTGGAAAAACTCAGTTCCAGATCTAGACTTTGTAATTCTAGTGCAGCACTGCTCAATACTGACTCAGAAAACAAGCTTATAACTTACTGAACAACTAACGCTATGTGTTCCTGGGAAGTTCCACATTCATGGGCAGACATAGCTGCTTTGCATCCAATATTGTATCCAGGGTTGGAGAACCTTTACAGCAACTGCAGTCCCCTCAAAGGGTGTCTATTGGCTTGTTGCTCCACTCTACTCTGTCCTTACCTCTGCATTGACTTCATACAACATAAATTCTTCAACTTTGTGCACTGCTGTGGAAGATGCTCAGCACAATACACCTGAACATGTAGGACAGATAGGCCTTGTAAATACTGTCCCAAGATCACTGCAGAAGTACATCAGGCTCAAGCGCTCAGAGGAACAATGGGGAATTCCCTAATGAAGTTGAATATCCTTGTACATGAGAAACTAGTTTGGCTGTGTAAGAGGAAAATATTTATTTTCCAGTGAGATAAGAGGTACAGCATTTCAGTTTCAGAACATATTCTACTTTTAGCTAACTGATTATCAAAAGAAATAACAAATGGAAGCAGTAGTATTATAATACCACTCAAACTGTGCTAATAAATCAGGAGGCCAATAATGTAATAATTTTAATTAAACAAGGAGCACAATAACACCCTTGAAATGTGCAACCTGAAACATCTTACTGCTGTTATGAAACGTAATGGGTACAAAGAAAACAAGGAGTTAGACCTTTGCATTTAAAGAAACGGGCATTGTAACATTAACAGCAAGTCAGAAGGCTGCTCTTGTGTCAAACAGCCTAAAACAACTACCTAATTTTGATTATATCTGATTATGACCCAATGGAGAATATTGTTGAGCTAGTTCATTGGGAACTGTATTAACTGTAACATGCAATAACCTCTTCCTGGTGGTCAGCCACTCATAATTAGGGACCTACCTAATTCACAGAGACTGTCTCCATATTTCGCAGTCACAGTGCAGCATCCAGTGCCATTTTCATGGGGAAGCATGATGAGTCCTCCATGCCTCTGATTGGCTGAGAGGCCCCAAAAGTCCTGTCCCTCTCCGGAGGTTGGCAGAGCGCCACCTGTCATTGTCTGAGGAGGGGCAAGACTTCCAGGACCCCTCAGTCAATCACAGGCATGGAGGGACCCTCCTGCCCCACCCTGGAGATTGACAGATGGCCACCTGTCAATCTCTAGGGAGAGGTGGGACTTCTGAGACGCCTCAGCCAATCAAAAGCTTGTGTGTGGGGGGGGGGGCTGCTGCACTCCACCACAAAAATCTCCCCCCCACCCCTCTCTCCCTCTCCCCTGTGCTTCAGGATGCCAGGGATATCTGCCTATGTTTGCAGCTTCTTTCTTCAAGAAGAAAAATAATCAACATTTTTATTTTCTTGATGAGCAATATAGAAAGTGACTTTAGAGCAAAGTTTTTCAGCAAAACAAATGTTCCCAATCTAGTCTCTTGATCTGCTTGCCAAATTAATTTTGAGTATGCAGTTTGGGGTTCATATTTAGTGCCTCACTATCAGACAATATAGTAAGATTTGCTCAGGCATTACCTACTTACACTATTCTGAGCATTTTGATGTGTAGAAATGTAGGTATTCAATTTGGATATATGATTTGGGGCATATAATTTTAGAGGATACTTGTTGAGAAGTAGCCTGAGAAGTAAAAAATACAATGACAACAATTTACATATAAAAGAACGAGCACTTGAAGATGTGATTTAAACCTTTGTAAGTCTACATTGGCCCACTGGCTTCTAGGAAGCAGGGGTATTGGGAGGAGGTTATAAAGGAATGTGATCCTTGATGTTACAGTATCCTATTAAATATGTTTAGTTAAATATATAACTGTTGGAAGCTACTGTCCCCACATTCTAACTGCATAAAAGAAGTATGCAACTTGTCAGACCTGCTTGAAAAATGGGAAGCATATTATGGGAAAAAAAAAAGAAAAATTTAAGAAGAATGATTTGTGTATTTCTTTCACATTGGGAAAAGGAAAAACATTTTCTATTTCTGACCCCACCATCCTTTCCTTTTCCCCTCTTCTTTTTGCTTATTTCCATGGGTAAAATGGAAAGAAAAAAGGTATAGCATGGTTTTAGAGGAGGCAAAAGACGGGAGTACCAAAATCTTTTTCATTTTTGGATGAAAACTGTTGAGAAAATTAAAAAGCTCATTTGCAAAGTTCTTTAACTAGCTAGAAATTTAGCAACTCTATTTGTCCTGTTTCAAAACCTTAAACAATAAGGGCAGCCAGCCTAAAAGTTTGGTATGGAATTTAATCCGTGCTGGGGGATGATTTCAACAAAGCCACAAGGGGAAAGCATTTAAAGATGCATATATTTGTTTGGCATGAAACTGAGTTCTATTATATGACACTGTTATTCAGCCACACAAAAAATTTACTTAATGTGCTTTCACAAGAGGACTAATTTCTTTTATAGGAATATTGCTGATGTTTGTATTGGTTTCCTGTAATGAAAACTAGGTTTTCTGAACCATGAACAAAAGCATACTGGTAGCTTTGCAATGATTTGACCAAGAGAGTATGGGCAGTACTTCAAAATGGGCATTTTCATGACGTACATGTTCCTTGCTCAATATCATGTTTGTCCAATGTAGGAAGGAGCTGCAGTTAGAAAAGTATATGACCTGTTACATAGGCAGGGCAAAACCTATTATACATATTGACAAAGGATAGTGTTCTTGGGGCCAATGAAACTTCCAACAGCTCTATCCTTTAAGAAAGCCAAGGAAGTTGTGCATAATAGAGTATGATGTATGCCCTTTTCAGTTCTCGTGACTGCAAAAAGCACTATAGTCAGTCATTTAATGTTCTGACTGAGCTACAAAGCACCACATTTAAAATACGATAGAGAAGGACCTTTATATAACAGACCAAAAAGTCACATGCCACAGCCTATCTGGCCAAGAAAGCTGCCAAAATACTTTCACGCCTACAAATAAACTGGTGACCAAATTAGACTATGAAAAAAAAAGAGCAGATCTTGAGGATTTCACTTAATTCTATGTGGTCTGGCATTAATCAATCAGTAAAATATACTTCCTTGATGGAGAAAGTGCTATTGTTCCAAGAAAGGCACCTTCAATGTTTCGAATGTTTACATTTTTGCTTAGAGAAGCATCTTTTTTAAAAACACATTTGAGAAAGAGCCAAGGATGATTTAATGATGCACTTACTGAAACCTCTGCAAATTGTCTTTTTTTGTCAGCCTTCTGTATACAAAATGTGTTTTGGCATTTGTAATCTTGTTACCAGCACAGTCTTTTCTTTTCATCAAGACAGTTTTGACTTCTGGTTGTGAGTCATGCTAAATTATATGGACAAACGGAAGCAGAGACTGCATTATTTCCAAAAAATATGCCAACAGTATTAAAAGAACTGACAGCCCATTCCTCTTCTGTTGATCAGGTTCATTGCCACTAGAATTATTTCAAATAAATGGGTAGTATGGCCATCCATACCGTTATTGTATGCATACAGAAATTTTATACTTCTGGACACAAAGACCTTCAACCAGTACAGAAAAATCACTGCAGTTTCTAAGAGTAGATGGGATGGATTGGACATCAGAAAGCTATGCATAGCAGAGAGGTGACCTATGGCATGTAAAGTGTGGCTTCATAAAGTTACCCAACATGGCCGTTCAGAGGGGCTTTTAATAGTATCTACTTCTGTGTGAGGCTGGCATGTCCACGTGAGATGTTACTGCACAATAGTTGTATAAGCAAGCACTAAATAAATGTGCAGTAACCATAGTTATTGCACAGTAGCGCCAGTGAATGCCTTTTAAGTGACAGGACTGCACGGTAGCGTCACTTACACTGTTAGTGCTGTGATATTTTTTGGTTACTGCACGCAGTCTCATATAGATGTGCCCGCTGTTTCCTGTTTCCTCACCCAGAAATGCAGGGAACCATCTCAGAGTGGCATCTCCAGCCCATGGGATACAATAATGGATGTAGAATGCTCTGGTCCCTTTGGGTGAGAAAGGTGGTTTCTTCTTTGAATCACAGAGTCCCCAGTATTTAGCATAGTTAGGCCTTGATCCCTGTTTCTGTTGAATTAAATGGAAAACTTGCATTCATTTCACTGGTGCAAAATTAAAGTCCTACAGAAGCTAGGTGCTGTGGGCAGGATTTGAAGTAGTAGAAGCCTGGTTGACATTGCTATAAATCAGGGACGTTTCTACTGAAGTAACAATATGAGTATAAAATCCAAATGAGGCTCACGATCATCTTCAGACAATACAACTTTTAGATTGTTTTTGTGTTTACTTCATAAAGGGAAGAAGAGTTCTTAGGAAGTGATCAAGCTATCCGACCATACTTTTTGCAACTATTGACTGATGTGACTAAGGTCCTACCTACATAAGAAACTACCAGAAATCACCCAGGCAACCACCCCAGTCAGTCAGTGGGACTCTTGATCTTGACTGAAGCCACTGGGCTTTTCTCTTGTTGAAGTTCAACACATGCTTAAGCACTTGACTGAAAATGTCCCTTGCATGAATTCATAATCAGACCTAGTTTTACTGCAATGTCAACTGAGTAGTAGGTTTCCACTCAGTGGACTGGTTTGTCTCCATCATGAATTCATGTGTAGCAGAATCAGCAGGAATCTTTTAACATGCAACTTCCAAATGTTCACATGGCTTATACCAGAAGAGAAATATGCAAGGCTCATGGGGATGTATTAAACTTATGTTGTGACATTATGTCTTTTCATTGCTAGTCCATTCAAATGATAAACTAAGATGCAGTAGACTAGTAGACTACCGGTACACACTACACAAAAGAATAAACTACGATATACCAGTAGTCAAGTAATTGCCTTGTGGCCATTGAACATTAGATTATTATGCCACTCTCTTGCATTACCTTCCAAATAATACTGTATTTACTTGAATCCAGGAAAAGAGGTCCCCCCCACAGTCAGCATGGGGGTGGGCAGGGAGTGGGAGGTAGGCTGC
>NW_017729022.1:168319111-168319566 GCF_001723915.1 Gavialis gangeticus | reverse complement strand
TTGGAAGTTGGTTCCAGATCCTAGCGCCCTGACAGTGAAGTAGCGCCTCCTGATATTTAGCCTAAATCTACCTTCTGCCAGCTTGTGACCGTTATTCCTTGAATCACCAAATCAAATTGCTGTCCCCGAAATCAGCTGAATCTGAATCCAAAGCGAATACTAGTCACTTCGCACAGGCCTACTAATTAATTCCTGCTCTAACAGCATGGGTTTCAAAACCCATTTGGCCCACCCACTTCTGAAAACCTTCAGATGAAAGGCTCAGAAATATTTGGAAGTAAAGGACAGGGGAATCAAACATCCTTGATTCTGTTTTCAGCTATAAATTATATTTGTTCTATTTATTTTGATTTAGAGGAATCTATTCACCAATTTTAGATATCCTGAAGCATATCATCCTATCACCCCAAGGGAATTAAAATATTATTCAAAAAGGGAACTTGACAGCCTGTCTG
>NW_017729022.1:168310180-168314111 GCF_001723915.1 Gavialis gangeticus | reverse complement strand
GGGACGAGCAGGGGAGCAAAGGGTGGGGGTCTGGCCCCTGGCCGCCTACAACTGTTCTCTACACTACAGCAGTTTAAGACAACCTTCAACTAATTAGATTCTATGCATGGACAATTATAATACATTTATCATATTCCAGGTATAAAATCTAATTACGGGAGATCATCTTAAATTAGAAGTCATTTTGTATTTCGGTAAATTACAGTAAACACTTTTAAGAGTATGCAATTTATCCCCCTACCACAAAATATAATCTATACTGAAGTAGTAGAAAAATCACAGTCATACATCTTTACTCTATGCTGACTCTCATCACTGAATTTTTATTTAATCTCATTTTACCTGAGCTCTTTTGTTCTGCAGTCCCATTCCTGTTTCCAGAACCCAGAACACTATAAATGTATAGCCTCAAACCAAGAACACCATAAATTTATAGCCCTAATTTATGTTTATTTCTCACTAATTGGCCTTCTCACAAATTAAGCTGCTTATAACAAATAGCAACCAATTTAGGATTTTCAAAGAACCCTATAATGCACACAGGCTACATCCACTAAGTGACTTGAGTATCTCATTCTCTTAGAAAGTGGTTCTCAAACATTTTTCTAGCAGGACTCATTTGTAAAGATCAATGGCCAGTCCTGACCCAGTGCCCTTCATGCCCAACCCACTGCCCCCAGCCCCCTTGTGTGTGTGGGGACAAGGGGGCAGTGTGTGGAACATTGCGTCACAGACTAATGGTCAAGAAAGTGACCAAGTAGAAGAAAGACAAAGGGTGCATCCCAGAAAAGGGAATGTGCATTCCGTAAGGACAACTAGCAGCAGCACATATTTGTGCTGCTAGTTGTCCCCAGGGAAAGCCTCTGCACGCACACTCTGGTGTGTGGCAAGTTGGCCTGGGTGGGGTAGGAGAGCCTGGGGCCAGCACCTGGGCTTGTCCTTGGGGGCCTCCCAGGGCTCCAGCAGCAACAATCCAAGAGCACGGAGCCTGGCCAGCAGCTGCAGCATGGTTCTTACTGGCCAGGCTCCGGTTTCGGGCAGCACGCATTGCCATCACGAAGGCCACCCCTCCCCTTTTCCCTGGTGTGGGTTTTTTTGATACTGGGAACCCCATTTGTCAAAAAAAAACCCTCACCACACTGCTAATTAGGTACATGTACAGCTAATGTGCAGTTTGCACCACCAGCATGTACAGCATGTTCACTTTGCAGCACTGCAAACTGCATGTGCGCACTCATGGGGACATGCCCAAAGAGTCCAGTCCCTGCTCTAATGCTTACTTTTTAATAAATTATTTACAGTCACTGGGATGGGGACTGGAGTGAGATCTCTCCCTTCCAGGTTGAAGAGGGAATGGACCCTAGATCTCCCACATCATGGTCTCTAATAGTTTATTTATTGTGAACTACTGCGTAAGTCCTAAGGGACTACCTTCTCCAGTGGTGATGTGTAGGGGGTGCACAGAGATCAGCCACGGGGAGACAACCCCCGGCTGGTGATATTGGCTGTGGGGGATCCCCTGCCTTGGTCAATGAGATTGGCCATGGGAGGACCCCCTCCCCTGGTTGCTGACTGATTGCTGTGGGGGCACATGCCACCCCGAGTAAGGTGGCACCAGTGACCCCTGGCCTTCTCCCTCATGCCACATCATGATCCCCAAGGTCAGCCAAGGGCAACCTCATTCAATTATCATTAGTGCACCAAGACCGCTTGGTAAAATCTTGTGAGAGGTTGTTCTCAGCAGTTGCTGCTTAGCTCTGGAGCTCCATCTGAGGTTTACCAGAGCCTGAGCCCAGACACCTTTAAGAAATTCTGTAAAATCTTCTGATTTGGGCATGTAACCAAAAGTAGGTAGGGATGTTATGGGGTTTTCATTTTCATGCTGATACTCTAGCCTTTTATGCTGTTTTGCTCTCCTGTTTTGTAATTTATTCTGTTCTCTTCTGCCCTGGGCCTTTGTGGGGAGGGTCAGCATAGAAATCAAATAAATAACTCAAATGAGTGGGGGGCACCATCATCAACAGCCTTTTTGACAAAAATGGTGGATGTCTCCAGTTCCTGTGCAGGGCCTAATCCTACTGCTGTACATTACACATGCTTTGCAGATGTTTTATTTGATCAAGCCTCTAGGGGAGATAAGTGGAGGAATTCCCAGTTTCTGGATCCTGTTTGAATGTAGATATGAACTAAACGCCAAAAATACTCAGCTGTGTCAAGACTTAAGTGTTTCTGGGCATGTGCACAAGTGGAAATTTATGCATCTGGGAAATTTTAAGATAAAAAACTGAGGTGCCTTATGGAATTTAGGTACCTTGAGTGTTAGGCAGCAGCTGAGAGTGGGTTTCTAAGAATATAGCAAATCCCATGTTTGGCTCATATGTCCATATTTTGGAAATAGTCCTTGGTGACAAAGTCCTGTTTTTCACCACTGAGCTTTGTTGCATCACCAACTCCTCCCCGCCCTCCACTGACTGCCACAATGTGCTGACATGCCCTGTGCCACTGATAAATGTAACTCGTGTGTGTGATGGTTCTTATATAGGGAGCTGTCTCAAACAGAGACACTGTCATGCAGTCAGTTCATGTACTCCAGAGACTCAATCCCTTGACCTGTCAGAAAAGCCCAGCACCTCAGGACAATGTGCAATTATCTGGCATTGATTTCCAAACAGTAAGTAAGAGGAAGTCACTGGATGCATAGTTGCTATAGAAAATGTCTGTGGATGGACAGCAGGCAGTGGAACCCATGTCCTGCTTTGGTATCCAGATGATTGTAGCCCTAACCAAAGAGCAGGTCTCTTCTGTTCTTGTTGATCCATCTCTTAATAGTTTTGCTTCTAACATATTCCACATTCATCCTTTACCATTTGGATTTCATTTTTGTTTATGCAAGTTATATATATATATTCACCCACTTGGCTCCCTTCATCTGTAGAGACTTGTTAAATGGTTTTAAAGATGAATTAATAGAAAAATCTTGGGTGTTACTATTTAACAGTGGGAAAAATTAATTGAAGAACAGGATTTGTCATTTTAATATCCAAACTATGTTATCAATCATTTTTGGCTTGCCAATTTGAGCAGATAATTTCAGCCTTATTTATGTTTGTTCGCTGGCACTGCATGTACAGGAATGTCAATGTTTCAGAACGCGCTGCAGTTCATGGTACTAATTTTTTCACAAATTCCACACCTCTTTCAAAATACAAATTTTAAATGGAAGACATTAAAAACAAAACAAAAACCACAACACACTAGTGCCTTGTTTCCAAGTAGAACAGAAGCACATTTATTGAGTCCAGGAGAATTCAAGACTAATTTCAGCTAATTTTCTTTTCCTCAGTAAATTATGTTCATGACCAAAATAAGGCCAAACTCTATCAGGTATTATGAATTAGAACAGGTCACTCACTCCCATTCTTTTATTTCTATTTTTTCAAATAGTTTTCAAGTTCAGTAGTTAAATGACGACCTCTAGGGCTGCAGATAACCTATATTACCTGCTGTCTAATTGCATCTTGTCTGCTTCAGTGACTGTTAATACAGAGGATAACATTTTACTACTATTTACCAGCTAACCATGTTACAGCTCTATCTCAGGTGATAAAGGCCTGTAACTGGAATGGAAGGCTCAGCATTTTCTCCACTGCATTTTACCCTTGGTGCTGGGTCTTTAAATAATACTCTCTCCCTTTGCTCCTGCAGGAGGAAACACTTGAAATAAAAATTGTATAAGCAAGTCTGTGTAAAACAATAAAATCTCAAGCTTCTAATTAATAGGCCTGTGTGAAGCTTCAGGTGGTGATTCAATTCAGAGGAGATCTGGTCCTATGCGGTGCCCAAATCTCTGAATCTGAATTGAATCAGGGGACCAATTAAAAGGTCTGAATCAATTCAAAGCTTTCCGAATCTTCAGAAGATTCAGAGACCT
>NW_017729022.1:168301183-168309552 GCF_001723915.1 Gavialis gangeticus | reverse complement strand
TTTCTTAAAGGGCTGGAGCTGGCCCGGGTTGGGCACCCATGGGGGGTAGGGGGAGTGAGGGCAGGATCGGGGGGGGCTCATGTAGAGCCCCCCACACAGCATGGGGCAGTGGGGATTGCCCCCCATTCAGCAGCACTCGGTGAGCACCAGGGCTTTTTTTCCCCCTGAAGTGCCGGGAGCTGGGGCAGGTGGGGCAGCCATTGCTGGGCTCGGACAGTGTGTGGGGGATGGGGCCTGGCTGATTCAGAGATTCAGCAGCAGCTGAATTGATTCTGGACAGTGATTTCATAGTTTCATAGTTTCTAGGGTCAGAAGGGACCTGAGCAGATCATCGAGTCCGACCCCCTGCCATGGCAGGAAAGAGTACTGGGGTCAAATGACCCCAGCAAGGTGTACATCTTGCCTCCTCTTAAAGACCCCCAGGGTAGGAGCCAGCACCACTTCTCTTGGAAGTTGGTTCCAGATCCTAGCGCCCTGACAGTGAAGTAGCGCCTCCTGATATTTAGCCTAAATCTACCTTCTGCCAGCTTGTGACCGTTATTCCTTGAATCACCAAATCAAATTGCTGTCCCCGAAATCAGCTGAATCTGAATCCAAAGCGAATACTAGTCACTTCGCACAGGCCTACTAATTAATTCCTGCTCTAACAGCATGGGTTTCAAAACCCATTTGGCCCACCCACTTCTGAAAACCTTCAGATGAAAGGCTCAGAAATATTTGGAAGTAAAGGACAGGGGAATCAAACATCCTTGATTCTGTTTTCAGCTATAAATTATATTTGTTCTATTTATTTTGATTTAGAGGAATCTATTCACCAATTTTAGATATCCTGAAGCATATCATCCTATCACCCCAAGGGAATTAAAATATTATTCAAAAAGGGAACTTGACAGCCTGTCTGTCACAGAGCACTTAGGTGCCCTGCACCTGAGAACAGGGGTGGCTCAAGAGAGGCCCCTAGCAGTGAGAAGGGGGAGGCGCAGCTGCCAGTCACCAGGGCAGCACAGGTGCTGGTTGCTGGGGCAACTGGCGAAACCCCTGACAGGAAGGGGCAGGGCTTAGCCCTTCTCAAACCCAGGCAGGAGGCCAGGATGGCAGTTCCTTCTCTGGCAGCCAAGGAGGGAGGGTGGCCAGTGTGGAGAGAAGGCCAAAGCTTGGCTGCATGAGTATCCGCGGGTTGCTGCCATGAGCTGGAGTATTTTGCCTGGTAGGGATTCTGACAGGACGGTTTTAGCTTTATATTATAGCCCAGGGGCTTTGTGTTTGTGTTTACTGTTTAACCGGAGAACCAGGTGAGGCTATAAGGGGTGGAGGAGGCCTCATAGGGACTCCCCCAGTAGCGTGGGGGTTCCTGGCGCTGAAGAAGGCGTAGTTTGTTGCAGGGTGGATTAGCCTAGCCCCGAGAGTGCAAAGGGGCAGTGAGGAGCCCCAAGAGTGGCAGAGGGACCCCGAGAGTGCAGAGGGGCGGCGAGGAGCCCCGAGAGTGGCAGAGGGACCCTGAGAGTGCAGAGGGGCGGAGAGGAGCCCCGAGAGGGCAGAGGAGCCCTGAGAGGGCAGAGGGGCGGAGAGGAGCCCCAAGGGCAAAAAGAGGGCCGAGACATAACAGAGCCAGAGTCAGATTACACCAGCACCATTTGCGAGGCTTGGGCTGAGGTGTAGGGGAGGAAAAGGAGCCACAGATACTGCCCCCTGTCATCGGGGCACATATAAATGGGCAGCCTCCCGCTAATTACAGCAATCTATTAATTACATAAGATCAAGGCATGGCAGGCGAGTAAGCAGGCGGTTGGCCCATTACAGGAGGGCGGAGCCATACCCGGAGAGGCTCCAATAGTGGCACTTCTGTCACACTGTCACATACAGAAAAGCTCTTTCACAACCTAGGATGGCTCTGGCAACTCCATCTAGTTACCGACAGGAAGCCATTGGAGATCCCAGAGCTGTGGCCACGTATGCTTCACCAAGAAGCTCCTCTCACTAAGTGAACCACTGCATTTTGCATCCGTTTCCACCTCCAAAGAGTTTGTAGGTGTTGCTTTGGGTATAGCACATGGCAGCAGCAGAATGTGGAGTTAATAAACCTGAGCACCATCCAAAAGGGCCAACCTCCCAGCCAAGGCAGATAGTATAAAGCTACCAGGGTTATTACTGCAAATATGGTTGCCAAACAGCAGCTGGAAATCCAAAATAACCCTCAGATTTCAAACACTACTAACTAAAGACAGCTGTGGGACCTTCATCAAAGGAAGTAATTCTACCTCTGTGATCTTTTCTGGCTGCTTCCTACAACCAACCATCAGCACCTCAGTCTTGGCCATGCTGAGAATCCACCAGTTGCTGTCACACAGGCTGAGCCATCCTCTCTTAAATTGGTAGCCTTGAACACATCGCTTGTACTTCCTATACTTCAGTCTAATCAGCTACAAACTGAAACATTTTTACATTCTATAGAGATTTTTCTCAATTTTTCTCAATGTTCATATTTTCAAAAAACAGTGGATAGACTTTTAGGCTAAGTACAGCCAGTCAAAAAGCCCAAGACTTAATTGATCCAGTCTTTGCAGTTTAGTCTAAACTGTACAAATTAAACTGAGAAACAATTGGACATTCAGTTTTGATTCAGGAAATGCAGCCACATACCTGCAGTGGCTCAGACTGGAAGCCGGGGGGCACTAGAGCCTGGCTCTCTGGCATGTAGCCAGAATGGGTTGTCTGTTCGGTTCCTCTTCCTGCTGCCTTTGAGGTTTCTGGAATTTTCAGTCCAGAATTACAGCAGCAGGACTCTTCAGGGTTGCTCATTACTTTCTCTTTCTGTTTCCAGGTGCCTCTGGGATTTATAGTCCACAGTCACAGGCAGCAGTAAGTTTAGCAGGGCAGAGGGGCAGTTCCATCCTTGGGGGAAGGGAAGTTTAACCCCACTCCCTAGCCCCTGACCCCACTCCCTAGCCCCTGACAGAGTTTTCCTGGGGGTGGGCAGTTCCTGTCTCCCCCCCAACCCTTCTGTGCTGGAGCAGACAGCACAGCCTAGCCCAGGGCTGCAAAGCATGTTGGAATGCTGGGGACTGTGATTTAACTTGAACCAGGAAGAGGTCTGGGACAGAAGTTTCATAAACCAGTTTGACCCAAGTCAGTTAAGTCTGATACTACACTCAACCAGGTTTATCTTAAACCAGTTTCATACATTTTGAAGCTGGCTTTGTGCACTGAGTTTCTGTTTTGTTACAGGTGTAAACCAGTTTCTGATTACTTAAACTGGTTTATGCATAACTTCTGCCCCTGGTCTTAGAGTATATATGATGATTATCAGAGAAACATGTACACGTGGTATAACTTACATGTATTTCAAGAGTTGGAAAAATATTTGCTTACTTCATAGCTGTGAGGAAGATTAACGAGTAGAGATGATCACATATCCTGTATCCAGGCTACATCTATAAGAAGATGAAATTCAGATCTGATCTGACCTTCACATCTGGTCCTTGACCCTTCAAAGGGGACCAAATAGAACTCCAGATCCACTATGTTTTTACAGAGAGATCCAAAGGATTCTGTTGAGATTATGAAGCATGGTTTCAATTCTTTCCTGATCTCATTACAAAGCCATAATGCCAGCATAGTCTGCAATCTTTCCCTGTCCCATGGCACCTGTTGCCAGAATGACTTACCACCAAATGCTTGTGCTTAATGTACTCCCATGCTAGAAACTTTAATAAAAGCAGAAAATGGTACAGAAACAAAAAATGACAACCATTATTACAATGTTAAGACTTTACTTGTCACATATTGTAATTATGGTTCCACTAAGGCAATGTTAGCTCAGCTGCTTCAGAGCACACCTGTTTCAATTTAATTTGTAATAATTAGAAGGCCTTGGGCAGCAGGGAAAATGTTTTTCAGTTCCTATTTCAAACAGCAGAGTTTTCATGTGCCATTTAAAGTCCTGTTTTTCAGAATAGACTGCTGACTTGCTAATGCTAGTGAAATGAAATAAAGTAAAATATTTTTAGCAGCAGGAAGTTGTTACTTGCTACTGCCAATTACATGCCTTGTAGCTGAACAGCAACACTTTTGCTCCCCTTTCACTTACTCTTTAGGATAGGTAAAAGTCGGCTTACAGCTCAGTGCACCAGGGTAGGAAGAAAACTCATGGCCCTATGTAGCTGGCTGATATTACTTAAGTCATAGCCAATACTGGCAACATTTTGCTTCATGACAGAATGAACAGCAGTGTCCTATATCTGCTCTTCAGCAAAGAGGGAAGAAGAGATTAAGCAAGAGACTTGGATGTATTGACTTTGGCAACATATGAATACTTTATCATGTCAGTAAAATAACTGAATTTGGGGAGGGAAAAGTGGGTCAGAGGACAAGGAAAGCAAAAAACCTGACAGAAATAGAGACATTTATACTATAAGTTAATTTATCAAATGGACACAGCATTGAATCATCCACCATAAAGTAATGGGGACATGAGATTTCTTTATATCACAGTCATCATTTACAACTCTTTTAAATGTACACAGAGGAGTCAAGTGTCCTCATCTTCTGGTTTAAAATACTATCCTGCAGGCTCCAAAATAAAACTCTTGGCAAAAATAAGGCTCTACAGGCACTCTGCCCAAAGAATGATATCCTCAAAAACAGGATATCTTACAATCATCATGACACCTTTAACATTATTCTATACGCTAAAGATCACATATGGTTTTAGCAGCTCATTCTGAGCTAGACCCTGAAATATCATCATAACAATGGTACGTAACAACAAGCATGAAAGTGCTGAGGCTGAAGCACCTAATTATAACTTTTTAAATATAAAAAATTAAACACCATCAATATTTAATTTTGTGGGGTGACACACAATGTGGTTTTACATACAAATTCAGTTCTACACAGGAAGAGTCCTGCTGCCAGTGCATGAAATTAAAACATGTTTAAATCTTGGCAGGAATAGGGCCATATTTTTTAACTAAAATGTAAGTTGCCATATTGCATACTGCTACATTTATACCCCATACTGCTATTTTTATACATTAAAAAAATCCTCTTATAGATTTTTCCATCTTAGGAAAATAGGGCTAGGTGGAATCTCATGGGGTCAACTAGTCCAGCCCTCTGCTTAAGGCAAGGATCATTCCTAGCTAACCTATCATTGACATTTTCCAGGGATGAGGTTCCACATGTCTAGGAAGGCTGTTCCAAAGCTTACCCACTCTCAGAGTGAGAGAGTTCTTCTAATTTCTAATCTAAATTTCCTCTGCTGCATTTTGAAACCATTGTACCTAGTCCTGTCCTCTCCAGCCACGGAGAAACATCTAGCCTCTCTATAATCGCCCTTCAGGTATTCGAAGAGTTTTATCAAATCCCCCCATCAATCTTCTTTTCTTCAGACTAAACAATCTTAGTTCTTTCAGACTTTCCTCATAAGCCTTGTGTGATGGGGGCAAGCTTGAGGCAGTCTCAAGTCGGCCGCCCACCTATCTACATAGGGCAGTCTGCCCAGTCTCTTCTGCCACGACTTTACTATTACAATAAATTGGTGGTAGATGCGGGAGGCTGCCCATTACATGCCCAGATGCCAGGGGCACTGTCCACAGCTCCGTACCTTCCCTACACCATGGACCATGCCTCACAGAAAGCATCCAAGACGTTCTCATACTCCTGGTCTCAAGACGGACTGAAATGAGTCCTCTGCCAGACCTTACACACACACACTCATACCACCCCCCTCTCACAGGGTCTCTTGCTTGCTGCACCATACTGTGCCCCCTCCACTCTGCCTTGCTCACTCCTGGAGTAACCCTTCTGGCCATCAGGCTTATCCGAATCATGCGTTGTCTGTCAACATGCAGTCTCTTGGGCCTTTCCCACAGCCCTGACCTGGGTAGTGACAGCCAATTGACCAAATGGAGGGCCAAATTTGCCCTAGCCCCTCACTGGGCTTCTTATTCACAACACCGTGATCGTGTGGGGGTTGGCCAGTGTGCTGCCCTTCTGGCAGTCCTTCAGCCATACTCAACAAACACACCCCCTGGGGCTGCCCTTCAGACCATCCCTTCAGACCTACTCAACTCTGTATTATGCCCAGTTCTTCAGGTTGTGAAGATGCACTCTACTCTGGGCGGGCCCACCTACACCCCTGCTCTCTCAGGGCCACACAACTACCCCCTCTCTGAGGCCACACAACTGCCTCTTCTCTGGGATATCCTGCAGGCTTAGGTGGCTGCAGCCATGTCTACCCCCACTCCTCCCTCTTAGTGACCCACTCAGTGGGGGCTGGGGTTTAGGTGCCTTGACCCACCTTACACCAGGGAAGTTCATGGTCCTGGTATTTAAGTGGGGCTGCCATGCCACTGGCTGTCCCCCCCGGCCTATCCTGGCAGGGTACAGTTTCAGGTCACATCCAGGACCAATGAGGCCTCCTCTGTACCCATAGCCTCACCTTACCTCCAAGGTGTTCCATGACGCAAGGGAGCTGGATGTTGCTGCTCCCTTGGCTGCAAGCAGCTAACTGCTGACTCTGCCTGGCTGGCCTTTGTTTGAAAATGACTGCCCTCATCAGGCACCTGCTGGCTGCCTGCCTCAGTCCTTAAAATGGCAAGCACCAAAGGTACACTGCCACACCTTGCTTCCCAGGCCCCTAATCATTGTTGTCTCTCTCTTCCAGGCTCTTTCCAAGCTGCAGGCCAGATGCAATGGCTCTATAGGCTGGATCTAGCTATGAGCTGTAGGTTGAGTACCACTGGTCCATACCACTAATGAAGATGTTAAACAATACTGGAACCAAGACAAACCCCTGGGGAACCTCACTTGATGACTACTCATCAAACGGGATGATCTAACCAGTGGTGTATCCATCTTACAGAAATTCCAGCTAGTTTTTTTTTTCTCAGCTTATCAATGAGAATGTTGCGGGAGACTGACAAAAGCTTTGCTCAAGTCAAGGTATATCACATCTGCTGCTTCCACTCCCCTCTCACCCACATCCACCCAGAGCCTGTTACCTCATCATAGGAGAACAGGATGGCCAGGCATGACTTGCTCTTGATGAATCCATGCTGGCTGATCCTGATCACCAGGGATCCAAGTTTTCTGTTTGCCATGGGAAAATGCAGAAAAACATGGATTTTTAAGGAGAAAAATGCAGATTTTCTCCTTTAAAGGAGAAAAACATAGGAAAATGCGAGTTTCCTCTTGCAGCCCAGCAGAGTTTTAGCCTGCAAGGGGCTGGAGGGAGCAGAAGGCTGCTCAGGCAGGGGGCACCATGTGCATGTGTGCACACACATTCATGTGGCAGCCAGGCAGCCTGGACAGCAGCTTTGACAGCTCCCCGCAGGTAAGTCTGGGAGGATGGGAGAATTAAGGTCCCCATAGTAAGGGAGGGAAGGAGATTAGTAGGGCTGGGGTTGGGAGTGCTACCCAGCTGAGGTGGTGCCTGGAGCTGGGACAGGAATGTGCAGCTGTAGGGCCCAGGAAGGGAGTGGGGTGGAACCACAGGCAGTGCATCTGGGGGGTGGCAGTGGGGCTGGCTCCCCACTACAGGGCACAATCCTTGGGGGGCAGATCATATAGGGCATGTGACCCCCAGACTTGTGCACAGGGAGATGTGGGCAGATGGCTGCAGGCTCAGGTCTTCCCACCTAGCTGTCCTTCACCCCAGGGCCTTTGTGGGCCAGTGGTGGGGGGACCTGGTGCAGCAAGGCAGAGCAGGGTGGGGAGAATTGGTGTTGCTTCTAGGAGCTCCATGCTGCCATGGCAAGGCCTCCTCTGCTATCCTGGCAGTAACGGATGTGTTGGCACAGAATTGTGCCTCCTCTTCGTGTTGGGCTGGCAGGGGGCTCCTGGCAGTAGCACCAAGCCTCCCCTCCCTGCCCTGCTTTGCTCTCCTGCACTGGGTCTCTCCTGCTAGGCTGCAGAGGTCCTCAAGGGGAGGATAGCATGGTAGGGAGTCCAAAGCCCAGTCGCCAGCTTGCATCCACCTGCACCACAGGCTCCGCTCCAACCATGCTGCCTGCAGGGGTTGGGGGAACTGGGCCCTGCGCTTCACAATGGGAGGTGGCAGCTGCCGCAACTAAAGGTGGCAGCTGGGGATCAGGTGCTGCTGGGGGCAGCAGGGGGCTGTTGAACTGGGTCCCTGAACCTGTATCCTTGGCAGCTGGAATTTCCCTCTGGCAGGGCTAGAGGGGGCAGGGGACTGTTGGTGGGGAGTGAAGGGGCACTAGCAGGGCCAGGGAGCTGCAGGTCAGAAGGGGCACCAGCAGGGCTGGGGCAGCTGCAGGTCAAGAGTGAGGGACACAAGAGCCAGGGGGATGTGGGTCAGGAGTGAAGGGCACTGGCAGGGGGCTGTGGGCTTGGAGTCAAGGGTACCA
>NW_017729022.1:168291914-168296183 GCF_001723915.1 Gavialis gangeticus | reverse complement strand
AGGCGACTGTGGCATTGATGCCTACACAGTCAGATAGATTGCAGATTGGAGTCAAGGGTACCAGCAGAGCCAGGGGGCTGTAGCTTGGGAGTGAGGGGCAATGGCATGGGCAGGGCACCAGCATTATCAGGGCTGCTCAGCACCAGAGCAGGAAGGGGGGGAAGCCACAACTGGACCTACATCCTGGTGAGCAAAGAGAGCTCTGATTTTCCATGATATAAAAACAAGATCAAACACCAAAATATGTAAGTATTTAGAATTTTATTATAATGATTGAGGCACTGGTAGGCTTCCAAATTGCTTTAAAATTGTAAATATATCAATAAAATATTGTGTTCAACTGATACCTATATATATAGTGGTGCTTCATGTCAACCATGGAAAAATGCAGACTTTGGGGGTTTTAATAAGAGAATTCGCTATTTTTTTTATCAGAGAATGTGCGATTTTTAAACAGAGAAAACCAGGGTCCTTGCTGATCACGTCACTTACCTCCAGGTGATTTGCAGTATTCCACAGGTTCTCTTTTAGGTGCTTCAAAATAGTTTTCTTGAGGCCCTGCTCTATTTTTCCAAATGTCAAGGTCAGACTCACAGGTCTGCAATTCCTCAGATCCTCCTTCTTCCCTTTCTTAAAGATGGGTACTATATTTGGCCCTTTTCCAATTATCCACCTCAGCAGATTTCCAGTTCTACGAAAATATAGCCAATGGCACCGAAATTACCTCAGCCAATTCCTTCATTACCCTAGGGCAGCGGTTCCTAATCTGTGGTAAGCGTACCAGCGGTGGTGCAGACAACTGTCAGCAGTGCGCATTAACAGATTTATTATAATTACTTTATATGACAAGTATTTGCTGGTGGTACTTAAGGTTGAACTGAAAAGTTTTCTGGTAGCACTTAAAGTTGTATCATTTTGAATTGGTGGTGCGCAATCTGTCAGAGTTTGGGAACTGCTGCCCTAGGGTATATCCCAACTGATCGTGCATACTTGAAAGCATCTAGCTACACTACGCAACTTTTATTCACCAACTCAGGCTGTTGGTCTCCTTTCCTAGAATATAAGAACACAGAACCAAAAAGGATCTAGTATATTTAAGGGATACATATTAACATGAAGTTGGGCTATTTTAAACATCATTTCAATACAGTTAACATTTTCCACATAATATTGGGTCTTCCATGTTTTCAGTATTGATGATAAAAATATACAAAATTAATAATTTAACATCAAGCTGATCAGGATGTATGGACCCTGGGAATATACCCGGGTTCATATACAGTTATATTTATAACTAGGAAATATCAGTTGGTCCGACTGAATGTGGCCTTAAAAAGAAAAAAAAGATGATGCAAAGTGTATCTTCATTTATTTGTTTTTATTATCTCCTCGGGCAATTTTTTTAAGATCCAATTTCTCAGTTCTTCCAGCTCATCTTTCTTTAATTCATGATAAAGATTTGGAAAACTGAGAAATGAGGCTGTTACTCCCAATGATTTTAATGTTTTGTTGGTCTCTTCACCCCATGAGTAGAGCACTAACTCATCAATAGTTCCATGGCACTGAAATAACTCAGGAAGAATACTTTCATTTTTGTGTAAAGCCTGGAGGAGGAAGCAAAAGATACAGATTTTTAGAACAAGCAAACGAAATGCCAGTGTACTAAAATACTAAATAGCAAAGTTTACATACAAGGCCTGGTCCTGCTTCAAGTAACATCAAGAGAAAAAGTCATGCTGACTCAAGTGACAGCAGGATAGAGTCTATGACTTATAATTTACCAGGTATTTTTAAAAAAGGTCTGTCATAAGGTTTGTCCTCCAGGTCTTTAGTCATTCTTGGACCCTTTCAAGATTCTCCACAGCTTTTTTGAAGTGCAGCACTCAGACCAGATACAATACTTCTAGCTAGGGTCTCACCAGCACCAAGTAGAGAGGAAGTATCACTTTCTCACCTGTGCTTGTGCCACATTGGCTAATGAATTCTAGTATGCTATTAGCTCTGTTGACTACACCATTGCACTAAAGGTGTGAAAGCACCCTGGGATGTCTCAGAAGTGCACCCAGGCCATGTCTAAGGTTAGGGCATTTCACACCTTTATTCCCTGACATTTTGCTTATTAATGCTCTCAAATCAGGGCATATCCTGTGAATTAGGGACCAAGTGGTGCCAATTCCACTCAGTCAGGAATATTCTGTGCTTTGTTATGCCATAATGACTGGATCTTTTTTTTTTTTTTTTAAGATTAAATTTGTATTCAGTCTAAAAAGTATTTGGGGGTGGGGGAGGGGAAGAGCCAGAGGAAAGCATGCCACACACACTCACCTGGTAAACAAGAGATGTCTTATTGAGAAAACTGGAAAGAGCAAAGACTCCAGCCACATCTTGATGGTACCTATAGGCTAGATGCATCGCCATGCAACCCCCCATTGAAAAACCACCTAAAATACGAGCAAAAAAAGGGTTGCATTTAGCTGCATTTTGTTAATCTAGTATGTGGTTTGATTTTTGGTTTTAGCTTTTTAAAAGATATTTGCATTATCATGGTGTGTGTAACAAGAAAAAAATGCAAACACATACATGCACACACCAATTACATGTCTAAAGCAAAGTGACGTTCTATTCAAGAATCTGGACAGTTTGAAAACTGCTTACAATTCATTTTTGGGAGAAGATGGTAAATACACCACAACTCTACTATTTTATTCAACAGTTTGACAGCTGTTCAGACACTATAACTGCACACCCTCCAAATAATGTCAAGAATTCCACGATGGGGGCAAGTCAGCAGTAGTCTTCTTTGGTGATTTCTTTTCTACTTTAAAACAATCAAGCACTTAACATATGCAGCCAAGCAACACTTCCTGATCACTACATCATGCACCCGATCTCCTGACTTTGCACAGGTATAAGAGAGGTATAAGAGGCAAGTTGCTTCACTAATGTACCACATCCCTGTTGTAAAGGCATCCATACCTCTGAAGAGTGAGAGAACTAAATGTTTTCTGTGCCCACTTAATTCTAAGTCTATCTTTTGAGAAGGATAAATAGGGCTTATGTTTTTATTTTTTTTAATTATGAATATGCTGCCATACCCAATGAAATCTCAGGGCTGTTTACAGTAAGAGAACAGAATAACTTAAAACAAGCCTTCTGCGCCCCAGTCCAGAAACACCCTTTGCCATCCACCCAAGCACTTGTCCCCCTAAATCCCCTACCATCTCCCTCCCCACAGTAGCATGTCCTAAGGGGGAAGGGATGAGAGAATCTTTCTGTCACTTGGTGCAGTGTATGCCTGAAGCCCTTTTCACACTGTGGACAGTGCTATGACCCCTTCCTTGTGTTGCTGCACTTGTGCTAGGCCAGGAGAGAGGAGTGGCCAAAACTCTTCCCACATTTCAGGCAGCTTCTCCCTGCACTTGCTTGCTGGAAAGGAATGAGCCTTTGGAGCCTTCCTCTGCTAATGAGTCCTGGGTGTCCTCCATATCAGAGGAATCCCTGTCACCCTCGCTACTAAGGAGTTTTAAGCAAAGGGTGAGGGGAACTGTCACAACTCTTCTAGATAAATATCACAAGGCTGGTCTGTGGGTTCAATCCTATGGACAGGTTTGATCTGTGGGCCTGATCTATAGATTTCATAGACACTAGGGCTGGAAGGGACCTCAGAAGATCATTGAGTCCAGCCCCCTGCCTGAGGGGCAGTAAGTCAGCTGGGGTCATAGGATCCCAGCAAGATAAGCATCCAATTTACTCTTAAAGGTGTTCAATGTAGGTGCTTGAACAACCTCTGACGACAGGCTATTCCAGACCTTGGGGGCTTGGACAGTAAAGAAATTCTTCCTTATGTCCAGCCTGAAATGGTCTTGCAGGAGTTTATAACCGTTTGACCTCATCATCCCTTGGGGTGCTCAGGTGAACAAACATTCCTCCAGATACTGGTGGTCACCCTGATAAACTTATAGGTGGCCATCAGATCACCCCTGAGCCTGCGCTTTTCCAAGCAAAACCACCCCATGGCTCTCAGCCTGTCATCATAAGGTCTGATCATGCGTGTGGCTCTTCTCTGGACTCTCTCAAACTTCTCCACATCCTTTTTGAATTGTGGGGCCCAAAACTGGATGCAGTACTCCAGCTGTGGCCTTACCAAGGCCAAGTACAAGTGGAGAATGACATCCCGGGATTTGCTTGAGAAGCATCTATGGATGCAAGCCAGCATTTTGGTCACTTTACTAGCCACAGCATCGCACTGCAGGCTCATGTTCTTCTTGT
>NW_017729022.1:168276222-168286914 GCF_001723915.1 Gavialis gangeticus | reverse complement strand
ACTTTCCTCCCTTTCTTGACAATAGGCACCACATTGGCCTTCTTCCAGTCTTCGGGCACTATACCAGAGCACCAGGAGTTCTCAAAGATCCATGCCAGGGGCTGGGCTATGATGCTCACCAGCTCCTTGAGTACCCTGGGGTGTGGATTGTCAGGGCTGTCTAACTTGACGGTATCCAGCCTCTCAAGGTGTTGCTTCCTGAGGTCAGTATTGATGGCGGGCAGGGGATCTTCCTTATCCAGACTTCCTTGTCCCGTGGTGGGCATGGGCGTCCCATGGGACTGATGAAAGACCAACACAAAGTAACCATGTAATAGGTTGGCTTTTTCCTGGGCATCAGGTGTCAGTTGTCCCATCTGGTTCAGCAGGGGTCCAATGTTGCCCTTGCTTTTCCTTCAGCTCCCCACATAGCTGAAAAAGGACTTTTTATTGTCCTTGACGCTGGAAGCTAGTTGGAGTTCAGTTGCAGTCCTGGCTTTCCTGGCTTGCTCCCTATCCATCCAGGATGGGGCTGGCATGCAGGATTAGTCCACAAGTGCAATTTGGTGGGTTGGCCTGGCCCTACATGGAAGCCATGGCAATTAACACTACTATGACTCCCCTTACCACCAACTTTCTGGATCTGTGGGGAGCTCCATGGCCTGGATTCAGCCTGCGAGCCAGACGTTGGGTACCACTGTTTTAGACCATCACATTGTTTTGTCTAGTTAATGGAAAACTTGAAGCAGATTGCTTTGCTGGAACAATTCCTACACAAAAACAAGCAGTGGCATACTGGGTCAGACCAATGGTCCATCTAGCCCAGTACCTTACCTTCAACAGTGGCAGAGGATGCTAAAGGGAGAGCACTAAATTGGATACATCTAGAGTGATTTGTTTCCTATTCACTGCCCTCTTTTGCATCCACCAATACTCATTTAGAGATGACAAAGGAAACATTCAACTATTCTGTTCAACAATATAGCTGTCTTCCATTAATTTGTCTACTCTGTTTGAACCTGCCTATGCTACCTACTTCTACCATTTCCCGTGGCAATGAATTCCACAAGTTAACTACATATAGGATGTAAGAGAGTTCCATCTTAAGAACTCTCTTAGAACCCATCTTTTCCTATCTTAATGTATGAACACTCCCATCTTAAGAGCCCTGACTTGGGAAAGGTAACATGTAACAACACTCTTAGTAGAATGCCCTTGGCTTGCACTGAGCAGTTAACTGATCCTAAATAAGTAAGAAATTCTCACACTAAGGAGAGGGAGGGAAAGAGGAAATATGGTCCCATTTAATTTTGGCACAGTATTGTCTTTTATTTCATTTCCAGTGATTTTGGAGATTTAAAAGTTGGAATGGCTGTTTAGTCAGGACTGTACACTGTTCACTGAACCGATCAATTACCACTCTATTAGAAGGAGAAAGCATGGGTAGGCAAAGCATGAAGATTTTAACAGGAATCCACAGAATCTGTGCTACCTCAGAAAAGTCAGATGCTGGGAAGAAGAAAGAAAGAAAGAAAGGTCTAATACATCATAAATGAACAAATATGGGGAACCTTTAGCTTCAATTTAAAAATGCACTAAGATCTCATCCCACCTGAAACCCATGAGCATAATGCCAATGAAGATACTGTTTTGTCCTTTCCCAGAACCAAGTTTCCCTTGATGCATATATCTGTGTATCAAACACAATGATATAATGCAGGGATCAAACCTACAGTTCACAGAGGTGGGGCTTTGGCAAAATTCAGCAATGGGGAGCTTCAATCACAACAAGGGGGAAGGGGAAGGGCAGGGAGGCTTCTGTGCTGAAAGTGGTGATTCCCAGTGCATGCCCACCTCTGATCGGAGCTTAGTTATTGCAGCCTGAAAAAGGTTGCCAACCACTGATGTAGTGCAAAGGCATTACAGAAAATTCACAAGAAGATTAAAGAGAATCCCACGATTTTAAAATACAGCTTCACAGTAGGAGGTGGGGGTAAAGAGTCCCCCTGGGAATTCACTATAATGTTACAATTACGTAGAATTCCCACAGGAAGATGCCTTTGGTCAAAATGTGCTTTATTCTCAATAATGAGATACAATCTCTCTCTCATTCCTCCTGACAGTTGTGAAACCAACTCATAAAAAGTGTTTTACTTTCCAAGAGATTATTTTATGTTTATACACACACAGGTATAAATACTTGCATCATACATAGGCAATATGTGTGCGTGTGTATCATGTTAAGCACATTTTTCTGTTTTAAACATTTTTAAATAGGTGTGCATTGAAAACTCATTACTAGTTTGTAAATGATTTAATCTAACATGTTGCACCTGGTTAGTCACAATCTGGCAATGTTATCTGCAATTACTCACAAGCAGTCTTTGACAATGTAGTCACTTTCTGTGTATAAGAAAATTAGGTAATGGTACTTTCATGTGGCTCATACTACTATGAGAAAATGTAATACAAACAGCTAGTTCCTTGAATTGGGGTTTCAGGAAAAAACCTGCAATTTATCACTTGATACCACAATAGCTTCTGGGTAAATTCTGTATAGAAAATACTGAACAAGCTGTGATTTAAATGAGTATTTATAGCTGGAGGCAAAGTAGCATGCTTACAAAAAGACAGTATTTCAATCTAAATTTGACATAATACAAAAGACATGTTCAATGAAGGAATTTTTAAAAGGGCTCAAAATATTAAAATGAAGCAAAGACAAAATGTACACAGTGACATTACAAAAAGAAAAATGTATTGTATAAAATATATACAAAATGGCTAGGATAAGTACACACTAATTTACTTACCAATGAACTCAATATAAGGAATAACAGCATGGAATATATAATGCTTCTGGCAATACCTACCATATTCTTTTTTGATATTCATCAAGATGAGGTTAAAGGGATGTTTTAATTTTGGATAGATGGAAAGTAAAGAGACTTTACTCAAGACTCCTGATTCCCCTAACCTCTACCCCCTCATACACCCACTAATCATAATGGCTACCATTGAAAAAAATAGCACTTACCAATAGATTCCACACAGAAGTAATCTGAAGGTACTACCATTTTTTCCCTACACTTTCAACTAGAGGTATTTGCAGTTAATGCTTAAGAGCGAGTAAGCAGTTTCATAGTTAGTAGGGTTGGAAGGGACCTGAGCAGATCATCAAGTCCGACCCCCCTACCATGGCAGGAAAGAGTACTGGGCTCAAACGACCCCAGCAAGGTGATTGTTGAGCCTTGTCTTAAAGACCCCCAGGGTAGGAGCCAGCACCACTTCACTTGGAAGTTGGTTCCAAATCCTAGCCGCCCTGACAGTGAAGTAGCACCTCCTGATGTCTAATGTGAATTTACCCTCTGCCAGCTTTTGATCATTATTTCTAGTCACTCTTGGTAGTGCTCAGGGGAACAGGGACTCCCCCAATGCCTGCTGGTCCCCTCTGACTAGTTTGTAACAGGCCACTAGATCCCCCCTCAGCCTTCTTTTATGGAGGCTGAACAGGTTCAGATCCTGTAGCCTGCCCTCGTAGGGCCTGCCCTGCTGCCCCCTGATCATGCGCGTGGCCCTCCTCTGGATCCTCTCCATGCTGTCCACATCCTACTTGAAGTGCGGCGCCCAGAACTGGACGCAGTACTCCAACTGTGGCCTGACCAGTGCAGCATAAAGGGGGAGGATCACCTCCTTGGACCTGCTTGAGATGCATCTGTGGATGCATGACAGGGTGCGGTTGGCCTTCCTGACTGCATCCCCACACTGCCTGCCCATATTCATCTTGGCAAAAATGTTTGCCTTTTAATGGCTTCTGCTGTATGTCAAGAACATTGATCAACCAGCACTATACTCCCCTGTGCCCCTGATTCAGCAAAGTACTTAACCATATGCCCTAACTCTAAGCATGCTGGTAATCCCACTAAGTCAGCAGGACACTCAGAAGCTTAAATCCAGGTGTTATGGGCCCCAAATCAGCAAGGCTTTTTTCTTTAAAGCTAGCATCAGACTGGCACTAAGATGCACAGTTGATAGCCCAGATGTTGCAAGCTTGAGGCCATAGCAGAAGGGCTCATGGCATGGCCTGTGAGATTCCGATGAATCTGAATTCTGCTAAATACCTTGTCTCACAAGGACATGAAAAATAAAAGCACCAGACTATCACCTTAATGGAGCTCAAACCTGTTTCTGTGATAGTCCCATCATTCATGTGCATCACCACTGAAGATTAGCAGCTAGCAGTGAAAAAGAATATCAGGCTATGGCAATAATATGAACTTGCAGGACTCAATGGCATAAACTGCTCATCATCAGCATAGTCAGATGAGACTTCAACTGGCTTCAGTTAGAACATTTAACTTCCTCACTGTCAAAATAAAGAATCTGAACTGAGGTTGATCTTGACATGTGTGGCAACCACATTAAAAGCATGAGATTTAACCCAGGCTGAGGTACGTATGAGGCAACTCCCTATCACGGCGTACACTCTTCACAAATATTTTATTCCCTCCTGATGAAGATAAGTATTCTGAAAACAGCTGCCATGCTTCTGTGGCAGGTAAAGAAATTCCTGCATGTACAGTTTATAGAGGGCTTTCAGATGCTTCATAATAAAATATTTATATAAAAGTAAGATCCAGGCTTAATTCCACTTAAACCTATTGATTTCAACAACGTTACTCCCAATTTAAATGCCTGTGAAATGTGAACTGGGTGCATTATGTGTAGCAAAATCTGTCACTTCAGCTGTACATTCATACTCAAGAGTCTATACATTTGCTTACTATCATGTTTCAGCATTTATTTGCATTATTCATAACCTACTATTTTTCACTCAATGTTTGGTCTCAGAAAGAATGGTTAGTTTTGTTATTCAGAACAAAGGACTCTTTATCTAACACTTCTCTTAGAGGTGCCTTGAACACAGGCCAGAATGTTGGTAACCCCTATTGTATTTGATCCTCTGCTCCTCACTTTGAAATGTTCAGTTTTCTGGGTTTGTTTTATTACATGCAGGAATAAATACCTTTCTCCAACATACAGACTTCACAATGGAAGACCCCAAAGTTTCTCTCACTGATGCTTTTCTGCTTTACAGAAATCAGAGGCTGAAAAATGTTCTACTAAATCATTGATTTACAGTAGAGTGGAGCTGAAATCATCATTTTAAGGAATTGAGGTGAATAAGTAAGACCTTTAATCATTTAATATACACACATACACACTAACCAGGAAAATATATATAAATAAAAAACAGGAATATTGACAACTTGGTGGGAACGCATAGAAGATAGACTGACTACTGAGGAATGATTTTAAATCTGAATATATACTGAACATATTTACACTCTCTCTCTCTCTCTATATATATATATAATCTATACTAAATGATTAAGGGTCTTATATATACAAGTAAAAATATTTTACACACACACACGCGCCCCGTAATAATTTAGCATGCATTTGAGAGAGAGAAATACGTTCAGTATATATTCAGATTTAAAATCATTCCTCAGGGGTCAGTCTGTCTTCCATGAATTCCCACCAATCTGTGTGTATATATAGTAAGACCATTAATCATTTAGTATACATTTATTTTTATATATACACACATACATATACACATACACACACTCTAAATGATTAAGGGTCTTTCTTTCTTACTTGTAGATATCCATATCCAATTTGTCAATATTCCTGGTTATGAAGTGACCAGAAATTAACATAAAGTTCTGCATGTAGTCACACTAACATAAAATGACGAGAAGTACCTTTGTGTTCCAAAATACGTTTCAACACTTATAGTCATAAACTGTGTTTCCCCATTTTATGCTTGTAAAGAATTATATACTTGAATCTAATTTACTGTTTGCTTTTCCATAGTTAATCTCCTTTTAAAAATGTCTTTCTGCCCTCTCATAGGACCCATATGATTTCTGTTTGTTAAATGGCAACTGCAAGACCAACATTTCCAAATACATGATCTTCAAAGAGATTTAATATGTTTATTGCCTTCTTTCAAATCATTAACAGAAATATAATATTAAATATTTCACTGCATAAATTTTAATACTAATGAAGATTGATATTAATAGAATAACACTTATCTATATTAAATTCTCCCTATATAAAAAAACTCCTTGCTTGTTATGCCTCCTGAAATATTTACATTTTGTTTAATTTTGAGTGAGTCACCCAGGACATAGACCTGCCTTATCTTTTGTAAAGCAGAACTACATACTACCACTGCACAGGAGAAATGCACCGTTATTGTACACTACAGTTCCTTTTATGCAGTTTGCTGTTCAGTAATTTCTTAATATCTTTAGAAGAATAAAGACAACTTCCTTTTAGTAACCAGCCACTTTCTCTTCTTACGAATCTGGAACATGAATAAATTTGCTGTCCAGGTTTCTCTCCAGATAAAACACTGAGGCTATATGACATCTATTCAGGAACAGCTAAGTGGCATAAGTTCTGAATTTTTATTTTAAAAGTGATGGGTTTTGTCACATGTATTATTTCACAGGGGAACTCAGAAGTTTTGCCACATTTTCTCTTGACATTAAAAACATTTTTTCTAAAGTAGTATCATTTTTAAAAACCCCAGCAGGAAAGCCTATTGATTGAATCAAGCCAGAAACATCAATCCAGCTATTACCTAGACATCATCCTTATTATAACAGTTAGGATTTAATACATTTTTGTAAGCATTTTTGAGGATGAGAGTCCTGGCTCTGAGGTAATTCAGCAATCTGTCAGATACCTAAAAAATATAGGTGACCATTCCTGTAAGACATTCACAGACCTCTGTACCTATTTATTTCAGTGAGGCTCCATAGCAGGGTAAGGATCTGCTTTCACAGATCAGCTGTCCACACTTGTAAATTTGGTTAAATTGAATGTAAGGACTAGCCTACGCTAAGACAAGTTTGCCGGCATTAGCTAGACCAGGGACGGGCAATTATTTCGGGCAGAGGGACGCTTACCCAGTTTTGGCAGGCTGTCAAGGGCTGCATGCGTAGACCTGCCCCTTGACAGGTGCCCTGCCCCCTGGTCACCATCTTGGGACCAATGTCCCAGGGCCAGCACCAGTGGTCCCCAAAGTGGGGTGCAGGCTGGCAGGGGTCTGTGGAGCCGGGTTGGGCTGCACCAGCAAGGAGAGGGAGATGTCTGGCTCTATAGAGCCCCTGCCAGCTGGGACCCTGCGCTCCTGCCACCCTGCTCTGGGACACCAGTGCTGGCCCCATGCTCCCACTGGCTCCCCGCCCACTCACATCCAGTGCCCCCCAGCCCCACGGTACACGGCGCATAGCCCTGACCCCCTGCTCGCTGGCAGGGAAGAAGCTGGTGCTCAGTGCAGGGAAAAGTGGCCCCTCGCTCGCCCCATGGCCACAGCTCCCTGCGGCAGGCACTCACAGCCCACACGGGGCTGTCTGGAGAAGGCACATGCAGCCCCATGTGGGCTGCAAGCAGCTCCAGTGCAGGGTGCTGGCCACTGGGCGGGGGAGGAGCTGCTTTTCCCCATGCTCAGTACCAGCTTGTAACCCTACCTGCTGCCAGCCTTGGCCCTGTGCCAGCTCCAGGCTTGCCCATCAGCAGCAGCAGCTGCGGCCCACCCCATTTGCCAGGCAGTGTTGGCTGCTGCTGCCCGCCCGGAGCTCGTGCACTGGGCAGCCCAGAGGCAGTAGTGGCAAACACTGCCCGGCATGGCAAGCGGGGGGTTGCAGCTGCTGTCACCATGCGCAGCCCCGACGGGTAAGGCCGGAGCCAGAGTGGGGCCCAGGCTGGCAGTGGGGATGGGTTACAAGGTGGTGCTGAGTGTGCGAAGGGAGAAAGCGGCCCCTCCCTGCCCCATGCCTGGTGCCTCGCACTGCAGCTGCTTGCAGCTCGCCTGGGGCTGCCTGTTCCTGCT
The DNA here is from genome assembly GCF_001723915.1 of Gavialis gangeticus. Taxonomy (NCBI): domain Eukaryota; kingdom Metazoa; phylum Chordata; order Crocodylia; family Gavialidae; genus Gavialis; species Gavialis gangeticus. Next base: position 168,279,020 of record NW_017729022.1, on the reverse strand, counting down.
CCGGACAGCCTCGCGCGGGCTGTGAACGGTCGCAGCAGGAAGAGCCGGCCACAGGGCAGGGGAGGGGCCGCTTTCCTCTGTGCCGGAAAGGAGCCCAGGGAAAAGCTGAGCATGGGGGAGGGGGGAAAAGCAGCTCCTCCCCAGCCCTGTGGTTGATGCTCCCTTATGAAGCTGCTTGCTGTGGGCTGCGAGCGGCTGCAGCGTGCTGGCCGTAGAGTGGGTAAGGAGGGGCCGCTTCCCCCCCTCTCCCCTCCCCACGCTCCTTTCTTGCCTGGGCTCTCCCCTCACCTTTAGCGGCAGTTCTGGCACGGGGCAGCCCTGTGGTCCCAAGCCAGAAGCCCCAGCTGGGGATTCCAGCTCAGGGGGCGGGGCCGGGCAGGCCCTGTTATTGTGGGAGGCCGCCGGGTTTCCGTGTCCTGCTCTCCTTGGTTCCTGTCACATGATCAACGGGCAGCAGGGCAGGCCCTACGAGGAGAGGCTAAGGGACCTGAACCTGTTCAGCCTTCACAAGAGAAGGCTGAGAAGGGATCTAGTGGCCTTCTATAAACTTACCAGGGGGGACCAGAGGGGATTGGGTGAGACCCTGGTCCCCCAAACACCTCTCTGAGTAACAAGGAACAACAGCCACAAGTTGTTTGAGAGTAGATTCAGGCTAGACATCAGGAGGCACTACTTCACAGTCAGGGTGGCCAGGATCTGGAACCAGCTTCCGAGGGAAGTGGTGCTGGCTCCTACCTTAGGGGTCTTTAAAAGGAGGCTTGATAACTACCTAGCTGGGGTCATTTAAGCTTAAACTTAGTAGGGGTCATGAGAGTCCTGTATTCATTCCTGCCCTGGGCAGGGAGTTGGACTAGATGATCTGCTCAGGTCCTCTCCGACCCTACTTCTATGAATCTATGAGGAACCAAGGGTAGATAAATATTAGTTTTTTACATTTTTAGGGGCCCCGTGCTGGACAGAATGGCCTCACGGGCCAGATCCGGCCCACGGGCTGTATTTTGCCCACCCCTGAGCTATATTGATACACTTCTTAGGGTACAGGTAGCTCATGTGAACAAAAAACAGATCCTTTTTGCTGTAGTTTGCCTGTTCCTCAAAGAACACAAACTATGCCAGCATAAATAGTTTATAACTGCATCAAGGCTTTGGGATGGAGAAAAATAAAATCACCTTCAAATCTACATTACTTGGACAGGCTATCAGCATAGGCCTGGCCTAACACACAGCAACTGCCTGAGAACACCCAAGATTTTTCTCATGGGAATGTTGAATAACCAAACAATTTTCCCAAGGCAAGCTTTATGAGAGAGCAGATTTAAAAATATATATCCCTGATAAAATTTATTTTCACCTCTCTTCCATGTGGGGGAACCAAGGTCTTTCATAAAAGCTACAAATAGTAGAGATTATCTTCACCTAAATCTATGATCCCTTGATAACATTCAAATAAAAGTAAATAATTGTAAGCGTTTATTGAAATAACTACAAATTTGAAATCAAAAGAAACAGGAAATAAACCAACTGTATGCAATTATTTCTGCTTGTTTTAAAGCTAATACTCTTAACAACAAAAGATAAGTATACAAATAATGTTGCATCGCAATTTAAGGAGAACCAAAATGACCTTTTCCACTTCTAAAGTGAACAAGTGTTTGAGTTTCTCTTCAAATAGAAGTTAGCAGCCATTTCCACTCCTGTTGGATGATTTATGAATGCAGCAGGAAAATTCAGTTGAAAGGAGGAAAAATTGAATCGGTAGGAGAATTTACCTATGTAAATACACAAAAACCTCCCTTGCCCTAAAGTTAAAGTAAAAGGATTATTTAAGTAAAACTGGGTTGAAAAGCCTCTAAACCTATATCAACATTTCACTGCATCTATGGGAAAAGACTAATGGAACTGATGTAAGGCACACATTTCTCATGAATAATCTGAATAAACCATGATGCCACATGATGGGTGCTCCACAAAGAAAAATCTTGTGCAGCAACTTAAAACCCTGAATTTATCCCTTGAGAGTTCAGTAGTAAATTTCCTTCTGTAAAAAAATAATAAATTTCACCTTTCTAACACATACAGAAGATTCAAGAATAGAGAATGGACAGCAAAATCTTGGAGGCCAGAGGCAAAATACCATGGCTGTAGGTGAAGCAGTTTGTCCAGCATGTTTAAATGATTTATTGTTGATTTTTCATGTTCCAGTATTTATAATACTTTCCTTTTCTGGAAGGTCAAATGCCAAAATATTTCCTCCTCATCCTATCTCCACACATACTGAGAGAGATGAATATGCCAATAAGAACAAGAAATGCAGTGCTTTCATGTTACTTCCACCATGGTTCAGTAGCTATGTAAGAAGACTAGCAATAAACAAAAGTGGTTGTGTGCCTTGTGTTATTGTTATAGTACAAGGGGTCAGGAATCATGTGTGTGGTTTTTGGCACATGGTCAAGTCTACAGGACTGTTATTGAAAGTTTATTTTCACTGGCTGCTTATACAAGTGACTACAGGTGGCAAAGACCAACATGCTTGGATCAGCATTTCTCTGGTGTACAAAAAGTGACCTGTAAAACTATGAAAGAAGCAGTAAATCTGAAGGGAAAAAAAAAAGCCCACCTTTATTAAAATATCCAAAACAACAGACGTGAACATTAGAGAAAGCTTTAAAAAACAGTATTTCCATTAGGATCTTTTGAAATCCAAGGCTTAAAAATGTTGATCTTAAACATGTTTGGAGAATCTCATATAACTAGAGTGATTTCATGGTTCTACTACACTAGCAAATTGCCCATCAAGA
>NW_017729022.1:168261498-168271222 GCF_001723915.1 Gavialis gangeticus | reverse complement strand
GGGGCAGTGCTGCGCCACCACCACCCTGCGCCGTGGCTGCCTCCAAGGAGCAGGGCTAGGGGGAGGTAGGGAGCGAGGCCAACAGTGCTGGCCTCGGCCTCCCACTCTGTCCCCATTGCCACGGTGGCGCTCCATCCCCACCATCACTATCCATGCCCCCCCCAGCTCTGTTTCCTCTGTCCCCACCATCATGGTGTTGCTCCAGCCCCACTGTCATTCTTGACAGGCAATTTGCTCTGCGCACAGCACTGACTGAAGTCACGCCCTGCTGGGAGCTACGCCCCCCCAAGAGCGTTATGGACAGACAGACAGACGGACTAAGCCCTTTATATATATAGGTTCTAAATATTCTAAGATTTGAACAGTCTTTGAATATACTAAGAATTGCTGAATTTCTCAATTGTTATAAGCATCCAAATGTACTGCCAAAATATACTGACTTTTAATCATGTGTTACTAAGGGAGGCAGGCAGTACCAAAATTTGACTTGCATGATCATCCTTTTTTATCCCTTAAAATCAGTCCCCACCCCGACAGGAATTATTTCAAACATTTTTTTTAGCCTGTAAGACCAATAAGAAAGCAAGCCAACAAGAACATCTGGCAAGAAAATGACTTTTTTTTTTCCAGATCTAGATGGTATTGTTTTTACAAAATAATTGATTCCTTTTTTTTTTCCATTATGAAAGTATTACTTGATACTCTTTTGAACTAGAAAAAGCTCATTAACTTATAAGGTTCTTCTACATTCCTAGGGAACAACTTTTTTTTAAGCCATAAGGATGGGTACTGGGAATGCTTACTGCCATCTATATGTTCATAGACTTCCCAAAGAAGTAGTAGTGATGGATTGAGGTGTATCAAGCTGAAATCTATCAAGAAAACCAAGTTATTTTCAACATGCTCTGCAAAACAGATAACATCAGGGATGCTAATATTCTGATTTATGGTGAAGTGTGATAGGTAAGGAGTAGCGGTATGTAATTCTCTAACCACAGAGCAGCTGGATGCTTTTTCTAAAGTGATCAGCAATAAAATGGTTAACAACAGTGACCTTCGAACAGCCATCATTAGAAAGGTATGATGTTGAAACGAGTAGGGCACAATGCAATTCTTTTGGAATAACTGATGCCCCTGTACTCACAAATCCCAAGCCCATGGAAAGAAAGTAAAGTCAACTTCCAGAAAGCCCTGGTGGAGCCTGAATTCCTAGAGAGCCTGCCCTTACTTCTGCTAGCTTCCCACTCATCCTGCTTTGAGCAATGCTCCAAGAGACTGTTCTCCTTCCCATTCCAAGCACCTGTCAGCAAACACCAAACTTCCTGCCCAACATGTAGCCATCCCTCTCCTAACCATCTCTAGCCTTCTTCATGTTGAAATTTCCACCTGACAGTTCACCTGATCTCCCAGCCTTCCATCCCATAACCCTAATCTACCCTTCACAACAAATCAACTCCCAGACAAAAATGGACACTCCCTCAACCCTGTCTTCAAAAACAAAATGTTTCTCTAATCCCCTGACATCTGAGTTCCAACAATCTGAATTTCACCGCATCTTCAATTAATACCTGTCCATCCATCCAGTTTGTCTGATACTTTTAGTTTATCAAAATCTGGGGCATGTTTATTAGATTTATATGCCACCCTATCCAAAATGCTCATATCTGCTTCATTCATATCTTTCATAATCCTTCACCAGTTTAGTTATCTAATCCCTCCATTCCACTCAGTTCTTTCTTCATAGGCAAATGCCCCAATGTATTGTTACTCTGGCTCACTGTGACCTTTCAATTTTCTGCAACTGCACTGCTCACAGGAAATCTGGGGAAAACTACACTCCACACCTGTTACTGCAACTGTGCTTTTTTCAACTCCCTTTTCAAAAAACAACCCCCACAGCCCTTCTTGTAGCCTAAAACTCACAAATTCACTGCCAGTTCACCACCTGATTCCCTCCTGATGCAGGGAGAGCAGTGGATGTGATATACCTTGACTGAAGCAAGCCTTTTGATACCGTCTCCCACAACATTCTGGCAAGCAAGCTAAGAAAGTCTAGCTTGGATGAATGGACTGCAAGGTGGATAGAAAACTGGCAGGATTGTTGGGCTCGAAGAGTAGTAACCAATGGCCTGATGTCTAGTTGGCAGCTGATCTCAAGTGGAGTGCCCCAAGTGTCAGTCCTGGGGCTGGTTTTGTTCAATATCTTCATTAACAACCTGGAAGATGAGATAGAGTGCACCCTCAGCAAGTTTGCAGATGACACCAAACTAGGAGGAATAGTAGATATTGTTGGAGGGTAGTGCTAGGATTCAGAGATATTGGCAAATTGGAGGACTGGACCACAAAAATCTCTCAAGAGGTTTAATAAGGAGAAGTGCAGTCCTGCACTTGGGATGGAACAATCCCATGCAAGCTAGGGACAGAGAGACAGGCTGGGGACCGACCGGCTAAGAAGCAGCTCTGCAGCAAAGGACTTAAGGGTTACAGTTGACAATAAACTGAATATGAGCCAAAAAGTGTGCACTTGTTGTGAAGAAGACTAATGGCATACTGGGCTCCATTAATAGGAGCGCTGCCAGCAGATCAAGGGAAGTGCCACATCTGGAGTACTGTGTCCAGTTTTGGGCACCTCACTACAAAAAGGATGTGAACAAATTGGAGAGAGTCCAGCGGAGTGCAATGAAAATGGTGCGGGGGTTGGGGCACATAACTTATGAGGAGAGGCTGAGGAAACTGGGCTATTTAGTCTAGAGAAGAGAAGACTAAGAGGGGACTTAAGAGCAGCCTTCAACTACTTGAAGTGGGGTTCAAAAGAGGATAGAGCTAGACTGTTCTCAGCAGTGGCAGATGACAGAACAAAGAACAAAGAGCACTTGTCACAAGTTGCAGCAAGGGAAGTGTAGGTTAGATATGAAGGAAAACTCTCTCACTGGTGGGGGATAGTAAAGCACTGGAATAGGTTACCCAGAGTAGTTGTGGAATCTCCATCGTTGGAGGTTTTTAAGACCAGGCTAGACACAAGACTTGCCTCAGATGATGTAGTTGGGGATGGTCCTGCTTTGACAAGGGGGCTAGACTAGATGACCTCCTGAGGTCCTTTCCAACCCAATTTTCTATGATTGTATGACACTTGGGTCCCACATACAATGATTAAATACAAAAGCTGCAGTAACTTTGAAAGAACTCAAGATTTCTATTTCAAAGCCATACTTAGTATATAAAGTGGCCAGATACAAATAGCCAAGCAAATATGGGTTAATCATTGCTAAGTGGGTTTTGAGCCAATTATAACGAACCATTCTAAGCAACAACAACAATAGAAAAGGCTTTTAGGCTACATTTACTGTGTATACAGGAAGTCAAATTCTACATATGTTTATACCCACTCAACCTCACTCTATTCAAGGCAGCTTTAAGGGGGTAAGGGGAGAATTAGGGGCAGTATGGATGAGGCACTGCAAGATACTAAGTCCTTGCAACAAACAATGAAAATCAACAAGAGTAGGGGCAACTCAGCAGCAGCAAGAACTGCGCATCGACTTGCAAGATTCAGTGTATGAACCCCAAGTGTGACGATCTCTTACGTTTTTGAGTTTTAAGATTTACAAACACTTACCTAAGAGTATCCTATCCTTTCGGATGCCGTTTTTAATCTCCTCATCAATCAACTCAGTAAGCAACTTACACATTGAATCAATGGTTTCAATGTGCTCCGGACAATCATTTGAGATCTTATATCTGTCAAACCACACAGTGGAGAGGGCCCCTTTCATAGGTGTATATGGTCTGGAAGGAGAAAAGGGGTTGAATTAAACACACATAACAAAGGCATTCAATACAACCTCAGTAAACAACAGACGTTTTTGTGCAACTGAAAGAGCAGAGAGGGAAGTAATTCATTTCCTTTCCATTCTTAATCTGAGTAATTGAAGCATAGTTCTAGTTGTGCATAACCTCCCTGTGTGTGACAATGAATAATTTTAAGGGGCATGGAGGCAACTTCTAGAACTGTTTAAACACAAATGTGAGCTCCAATTAGTCCAGTGAATTGGCCTGATGCTGCTAATAGATCTGCAATATTTATTTGAAAAATAATAAGGGAAAAGGTTGGCACACACAGATGTTTTCAGACATGTGTCCGTATCTTGCAAGATCTTCGCATCAGCTATCTGCATGGCTTGTGCAGTACTGTACTTAAATAAGCATTAATGAAGGATAAGATTTTTCAAAGCATCTATAGGACGCATAATACAGTTCTCATTGACAGTGAGGTCACTGGATATTTAAATCTTGTAGGGATCTATAGAAATTTCAAAATTTGTGAGTTTTTTTTTTTTTAAACAAACACAAAAAAATCCATCTTAATAAGCCAGATAACATCTAAGTAAGGTTGAAACAAATACTGCTCTACTTGTCTGTTCAGCACAGGATAAATGAGACGGGTAATTACACTTTTCTTTGTCAGACCATATTGTTAGATCAGCATCACAATTACATACCTTCAAACTCAAATAATTAAGAAAGCTGCAGTTCAAGAGAAAAGTTTTTTGGGGGGAGGGCAAGGGGGAAACTGGAGGAGAAGGAGTCCTAAAAATCCTTAGAAAAATTATTTAATTGTTTTGTAATGGTTCCACAATTCAATACTAAACATACTGCTTTGAGGTCAGCGCTCCATCTCAAGTGGGTCAAAACCAAGACCCCTAAAATCCTTAATTGCTATATTTAATCAGGGGGCACATTTTTCACTCTAAACTTAAGCTCAGAAGAGCTAGGATCAGATTACAATAGTTGCCTACAAACAGACAGCCTTTGATAAATTTGTCTGGATGGAACCCACTAAAAATGAAAATGTAACCTTCTGTGCTTTATCTGGATATTTTCACTACTAGGATTAAATAAAATGCAACCAAATGAGAACAAGAAAGCCACTAAATACTCCAATTATTCTAAATGAAAGAACCAATGAGGCTGCACATATGTGGAATAGAAGGACCTATTTCTAAACCTGAAAGAACATACAACAGGCAATACATTATTATTATTATTATTATTTTACTGCAGTACATATGAGCCAGTCATTGACAGAGGCCCCATCAGGCTACATACCATATACACACACACACAAAAAGAAAGAAAGGGAATATAATATATGAATGCAAGCTAGATCTGGGCACTGATTCAGGATAGCACATGTTTAAATCCAGCTTTATTCAGGAGGGAACATATTCAATCTGAAGCACATGTTTGGAGTTCCACCGCCTTTGATTTGTTTAAATGAATATAAAGGGTGCCCTGAAAACCTGCAACTATTAGCAATCCTTTTCTTATCAAATGAAGAAATTGTAATTGTTTAAAAACTGAAGGAATTTCAGCAGAAATACAGAATATTTGAGAATAAAGAATACATTCTTTATTTATTCAACTGTTAATAGAACCTCTAGCTACCTTACTAAATTAAAAAAGTAAATTAATAAAATCTATGGATATAAAAATGCTCTACCCTAAAGCACAGTTTTTAAACATGAATAAAGAGAAGTACCAGAAACTTTACCAAGTCCACTAGAGACACTGAAAAAATTCTCAGACACTATACGATGATGGACAAAAGTAAAAAAAGTCCTGAAATCGACAATATTCAAGTAATGGGTTTTAGCCCTTTCTGAAACACCTTGGCAGTGAAGCTCAAGGTAAGCACTGCTGCTAGCAATGGAATGACCACAAAAAGAATTCAGTCTTTAGTACTAATGGATTCCTCTATACAGGTAATTTAAATTGACTATCAGAATACATGTTAAAGTGTCCTCCTGTAACAGGCTTGCCCAGTATTTACATGGAACAGTATAGAAAACGCATTTCATTAATATACACATACAATTTAGAAGCATAAGAGATTTTCATAAATGCAAAAGAAACTAACAGATATGAAAAATAATGCCTCGGATTAACCACATTTTTTTCTACACTGCTTATAAACATAACAGTCCTTCCCAAATTGAAATGTTTCCCCTTTGGTTTTGTAACCCAGTGATTCTAAACCTTTTTTAGACTCAAGGCACTTTTCAGAAAATTCCAGCTCTTAATTTTTACTCATTTTTTGACTACAGAAAAGCAACAAAGGATTTGTTTTTGCTGCAAAGAACTCAAAAAGTATACAATACGTCAGAATGTTTTTAACAGTACAAATATGCATTTGAAAATCTCTAGGTTTATCTCATGAATCATATCTGTACACCTAACAGTGCTAACACTGTATGACACATGGTGGCACCCTTGAAAGGATCTCAAGGCATACCCTCTTTTGGCAACCTCAGTGAGAATCACTGTTGTACGCCCTTGCTTGCCAATTACATTCTGAAGCTAACCAGAAATGATGGCCTTTTGTATAGGTAGCAGGAGAACGGGATTCTATACTCCCAGTTTTGCTTCAGAGTATCTGGATGACCAAAGCAATTCATAAGGCCTTTCTATTCCTTGACTACCCAATCTCTGGAGTCAAGATAATACTATTTACCGATCTCACTGAGCAAGTTACATTAGCAGATGTTTCAAAAAATTGCATTGTGGTCCTGTAATAGGATATGCTAGAGAGATGCAAAGGACCAGATCCTATTTCCTATTAGGCACCTGACTGACACAGAGCCTTGCCCCATGTTACACTTAGGACATGTTTTATTTAGATTGTTGTAAGCATCACTATGAGTTAGACAGATTTCTGAGAAGATGCACAAGAATGCTCACTATGATCTAAATAAAATGCATCCTAAGTCCTAGAGCCCTTGAAAACTACTGTATTTTCGCGCATACAGTCCACGGGCTATACACGTTTTTACAAACTTGATGGATGGGTGTGGGCTATGCAGAGTCTTTAGAACAGCATAGCCCATCCCCGTCCGTGGGCTGATGTCATGGTGGTGGCGAGCCCCAGCGGCAGTGAGCTCTGGCGCGATTGAGCGTGGCTGGCACCGGTGGAAGGGAGCAAGGCTGCCTCCCTTAACCCCCCCACTTGCAGCTCCTCATCCCTCCCCTGCACCACTTTTAGCTGGCTCCAGCCCCGGCTCCGGCAGCCATGCCCAGCAGAGCCCGCGCTTGAGCGCAGCTGGCAGTGGTGGGGAGCTGGGCTCCCAGCTCCTCATCCCTCCCCCCTCCTGCACCAATTAGCTCTGGCGGCCATGCCCAGCAGAGCCCGTACTATCAGGTGTGGGGAATACATGGTGCAGTCTATACATGGACTATTTTACGAAAATACAATTTTCCGTGGGTTATACATTGGTGCGGGCTATATGATTGAAAATATGGTAGTGTTGCGCTGCAATGTTGCGGGAGCTGGGACCAGCAATCAGCTGCTTGTTAGTCCCAGCCTTGGCACACACTGGAGTCTCCTGATTGTATTACTTCCATGGAACAGGTGGGCATTAGCTCAACATGTTAGGTAATAAGATTTGGAGATGCTCCTCACCTGGCAAGTCTTAACTTTGCTATGTTACAACAGCACTTAGCATGCTTTTTACTGCTTGAATGCTTGGAAGCTAGCATTTTAAGTGCAAATAACATGTGCTAAGTATATCATGTGACAAGGCCCTATGGCACCTCAATACAATCTTATCCCACCTTATTCAAGTACCTGAGAAAAATTTTCATTATTTGGGTCCTCCTCCTCTGGACTGCTGTTTGCGACTTAAGTCTTAAGGTTAAAATTATGGTATGTTACAAGAGTGGACACAAAAATTTTCAAGGACTCAAGCAAAGTGGAATAGGATTACACTTAGACTGAATATTTATTATATTCTTTGAGATGCTTCCCTGTGTCAGAGTACCAATTTATATTATGTCATCAACAGAAATGTTAACAATTGTGGGAAACCAGTTATGTATGTGTAAACTATTCTATTCCCTTCCTCCCCCAGACTTGATACAGTGGAAAACTAATTGTTAAATAATGTGACAAGTATACAGCCAGATTTTGTGATGTGAATTCAGATGTTATAAACTTATTACACAGATTTACTATGACTGAATGAGCAACTTAAAAATAAAGATTTAGAGAGAAGACAACATTCATGATAATATAACAATTATTAACAGGGGAATAAAGACTGTATATTAAGGCCCTTACAAATCTGCACTGAAACAGAGGAGAGATTTACTGTGTTTGAAGAGTACAGAACAGGCTCATAGGCTGAGTTGTCACAAAAATATCTTCACAACTAAATTTAATTTCTCAGAAATACATTAAAAATCACTTTTACAGAATGCTGAAAACTAAGATTCCTTTTAACAGTTCACCCAACTGGCACATCTGTTTTAGTCATTTACCTTGTTCCTTAAATAAATCCCTTTATTAGCTGGTATAATACAAGTCAGACATTACCATGGTAAACAAATATGTTTGGCATGGAACCATCTGTACAGTTCCAAGAATATAGCACAAAATTTGTTCATACAATTAAACCACAATGAAAATGGCTCTCTATGATACAGTGACATGAGGGGTTGGACTAAAACATACAAAAGCAAGGAAATACAGAGCTGAAAATTCATTCTGACACATGGTCTGGTCTGTGCCTGACACCACAGCTCTGAGACTGAAGTAAAGCAGGTCCAAGTTGACAAGCTCCGTGTGGTCAGTTAAGGACGATATCAAGAGTACATTGTCTGCTCTTTGTATTTTCTTCCTTTTGTAAGTTTAAATGAGACTCTTAGCATTATTCCCAGCTGATTTGCGGATGCGTGCTTTTTAAAAATGCCATTAAAAAGAGGCCCCAATTCCCTATAGTATGTGCTTTTGAAACTCTGAATGTAGACTTTGGGTCTACCACAGAACTGTTTTAAAATCAATATATATTTTTGCCTTGATTTTTTTACATTTAAGATGCATTAATTACTTCATTGCTCACTAGAGATTCAGAACCATAGGACAAAAAACACCCTATTCCAGATAATCCAAGCCAAAAACTAGTTTGGTAAAAAAAAAAAACTAGCTATCCTCACCTCCTTACCCCTCCGAAAAAAAATCCTTGGCATTTGGAGTGTGATGATATAAAAGTTGAATTAACTATAAAGACTTAAAGAAAAGAGATCAAATAGTGCTCAGCTTATGTTAGCTGAGCACTTTAAGGGCCAGAGCAGGCAGCAAGACATCCAGCAAGTGCAGGCCAGCCCTGATTTGGGGGGGGGAATCACATGACCACAGGAGAGGTAGGTGATTGGAAGAGAGGGCTGAGCAGACTCCATTTTAGCTCAGGCCCTCAGGGATGAGCCAGCAGTCTGCTGCTGGCAGCTGGAAAGGCACCATCCAGCTGAGCAGCTGCTCAGGAACATCTTGGAGGCAGGAGCTATAGGGATGGCAGGAGGCTCCCTGTCTTGCGTATGACTTGAAACTACACCCTGATAGGGAAGAATGGCCTGGTGGAGCTGCCTGTAGCAGGGTAGCTCTCCAGAAATGCCAGGCTAGTTGCCTCCCCAGTGAAAGGTGGGTAGGGGTGCCTTATAACCCCAGCTCCACTACCCAGTGGTCATAGAACAGACAGTGGGGCCAGGCACGCCTAGAGAGAGGCACCTGAGCCCCTGGAGGTGTAAGACCCCAAACCCCACAAAGGGGGTATAGAGCTGGCCCCAGCGAGGGAGTAGAGAGTGGCTCCAATCGGGGGGCAGAAATAAGTAGAGAGGTCTGCACAGAGTAGGGTTTGCTGAGGCGGGCCTGAAGCACTTTGTGTAATGGGTATAG
>NW_017729022.1:168254499-168256498 GCF_001723915.1 Gavialis gangeticus | reverse complement strand
GCCTTATAACCCCAGCTCCACTACCCAGTGGTCATAGAACAGACAGTGGGGCCAGGCACGCCTAGAGAGAGGCACCTGAGCCCCTGGAGGTGTAAGACCCCAAACCCCACAAAGGGGGTATAGAGCTGGCCCCAGCGAGGGAGTAGAGAGTGGCTCCAATCGGGGGGCAGAAATAAGTAGAGAGGTCTGCACAGAGTAGGGTTTGCTGAGGCGGGCCTGAAGCACTTTGTGTAATGGGTGTAGGGTAAGGCTTGCAAAGGACTGCACTGGGACATGCAGGCGGACCTGAAGGGCTGCACATGGGCCGGCCCCAAAAGAGCCAACTGCCTGGAGAGGGGCAGTGGCTAAAGTCAACTTAGTGTTAGGCATAATGACCATCCCCACATAGAATAGGGTGCACATGGCACCTGAAGGGCTGTGTGGGATCACCTGGAATATAAGTAGGCAAGCCTGATGGCCCAAATAAGGTCACTCATGGAGCAAGGCAGAGTGTATGAGGCCCTGGGAGAGAGGGCGGAATGTATGAGTAGACTGTGAGAAGCCTAGCAAGGGGCAGAGTTTGGCCCGGTCTCTGGCTGGAGCTATTACAACTTTGGATGCCATCTAAGAGGCACAGCACACAGTAAGTGAAGGCTAGTGCCATGTGTATACCCCCTGGCATCAGGGCATTAAATGGGCAGCCTCTCCGTTATTACATCAGGTTTATCCCAACAAGTCATGGCAGACGAGACTGGGCAAACTGTCCTAGACAGAGGGGTGGGCCAGCATGGTGAATGCCCATGTGATCTTCCCATCACAGGCACTCATAAATCTTTAAAATACTTAAAAAAAAAAAACAAAAAACAAAAAAAAAAACCCTTGTATCTTCCCTACTTCTCTTTAAGAACATTACTGATTAAAACTTATATAAAAATAAACTTTATGTTTGTTATTGGTCTGTAATGGCTTGATGAGGCAACTAATTATTTAAGGACTCTGTACATCAATTGCAAAATAGGTATGCTCAATAGAACAGATGAAACTAGGAATCTGAGGTTATACAAAGAAATGCATTATGGAAACCTGTGACTGTCTGACCACTAGTTGCTCACCATTTTTAGTTAAATACAAAAATCATTTTAGTGACAGATTAAGGGTCTAATTCAGAGGTAAGGAACAGAAAAGGTACAAGTTAGAAACCCTTTCCTTAATTTAGGAATACCATAGCAAATACACGACTCCACATTGGTGGCATGTACATAACAACACAGAAAGTGTAGGTGAAAGTAAGGGAGTAACCCTCCAGCTTCTTCCACACTCCCCAGAAGTATGAATCATAACAGGAGAGACTCCTTTACATGTGGGACCCTTTCTTCCCTAGTATCATAGTACTTATAGTTTCTAGGGTCGGAAGGGACCTGAGCAGATCATCAGGTCTGACTCCCTGCTCCGGGCAGCAACAGGTGCCAGGATCACATCCCAGCCAAATATCTGTCCAGCCTCCTCTTGAAGACTCCCAAGGTAGGAGAGAGCACCACCTCACTTGGGAGCCCATTCCAGAGCCTGGCAGCCCTAACTGTACAGTAATGTCTTCTGATGTCCAACCTGAACCTTCTCTCTAACAATTTGTGGCCGTTATTTCTAGTAACACCGGGTGGTGCCTGGGGGAACAAAGCCTCCCCCCACAATTCCCACTGTTCCCCCCTGGGGAGTTTGTATACAGCCACCAGATCCCCTCTCAGCCTTCTCCTGTGGAGGCTGAATAGGTTCAGGCCTTTTAGCCTCTCTTCGTAGGGCCTGTCCTGCTGCCCCTTGACCATGCGAGTGGCCCTGCTCTGGACCTTCTCAATCCCTCTTGAAGTGCAGTGCCCAGAATTGGATGCAGTACTCCAACTGTGGCCGGACCAATGCCACATACAGGGGAAGGATCACTTCCCTGGACCTGCTTGTTATGCATCTGTAAATGCACAAGAAGGTACGGTTAGCCATACTGACTGCTTCCTCACATTGGCGGCTCATG
>NW_017729022.1:168245913-168249499 GCF_001723915.1 Gavialis gangeticus | reverse complement strand
CATACTGACTGCTTCCTCCCATTGGCGGCTCATGTTCAGCCTGGAGTCAACAATGACTCCAAGATCCCTTTCTGCCACCATGTTGACAAAAAGCGTGTTCCCCACCCTATCAGTGTGTCGCTAGTTCCTTCTCCCTAGATGCAGCACCCTGCACTTGTCTGTGTTGAATTCAATCCTATTTTCATCCGCCCACCTCTGTAATTTGTCTAGATCTAGCTGGATTCTGTCCCTCCCTCCAGCGTGGCCACCTCGCCCCACAACTTGGTGTCATCAGCGAATCTGGATAGCATGCATTCCACACCCACATCCAGATTGCTGATATATATGTTGAACAATACAGGCTCCAGGACTGAGCCCTGGGGGACTCCATTGCCCACATCCCTCCAGGTTGAAAATGACCTGTCCACCACCACTCTCTGGCTGCGACCATCTAGCCAATTTGCCACCCATCTGACTGTGCAGGCATCAATGCTGCAGTCACCGAACTTTTTAAAGAGAATGTGGTGGGAAGCCGTGTCAAAGGCCTTCTTAAAGTCCAGGAAGACTACATTCAACCCGACACCCCCATCTAGGGACTTTGTGACCTGATCATAAAAAGAAACCAACTTAGTCAGGAAGGACCTGCCCTCAGTGAACCCATGTTGGCTGCCCGTGAGCATTACCTCCCCTGCTGGGCCCTTGCAGATGTGTTCCATGATAATTTTCTCAAAGGTCTTCCCAAGGACTGAAGTGAAACTGACTGGCCTGTTATTGCCGGGGTCCTCTTTTCTCCCCTTCTTGTAAACAGGGACCACACTGGCCCTTCTCCAGTCCTCTGACACATGGCCAGTGCCCCACGAGCGCTCATAGAGCTGTGCCATAGGCCATATGCAACCTGTGGAGCAGGTGCCACACTTGTTAAACTTTTTAAACTATCTAGGCCGAATCCTGTGAATTTTTAGTTCTCAAATAAAGAGGCTCACGTTTATAAAGCTTTACAATATCAGGCTCTTAGCTTATACATTGTCTAATAACTAAAGAAACACAGAGACAAGCCGATTAGAATTTTAACCCAATACACTGTCCTCTTATGTCAAGAGCAGAATGTCAATTTTTAGTTCAGGATATATTTTATGCCAAACTTATAAATCCCTCAGAAGTGGGGCTTTTCTTAGAAATTTTGATACAGATGGACTGCTATCACGAGCAACAGTCTTGTGGTATAATAATACTGCACCACTAGTTACTGCATTAGATATGCAGCAGGAGAAGTTCAAGTAAATTGCACTAAAAACTATACTTAAACAAGAAGCTGAGAAAGGACACCCTATATACCTACCCAAGTTTCAAACACTTCTGAATGATGGACCTGTCCATTAACTTTCAGTCAAGCAAGCTGTTCTGTAGAACTCAACGGGGCCCGTTCTTTCACACCAATATAGATCCAAAATACCTGTCCTAGGCTGGTCAGAATGTCTACACTTAAGTGAGAACTGAAAGGACCAAAAGTAGTAGTCACGTGACTTTCCTGGGGGGCAGTGGTGGCAGGTCAGGGTGGGAAGTGAAGGGAACCTTATTATTCTATGAGCAAATCCAAAGCTTGCACAAGACAAAAAAAAAAGGAGAAAAAAGCTGTAACTCACTTTTATGTTATTTTGCTGTTAATGGCTGAAAGATCTACTGCAAATTAATTAGAATAACTGATTCATAGATTGTTAGGGGCTGGAAGGAACCTATAGATCATCGGGTCCAGTCCCCCTGCACTAGGCAGAAAAGGACAACTAGGGTCAAATGACCCCAACGAGGTGACTGTCCAGTCTCCTTTTCAAAAAAAGGAAGGTTGTATTATAAAACTACAGGGTTCATTTAGTCTAAGAAGCATTGTTTAGCTATCAGTACATGTAAGAAGACTTCTTAACATACCAATATTCTGCAAGAGTACTAACTGTTAGTAATTAGTTTTCTTACGGGCCAAGGTGTGGTCAGTTAAAGACAGTATCAAGAGTATATTGTAAGCTCTGACTTTGTATTTTCTTCCTTTTGTAAATTTAAATGAGTCTCTTAGCATTACTCCCAGCTGATTTGTGGATGTGTCATCCCACTGAAGTCAGAAATTAAACCAATCTACCTATCAAGCCTTATTCTTAGGGTTGTCTGATGAACAGATCTCATACAGGCCCTCAGCAAAGGATTAATATTTTTATCACTTGGGGCATTTGGAATTTTTGACAAAAATCACATGGTCTGTGGAGAGAGGCAAGGAGAGCTAGTGGGCCAACATCTACTCTTGGTGTCAGCAGTTTTAATTCCTAATTACTCCATTGTGTCCTTTGACAGATTAGGAGGAAAAATAGAGTAAATTAACTGCTGAAGAGGATATAACCAGTAGATCCTTGCTGATCTGAACCCTTTGGGACCATCCCCTGTTCATACAGATAAAATTTTCAGATACAGGAGATATCACTAACAAAAATACCACAAGAGAGAGAGGAATTTAAAAATAACATTGATATGCAATAGTTCAGAAACAGGATAATATCACTGCAAAAAAATCTATGCATATGCAGGTATTCCCCTCCCCCTCTTTTTGCCTTGACAGTTATCAGATTGGGAGCTGGTACAATCCACATGTTCATATAAATAGGGTCTGGATCAATGAGAATCTACTGTATATTACTGCAACTGAGAGAACTGTCCCAGTCAGCTTTATTTTTGTGTGTTGTTTTTGCTGTATTAGTTTCAAGCGAAGGGGGAAAGAAATACCTCAGTGTACAAAATAACCAACTTCAAAAATGTTACCCAACTGTGGTATTAGTTACCAGGTGTATGAAGGCCTTGTTACACTTTACGCTGTAAGCTGAAAAAATGTTAACGGGCTTAGTGTTGTTTGCCTTAGAGGAGCAGTCACACCTTAAGGCAAGAAGTCATCCCCGACTGTCCTTTACCTGCATAACTGTGACTTCTCACTAGAAGTTTGGTCAGCAGGGACAAGACTAGGAACTAGGGGCAGGACCAGCTCACTGCTAGAGCTCTGAGGGCCCCAATCATTTTTTCTCTGGAGCCCGCCACCTCAGTATTGCATCCCCCTATCCCCAACCCTGGGCTGGCTGGGAACTGCCTGAGCTCCAAAAAGGATTGGGCCCCTCGGAGCTCAGGCAGCAACTAGCCAGCCAGCAGCCTGGCCAGCGGTGGTGAACAGGATGAGCTCTGAAGAAAAAAAGACTGGGCCCCCAGGACTTGGATACATTGCCTGGCAGGGCCCGGCAGCTGGAGCAGGGCTGAGCTTAGCAGCTTCAGTACAGCAGCAGGCAGGGAGCCTAAACCTCTCTCAGCTGCCTTCCAAGCCCTGCAGAGGTATGAAGTCCTGCCCCTGTACTCATCCCTCAAGACCTGCTGCTCCCACCAGGCACAGCCAGCACCGCATCCCTGGAGCTCGCCTGCTCTGCTCAGGTCCAGCAGTCTGGAAACATGCCTGGGGGGTGGGGAGGGGTACAGGGACAGGACTTCCCAGCCCACTGGGCTTGGGAGGCAGCTGTGAGAGGTGCAGCCACCCCACAGCCCCAGCCTGGACAGACAGAACTGAGCCCTGCCTCCTGTGCCTGGGGCC
>NW_017729022.1:168237856-168240913 GCF_001723915.1 Gavialis gangeticus | reverse complement strand
ACTTCCCAGCCCACTGGGCTTGGGAGGCAGCTGTGAGAGGTGCAGCCACCCCACAGCCCCAGCCTGGACAGACAGAACTGAGCCCTGCCTTCTGTGCCTGGGGCCACACAGCTGCTTGGGGGGGTTGGGTTTCAGGGCTTCAGGTGTTTGCCAACTGCAACTGCTGCCAGCTGAGCCACAGGGGGAAAGCCAGCAGTTGGACCCTGCACAGCCCAACAGAGCATGGGGTCAGTAGGAACTTGCCTCGGGCTGCCACACCTCAGCCACTGATCCCTGCGCCCCCTCTCCTCTTGCCATGGTCCTAGAGAGCTGAGCGAGCTCCAGGGCTGTGGTGCTGGCTCTGTGCAGCAGGGCAGAGGCACCTGGTGTTCCTGCTCAACCTGACTCAGGAGGGGCCACTGCACCCTGTGATGCTGGAAGACTTCAATTTGGGTGGAATAACTGTCTGGAGTGGCCACACCTTAATGGAACAGAAGAAAAATTTGGCAGATTAGAGATCATCCTGCCTTATAGTGTAACTTTAAGATAAATAAGGAGTTCTTTAAACCACTTTAAAGGTGTTAACATGCAGCCAGTCCAGGGGTTAAGCGTTCCAGAAGCCACCTAAAATTACTGTGCAGCAAGGCCCTAAATGGCCTTTTCTCAGGCTGCCTCCTCCCAAGTGTCCTGTTATGGGCTGTTGCTGCCGCACCAAGTCTTTGTTGAGTGAAGAGACTCAGTGGAACTACAGCTCTTACAGGCACTTCCAAGCTATGCTCTGACATGCAGCATGAGAGTTTTGTAAAAATGGTAGCAAAGCGCGTAACGGAAATCCCAAGGAGAAAACTCGCATACCTTCGTGAGAAAGAAGAAAAAAAATGAAGGCTTTAAAATAAAGGTGTGGGGGAGGGGGGAACAAAAATATTACATACCTTGCAACCCTCTAACTTGCTATCTGAGGCAACACAAACAATACAACGCTGGGACAGCAGAATTCCTAGACATGCCTAAGGGGCAGATTAACAGGGTTCCTCTACTTTGGGAGAATACTGAGCCAGAAAAGGGGGAGGAAAGAGGCTGACAGCTGGGACATGGTCAAAGGACTGAGAAGCACAAGCGTATCATTACTACAATCCTCCTTTTTATTTTTAAGAACAGTGTTGACACTTTTATTGTATGCAGGGTATTCAGTACGGGTAAGTTATCCTTACATGAGCACTGTACATCTGACTCCAGCTCATCCAATGCACCAGGTACATAACAAAATACATTAATTTTTTTCAACCATGCTTTCACCATGCTACAATATTAGGTAAAGTGTCAGCTGCAATATGCTGTCCATTTACAAGGTCACATTAAAGAGAAATAGTGTGACAATATCAGAGCACCTCCAAGTTCTTCAAAATACAACTTCTAAATAGGCTGTTTTGTTTTAAATTTATGAATGAGGGTTGGGCTCACAAAAGTGAGGTATTAATAACATTTGCTTGAGCCAGGCATAGTACGGCTAGGCACAGCACAAGCTCTCCCACACAGCTCTGCCAATCCATCTCAGTACTGACCTGCAATGCCCCAGCTGCTTTTCCAATCTTAGGCCTCTCATGAACAAAGACTGCCAATACAGCTAATCGGTGCCAAACTGTCTGGTGGTTTTGTGATATGGCCAAATGGGGACTATGTTGAGATGAAATGCACCTCCACTTGTGAACACAACAGAGATCTGAACCCAGGTGAAATACCTGGAATACCAGACCTCGGTGTTAAACTGTCGCTAGCAGCTACATGCTTATGACAAGGAAAGCTTAGATTATTTTGAAAAAAACCCATGCAGACAGATGCACTGGCTATGGAAAGATATGCAAATAGATGCCCAAAAGATCCACAAAATAACTCAAATTATATTTATAGCTTACTTTCTGACTTTCAATGGGAAACATTGTCCGAGGAAGTACTACACAACATACAGGATCTCTGACCTAGATTTTTCCAAGAAGACTATAAAAGGAAGGTATACTTATTAAAACAAGTGGAGACTAAATGGTTTTAATGTTACCATGTTAGCTGCTGCAGTGCTAATTTAAACTACTGCTTTCTGTTAAAAGGGGGGGGTAAACTGGCTGATATTTAGTTCTCCTGATTTAGATACTCAATAGAAACCAAATGTTTAAAGTTGAAGTGGTAGCAGCTGAAGCAGTATTTAAAGCTGCAGCCTTGCTGACCCAAATGAAGAAGGGTGTGAAAAAAAAAGGAAATCCTTTTCCTTTAAAACTGTTGGTGCAGACCTGGCTTTAAGGATTGCATCAGTTACCAGGAAAACCAATTAAACTTGGGTTTCTTTTGGGGGCATGCATCAACATTATTTGAGGGAAAAGTTTTAGTTCAACTGTATGTGACAATTAAAATCTGGCTACCATGGCTTCAATTGTAAAGATAAAGCTAAAAAATTAAATAAGCCCTAACAAAAAAACTAAGACAAAACACACAACTTAAAATTCTGAAAAACATCTATGTGTTAAAGAAATGAAGCACACTATTCCTATCACAAAAAACTGTAAAAGCACAGGATTGAAAAATGAGTATTTGTCAAATTCACCTCAGTTACATCTTTCTTTTCCTCCACCATCTCCCAATTTTCTATGGCCATCATAAACATTGTACAGTCTTTATTTTACCAAATTAAATTTTTCAAATGTATGCATGTCCTTCACATTAATAATAAACAAAAGTGTGCTGTATCATAGCATATATGCATTAAATCATATATTGTTAGTTTGACACAAACTGTGTTAGCTCTACATACAAACAGAAATATGCAGTATACATACAAAACCACTGATAGTGATGGTTCTGACCTTTTATAATTTGATAGTATTTTATCTCTCTTCCACAGGAAAGCCCTAGAATATCCGTATGCTTCTGTACCAAGAGAAAGGCTTTTCTGCCAGCACAAACTGAAGGTTTGTAAAACTAAAAAAGTAGCAGTACTATAGACCTACTGAAAAGATGGGTAAGCTAGCTCTTTCAAGCTGTACTAAACTTACATTTTTAGGGCAAGTACATTACAGAAGAGTATGGTAA
>NW_017729022.1:168217963-168232856 GCF_001723915.1 Gavialis gangeticus | reverse complement strand
CTGCCAGCACAAACTGAAGGTTTGTAAAACTAAAAAAGTAGCAGTACTATAGACCTACTGAAAGGATGGGTAAGCTAGCTCTTTCAAGCTGTACTAAACTTACATTTTTAGGGCAAGTACATTACAGAAGAGTATGGTAACAAAAACAAAACATATCATCTTGATTTTTTCCTACAGGATTCTCTAGACAATTTGTCCTCCCTCTTACAGCCTAGTTTAAAAAAAGTCTATAAAACTGATATAATCTCTTTATCAGTCATACTATTTTGCTCTAGATGTTTGCCTTGTATTGTTCTTCAGTGACCTTATATTTTAAAAGTTAAGCAGAATGAAAATAGTTAAAGAACTCTTCCCAAGTGTGATCTCTAGTTGCTCCAAAGTAATTGCATTAGGGACAGCATTAAGACCAGACAGTTCTTCCAGTAGATAGAAATACAGCTCATTTGTTTCAGTATCTGGCATAAAAATTCACACACACACACACACATTCAGATCAACTTTACAAACTCTAGCCAACACAGCGATGTCAGTCAGTAGTGCAAAGAGGTATTATCCTTAATTAATATGGTACAACTTATTTCATTCAGGGCAGGCATATATAACATAACTTATACTGGCAAAAGCACAGAAGCTGTATCCTTGTCAAAAGCAAACTGCTGGGACAGTATGCCTGCAAAGAGCTTCTTGTATATACCAGGCTTGATAGGCATGCTTTACTTCTGAAGTTTTTCCTTGCTTTTAATCCCTAGAGTCAAAAGCTACAGCCAGGGCTGGTGTATTGCTGTACCTCCATGGAACTGCACTGATGTTACTGGAGTTCCAGGCAAACACAGAAGTCCAAATGCATCCTATCAACTGGAGGACTGGGGTCATGGTGACCATATTTAAGGTACCCAAATTCTTATTTTTAGAGGTGCCAAGCACCTGAACTGGTGCTAGAGTGTTTACTACTTTGAAAAAAATCAGGCCAGATCCTTAGGTGCCTTATATTAATGGAGTAATCTAACAGTTGTTACTCCAATTTAGAAGTGTTGGGCTCTGTTTTTTTTTCCTTTGGAAAGAGGAGAAAGAAACCATTACCAATGGCACAAAGTGTATAACATGCTTCAGGATTTAAACACCAAACTACCTTTGACTGAGTCAGCAAGGGCTTTTTGTTATTTATATTTCAATCAGTAAAGCATATCTTTACAAACTTAGTTTGTATATTGCTCCAAATGGAGGCAAGCATTACTGTACTTAAGTGCATCTGTTTTATTTCATTGTGTCAGTTAATGGTGCTTATCACGAACAGAGGGCTGTAAAGCAATATTCCATAATGTACTTCCAACTTGCAGGACAAAGACAAATACAGCACAGGTATTTTGCTTTCAGAAAGGGGTGGGGGGGAAGCACTACAGAAAATTTTGCTAAATGGAACAGAGTTTAATCAAATCATGCACGATCTCAATTTGCTTTAGAAGAAAATAAACTCTTACTATAGAGTACAAACTACTGATTCAGATTTTTTAATTACAATGTAGTATATTTCACTGCATGCTGTCCTCATGTTTCCTACAGCACACTTTGGCTAGGGACAGACATTACACATAAATTGGTTTAAGTGATCAGAAACTGGTTTAAACCTGTAACAGAACAGATGTTCAATGCACATACACCAATCTGAAAATGGCTGAAACTGGTTTAAGATAAATCTGGTTAAACATAGCATCAGATTTAACTGATTTGGGTCAAACTGGTTTATGCAATGTCTGTCCCAGACCCCTTCCTGGTTTAAGCTAAATCAGACTCCCCCAGCATCCTGGCATGCGCTCTGGGCTGGACAGGGCTCTCTGCTCCACAGCAAGGCTGGCCCCTCCCCCATTATCCCTGGCTGCAACTCTGGCAAGACTGCAGGCTTCCCCCTCCTCTCTCCATCACCACTCCCTGCTAAGCAGGAATTCCCCCCTCCCCTCTGCCTTGTGGAGAGGTGTCTGTATATTAGCTAGCAGACCACATGCTGGCTACAGTCCCTGAATCAACAGGTAACTGGTAATCTCCCTCTGTTGTTTTCTTAATGGGGTAATAAACACCGTGTTAGAGGGTGATAAACACTTATCAATTCCCTGCTGGGCTAATAATAGCATCCTGCCTGGGCCTGGCCATACCCCCCTCAGCTCAGTACTGTGCAAGGGAAGGGAGGGATGCTCTAGCGCATCCCAGCTTATAGCCTAAGCCACTGCAGGCATGTGCTGGCATTTCTGGGATGTCTCACAGTTACAAAGTGATCCAGCCTAGCCAAGTTAGCCTAGCCAGTCTCAGGCTTTTTGAACGTCTGTCCCTAGCCTTCATAATTTAATCATTGTACACTGCATGTAAATGTTAAGTTAATTATGTGAGATTGTGACTTGGACACTTGAAGTGAAACGTGAAACTCTAGCAGGCAAGCAGATGTGGCCAGAGGCATTTTGGTGGCTAGAATATAGGCAGGAAGAAAGGCTGTACAGGAAAAGCATGGGGAAAATTATTAATGACCTTTACTTCATTCCTCCAACATCTAATACTGGTAGTCAACAGACTACTGCCAAGAGATAGGACATGGAGTCCTGTAGGGCCCATAAAGATTTGCTGGTAATCCTAGCTAATCCATAGCTGTGGTCAACGGAGCAGTAGGTTTATTATTTGAATAAAATCAGCCCTCAAACACAGCAGAGCTACAAAACCATCTCCTTAAATTCCTTCACAAAACACACATTTCTTCCCAAAGGTTTTCACCAATGCCTTGGACAAGTTTTCTGCTTCATGACTTTAAGGTTGTTCCTTCATCCACAAAGTGTGCATTAATTATTTTGCTTGCATGTAAATTAGCATGCAAACTCCAGCAGCCTGGGGCTATTTCCTTAAACATGGGAAGTGCCACACAATGCCCACTGCTTGTTACTTATGCCTTCTAGAAGCTTCTGAATCAGCAAAAATGCCTCGAACATACATTTTGACAGTCCACATAAGATATTGCAAGCAACCCCCAATCATAAACCTGAACACTTAAATTGGTATGTCGAGTGAGGGTAATAAGGGAACTTAAAATCCAGTGACTCCAATGGAAGTACTTTCCTGAATCCTGATCTTAGGCCCCAAAACAAATACCCAGATTTCCAGAAATAAATTAAAAATCTCTGATTAATTAAGCCATACAGGCAGTCCTCGACTTACAATGTTTCGCACTTGCAGCATTTATAAATTTATACCCTGTTTCAACTTTTTGATGTCAGTTTCGACTTTACAATGCTTGATCCGATGCAATACCATACCAGCGAACAAGTTTGCTGCGTTGCTCGTTTCCCTGGAGAACATCTGTCCAAACTTCCTTGGACACTTTCTTTAAGAAAGCAGACAAGCCTCCAGAAAGCCCTGCAGCCAAGACTCCAGAGAAGATTCCAGCCAAGAGCCTTTCAAAAAGTCCAGCAAAGTCACCTCAAAGAAATCGTTCCAAATCAATATCATTGCTATTTACAATATATATACATTAATGTAGCTATGTTACTCATCTATATTTGATTGAGTACAAAATTCTGGGGTATTTTTAGTGAAAATAGGGTATCGGGCCTTGGTTCAGGAACCAACCCATTTGTAACATCGTTTCTTATAAGCAAATTGGTTCCGAGTTACAACGTTTTGACTTAAGACGCAGTTTTCAGGAATCAATTGTGTTGTAAGTCTGAGGACTGCCTGTACTAGGGTTTGGTATTTGACCAGGCAAATAAAGTTTGGTCAATTGACCAGTCAATCATCAGTCAAAAATTGTAAAAAATTTCCAATAGGTGCAAACAACACAGAAAAAGCATAATTTTTCCATTAGGATGTGTGTTAAAAACAATTAAAAATCATATTTCTGTCAAGAAAAATCACCAAAAAACGTAGTTTTTTTAAAATTGCTATAATCTCTGACAGGTCAAAAATGCAGTCAATTGACCAGTCAAATGACAATGTTTGACCATTCAATTGATCAACTTGCCATACCTTTGAATAGCTAAAGATGGGTTAAGGCATCTCTAAGTCAGTGATTCTCAACCACTGTGTTGTAGGATTTTTGATGTGGAAACACTTATGCTATTCACAAGATAAACCCAGAGATATCAAATAGGAATCAGTGCCAAAAAGATTTCTGACCTGTTGTAGTCTTCATGAGTTGTTTAAAGCAGAAGAATTCCTCCATTATTTTTCTCTGGTCAAGAAGTGAGTGAAAGCTAGGAGCTGGCATTTTCCAAAAGGTGCCTCAAGTCTAAAAAGCTTGAGAATCACTGTTTTAAATAATCAAGTCTGAAAACGTTAGACCTAGCCTGTAAATAGCCTGGGCCCACTATTTCGTGTATAGCACAAAGCACACTGTGGCACCTTACTAAATCAATAACAATAATGGGACATGCCCCAGAAGACTTCTATGAGAATGAAGTTGGGCTTCATTTTTTGATTCTGGTCCAACTATTCTAAACTTTAAAACAAAAGCAAACTTGTGATTGATATTTTTAATTTCTAGGCCTGTTTCTAATAGTAGAAGATCATCTTTAATTTGTTTCTAATTACATGTTTATTTTATAAATAACACTCCTACCAGAAGTGTTAGAAACAGAACCAAATTTTGATAGTACAGAAACCAAAATATTTGATAAACTCTGATAACAGATTTACAAAACCACTGTAGGTACAGAGGTGACCTGCTGTATGAATTTATACTACTGTTAAAAAGCACACCCCAGAAGATATTTTTTCTATCTATAGTAATTAGATAAAGAAATCAATGAAAAATGGTTTAAATACAAATTGGAGGAGAGCAGTTTACATAAAAACCTCATGCATTTAATTACAAGGTAAGGTTCTGGCACTGAGCATAGTTGAGCTCCAATTCTTACAAGAAAAATAAACAAAAAGAACAGTGTCAGGAAAACAGAAGGAAAGACTCTGCATTATCTGTACTCAGAGACATGACTGCATTTTCAGAACAATGATTCTGTCAAAGGAATAAAGGAATTTAGTCCTAGTATTAAAATAAGTAGAACAATACCTGGCAGGAGCTGTGGGATAAATGACTTTTATATGTTGGAAAGCCAGATCCTGACTCAAAACTTGCTTTATCCATGCTCTTACTCCTTGGCCTGTATCACCTGTGCAAGATATAAACATAAAATAAGTGACATTTTATGTATTTATATAGGGTGCCATACAACGTCAAAAATACTGATGTTAGAAATTCACAGCAATTACAAACCACAGAATCAATCCTGCCAGTTAGTGATTAACTTCTGGAAATACTCAGCACCTTCACTTCCCCTTTTACATAAGGAGATACTCAATACCTTCCAGGATCGTATTCTTAAAGGGGCTATCTAGTAACACTTTCAACTGCCACCGACTTCTCACATGGCCCCCAAAACCTTGCACCAATTATAAAGTAGACGATTAGCCATTGATAATAGCATGACAGACTGAACATCTACTGTAAATGTGTTCTTTCCCCCCACAGTGGAAAAAACCCGAAACAAACTAAAATCCTGCATTGTCTTTGAAAATTGGATTTTTTTTTCACAGAATCATTAAGATTCATAAACAAGACTGAACTGTCCACATTTCATAAGGTTGGAAGGGACCTCAGGAGGTCATCCAGTCTAACCCCCTTGCTCAAAGCCTGACCATTCCCAGCTAGATCATCCTAGCCAAGGCTTTGTCTAGCCGGGTCTTAAAAACCTCCAAGGATGCAGATTCTCCAACCTGTCTGGGTAATCAATTCCACTGTTTTACTACCCTTGTAGTGAGAAGGTTTTTTCAAATACATAACCTAAACTTCCCCTGCTGGAACTTGAGACCATTGCTCCTTGTTCTATTATCTCCCTTTTTAATTACATTAACATACCTCCAAATTTACTTGAGATTCATAAAAAAACTCACGCCAATTCATTAGTTGTTAAGAACAGGAACAGGTTTCAGCCAAACATCAGATCCAAACACCCTTGAATTTCTAACAAGCCGGACATCAAATTGTGTATAGATCCAAGCATTAATACCTATAGTTATCACAGAGTGTTCAAAATCCTGAATCCCACAGTCCAATGCATAAGAACTGACTAAGATGTGGATCAGAAATCTACATCCAATAGCAACCTGCAGCTGGATTCATGTGATCCTGTGTGTGCACACTTTACAAACATGAGCTCGCATCCCTTTCTGAGCTTCTCTTCACTGTACTCAAAGTATAACTTAACTGCTAACCACGCACAAAAATCTCCAGGTCATATTAAGTGGTTCTTTAAACTTGTGCTCAACTTAGATTTGAGTGTGAGTTATGCTCAAACTGGTAATGCAGCAGGGGCTACAGTTAACTCATCTACTGCTAATCCAATCACTCTATAGAGCTCTGGTGCTGTTTTAATCCCAGCTTCTTCCAGATGCTTGAACTTGAACTGCCAGCCCAAGTTAATACCCAAGCTACCTTGTCTTTATTGCTCTTTTAGCCTTGGCTAGCCAACCTGAGTTAAAAATGCAAACACACCTAGAATGTATCACTGTCACTCAAGCTAGCCTAAAATGAATGCAGTCACTTGCACATACCAACCCAAGATAACTGCTGCAGTGAATACAAGCTCTTAGAAAAGGTTTTCTATTGCTTTAGTTGCCAAAGGAAATCCTGAAATATTATTTACAAAATAAAATGCATACAAGTCCAAGCTACAAATACTTTCTCATATGCTTTGCTTACATGAGTAGCTTTACTGGAATCAGCAGCCTTATTCACAGGTGTCAAGTTGAGTATGCTTATAAACGTTTGCAGGACTGTGACCCACACTAGGTGTTTACATGCATTCTCTGAAATCCAGGAAACATCAGTAGGAACACATACTGCTCAGGAAGCTAGTTTTTCAGTGAACAGCTTTCAGAAGACTCATTTTAGCTAAGAAATATGATTGACTCTTGCAAATAGATTGCTTATCATGGTTCTGGCTTCATTACCAAAGCTGATATTGGAAGGCAACTAGTTACTTACATACACACACGTGATGTTCCAAAAAAGCAAATATGCATAAAAAAAAAATCTAAAATGCAAGCCTTTTCTATTCAAGTTTAGCACTACTAATAAGGAAAAAAAGAGTGCTCAGGAGCACAACTAAAACATGGATAATTCAGTCTTGTTTATGTATTTCAAAATCAGTACCCAAAACAAACTGTGGCAATGTCTGCCACCTGGGCTTTTTTTGTTTATTTGCTTTGTTTTGTTGGGGCCCGGAGGTTCTCCTTCAGTTCAAACTATAGTTTTAATTTCACTTTCAACCATGGAAGACTAAATTTCTGCCGTCTACGTACAAACATACAGAGATGAGGACCTGAGTCTCCAAAATTATTAGTGAGGACCTGATTTATCGCCACTGCTTTTTCTTGCTGAACTCCCACAATTGCCTAGTACTTTACTCAAGTACTGAAAGTCTTTTACTGGAACTTCCTCATTATTTCCCATTCCATGGGGGGCAGGGGAGGAGGTGGTGTTCAGGCTCTTCTTGCTGCAGTTAACCTGTGACAATCATTAAGAGGAAAACCAGTTCACAGAACTGCCACTTTGCTGCTGCTCTACATCATAACTGCTGAACAGAGGGCAGCAATGCAGCCTACGGTGCCAGCCCACATTAAGAGACCTGTGGCTACCCCTACATAAGAACCTAGCCTACAGACTTGTTAAACAAAAGCAGATAAAAAGAGTGCTCCAACTTTCTCTTACAGCTGTATTGCAAATATCATGAATAGTTACATTAAACATGAAAAATTGTAGAGTACTTGTGGAAAACTGTAGTGTATACTTGTAGACTCAACCACTGACCATGATCCAACTCTCACAAAATCAAAGTTATTTCCTCAAGTATTAAAGTATTAGTCTTAATAACAGATGATGAAGACACCTCTTCAACTCTGCTTTATTTTAATCTTTTGAACTCAAAACAATTTTGACAATCCTGGTTTAAGAAAAACAAATGTAAATGGCATTGCAAAAATAAAGATGCAATGAAATTAATAGGAAGCCTCTTAATGTTTTTTGTCAACTCAAACATAAAAGTCAGGATTGAAAATATATATAGCAAGAATAATATCAATATTGGAAGGGTCCAAGTTGAAGGCTGATACGTATTTGTGGGCAGAACAAAATGGATGCCTACTGGTTTGTTTCAGCAAACACCTGTGGACACCTTTAGCTAAAATTAAGAGAGGAGTCAAGTTAAAGATAACATCAGAAGGGTTATTTTTTTAACCCATCATTGTTACAAGTAACATAAAGATTAATATCTTTAAAGGAGAAAAAAAGTGTTTCTCAATTTGGTCACCTGGTGAAAATAATTACCTGCAATTTAGGTACGGCCAATTTGTTTTACTTACATAATCAGTGAGGACATGGAGGTGGGATTTTCAAAGGCACCCAAGTGATACAGCAGCACAAGTCCTACTGACTTCGTTACTTTCAACAGAGCTAAGATCCTTCAAGCTGTGGTCCACACAAGGCACTCATGAAAGCAGTGCCTGCATGACTACAGTTGTCCCTGTGCCCAGGACCTTGTCTAGGCTAGAATAAAAGTAGCAACCTTAGCATACAATAGCTTTCAGGTGCTAATCTCTGAAAGGCCCAGCATGGACAAAGAACATTGCTTTAAATGGATGCCAAACTCCACTCCTCCAAAAATTCCTGCCCAGGCACATGCATCAAAGGGCTGGGTGACCCTCATACATATGCCATGATCCAGGATGATCGGCTGCTGCCACAAACTGGGCAGAGAAAAGATGAGAAGGAGCCTCAACTTTAACTCAGCGGTCCTCAAACTTAAGGCTAACCAGGGGTCCTTGAGTCTAAGACAGCCCTCCAAAAACTCCTGCTCTTAGCTTTTGCTTGATTTTTTGAGCACAGAAAAATAACCGGGCCCCATTTCCACTGCAGAGAACCCAGCAGGACTGCAACAGGGCCTGAGGCCTTCAGTGCTACAGCTTCCTATTTGAAACCCCAGAGTTTACCTTGCCACTTGTCTTCGTGCCCCCGGCAGAGCGAATACCGTGCCACACCCCAGAAAGGAGCTCGGGGCACCCCAGGGCCTGGTCACAAGTCCCAGCCACACCTCTGACTAGCCTGGGCCTGGTCGGGCTAGGATTCACAGAGGGCAACTGGGCAGGGGGCACAAAGCTGGCATCAGGGGCGCTGCTTCAGATGCACCCCAGGGAGGGCACCTGGCTGTCCCACAGGGCTGCAGCACGTGCCTTTCCCCCAAGCCACAGCGCCCCACCCCTGCAATGCAGTGCAGTCCCCCGCCCCCGCAGCAAGCCCGGGGGGAGCATGCACCTGAGCCGTGCAGAAAGATCACGGAGGCCGTGTGCCGGCCCGCGGGGGACGCCACACTCCGCCACAGCGAGCCGCACGCCGCCATGCCCACCCCGCGCCCGCCTCCTCTCCTCTCCTCTCCTGCCCTGTCCCGCGTGCCCCTGCGCGCCGAGGGGCTACAGGCGGCCCAGCCTGCGCTCCGCCCTGCGGCGCATGCGCCAGAGCCACAAGAAGCCGCCCGCTTCCTCTTCCTGTTCCACGTCCCGCAGCGCTGGAGGCGTGTGTTTCCGCAGCCTCTGCCCGCAGCTGGCGCGGTCTTGTCAGGCAGCAGGGTTATCCGCCCGAAACTCTTGACTTCCCCTCTCTGCTTAACGAGCACCTGGCCCTCGCCCCCTCCAAGTTGTCCCTCAGCATTGTTTTCCCTCTCCAAAAAAACAATGCAGAACTTCAGGCAGGACAAGGCACGTGGGTTTTGTAAACTGCATTGCATTGCATTTGGGAAATTATGGTCCCGGGTTTCCTTTGGGAACGCAAGTCGTAATAGACAGCCAAGAGCTTGTGTACCCCCCGCTTGTTAGCTTGCATTCGTTTTGGGCTAGCTTGAGTCCTTGAGCTGAATAGCAAATAATTGGGGTGTTCTTCTCTTCCCCACCACAGCCTCCGCCCATAGTAAATAAATAGTAATCAATAATATCTAAATAATTAAAAAATAGATAATAAAGAATAAAATAAAGAATATATAATGTATCAATACTAAGAAGAGAACACAATAAAATAAATAGTGAAATAAATCATAAAACACCAGCAGTTTTCCAAACTGTGGGTTGCAGCATCAGCGTGTAGGGGGCTGTGGGTTGGGCAGGAAGGGTCGTGCTGAGGAGATGGGGCCGTAAATGGGGTCAGGCAGAGGAAAAGTTTGGGAAGTGCTGTACTAGGCCATGGAAACCAATAAAGGCTCCCAATTTAGGTCAGGGAGGAGACAGGAAAGGAAGATGGCTGCGTGGCTTCAAGTGACACATACTGTCATGAGCATCGTGGCTCCATCTGTTTTCTTCAGTCCCTTTGAATCCTCTCGTTATGTTTTCACATGTGCTGTATTCGGTGTCCCCCCAGCACGCTTGTTTTCAACCTGTGACCTTCAATCCCATCACTGTTTTATTTTCTTGTTGCCCCAAGCAATCCGTGATATCCCCCTCATCGCCAGCTTATACCTCTACTTGGTGGACTTTCGCCCATGTCACAGAATGGCATATCAAAAGGCTTCTCTTCATGTTTCCACAGTCACCTCATGATGTTCTGGCACGTTTACATGGCATGGGAAGCCCTTCCAGGATGAGATACTCAGAGCAACACATCCATGCATCCCCTTTATTCCTTTCTGTAATATCTCCTTGTTCACTTTCACCAGGCTGGGGACTCAGCTATGTCATGTTGTCAGCCTTGGAGGCATAAACCTCCCTATGTATTAAATGCAAATTATTATTGTTGCTTTTATTACTGGTTGTTATCCCATCTAAGTTCCTTGTGTGTTAAGGTCAGAATTTAGTTTATAAATAATCTTGTATTTGTTACCAGAACAAACCAAAGGCTTAGTACTTTTGCTGTTTGTTATGGGCTGAAACACTCTCACTGCTGTTTCCATTACTCTGGCATTGTAATCTATTTATAGAATAATCTGTAGGTCTGTAGTTCCTATATTTAGAAGCACCATATGGTAGGGAAACTATGGAGCAAGTAATAAAGGAGAATTGTCCCATTCATTTAGCTACACATTTGGAAATGTAGTTAAGTTTCAGTGTGACCAGGTGCGGCTTTTTTTTTCAGGATAAAGGCCCAGTTGGCAATAGAACTGAGGGGAGTAAATGGTAGAGACTTTGATGAAGAGTCCTTCAGGGTATCACACAAAATGAGGGAACCAGATGGGTGAAAGATATTGAAACTCCAGTACACACTTGACGAGCTTGCCCATCTTTGACTATTCTCAGTGTAATTGGTTTTTTGGTTTTGGGGGGTTTATTTGATGTTTTGGTGGCTCCTACCATTTTGCAGGTCCTGGAACCTAGGGAGAAAATGCACAAGGTTTCTCATGCATATATGCTTTCATAAAAGCTGTAAGACTATTGTTGATGCATAGATTAACTACCTGCCATGGCAGCTTGAGGTCCACAGAATTTGAATAAGGAGGACCAAATGTAAACCCCATCACTACCATTTAAATATGATCCAGGGAGTGAATAGCAAGTTTATGGATTAGTTTTGCAATTCAACTTAAACTGTTTGGCAAGCTATAGGGGCACACCTGTTAGTCTTTAGATATGCAATGAAACATTAGCTTCTTGAGGTAGCATGTTATTACCTTAAGAATAGCCCTGGGTTAGGTAGCTGAAACATGAAGAGCATGTTAGGCTTGTATTTCAGCTTGAATTCAAATCTTAGGGCATCAAGTGTAACTTACAGTGATGCACAAACATGGTATGGATGCCTAACTAAGGATTCCTCTCAATGTTATACTTCAAGAAATTCAGAATTATTTTTCACAGTATGTTCCAACTACCTCATAAAGAAGATTAAAAAAATCTGAATTTAATGAAAATCAAGTGAATTGTACTTTACTGAGAGAAAGAATAGTTCAGCCATTTTCCAACTTTATAAGATTACAATTTCCAGTGCAAAAATATAGAACACTGGTAAAATAGTTTCCCCTATGAAGAGAAGACAAACACTTATTGCTAACAGTCATCTTTTTCCAACAGTTATCTGGGATACAAGTTTTTTTCTATTTTAAATATAGAGAAATACCTGACAACTTAATATCATTGCCAAATGGTGACTTTTAAATGGCTCTATTAGGTCAGCTGCCTCCCATGGGCTTGCATCCAAGATGTAGCAGAGAGGATCCCCAGGCTTGTCTGGCCCTCTGACTACTACCCCATGCTCCTCATCCATGTGGGGATGAATGACACGGCCAGAAGTAATCCAGACCAGATTATGAGCCATTTCAGGGCTCTGGGGAATGGGCTCAAGGGACTGGGAGCCCAGGTAGTCTTTTCTTCTGTGCTCCCTGCTGCAGGCCGCGGTCCCAGAAGGGAAGGATGCATCGAGGAAGTTAACTGGCAACTCCAACACTGGTGCCATCAAGAAGGCTTCAGATTTCTTGACCACGGTGTGCACTTTAGGGAGAAAAGACTCCTGGGAAGGGACAGCATTCACCTCATGAGGAAAGGTAAGTCCCTGTTTGCAGCCAGGATGGCTGATCTTTTGGACAGGGCTTTATACTAAGATTGCTGGGGGATGGGGATACACAAATTCCAAAACGTCCAGGGACCAACATACAACTAAGCCCAGTAGATAGGGACACTGAGAGAGTCACTCTTGCGGGAGCTGAGGGAATAGTTCTCATCAGCAGGACAGGAAGATGGTCTCAGTAGGAGGACTCAGGTGCCTATATATTAACACCAGGAGCATGGGGAACTCTCCAGCATGCATTATGATTTAGTAGAGACCTGGTGGGCTCCTCACATGACTGGAGTATAGCTATAGAGGACTACACCCTGCCTAGAAGGGACCAGGTGGGGAAAAAAGGTGGAGGTGTTGCTCTCTATGTGAAAGAGCAGTACACCTCCTTGGAGGCCAACATCAGCTCAAAAAATAGACAGCTTGAAACCCTGTGGGTCAAGTTGCAGGGGTGGGGGTTGGAGGGAAGGGCACGGTGAGAGAGACCTACCTGTAGGTATATACAACAGACCACCAAACCAGGGGGAGGAACTAAATCTGGAGTTCACCTGAGAATTGACTGAGGCCGCACATGCATGTGACATGGTTGTCATGGGCAATTGTAATTATCCAGACATCTCCTGGGAGGAACACTCAGCCAAGTTGGAACGGTTGCAATCCTTCCTGACCCGTGTTGAGGAGCTCTTCCTGACTCAGGAGGTGAGTGGGCCAACCAGAGGTGACGCTCTGCTAGACTTGGTCCTGGCAAAAGGAGATGACCTGGTGACTGACTTAAATATAGAGGGAAGTCTGGGTGACAGCAATCATGAAGCCATCTTATTCACTGTCCAATGTAAGGCAGACAAATTGGATAGCAGGATTGAAGTCTTGGACTTCAAAAATGCAAATTTAAACAAGCTTAGGTCCCTAGTAGGGGAAGTTCTGCGGGACCAGGGACCGAAGGTGAAGGGTGTGTATGAAGAGTGGTTGTTCCTTAAGGACACGATCCTTGAAGCACAAAGAAAGTTCATTCCCATGCAGAGAAAAGGTAACAGAAGGGCTGGGAAACCCTCTTGGCTAAACAGGGAAATCACGGTCCTCTTAAAAAAGGAGAAAGAGGCTTATAAACAATGAAAGCTCAGGGTGGGCCCAAGGAGGACTATTCCACAATGGCCCGCATTTGCAGAGAACAGATAAGAGATAAGACAGGCTAAAGTAGCAACCAAACTTAGATTAGTAACGGGAATCAAGAACAAGAAGTCCTTCTTTAGATACATAGGGAATAAGAGGAAAAC
Organism: Gavialis gangeticus; assembly: GCF_001723915.1. Classification (NCBI taxonomy): domain Eukaryota; kingdom Metazoa; phylum Chordata; order Crocodylia; family Gavialidae; genus Gavialis; species Gavialis gangeticus. Next base: position 168,219,029 of record NW_017729022.1, on the reverse strand, counting down.
AAATGGGAGTGTGGGGCCATTGCTCAACAACTCAGGAGAGCTAGTTACTGGCACCCAGAAGAAAGCTGAACTCCTGAATGACTGCTTCGCCTTGGTCTTTCACCAGACCAAGGGGAAAACCTCGCCAGGTAGAGTACAGGGTGAGCAATAATCACCATCCTACTATTGCCATAGAATTGGTGCATGACCAATTAATAAAATTAGACATATACAAGTCAGCCGGACCAGATGACCTTCATCTGAGAGTGCTGAAGGAGCTGGCCAAAGTAATTGCAGAACCCCTGACAGAACTCTTCCACAACTCATGGCACTCTGGAGAAGTCCCTGAGGACTGAAAGAGGGCCAATGTTGTGCCTATCCACAAGAAGGGCAGGAGGGAGGACCCAGGTAACTATAAGCCAATCAGCCTAACTTCCATCCTAGGGAAAATCTTAGAAAAGTTCATCAAGGAATCTATTCTGAATGACGGTCAGCATGGCTTTGTGGTGGGCAGCTCTTGCCTTACCGAACTCATCTCCTTTTATGACCAGGTAACTTGCCACCTGGACACATGAGAGCAGGTTGACATTGAATGAGAATATTGGAAGATTGTGGGCTTAACTCCAAGACAGTCAGATGGGTGAGAAACTGGCTGCAGGATAGGACCCAGAAAGCCGTAGTGAACGGATCTGTGTCATCCTGGCGAGAAGTGGGCAGCAGTGTCCCACAGGGTCACTGCTTGGTCCAGTACTTTTCAACATCTTTATTAATGATTTGGATGTAGGGGTGAAGAGTTCACTGGCCAAGTTCGCAGCTGACACCAAGTTATGGGGAAGTGTGGTCATGCTTGAAGATAGGCTACAGTTACAGGCAGACCTAGACAGGCTAGCAAGTTGGGTGGATCGGAACCTGATGAAGCTCAACGTTGAGAAATGTAAAGTGCTCTACCTTGGGACGAGCAACCCTCAACACCCCTACAGGCTTGGCGGCACTAAACTGACTAACACCACAAATGAAAGGGACCCAGGGGTAAGACTAGACCACATTATGAATATGAGCTGGCAGTGCAATGTTGTAGCCAGTAGGG
>NW_017729022.1:168204745-168212963 GCF_001723915.1 Gavialis gangeticus | reverse complement strand
AGGAATCTATTCTGAATGACGGTCAGCATGGCTTTGTGGTGGGCAGCTCTTGCCTTACCGAACTCATCTCCTTTTATGACCAGGTAACTTGCCACCTGGACACATGAGAGCAGGTTGACATTGAATGAGAATATTGGAAGATTGTGGGCTTAACTCCAAGACAGTCAGATGGGTGAGAAACTGGCTGCAGGATAGGACCCAGAAAGCCGTAGTGAACGGATCTGTGTCATCCTGGCGAGAAGTGGGCAGCAGTGTCCCACAGGGTCACTGCTTGGTCCAGTACTTTTCAACATCTTTATTAATGATTTGGATGTAGGGGTGAAGAGTTCACTGGCCAAGTTCGCAGCTGACACCAAGTTATGGGGAAGTGTGGTCATGCTTGAAGATAGGCTACAGTTACAGGCAGACCTAGACAGGCTAGCAAGTTGGGTGGATCGGAACCTGATGAAGCTCAACGTTGAGAAATGTAAAGTGCTCTACCTTGGGACGAGCAACCCTCAACACCCCTACAGGCTTGGCGGCACTAAACTGACTAACACCACAAATGAAAGGGACCCAGGGGTAAGACTAGACCACATTATGAATATGAGCTGGCAGTGCAATGTTGTAGCCAGTAGGGCAAATAATACTCTAGCATACATCAATCGATGCATCTCCAGCAAAGCCAAGGAGGTGATTCTTCTGCTCTACTCAGCACTGGTGAGACCACAGCTGGAGTACTGCATCCAGGTCTGGGCACCACACTTTAACAAGGATGTGGACAAGCTTGAGAGAGTCCAAAGAAGAGACACCCATATGATCAGAGTCTTAAAAGGCAAGCCATACAAGGAAAGGCTGAGGGATCTGGGACTCTTCAGCCTGAAGAAAAGAAGGCTGAGAGGGGACCTGGTAGCAGCTAACTGCTACACTAGGGGAGTACATCAAGGGCTCGGTGAGCAACTGTTCACCAGGGCACTCGAGGGGAAAACCAGGAGTAATGGCCACAAGCTCCTGGAAGATCAATTCAGGCTCAACATTAAGAAAAACTTCTTCACAGTCAGGGTGTCCAGACTGTGGAATAAGCTCCTTCCAGAAGTGGTAGAGTCGCCTACCCTGGAATTCTTCAAGAGGAGACTAGACAGTCATCTTGCTGGGGTCACCTGCATCCCAGTTATCTTTCCTGCTTGTTGCACAGGGCTGGACCTGATGATCTTCCGTGGTCCCTTCTGGCCTTACAATCTATGAATCTATAACCAAACAACCTTTTACTTTTAAATTATGCTTATTATTAGCTATACTTCCCAGTAATGGCTATTTTATAATTCCATTTATGGATAAATTCTGGTGTTTATAAAAGTGGGTTATCCTAAGCAAAGTGTTGCCTGACCTTAGACAAAGGTTTCTGTGCTTTCGTCATAATACACCATAATACAGATTCTATATGTGTATGCTTGCCACTCCCTGCTGTTATTTAGTGTTGTGGTAAGTTCAAAGAATTCTAATTCTAAACACATTTTTTTCTGAAGATTTGTTTATGAATACAACCACATAATGATACAGTCACATAATGATACCAAAACACGTCGTCCTTATTGGCAGTTCCTCAGAGTCGAGGATGACATCCATCAGGCTTGATGGGTCCTCAAGTGATTGAGGAGCCTGATTGTGGATACACACATTCTTTGCCAATGGGGGCATGCCATTGCTTGGAGGAGCAACCAAAACACACACGGACAGAGGGAGAGCAAGAGAGAGAGAGGGATGGTATATCCGTGTGTGGTTGATATCATAATGTGGAGAGATAATGTGCCTATATATATAGAGAGAGAGAGAGAGAGAGAGAGAGAGTGAGTATGTATAAAAATAACAATATAACAAAACAAAAACACATTTTGGAGTACAAGCTGTAATTATTTTTTTGAGGACAAGGGCTGTGAAGTCAGAGATAGAGTGGTTGTTCTTTGAAATGTATTCTTTTGGGCTTCATCTTTTTTCTGTGAGAGTTCCTTCTGGAGCATAATGGTTGCTTAGTTTCATCTACATAGTATCCATTAGGGCATTTGGTGGATTGGATAAGGTAGATCATATTTTATGATGGCTCTGTGTAAGATCCATGGATTTTGGTGATGTTGTTGTGTGGGGGCCGGGGGGGGGTGTTGATTATAGTGTTGATGGAGATGTATTGGCAGGTTTTCCTTCCAGGGAAGTCCAGTTGGAAATCCCAGCCCATGGACATAACAAAATGAAAGTGTATTCTGTGTTCATGCAATGAACATTCTGTGTTCATGCATGTGTATCATAATGTGCTTCTGGCTCAGAATAGGGGCTCTGAGGTATATTACTATAAATAAACCTACAAACAATGCCCCCTTTGACCTAAGTTCATATTTGAGGCCTTTTAAGTTAGTTCTTTTAGGAGAAAAAAAACACTAATGGCAATAAATTAATGAAAGATATACTATTGTTCCTTCATAAGTGCAGTTCTTTACATTTGCCCTTATTGAATTTTATCCAGTTTGTTTCAGACCACTTTTCCAATTTATCATACACAGCAGAATCTGTAAAGAAACTGCTTCAATGCCAGGGGACCAGAGAAAATCATTGACACAAAAACATCCAGTATTCATGATTTTTAGTGTCCTCATTTTGGCTGCACTCTGAAATATTCTGCAAGTTCTAATCTTTCTTTAAAAAAATAATTCTTTTCCAACATAAAATGAAAATCCATCACAGTGTAAAACAACATGCTTTTCCTTGTTAGTTCAGCCAGAAAAAGTAAGTCTCTCTAAAACAATACAGCAGCAAAGAAGGAACTTACCTTTTCTTTCCTTGTTTCCCTTAAAGAGATGTGAATATCAAACCCTAAATGTTAAATAATGTTAGCATTATTGAGTGCAGAAAAGTTCTAAGGTTCTCTCTCTCTCTGCCCTCCTCCCTCCTTTCTTCCCCACATGTATTAATTAGAGAAATTAACTACAGTCACCCTCATTCCATATATCATCTTTACTAGATCAATGTAGTCACACTCATGTACACGTGCTGCTCCAGTTCAAAGCAAAAGTTTCACACTGACTAGACACATTGACATATAGTGGCTGCACCCATGGAAAAGAAAGCCCTGTAGTACCTGGGATCACTGGAATGTTGCAGCATGCTGGTTGTACCCACTTCCTTTGACACATGTGCCATGTGCCAGCAACCGGGAGGAAAAAGGTGCAGTACCAGGAAAGCCTATATGGCAGGCTTTAAGAAAGCAGATTTGGCAGGTGCCAAACTATGGTCTATGGGGCCTGATTTAAAATCCTTTGGTAAATTTCTCACTGCAACTTTTAGTTCATGAGAGTTTTGACTGTATATGAGGATTTCAGCACTAGAAATAAAATATCATTTAAATATTTCCATTTAGTTAAAAGTCATACATTTGATTCCAAGGATCCTTGAACCTGGTCCCACTAGGTTTTTATCACAACTCTTTGACTTTATTTTGTGCCTTTTCATGTTTGGCATTTTTCCTAAAGACCCAAGTCCTGGAATTTTATTATTAGATGAGAAACTCAGTTTTACTTAGACGAAGGTAAGTGTCTACACTCTTGGTTGGGCACGTCTACATGTGCCCCTATGGTGCCGTTGTTACTGCAGTGTCATTTAGTGCTTCCTTTTGGTTGTAACCATGCAGTACATGATTATTTTTAGCTGCTACACTTCCATAGCAACACACTATACTGAGGAAGCATGTTGCTAGAGTGACGTAGCTGTGGCGTCAGGGTTTTTGCCCGCCAATGCTACGTCGCCATAGTGCATTGTTACGGCGACATAGCATCTTATGTAGACATGCCCATTATGGAGAAAAGTTTGAAAATGTGAACTCTAATGACTTCAAGCAGGAGCAAATAAAACAATCTACAGTCTATTATTTTCAAGTCTTGTAGGTATTTTCTGACCAATCTCAGGATTTATTGAGGCTTGATTCATGATTTTTGAGTGCTTTTGGCTGACTGCGCTAATTCAGTAAGAACATAGTGCTATGTGATACTTAGAAGTTCTTAAGTTATGTAGCTGGGTTTATACTACAGACTTTTGCTGGTGTTGATATTTTTTACCTCTCTAACTGACATAACAATATTGACAAAACCGAGTGTAGATACCACTTATAGTTTAAAAAAAAAAAACCACCTTTGTTGATCTAGCTTCTGTGTTTTGGGGGCCTACATAATGACATTGTAGTTAAAAAATTATAGAAATTAGGCTGAAACTTCCCAAGTAATATCCAGATTTAGCATAATTTTGAACTGTATTCTGTTCAATTTGCCAAACTGGGAACCCAACAAATAAATTGTTCTGCAAATTTATATTAGCTTAGGGAACATATGTAAAATAAATGACTCCTTGAAAGAACCTTCTTATTGTCCTGCCTCCCACTTTTATACTACTGGGACTTCATTCTTAAGGCTTCCACATTTTGGCATTTATTTGTCAAAAGTGGGGCGTAGGTGTAAGTATTTTTTGCCAATTTTTGTGATGCCATAAAGCAGCATTTTTCATTTTTCAACACTTATTAGCTCAGCTCCCCAGCTGTGTAGCACCACACCCTGGTGTGAAACTTATAGAAGCATAATTTTGACAGGTTTATACTTGCCTAAATTTATAGTATTTCATTTGGGAAACTGAATATCTCATTCAAATCCAGTATAATTTTGTGATTATTTGACAAGATCAACTTACAAAACCTTTGAAACATTTAAAAATGTAGCATATACTAAGCTAATTGATACCAAGCTCAGTTTGCATACAGTAAGCTAAAGGAAACAAACAGTTATTAGAACAAAATATGTAGTATCCTAATGTAAATATTTTATGTTTTTTTTTTAACTCCAGAAAAAGCAAATTCCTTCAGCAGAGAAAGTGTTCAATATATATTTATATTCGTGAAACATTTGATTGCAATCTAAACATTCAAGACAAGGAAAATACACTATGGATTATTTTTGTCATGATATGCCCCTAAGAAGGGAAGACAGTCTTTAAAAATAATAAAAAAATAAATAACATTTGCATTTAAGACCAGTGTTCTGCGTACAATGTTCTGTACAAATTCCTTAAGCAATGTTATATTTATTTTGCGTAATAGGCTTAAATCCCATGACTGCTAGTTTTACATTGTGTCATAAACAAGATCTGGGTGTACCATGGAAAATATAAGCAGGTTCTCTGAAGTGCTATGTTTAAGGCAGATTGGTAAAATGGCTTGTCCTCTATTAATTTTATTTGCTATCAGGAACTACAAGTGACGGCCATAGTACTAGTTGTGAGACTGTCTCAGAGGCCACATCCAGATGAGCACGGATGTGTGGTATATAGCACTACAGACCTGTTACAGCACCACACACCGCACATGCAGGCGCTCTCCACACTGCTACCTTGCAGTGTGGGGGTGGGAGGGGTTGACTCCGGGAGATCCTGGGGTCAAAATACCCACACCAAAAAAAGGGGGGTGGCACACATGGCAACAGCACGCGCCGCCCAAAACCAGAGCCTGGCTGGCTGCAGCCACACTCTGGGTACTGGCCAGGCTTCCTGCCATGACTATAGCCTCGGAAGGCCCCAGGAACCCCAGTAAGGCTGCTGGGGCCAGCACAGTTACCTACCCGGGGTAACTGGCCATGGACCAGAGCGCACACTGCATGGGTGTTCCCCAGAGACAAGTAGCAGCAGTACAAGATGTGCTGCTGCTACTTGTAGCCAAGGAAACAAATGTCCATGCTCATCTGGACAAGCCCATAGGTTTCACTCAATCTCAGTTCACACTGCTACTACCTTACATTTATTGTTTGACTGATGTCTAATGCCAATATGGATAATGTATTGGCATTATCAGTTTTCTTACTTCTGGACATTTGGCCACACAAAATGAGTCAGTGGGCATGTCTATGCATGTGAGTAATGCACACAAGTAAACTCTGGAGCTTATTGCTTATTGCTCCAGAGTTTATTTGTGCACAGCTCATGGAGCTGGGTTAGAGCATTTCAGGCTAGCAGGGGACCTGGGGGGGTCAGCCTTCCAGCCCAATACTGCTCCAACCAGCCTCCATGCACTGCAGAGGGGCTGGCTGAGGCACGAGGATGCTTCAACTTGGAGACTGCCTGTAGGCTAGCCGTACACTGAAGCACCTTGTTATCCTGGACAGTGTCTACATGTGAGCTGCTGTGTGTGGAAAGACTCCACAGCAGGGTAGTACTTGTATTTTACAAATATGACCCTGCTGCGGAGTTAATTAGTTCTGTGTGCCCTAATAGGGGTGCACATGTAGACGCCAAGATGTATACTGTGCAGTTAATTAGTCAACTGCACAGTAAAGATTTGTGTAGACACACCCAGTACTATCACAACTGGTAACGATAAGCACCCTTCTTGTCACCTGCAGCAAAGAGGTCAAAGTACACTGGGGAACATTATCAGGTCCTTGCAGAGAACACTTGTTGGCACTATGTTGTGCCTATTATGAAGGATGTATCTGAGTCCAGTTATGCAATTCCTACTTGTATATTCATAAAAGTGCTCATGCCTGTGACAACTGCATAATCCAGGTATCTATAGATAGCTAAGAGACTGTATTGTGGGTCAAACCATCAACCTTTTATTGGAATTATGTTTACTTCTAGGTTTTCTAAGGATAAATAATTTGGGACACAATGGAGCAGGTTAACTCAGACCACACTGATGTGAAACCAGGATTGGGTTTTTCAAACAATGTGAGAAATCCCAGTGACATCAGTGTAAATTCAGCGTTAAGTTCTCTGAAGCCAAATTTACATTGGCGCAACTGAGAGCATAATTTGCCCCCTTAGCACCTTAAGAAATAGTTGCAAAAAAAATGTGCACATATGGTATAACTATAAATCCTGTAAGAATCACATCTATATTTTGTAGGCACAAATTACGAATGTGTGTCAGAAAATGTGGCATTTATTAGAGACCTAATAATTATGCTAGAGACTAACGATTTGTGAAGATGAATATCCCTGTGAAAGAACTGATTGGACCAACCTATTGAATGTTTTGGATAGGAAGAGATCTTGTTTGGATTTGTATGCTTTTTATTTCCCAACAGTTAGCCAATATTTTCAAAATGACTTGCACATTCCCTCTTATTCAAAGGGCATTACTTAAACTCCTCTACAGAGTGATCCTGGTACTAATGAAAGCCAGTATTGCATGACAGCAATTATTCTTTTACTGTCCCCAGTGTAATACATCTGCCTTTGGGAAGTTCTGAAAGTATGAATATGCTAATTACTCCTTCCTTTGCACTGTGGTAGATGCTGTTTAACGATAGAAATTGGCTCTGGGATCTGCATGTTTTTGTGATGTGCTAGTTGCCATCTGCTTTGGAGATATTCCCATGCACTTTTGTTGATGCAACAGCTATAGTGTTTTCAAATGTTGATACTATGAAAATGTAATGTGATTGGACTTGGACAGGTGCCTTAAACAGACCACCCATCATATTTATTTTGCTGCCAATCGGGTCAGACAAACTTATGGGTAGAATGTTGAAGTACTTTGAACTATCTAGATAGTGAATAATTTACATTTCATTTTAAAAGACCTTAGCTGTCCTAAAAAAATACTGCTTAAGCAACTAAAAGTCAGTATTATGATCCTACTTTTTCAAAGCTTCTTATTGTTTACTTAGATTTTATTTTTAAACTTGATGATTATTTTCTTGAAATCAGTTTAGCTGAGAGAGCTTATTTTTATAGTGGAATTTGGGAGAAAGGATTTTTTGTTGAAGTTTAAAACAACACTGTACAGTTAAGTACTTGTTTCTGCCATATGTGAAGTATAGGGTAGCAGATATATTGGATTCAGCTTATAAAAGGCCTGGATTTGGCACAGAAGATCCATGAAAGATACACTATCTATACACATAGTGAAGAGTTCAGTGAGAACTGCCTCACTTATGAATCTCTCATACTTCTGTCACAAATACAGCTTTGGGAACAGCTAATTAATATCTCCAGAGATTGTTCTATCCCTGCCAACTATGGAGAGATACAGAAATTGGGGGACAAGTCAATAATGGGACACATTACTATGTTATTAACATGTCTGACTTTTCTTGTAGTATATTAAGAACTATGTTAGAAATTAAGACCATTTCACATGATAGGGACAAAGGTTGTTGCATTTGGGTGCATCCAGTTGAGTGTGGACATGCAGTATGCAGGACATGAAGAA
>NW_017729022.1:168193863-168199745 GCF_001723915.1 Gavialis gangeticus | reverse complement strand
TTAAACTTGATGATTATTTTCTTGAAATCAGTTTAGCTGAGAGAGCTTATTTTTATAGTGGAATTTGGGAGAAAGGATTTTTTGTTGAAGTTTAAAACAACACTGTACAGTTAAGTACTTGTTTCTGCCATATGTGAAGTATAGGGTAGCAGATATATTGGATTCAGCTTATAAAAGGCCTGGATTTGGCACAGAAGATCCATGAAAGATACACTATCTATACACATAGTGAAGAGTTCAGTGAGAACTGCCTCACTTATGAATCTCTCATACTTCTGTCACAAATACAGCTTTGGGAACAGCTAATTAATATCTCCAGAGATTGTTCTATCCCTGCCAACTATGGAGAGATACAGAAATTGGGGGACAAGTCAATAATGGGACACATTACTATGTTATTAACATGTCTGACTTTTCTTGTAGTATATTAAGAACTATGTTAGAAATTAAGACCATTTCACATGATAGGGACAAAGGTTGTTGCATTTGGGTGCATCCAGTTGAGTGTGGACATGCAGTATGCAGGACATGAAGCACATGCAGGTGTTCTCTGTGCTGCTACTTTACAGTGCAAGGAGTTTTTTGACCCTGGGAAATCCCAGGGTAAAAAAAAACACACACAAAAAAAGCGGGGTAGCGCACATGGCAGCAGCGCATGCTGCCTAAAACTGGAGCCTGGCTGGTCAAAGCCACACTCTCGCTGCCGGCCAGGCTTCCTGCCATGGCTACAGCACCCAGAGCCCCCAGGACCCCAGGTAAGGTTGCTGGGGCCAGCATAGTTGATGGCCCCAGCCTTCCCTACCCCACCTGGGGTAACCTGCTGTACACCAGAGCACATGTGGCATGGGTGTTCCCCAGGGACAAGTAGCAGCAGCACAAGGTGTGCCACTGCTAATTGTCCTTGGGGAAACAAACGTTCCCACTCGTCTGGACGAACATGTCAAATTCCTAGCTATGAACCTATTCCATCAGGGGGAAAAGTGGACCAAAATGCAAGTGATCTCATCTGTATAAGTGGTCCTAATGTTGGGTCTTTAAGACACGTGGGATTTCATTTAAGAAATTTTATTTCAGTACAAAACAAGTTTATTATGGCAATATATATCAGAGTTACCAAAAGTGGTTACAAAAAAGAGGAAAAAGGAAAGAGTGAAAAATTATAAAGTAGCTCTCTCTTTCATTGTACGCTAGATGTTAAACAAAAGTAATTCCATTTAAATCAGTGGAGTTAAACTGGTAGAAAACTGAGGTAAGTTAAAAGAGAATCCTGCTTGAAGAGTACAGCTAAATTGTGCAAGGCCTGGTAGGTAGAGGCATATATCTTAATTGTGATGTAGCCCAAGGGAACACGATCCTATTTTCATGCAAATAATCTTGGTAATAGTTCCCATAAAAATATGTGCTTTAGAAGCAGAATCATTTCAGAGGTTTTTCATGAGGCATCAATGAATCTTTAAGGATCCTCATAACTGTAAGCCACAAGAAAAATTTACATTTGAAAGGGGTTGGAGACATGCCAGAGAGAGAGGAAGAGAAGCATGAGGTGTGGCTAGTTATTTTTTAAAAAGAGATAGTGTTGACAATTATTAATTGGAAAAAAGAAGCCCCAGGAGAGGATGGCCTAATGGCAGAGCTATTAGCCAGAGTCCAGAAGGATGGGCTCACATCCTTGCTGAAATGTTCAAATTACATGAGAACACAGTGTATTTTCCCAGATGGGTGAAAGGAACGTAATCATCACTGCCTTTAAAAATGATGACAGAAATGGCTGAGAAAATTATACCTGAATTATCTTAATAAATCTCACCATAGACTCTATACATACTCTAGCTGCTTTTGCTAGCACAGAGGAAAGGCTGAAAAATGTGCCTTTTCTTTTAAAGGGGAGCAACAGGGGTTGTGAGTGGATTTGTTTCCTATCAGCTTATTTATTAAGTAGAGATCAGTTGAAACCAAGGTGGCTAATATCCAAGCCTCTGTTTAATTTGAACCAAGATTTCTGTCATAGCCCATCTCTATCATGGGTTTAACTAGGCTAAGTTTGGTTTGAAATATCAGGGTTGGTTCAATTCCAGTTTCCCTTTTATCAGGACCACCAATGTCCCAGTGTTTTATTTTCAAGGTTTCATTCTGAAGTAGTTGAAACCAGGCTGCAGACAGATATAACCCTAAACCATTTTCAAAGGAGTAGGAATTGGGAACTTACTCCACCCCTATACTATCACAGTGCAACTAAACTTCTGTAACTTTAAACCTGAATGAAACAGTTTTAAAGATACAGCAGTTTAGCATTCACTTAGAGCAGAAAAAAGCTCTCAGACAAAACTGCTACAAGAATGGATCAGCCTTAAAGTGCTATAATTTTAAAACACGGTAGCTCATCATCTGTTTACAACCCAGGTGTGCATACAGTTGCCATGCTTTGATAAGAAAATTTGTAAATGTGTACTTAGAATCTCACTAGCCATTTATATGTATGAAAAGTGAATTTGTATAACCAGTCACAGTAACTCCAGATGCGCAGTTGCTTCTTCTCCTTTTTTGTGTAGGCAATGGAGGTCTCAAGTCTTGAACATTTGCTTTTTTCTGCACTGACATGATGTGTCTTTTCCCTCACTGTGTTTGGTAGGACTTTTTAGAGAATAGTGCAGCAAAGGAATTTGAAGACACAAGAGTCTTAGACAAAAAACATAGTAGTTAGGGAAAGAAGACATTTAAGTCTCCAAAAATTAGATGTGATATTGCAGGGTAAGGATTGTTCCTGCAGCCTTTACCTGCATAAGAACTCCTGAGAATATTCACTTAAGCAGAATGGGTCTACAAACTATAAGAAGGATATTTTTTGTCCCTATGTTGAAGGATAATTTCTTGTGGTTCAGAAAGCTGAATTAGGAATGGCTAGTACTGGAAGGGCAATACTGAGGAGATCCAATTAACCTTCTTGTTAACATTTTTTGTGTAAGTCATGAGTTTAGGAGAGAGGAGGACAGACAGAGAAATTGGGCTTCATAGCTGGGGTAAAAAGGAGAATAAGTTAAAAATAACTTTATTTGGAAATGTGTTATCACATTCTCTTTTTTTGTTCCAGGAACAGGAAATAAGCTTAATTATGATAAAAAACCACAGAAACTTTAGGTTTGAAAAGAATCTCACTTTTTTTTTTAATGAAGGGAATGGATTCAGAGAGATTCTCTGAAAAACATTTAAAAATAAATATATGTATTCAATTCATTCTGATTAGGGAATTTACACTGTGTCCTCTCCAAATGCAACTGAGACACATACACAGTTAGTCTCTCAAAGGCACCTTATTAACAGGCATCCTGCATCCAAGATACAGGAATGCGAAGTAGATTTCTTTTTAATTAGAACAATAAATTTAATCCATTTGTGTAGTGCCTTGGGGGTGAAATTCACCTTTCTTCAGGGGGCCACTAAGTTCTACTTATTCCCTTTTGTGAAATCTTTATTTGGAGTGATACAGGGGTTTTGTATTAGTCCTTAGCACTATGTTAGTTTTTACTTTTAATTCTAAGATCATTTTAAGGAAGGCTTAAGGCTTTAAAAATGATGATCCAGACAGTGCCTCTTATGATACTGATAGGGTATCTTTGGAAGACTTGTTGGTACTGGCTCTGTGCCTCTTCTAGGAGCACTGCTAAGAAGCATGTGCTACCCACTCAGTCCTGCCTTCACATGCTAAATCTCGGGAAATAGAAGCATATGCTCAGCATTCTTCTTAAGGTCTTGGGCACAAACAGAAGTGACAATTTTTGCCTGACCTGGCCACAGAAAGCAGTTTATAGCTATGACCAAACACAAGTGCAGAGGTGCAGACAGTTTAAAATCTGACCCCTCATTGCATGAGGTATCAGATGAAGCTGTTTCAAAATGTAATGTCTTCTGTAATTTGTGTCTGCAAAGCTCCCAGCCTGTTGCTGTTTTCAGAATGGGAGAGGAGAAAGGGAGTGGAGGGAGTTCAGTTTGAGGGTTTTTCAGCCAAGGGTGAGATGGCTGTATTGAAGCCCCCCCAAGGTGGTGGGGCTCCCATTCACCCACTGTAACTTCAGCACTGACTGGGGAGCCCCAAGAATGAGCTCCCTGTGCTGTCTTCCCCCCCTCCCATTCTGAAAACAGTGTGCATTGGCAGAGAGCATGGCCATTGCTATGAGAACCTCCTTTCAGGCTCCCAGCCCACAGCTAGATTCCCCTGTCCAACAGTGAACTTCTGCATGGTCTGGGGTAAAGTAACTCAGAACACTTTGGAGAAAATGTTCTGAATTACAGCTGGGAGTTGCAGTTCTGTCCACACCCTTTGTCTCAAGTACGCCTATAGCTGGTTAAGTAGGGATCTACGTAATTTACAGGTTTTGCTCAAAGTGTGAAAACTGGCGGTAGCCGCAATTGCTGGGATATTCATTAGCCACGATTTCCTGCAAAAAGAACCCCCCCAAAAAAAATACCCCCCAAAGTATTATTTAAATAAATACACTGTTTTAGAATCTCCCAATCTTTACCATGATACAGACCATGGCAGTCCTGGCAGCCACTCTCATGTGCTTGAGATTTACTGACTGTGGCAATGACTGGGCTCCAGCTAATCTGTGGCAATGGCTGGGCCTCTCAGCCAATCTACAGTGATTGTGGGGCCTCTCAGTCAATCAGCGTTGAGTGTCGGGGCTGCCAGAAAATGCCCACAAAAATCAGCCCTTCATGCCACAAACAAGCTGTGAAAATGGCTTGGTCTCTCCATGAGTTAAGTAGGTCATTACCTATTAGTCCACACTCAGGGCCACTTTAAACTAGGCTGTTGCCTTATTTCCAGCATTTGATGTGTGTAGAGTGGGATTGACTGTGCAGAGCATGCTTCTTGGCTGTGTTGTGGGACCTGGCAAAGAAACAGTTTAGATATACCCTCTGTAATAATGGGGTGAAAGACTTACTCATCTATAGACCTGGTTCTGTGAATTGTTAAGTATCCTTTTCTTTTTTCAGTTTACAAAGATGGGGCTTATTCAGCATATTCAGGTCAGTATTGTCCTGTTTCATTCAGGGAGAGGCAAGAAATCAGAATGCAAGCACCTCTGATTTTAGGAGGGCCAAATTGTTCAACTCAAATTCATGTATTCCTTTGAGTAAGCACTACTTATTGGGCATGTCTACACATGAAATTAATTACACTGAATAAACTCCAGTGCAGTTCACCAGTTCATGCCAGCGTTTGTTGCTCCTGGGATCCACATTTACACATAAGCCTGGGACTGTAGCACACACAGCCAGGTTGGAGTAGCCCCAGCTGGCAGGGAGTCCGGGGGGTCAGCCTGTCAGCCCGTGGCTACTCTGACCAGGCTCAGCATGCTGGGGCATGAGGGTGCTTTAGTGTGGGGCTAGCCCCAGCCAGCCCCATCAGCATCTAAATGTGCGTTTTGGTATACTGAATAACTCCACTGCAGGATAGTACTGGTGTTGATAAGTACTAACCTACAGCAGCATTTATTAGTTTCCCGCAACCTAATAGAACCAGACATGTAGATGCTGAGACTTTACTGCAGAACTAATTAGGTAATTCCTTAGTAAATGGCTTGTGTAGATGCACCCATTGTGAGTCAGAGTTACAGTCATATCCTAATTTTAAGAAGCATGCAGGAATGTCTATAACAGCTCTAAGTGGGGGGGGGGGTTGGTGATGGCTTAGAAAGAAACACTTATCTAGGCTTCTAATTTAAAGTTGAGTCAGTCAGTACAATGAACAATGGGATACCTGGTATTTTAGCTGAACAGGAAACCTGCACTTTGCACATGCCATCCATGTGTCAGAACTTTTGATAATGCTGCAAAAGGATTTGCTTACCAAGCTGTTTCTGATATACAAAAGCTATGAG
>NW_017729022.1:168178956-168188863 GCF_001723915.1 Gavialis gangeticus | reverse complement strand
TGCACTTTGCACATGCCATCCATGTGTCAGAACTTTTGATAATGCTGCAAAAGGATCTGCTTACCAAGCTGTTTCTGATATACAAAAGCTATGAGTTCAAATTATTTCCCCCTTTTAAAATTCCTAGTGATTATTTTGCTAAACACAATAACAGAGTTGTTATATTTATTTCCTAAGGGTATCCAGGTGTTTTCACTGGAATAATGCAATTTTGCTACATTTTTTCCCCCATGCCAAATCCATTGAACTAGTCATTTTGTATGCTAATATGCTCCAGTACTTTACAGGGTTTGATAATGTAATACAGCTTTTAGGTGACTGGTTTAAAAATCAGCTGAGGACAAGAATGGTTGATTCTCATCTCTATCTTTTATCTGTTCAACTATATGCAATAAATTGTTAATTTCAAGCCAGCTCCAATGCATATATGAATGTGTCACAAAAACTAGACAGTGGAGAGTGCTCCTTCTCAATTTTCCATGTAGTCCAGTAGTCACCAACCACTGGATCTCGATCCATCGATAGATCTTAGAGCCTCTTGCAGTCGATCCAAAGCTGGGGTGGGGGGCTGAGTGCCTGTGTGCATGCACATGCGCGGCCCAGCCCAGCAGGTCAGTCCATGGGGGAGGGAAGGGGTGGGAGCTAGATCGAGGCCCCCGTGGTGAGAGACAGTACTGCAGAGGCAGGAGCAGGGGTAAGTTGAGTGGGGCCCTGGCTCCACTTACCTGCTGGGGAAGCGCACATCCAAATAATTTTTTCTCCCTCTGCCTCAATCTGCCAAAGGTCATCTCCTACTTTAAAAAGTTGGAGACCACTGATGCAGTCTTTCAAGAACAACATTGAGGCTTGTTGTTAGATTGCAGAAGAGAAGCTTGTTCTATGTATCAACAGAGCAGCAATAGTATTTCCAGTGATGTTTATCCAGCAACATGCATGGGCACATGGGAAATAAAATGATAAAGTCCCATTTTAAGTAGTAAAGTAAGTATACTATCATATCACTATCTCTATTCCTTTTTTTGAACATAACTTTTAGATAACTGTCTAACACTATTTTAAGGGATTGCTGTAGAATATAATGTTTACAAAGAGCTACTACATCCAGAAAAGGTGTTTTAACCCAATTATTAGGTAACCTCTCTAACTCATCTTCATGGACCTGGGAACAGAGGGCCAGATCCTCAGCAGATGAAATTAGTGTAGTGCCATCAAAATCAATGTCAAATCAAAATTAAGGGTTGAGCAATGCAGTTAAGTGACAGATTTAAACTTTATCAAAGTCCAAGTTGGGTTTTGGGTTTAGGTCTAACTTTAAAAAAAAAGCAAAAATATTCCAGGGATTTAAAAAGATTCTCCTAGTCAGAAACGATAGCCAAAATCCTATTTTACCTCTAAGACATCTAGGTTGTACTTAGGCACCTAACAACTTTAGGCCACCCCAACTTTCAGCCCTTGGCATAGGGCCACACTGGGCATGTGACCAGAGAACAGCTGCACTCCAGTGACTATAGCTGTCAGAACAAGCCCTTCAGGATCATTGCACCCAAGTAGTTTATAACAGGCCTGTGGCTGCTCTGAATTGCATCCACAGCTGTCAGGCACTGCTGGAACCAAGAGTCCCGCATGAGTGGGAGCTCTGTCCCAGCTGCGTTAGGGATGCAGCCAGAGCTGAGTGTCTCGTCAGCTGAGGAACTCAGACCCAGATGTATGTGGGGTGCAGCCTGGGCCAAGAGACCATCAGCTGCACAGTTCTCAGTCCCAGCAGCTATGGGGTGCTACTGCAATCTCCCAGCCCGGGGGGTGCATGGAGTGCTTCATGGCTGGGAGATCACAGCAGCTGCATAGGGGCACCACCTACACATGCAGCTTAAAGCTGGATAAAAACCAACTATAAAATTATTACACATTTTTGAGCAAGAACTTTACAGCTGGTTGGACCTTTTACAAGTGCTATAGTTAATTTGCACATGTAGCCAGTCTAAAGTTATTGCGTGTTTAACTAAGTCGTTGCTTAATAGATATAACATGTAGAGGGGGCCTTATTGTGAGCATCCAGCACACTTTAAGTTCTTCATATATAAGTAAATACAATATAGTAATAAACCAAAACCTACTAATAATCATTCATTTCACTGTTTTATACTAACCCTTCTATTCCATGTGCAGCCTACATGCTAATCAAGTATCCTTGGAAAAGAAAATGGATCTTGTTGTATGTATAGAGGATGTCTATACATATATAGACATTGTTCTTATATGGTATATTGTGTACTTTAACGTAATTACTACATATATATAATTGAAATAATTACTAATTTATATATCCAAGCATACTATTCTCTATGTCTTTTTTACTTTTGTTTCCTATTTATTGGCAGATTGCATAAGCAAATCAGAAAAAAACCAATGTGATACCAGATGTGTCTTGACATTCCACCATAAGGGGAATCCCCAAATGGCATAAGACTATCATAACAACTTTAGGCCACCTCAACTCTCAGCCCTTGGAATAGGGCCACACTGGGCATGTGACCAGAGAACAGCTGCACTCCAGTGATTATAGCTGTCAGAACAGGCCCTTCAGGATCATTGCACCCAAGTAGTTTCTAACAGCCCTGTGGCTGCTCTGAATTGCATCTGAAACAAAACTAATCCCAAAATGGGACTTGGGAAAGGTCTCTTTTCTCCATCTTCCTCCACTTCGTGCAACTGAGGATCAGTCCCTATGACAGGTCAGTGACATGTCATATTTTCTTGCATATAACACACCCTGGAATCTAATATGCAGCTTGTTTGTGAAAGGCAGAATGAAAGAAACTACTTACTACTGCTTTGTAGTAAGTAACTGAGTACCAGCACCTAAGGAGCAGAGCCTGTTCATTGTTCTGCTCCCTGTGAGTGGCATTCAGATTTTACTTTTACCCCTAATGGGCATAAACTGTTCTTACCATATTTTCCATAGGTAATATGTAGTTTCCAGCAGCTGGGGAAAAATGAATGTGGTATATGAGGAAAATAGGGTATTTAAATTCATGAACAACTAGGCTCTAAATCAGGTACTGTAGTATAATCCTTGGTTTCCCCCCTCCATTCTATGCTATTATTAGTACTATTTCTTTTGCTCCTTTTTCTCACTGTTTTTGCTCGAATGAGTCTTCTATTACATTTTCCTTGTTCTTTCATTTGAATATAACTAAAGAGTCCATTGTTGTCAGATGAAATATTTATGTAGTTTCACATTCAGTAATTCCATTTGTTCTT
The DNA here is from genome assembly GCF_001723915.1 of Gavialis gangeticus. Taxonomy (NCBI): domain Eukaryota; kingdom Metazoa; phylum Chordata; order Crocodylia; family Gavialidae; genus Gavialis; species Gavialis gangeticus. The sequence goes on along the minus strand of NW_017729022.1, from coordinate 168,185,602 downwards.
TTAATTTGATCCTTTTACTTACTTCTGCTTATTTTTACATAGGGTATCTCCAAATCCTCTGAACCAGATTTGTTTATATATTTTTTAAAAGCTTTCAGCTTACTGCTTGTAAAACTCTTTGCATCTCATTCCTTACCTAACCACAATGGCCTATGTTGCACTTTTTCCTGTTTAGATTGAACTGGGAAGAATTTCAGTTGCACTCTCTCCAAGAGTTGCTTAAACATTTCCCACTTTCCTCTAGTAGCTTTCCCACAGTTAGTAGAAATTCAATCAAAAGTACTTTCCACTTTCTCTCAAAGTCAGCTACTTTATTTCTGTTGTTCCTTCCAGCAGTACTCTGCATTCACCCTTGAAATTATTCAACCATTTTATGTATTTTCAAGGCAGATTTTAAAAAATGTTTAGCCTTTTCGCCCTCTTTCCTTTTGGTTTTGGAATCTGTTATCCTTCCATATCAAGCTCATTTTCTTTCTTTAAGCCACTAGTCAGAGATTTTCCCAGAGAAACAAAAATACCAGTAGGAGGGGCAAGCATTAGAGAGTAGGTACAGGTTCCATGCTAGAGGAAACCCTGACTGCAAATGCAGCATTGTTTTGAGGTCTGGAAATGGACCCAACTTCTTCACTTTTGAGTGGGGAGACAGACAGAGATGGGAGAGATGCAAAAAAGGAGCAATTTTACATTGTAAAGAGAGATTAAAACAGGAAAAAGCATATTCAGCTACTGAACATTTTCATTTCTAAACTGGTATATTCAGCAGCTCAGCTGTATTTTTAAATAGGAGTATCAAAGCATTTTATTTTTGCCACTGGATACAGGATATAAACTAATGGATATATTGCCTTGGAAAGTAGTTAATCCCTTACTTACTCTTAAAATATTGGGAGCCCCAAAAATTCTGAGATTCTGAAAATTTAGAGAAATCTCCCAAAATAGTAATAATACATTTGTGTTTTTTTACCTTCAAGGTAGCTACATTAGCTAATCAATCATTACCCTTGCAAAAGATATAGAATGGGTCTAATTTTTAATGCTGGTGTTTTGTGTTTTCACCACCATGAAAACGGAAGACAAAAAGAACTAGGCCCTGCCAGTATTATTGTATTCATTTTTCCAGCAGATGAAATTGGAACAGTGGGGTAAATGACTCCCCTCAAGATTTTTTGATTCCTGCTAATCTGCCCACTCTTCACTTTAAGGACACGTTCTCCTAAAATATGCTGAGCACCTTCAAAAACAAAAGTACAGGGTCAGCCCTTCAGCTGGTTTAAATTGGCAGAGCTCCTGTGAAGTCAGGCTTTAACTAATGGAGTCAAGCCAGCTTACATCAGCTGAGGGATCTGGTTGCTGGTTGCTATCCCAACTTCATTTGATGTTTGTTTATTTTTGATCCCTTTCCTACTTCCAGATAGTACCACAGCACAATTTTATTCCCACACATCTTTTCTAAAAACCAGTCACCTGTGATCCTATTTATCCACACCCCAATGCTTTGATTTTCATTTAATTCTAAAATGTTCAGAGAATAGCTTGCTGGGTCACACAAGTGACCTCTGAACATCGAGACCATCAACACATGTGCAGGCTGTCAAGCATGTTGCCTTGAGTGACCAGAATGGAATGTTTTATTAAAAAGCAAAATGGGGAAAGAAGATGACAAAATAAAAGCAAACACAAACAATACATAAATCCCACCCCCAAACAAGCAAAATGCACTAGTTTAATATATATATTAAATGAGAACAGCAGTAACCCAGTGACTGTTATTTAGCCACATGTCAGCACAAAAAAGGTGGTACATGCTATTTGGTTTCTTAATAAAAAAAATGGAAAGCAGTATACATGAGGTGGCAAACTACTGCAATTAAGATGTGTGTGTTGAAGGTCAAAGTGCATGTACTTACTTGCCAATGCCTTCTGCCGGAGAGAACCAGCATGCTCAGTGGTGTTTTCTAGGTCTTATATGATTGCTACCTGAAAAAGTTATATCTGCTGGACTTGAAGCAGGAGGAGGTTTGAAAGTTGCATTCTGAAGTACAATAACAGATGTGAAACCCTAGCTGTCATTTTACAGTACTATTGATATTTAAGCCCCTAAATGATTTGTTATGACATTGCATGCTTTTATTTTTCAGTTGTTCAGGAGTAACACTGCAAAACAATCTACTGTTTGCGTAAGAACAATAGTGTCAACAGAAGACGGGAGGGCTCTCGCTTGAAGAACGTCTGTTCTATGAAGCCACTTAAAAAATAACCTCTCAGTGGCATGAAAAGAAAACATCTGTGAAGCGTGCAGCAACGAGAGGAGGAGAGAGAAGACAAGTGATATTGGAAGAGGATTAGTAACAGACAACTTATTGAGTGCCAGTGGCATAACCTCTATTATCCTTTTCAGATTACACCCACATATAAAAGTCAAGGTTTGTGTTTGAAGTAGGGGAGACTAGATGGGTGTGGAAAAGACAAACTACAAGTTACTCTTAAAGGAATGGTCAAAAGAAAAACAACAGAACACAAAACAGCTTATGCTTTGCACATTATATACAAAGCCTTCTGGTCCCTTCAGGCAGCCAAGAAGCAAGGGTTGGAGGGAGGGTAACTCATTGCTAGTGAAGCATGAGGACTCCATTTGAGCAGTTTACATAATTAGAACCTGGTATGTGTGTGTATATGGACTTACTCATTATTTTCCTTTGTTGTATTTTACATGTTGGATGCATCACACAAGATTTTATTAGAGAAGCATTGTTTTTATTAAAATGATATATAAACAAGCTATCTGCCTTCACACATATATCTGCAGATTTTTTAACACAGTTTGAATCAAGACAGTTACGGAACGGCTCTTTTCTGGGTATGGGGAGTGTGACACATGGCACTGTCTTACATATTTAGCATAAAATTGATTTCAATTGATGTTACTCTCCCGTTTTAAAAGTGAGATACTCAGTGGTTAGTCAGTTATACCAACACAGTGCCTCAGCAACTCTTAACCAAGAACACATATTACTGAAACATTTCCCACATCATGTGGCCTCACAATCCTGTTGGTTAGCTATAGAATAAACAGTCAGAAATTCCTGGAAATTAAAAAACAAAAACCACATGTACAGTAGGAGAAAATTAAATTAGTGACCTTAGGTAGAAAAGAATAAGATTTTTCAAGCATCTATTCTGTCTCCAATTTTATTTATTCCTTTTCTGGTATTAATCAACCATTTTTATTTCTTTTTGGATCTGAGTTTTTCCATTACAAATTAAAAAATATTGTAGAATAACAATCCTTATCTGATATAGATTGTATATACCATATATCCATATAATGCATGCAGACATTAATTATTTATAAAGATATGTGTGTGCACGCGTGTGCGTGCATGCATGTACACGCACGTGTATGTGAAATTGGGTTTTCATTATAAAATGTGTGCAGGTGTGAAATTAGGTATTCAGCCCCTATGGCGCTGTTGTTATTGCACCATCATTTAGTACTTCTTTGAGGATGTACTAAATGATTGTGCAGTAACAGCCATTACTGTGCCATGCTGGTGGTACATCATTATTTTTAGCACATCACTGTAGCAATGTGCTATGGCGAGGGAGCGCATCACTTCAGCGATATAGCTGCAGTGTCACAGTTTGTGCCCACTGACACTACATCAACATAGCATATTGCTACAGAGATATAGTATCTCATGTAGACACGCCCAGTATAAAATGCTCATTAGGGGGAAAAACCCTTGATCTTTTCAATAAAAGTTATAAAACAATCAATTATTTATTAGATATCAACCATTTTATTCTTGTTACTATTCTTCATACTATTACTATTATTACTATTAGCCCTTACTTTGTATTATAGATCTATAAGGGACCTACCTAGTTTGCAGAGGCTACCTCCAATTTTGCTGTCCAAGCATAGCATCACCCATCATTTTCACAACAAAGCACAATGGCCCCCCCCACCCATGCCTCTGATTGGTAGAGGGCCCCCAGAAGTACTGCCCCTTCCCAGAGATTGGCAGATGGCAACCTGTCAATCTCTAGGGAGGGTTGGGACTTTCAGGCCTCCTTGGCCAATCAGAGGTACGGGGGTGGGGATGTCTGTTGCACTTCACCATGAAAATCTCCCCCCCTTCTATTTCCCTGATCCTGGTGCTTCAGGATGTCAAGGTTTCCTGCCTTTGTTTTCAGCTCCCTTTCCCCCTTCCCCCATCACTTGCTGGCTGTTGTCCAGCTTTTTTTCAGTTCCCACATTTTTTGCAAAGACCAGGTTTTTTCATAGGGGACCTACCAAATTTGCAGTTTCCACAAAAATCGCAAATTTGGTAGGTCCCTATATATCAAGTAATGAAAAAGGAACAGCACTGTGAGTAAGACATGGGTGTAGGAATTATGAAGTCTTGATTCTATATGTGACTCTGCCAGTGACTTTCTGTAGGATCCTGAACAAGTCACCATTGCTCTGATATAAAATGGGCACAACAATACCTGCTTACAACAGTTTCTACAAGCCTGTTTATTCCAGGTTTCTCTGAACCACAGGACTTTCAGCTGGAAAAACACATAAGCATTTTAGAACCTGATTAATTTTATGTATAAGTTCAAGTTATATAGGAGTCCTAGACTCATAGCATATGTATACGCATACCATTTAAACGGATGTAACTGACATGTTTAGAACAACTTGTTTAGATTAACACTTAGATTGACCTCCCAACCTGTTCAGGGAGGTTCAATCAGGCAAAAAAATGGCTGGCCCAATCTAACTACTCTTTGAAGACAATGATCCAACCAGTTACACATCCACCTTATGGCAGTTCAATCTAAACTGTATTTCCTTAGCTTACTAATGAAAATGTAGTAAGAGTGTTGAAACCCTTGCTAAATTTGAAAGCTTCTATTTGCTTCCCATCCACAAAACCCATCAACTCATCATAGAAGGGAATCAGGTTTGTTAAGCATGATTTGCTCTTGACAGATCTGCATTGACTGTTCTTGATCACACTGTTGTCCTCTAGGTTCTTAGAAATAAATTCCTCGATGACACTCTCCCAAATCTTTTTCTGTATTGAGAGCAAACTGACCAGTTTTTAATTCCCCTGAACATGTAGGTGGGGGGGGGCGGTGTTTCTTATTTCAGCCTTGGCTAACACTAAAATAACTAAATATGAAGTGTTGATGGAGAATGAAACCTTTTGGAAACACTTTCTTCTGGTAGTTCAGCCCTTGCTAAAAGTTTGGTAGAACAGGTAGCAGGGAACTGAAAAATATCTAAGTTTACCAGACCTTCAAAAGTCTGAGGAATGCTCAGGTTTATGATCAACACATATCTGCACCTTATCATCCATCCCCATAGAAGAAAATATGTATCTTTGCCACCTGCAATGTCCCTTATAACTTTCAATTATAGAGTAGGGAGAGAAAACCATTCTAAAGCTAATAAACCATTTATTTCAATAGCTAGTAATCACTGCATAACGATTTACAAAAATTGCACATCCTCTGTTTAACTAAGGTTTCTCCTGTGATCATCATAATCAGTTCTGCCTGTTTGAAGAAACGCATGCTTGCACAGCTTGAAACATTTAAAACCTTTCAAGCTGAGCTTTGGCACTTCTGATGGTATGTACCGTGCTTATGACAGTTAATCATGTGAACTGAATTTTTTTTCCCTTTTCACTTTAAAGTTGGTAGATTTAAGATTATCTTTTTTCACATTATTTCTTCAAAGTTAAATTTCCAGTTCATGAAACTACCTGACCTGAAAAATAAATACACCGCCACATACAGCATTGTCCTATGATGATGGGATGGCAAAACAAATCCAACATGTGTAACTAGAAAAGAAGCCTGTCAACTTAATACAATGAGGGCCAGATTTTCTCAAGAGCTTTGGGACCCATTTTAGGGCACCAAAATGGAGTGGGCAGATTTTCAAAATCGCTCAGTGCTCAACAAATCCCATTGAGGACAATGGATGGAGTGTGACAGTCATGAAAATGACTTTGAAAAATGGCCTGTCTTTCATTTCCTAAAAGTAACGGGGATTTTATATGCACCAGGGACTTCAAGGTATGTGGAAGAAGCTTGGCACCTCTGAAAGCCAGGTCAGCTTCTCTGCTGATATATGTTGACATAACTCTCTTGACTTCTCTGGAATTATATCCATTTATACCAGCTAAGGGTCTGGCCCATTATGTTAATAGTTAACTGTGGTTAACATACATCTCAATAAGAAAAATCTTTTAGGTTATGTGAACAATTTATGAACCGAAAAATTAATATCTGGAAAAGTATAAACCATATTAAACTATGGTTTATTAATTTGCCCTCATAGGCCCAGGTTCTTCTTTCTCTACTTGATTATTAATTACCCCCTTTCAACCAGTTAGTCTCTAAGGAGCCACTCTGCCCTTCCTTCCACCTGACTTCAGACTAACATAGCTAACCACTAGCGCTGTGCAAAATTACTATATTTCATTTCAGTTTCAGCTTCGGCCATTTCGGAGGACAGTGATTTGTTTTGGTGTTTTGGATAACTCTTCCATTTTGATTCAGCCAAATCTGTTTCAGAGTTTTGGCACTGTTTCGCCTAGCCTTCTTCCCCTTCCCTGCTCAAGGTGCCGGGGGGGGGGGGGGG
>NW_017729022.1:168174959-168178829 GCF_001723915.1 Gavialis gangeticus | reverse complement strand
AAGTTTTTTGGCTCTTTTCCCCCTCGCTTTTTCCCCCCCCCCTCCCAAAGGGGGGGGGGGGGGGGGTGTAGCCACACTCCAGCTCCAGGCCAGTATGGTGGGGGATTGGGGGAAAAAGGGTTTAAACTCCTTCTCAGGCCTGCTCAGGACACCAGACAGGCATGGGGGCTGCCTCTGCCAGGCTTCTGCCACCCTGCTCAAGGTAGAGAGGGCAGCCTCTGCCAGGATTTTGCCCCTCCACATCCTGCTGGATGGGACAGCATGGCCATGCCCTGGCCTGGGACCAAATACTGGAGGGTGAGGATTTAAATCCCCTCCCTGGCCCACATGAGGCCCCAGCCCAGGTCTGCCTGTCAGGGGGAGACAGGGGCCTGGCAGGAGCTGCCATCTCCCCAGTGCTGGCAGGATAAAATATTATTTGAGGAGCTGGAGGTGTCGGGGTGGTCCAGGGCAGTGTCGAGCCACCCTCCCTCATGGTTGCTGGGACAGCGTGCACTGGGGGTGCTGGGTGCAGCACTGCTGTGGCGGGCCATAGTGGTGGTGCTGGAGCACTGGAGCCACATTTTGCAGGGAGATAAGCCCTGTTAGCCTTGGCCTTCCACTTCCTATGCCTCTCTCCCCACTTGAGCAAAGATTGGGGGGTTAGGGAGACACAGAAGCATGGTGGGGCTTCACCCCTCCTCCCCGAGACCCAGGCTGGGGTCTGGGGCTAGGGAGAGGGTTTAAACTACCCTGGCCCACAGGAGCCTGTTGGCCCCATGCCAGGGCTTTGCCATGCCCCCTGTTCTCTGCTCAAGTGGAGAGTGGGGGGCAGAAGCTGGGCAGTCCCCCCCACACAGACCCTAGTTGGGGTCCCATGGACCACGGAAGGGTTTTAAACCCTCCTCCCTCCACTCTTCCTGAGATTGCCAGCCCAAGGCCCTGCCACCTCCACTCCAGTGGGGAAAAGTCTGGGAGGGGCTGCTCCATCCCCAGCAGGCAGACCTGGCTGCAGTCCCCAGTTGGGTTTTTCACCCTCACCCCCTTGTCACCCAGCCCTCACTGCTCCAGCTAGGCAGCAGAGGAGTGGGGCCAGCCCTACTCTGCTGGAGCAGACAGCACAGCCCAGCCCAGCCCAGCCCAGGGCTGAAAAGCATCCTGGGATGCTAGGGGATGCTAGGAGGCTGTAATTTAACTTCAACCAGTCAGTTAATTCTGACTACATTCAACCAAGTTTATATTAAACAAGTTTTGGCCATTTTGAAACTGGTTTATATTCACTGAACTTCTGTTCTGTTACAAGTTTAAAACAGTTTCTAGTCACTTAAGCCAGTTTATGTCTAACTTCTGTCCCTCGCCTATGGGAAGCACCTAATATTACGGATGTGCGAAATTTCACCGGATGTTTTGTTTCAAAGCTATTCGGATGTGTTTTGAGCTTGAAACAGCAAAACTGAAACAAAACAAAAGGCTTCAAAATAGCTTCAAAATGTAATAAGGGCACTCAAAGCATTTCAAAAGTTTCAAAATATTTTGAGTTTTGAAGCTGGGCTTGCTTGGCTTTAGTGCCAGTCCCAATGGCAGTGGCAGCCTGCTGTTATCCCCATGCACAGATCTGGGGGCCTGTGCCCCCCAGGAGGTGTCTGGCACAACCCTGAAGCCCTCCCAGGGGCATGGCCCCTGGATCTGCACACAGGATGACATCATGCTGCTGCTGCCTGGTCCCATCCCCTGGCTGGTCCCCCAGTCTCCCTGAGTGCCCCCCGCCTGCTCTCCCAGCCACATCAATGGCTGTCCTGCCTTGCCCCATCTCCTGGTTCTTAAAAAAAAAATAGCCCTCGCTCCCCAGCTATTGCCCAGTGGGGGGACAATCCCTGCTTTCCCTTCTACTTCCCTGTGCTGCATGGGGGGCTCTGCCATGAAACCCCATCCCCCACCCACTCTTGCAGCCCCCATCATGGCTGCCACACCTAGCCCCAGCTCCCAGTTCTTAAGAAAAAAATAAAGCCCTACACTCACCAGCAGCTGCAGCGGCCATTGGAACTTCTGGGGGCTCGTGGCAGAGGCTCCCATGCAGCATGGGGTAGTCAGGGGCAGTGGGGATCACCTCCCCACCTGGCCGAAGCTGGTCAGTGCAGGGATTTTTTTTTTTTTAAAGAGCTGGGACACTGGGGCCAGGTGGGGCAGTCATTTACAGGGCTGGGAGAGTGGGTGGGGGATGAAGCCTGTGTGATTTGGAGATTCGTCCGATTTGGCAGCGACTGACTCTCTGAATCAGATTTGGCCAAATCAATTTGGGACAGTGATTCGAATTACCAAATCGAATCACTATCCCCCAAAACAGCTGAGTCCATATCTGAAGCAAATATTAGCTGCTTTGCACAGGCCTACTACTCAGTAGCATGGCACAGCACAGTACAGACAGTGCAAATTCGCTACCATGCAGTAGCATCACATAAAAGACGTTTGCCAGTGCTACCATGCAGTAACTCCAATGTGCATTTAGTTAGTATTTGCTAATACAAGTACTAAAGAAATGCATACTAACAACTTTGCTGTAGCGGCTTGTGTAGATGCACCCTCTGATTCTATAATGAATAGCCCTCTGGTCACTGCAGCTAGGTATATATCATAGTGGGCAAGTCTCATCTGAGACAGGATGAGTGCTTCATAAAGCTGCAGCAGAATCAGAGGAGTGGAGTGCAGAGGTAGGTTAAGCCATTTCATACATGGCACTTTTTAGTAGAGATGCTACTTGATGCTCTTCAGATCAGCTGAAAAAGGGAGGTCCTAGTAGCACAATAATCTATACTGCCAGGGAACTGGAGTGGGGGAACAAGGGGAAGAGGCATTGCAACTCTGTCCTTTACCAGGGGGCAGATGAAGTGTGGAAGCATGGGGTCTCTGCAGAGTGAGACCTTGGGCTACTCTGGATCTCTGAACACTTGCATGAATCCCCGAGAATGAACCAACTTTGAGGCAGTGTCCCACAGCCTTCTCAGGGAAACATCTCCCTGACCAACAGAAAAGCATAGAGAGATCTCACTGTGAAGGAGGAGATAAATCTAAGCCAATAAGGTACTTGGGTACAGAAATAGGAATAAGGGATGCAGAATCATGCCCCTGAACAGTAGTGACTGTCAGTCAAGACCTACTTGGACTAGACTTGACCTCAAGAGTAAAGTTTCTATGTGCTGTGGACAATATAGTCCCTGTCAGTTCTTCTGAAGTTAAGAATTCAAGCATGAAATAGTCATTGCACACATCAAGGCATTGTAAAGACAACTGCCTAGTCTTAGAAACATAATGATTCTCTAACATAAAAGGAAGCTATAGGGTAAAGGAGCAGATAAAGAATAGTAACTAGACCCTTTCAGGATGGTTGGAAGACTATAATGCAAATGCATATAGACTTAAAAAATTCTTTGTATGCATAGCTACACAGAGTAGCTAACTCATGCAAGAATGAACTGGTGAGTTAAGAATACGATTAATTTCTCAAATGCTTGTGAAGTCAGCTCCCTTCTCCTTATTGTTTTAAACTGTGACCTGCTGTTCCAATTCCAAATGTAACTTTGAAAGAATTTATCAATAACCCTGGTTCAGGACATGGTATCAACAAATCAATGTAATGGAATAAGCAAAACATTGTTTAATTTTCTATTGAAAGGTAAACAACCCAGGGAAATAGATGAGTTTTCATCTCTCTCATAGATTTCATAGATTTCATAGACATTTGGGCTGGAAGGGACCTCGGAAGATCACCAAGTCCAGCCCCCTGCCCCAGGGGCAGGAAGTCACCAGCGATTATAGGATCCCAGCAAGATAAACATCCAGTTGTCTTTTGAAGGTGTCCAGAGTAGGTGCTTGAACCACCTCTGGCAGCAATCT
>NW_017729022.1:168167247-168169959 GCF_001723915.1 Gavialis gangeticus | reverse complement strand
CACCTGTGGATGCACGATAAGGTCTGGTTTGCCCTGCCAACCATGGCCTCGCATTGTCGGCCCATGTTCATCTTGGAGTCAATAATGACTCCAAATCTTGGAGGCTCGGACAGTAAATAAGTTCTTCCTTATGTCTAGCCTGAAATGGTCATGGAGTTTGTGACCATTCGACCTTGTCATCTCTTGGGGCGCTCTGGTGAACAGACATTCCCGCAGATCTTGGTAAGCACCCCTGATGAACTTATAGATGGCCACCAGATCGCCCAAGCCTGTGCTTTTCCAGGCTGAAGAGTCCCATGACTCTCAGCCTCTCTTCATAAGGTCTGCTTTCCTGACCTCTGATCATGTGCGTGGCTCTCCTCTGCACCCTTTCAAGCTTCTCCAAATCCTTTTTGAATTGTGGAGCCTAAAACTGGATACAGTACTCCAGTTGCAGCCTTACCAAGGCCAAGTACAATGGGAGGATGATGTCCTGAGATTTACTTGAGAAGCATCTGTGGATGCAAGCAATCATTTTGCTTGCTTTACTAGCAGCAGTATCACATTGAAGGCTCATGTTCGTCTTGTGGTCAATCATGACCCCCAAATCCCTTTCATCCGTAGTGCTAGCCAGCGTAGCACTGCTGAGCCTATAAGGATTGTGCCAGGGGCACAGGACCAGGAAGATGGGAAGCCTTGCCCGGAGGCAAAACCTCAACTGGAGAGAAGAAAGAAAAAGATAATGACTTACCTGTTCCAGGGGCTGGGAGCAGTGAGGAAACTTGGGGTGAGAAAACGCCTGCTCAGTTTGTTAAGCCGCGCCCATATACAGCTGGGACCGGGTGACATCATGAGGAGGCACCACCCAGCGGAGATTAAAGGGAACCGCGAAAGCGTGGGAAGGCTGCCGAGGGCTGGAGACCTGGCAGGAGCCCACTGGCCAGGAGGGGACCAGCTGCAGTGGACAGCAGATGGCACCAGCACCAGCACCAGCAGCAGCAGTGAGAGCGGCGACTGCAGCCGCGACTGCGGCCGCTACAGAAGTGGCAGGGGATCCCTGACCCAGGGGAGACTGACGGGGACTAAGGATGCTGGCGGAGGCAGCAGCAGCAGCAGCTGCCACATCAGGAGCAGCAGGAGCGGCAGGAGATCCCTGAGCTGAGGATTGGTGGGGATTGAGGATGCCAGCAAGGAAGCCAGCAGGAAAGCCGGCTGTGGTAGCTACAACGGTAGTGGCAGGAGCAGCAGGGGACCCCAAGCCGGAGAAGCCCGGTGAGACCTGAAGGAGCCGGCGGAGGGGCCCATGGTAACCCCGGGGAGAACTGGCAGACAAGCCTAACTACAGGCAATGGGGGCCATAGCCCCGAGTAGAGGTGGGGTCTGGAGAGGGAAAAAGAGGCAACCTGGCTGGGGCAAAGGCACGGGTCCAACCCGTAGGATGCCCAAGGCTTAGGGCATCGAGGGTGCTAAGGGTGTATGGAGCCCGTGGTGGGTGCTTCATTTCCTTCAGGATCCTTCCCATCTTTTTTCCTTTTGGCTTCACCTCACCAGTAGCCACAGGGTTTGTTCATTTGGTGTCATGATGGGTGTTTCAGAAAAGAGGGGTTTAGGGTCCAGGCAGTGGTAGTTGTCCCCTTTAGGGCCCGTTTATTTCCATCTCCTTTTGTGAGGGTAGGTGGGTGAAGTCCTCAGCACTAGGCGAGGGTGGTCAGGACCTCGTGGAAGAGAAGAGAGGGAGAGGTGGCACAGGAACCCACTGGGAGCAGGCACTACGGGCACCAGAGAAGACAGACCCAAAAGCCGAAGGTCTCCAGGCCCCCCCCCACCAAAGTTTGGCTGGGGCCCAGGGTGGCCACCATCGTGAGACGATGTGGAGGCCAGGGAAGACACCTGTGGGGGGGTAGTGGAGGTTGGAGCCCCATGAGTGCCTGCTGAGACATGTGACAGCCCTGGAGGCAGCTCCAAAGGGGACCCCCTCCACCGAAGAGTCATTCAGAGTCATGGCAGATGAGTTCGGGGGTCTCCTGGAAGACAACTGAGGCATCCTCTGGGGGCCGCACATGGGACCCTGGCAAACGATTGGCTGCCCAGGCGAAAGTGGCGTGGGAGCGTATGGTAGAGTGGAGACGGATACAAGGATGCTGCAGGTTTTTCTTTCCTGCAGGTTTTTCTTTCCAAGGTGGAGAACCTTGCATTTTTCAGTGTTAAACACCATTGGGTTCTCATCCACCCATTTCCTGAGCCTGTCAAAGTCATCCTGGATCGCCCTCCTGTCTTCAGGTGTGGACACTTTACCTCAGAGTTTGGTGTCATCGGCAAACTTGGCCAATCCGCTTCTGGTACCAATGTCCACACCATTAATGAAGATATTAAATAGTATAGGCCCAATGCCAGAGCCCTGGGGGACCCCACTGGTCACAGAGCACCACGACGATTGACTTCCATCAACCACCACCCTCTGGGTCCGACCACGGAGCCAGTTACCTAGCCAGCAGATCGTGGTGTGACTGAGGCTGCAGTTAACCAGTTTTACTGAGAGGTGATCGTGGGATACCAGATGAAAGGCTTTTTTAAAGTCAAGATATATGGCATCAATCTCTTCTCCTTTGTCCAGGTGATAGGGCACGTAGTCATAGAAGGAAATGAGATTGGTCAAGCTAGACCTACCTGGAACAAACCCATGCTGGCTATTCCTCAGGATGTTGACATCAGCCAGCCTCTTAAGAATGGCCT
>NW_017729022.1:168159356-168162247 GCF_001723915.1 Gavialis gangeticus | reverse complement strand
CTGGGTTGTAAAAGGAAATGAGATTGGTCAAGCAAGACCTAGCCATAACAAACGGGTGCTGGCTTTCCCTCAGGATGTTGCCGTCAGCCAGTCTGTTAAGAATGGCCTCTTTAATAATCTTTTCTAAGACCTTCCCTGGGATAGAGGTCAGGCTGATGAGCCTGTAGTTTGCTGGATCCACTTTCCTCCCTTTCTTGAAGATAGGCATGGCATTGGCCTTCTTCCAATCATCAGGCACTTCACCAGAGCATCTGTTTGTTTATTGCATCTATTCATTTATTGCATGCTCATCATTGGAGCATCCAAGCACTGGGCAGAATCAGAAAGACCCAGCAAAGGGCAAAAAGGCATTCAGAACATTTAACTCTATATATACTTCATTCGCTTATGAAAAAATATTCTTACTACTGTTTCCCTAAGATTTTCTGTCTGATGATGTGCACCAAGGTGCACATCATCTTAATTAGATTATAAACACATGGAGCTGTAATCCCCCTGCCATCTACCTTTCTATGAGGTCTTAAAATTGGGTCCTGTCCTTGATAGGAACCAATAAATACTAACTAATCATACAGTCTACCATGTCCTTATAATAAAGTATTAATTTATACATTTTAAAAATATTTAATGAAATTTTCACCAAAGAACTCATGCTAAGATTAGCCAGGAGCCTGGTGTTCAGTAAAAAGGTTCTCTCAAGCTGGCTATACTGCCAAGATAGTCACCACAGTTAGATCAAAATATTTTTCATTTATTTTGGTCTCAAATGTTCCCAGCATTTGCAAAACAGCATCAAAAGGCAAAAGAGCTCCAGACTGATCTGAACCTTCAATAAAGTGATGCCTAGTCTCATGCAGAGCTGAAGTTACTATTCTATTTGAAGTTGAAAGGAAATTTGCACTCACTACATTTTGACAAGGTGCATGGGATTTTTTCACTTTATTTTGGAGCAGTAAGAGGGATCATCTGTTGATGAATAATGAAGAATTCCACAATTGTGTTTCTGTCAGTGCACTGAAGTGTACAACTCATTTGGTCACACAGATCCTTTTAAGGGTGTTATAGGGTGCCATGCAATATTAACACTGTTGTGTACGCAACCACCTATACCTGGTCACAAGATCAACTCAGAGATTGAAAATAGGAATCCCATAGTGTTAAAAACATTATGACCTATTATGGTCTTTCTGAGTTCCTTTGCAGCAGAAGAATCAGTCCACTATTGTTATGTAGTTAAAAAGAGCTGGCATTTTCTAAAGGGGGAGGCGGGGGGCAGCCGCCTTGAGTCTAAAATGATTGAAAAATGAGTAAAAAATGATTGAGTTTTTCTCTCCAATAGTTTTGTCCATCTGCTTTTTTTATTTTATTTAAAGTGCCTGGTTCATTACATTGCAGTAATCTAGAACTGTGGTGGCCAACACATGTACCATAGGTAGCATAGGCAGCCTTTGTGTGTGGCACATGGCAGACCTGGGTGGGGACAGGCAGCACAGAGAAAGATAAGGCAGGAAACAGAAAACAAAGCAGCAGATCAGACAGCAGAAAGGGTTTGGATTGGCGCTCAGGGAGGGTGTAGGGCTAATCTGTGGCATGCCTGCCAAAAAGATCCCTCCCTACCCCCTGCACTGATCTAAAAGAACTGATATTCTTTCTATCCTGGGTATCCATTTATACAATTATAGACACCATGGACACTTTTACACATGCTCCAGGGATGGTGGGGAGCAGCATGTATCAGCACCATTGTGTTTAAAAATGGCAGCTGGGCACTTGAACTAAAACTTGTTCAATGAGCTTTACTTTAAGCACCCCCGATGCCATTTTTAAGCACAGGAACACTGATACATGAGATGCAGGAGGCTGCTGGAGCGTGGTAATTTCCATGCTCCAGCAGACTCAATTAATCAAATCTGACTGAGTCTGCTCCAATGTGCTGGAATTTCAGTGTGTTGGAGCAGCTTTCACACTTGTGTATAGGCACCCCTTTTCACTTATCAGACAGTATAATTTCCAGTATGCTTACTTCTGATGGCCCATTCATCCCTGCTGTTAGAATATAAGATGCAATCTAGCACAGAGTAATTGAGAGTGGCCTGCACTTCTGTAGGTTTTAGTGGTGTATAATACAATTACAGTAGTGACAATCCAGTTAAGTTTATGGGATGGTATGAATAAAAGGTCACATTGCAACAGATTGTTGACATGTTCATGTGACCAAACTGCTAATAGTATATTAATTACAAGCAGATTTTTTTTCATCCTCTACTGATGGTGAGCCATGTTTCCAGATGCTCAGAACAATGTTCTTGGCAACCAAGATCAAGTGCCTGCAAAGTTCCTTACAAGCAGTTCATCAGTGGAATTATTGTAAAGTAGACCTGTCACTCTGGATGAAATTTATTTTAGATTCTCCAAAAATGAAAAAAAAAAAGGGGGAGTCATAACCAGGAAAAATAACAGCATGGATTACTTTACAATGACATGTCTTCAGGGGTGAATATTTGTAAGGGTACTATAGGTGCAGTAGTATGACATTTCTTAGAAAATAATTACTTTTTTCCCCAGTTTGTGCTTGTCTTGCCTTATACATTATGGCACATCTACAACTGTCTGAAATTGTCAAGCTAAATTCATGTGATTAGCTATATATATTTAAGTATTTTGTAGATGAAAATATAACGTCTAGGTTAACAATTATTCATAGGCCTGATCTTGTCTATTTTGGACCGCATATATACCATCTCTTGATTTTTTTTTCTTGCTCTCTGTTGGTAAATAGGTAACCAATCTAACAGGTAACCAGTCTCTAAGCCCCATTGCAACAGACAGAACATTAACAATCCTTTGTCAAGTCTTCATAGTTTCATAGTTTCATAGTTTCTAGGGTCGGA
>NW_017729022.1:168157690-168159345 GCF_001723915.1 Gavialis gangeticus | reverse complement strand
ACCTGACTGCTTGCCTTTGTCACCTTGCGCTGAATGGTGATTTCTAGCAGGCAGTGGTGGTGTCTTGTGGTGGTGTTTGATAGAAAATGAAGAACATACCACCAGATTGTTAACTGGAACCCTGAAACTTTTGTCTCATAGCAACTCTACCTTGTTTAAACATTTACTTCTCAGCTCACTCTCTCATAAACAGAAATCTGCATGATCTAATTGTCACATTTTTGGGGGTGCAATAGGGGTCACTATTGCTTAATGGAAGCTAATGGTAGAGCTAACTTGCTGACTTAATCTCTCGGACCTAAAAGGGTGGTTTCTGCATTTTAGGCACCACATTTTCTCCTGCAGGTTTGTTTACAGTCTATGTTGTTCACACGCATTAAGTAACTTCTAGCAACTTTGGCTGAAATTCTAGTTAAGAGAGTGTGGTCAGCATTTCTTCATCACATAGACATGCACTACTCATAATGTATGACAGTTGACTCAGTCACCTAATTATTTTTTTCAAGAGTGTGTATTTAACTCATCAGAGACAAGAAAGATATTTGTTGTCTGTTTACAACTAAACAAGGCTTCAGGACCCTTGCACAGCCTACTGAGTTGGCTTACATCACAAACAGAAGTCTTTACTTTACAGTCAAAGTTTTCTAAACTCCTTCTAAAAGCTCTCTTGTGCTGCAAAAGTCACATACCTAGAAGTAGTTTTTGTGTGAGAGTAAACGGGACTGTACCACCATCCTTTTTTGGAACCTTCCCTTGAAGTCCTGTTTCTTCCATGAGGGTAGAATTTGTCTCCCATGAAGCATATACACCCCCATGCATGTGTGCACAAATAGGAATGACAACCATTTGTAAAGTATACTCACCTTCTAGACATCCAACTAGTTCAGAAAAGCGTAGGCCAATCCCACATATTTTAAGGGGGATCAAGCATCATTTGTGACACAATGACTTTTAAACGTCATCAGCTGAAGAAGAACAAGCCCCAAATCTTAAGGGTGTTCTCCCTGGACAGATACACAAAGCTCTACTCAGCATCTTCTCCCCAGAAGGCTCCCACGGCAGAGCCTTAATTTGCCAACTAATCTTTCTTCTTGCAGTGTACTCTGCAGAATCATCTTGGTAATGGATTCCTTTCCTGGTAAATGACCTCTATCTTTTTGTCAAGTAAATGTCTGTGGCATTCTGTTCCTATGAGTGCACATTGTACCTGAAAAATATTTAAGCTATGAAACATTTTTCAACCTTCCACTTCTGGTTAAATGTGTTATTAATCCACATTTTGGCTTCACATCAGCCATAGTTGGCTGTTGTCAGCATTTTCTTGGCTGCTGTTGTTGCTTGAATGCTTTAAAGCAATCACTGAAAGGAGAAAATGTCCATACCCAAAGAAATGCACTTAGTATGTATTTGCTGCATTTATGTCGGTGTTTTCATGGATCAAGAAAGATATTTGTATGTGAATAGGTTTTATCCCTGTCAGCCTGGCATCCCTGAATTCTATAGTAGAGCTACAGGGCCAAGTTCTGAGGTGATGGACAAGGCATAGTGCCATAGGTTACATAACAACAAGTCAATGCGTATTAAGTAGATGTAAATCTGAAGCCACGTCATTGCCTTTTCCTTAAATTGATTTTAACTGAGATCATAATCTGCTA
>NW_017729022.1:168152071-168157679 GCF_001723915.1 Gavialis gangeticus | reverse complement strand
TTTCCTTAAATTGATTTTAACTGAGATCATAATCTGCTACACTGAGGCTGAAGGACTCAAATCCATGACCTGTGGGTATGTAAATTACTCCATCTGTTTTGAACCAATTATTTTTCGTGGCCTAATATTTTGACAAAAAGTGGTTCTACAACAGGCTTTATAATTACCGTATCAGTGTTCAATCTGAAGCCCTCCCCCTGTCCTCATCAAATAACTGCTGAGCTCTCAGGGCTAGTTCCTTTTTTTGGCAGATATACACACCCATGCATGTGTGCACTCTGTCATATACCTAGGGCCTGATAAAGTCTTTTTTGATAACTCTGACAAATGATCTGGCTTGTTTGCCTTCAGTTACGGTGTGTTTCCATGTTGTAAACAATTACTCAAGACTGGGTGCAGTGGGAAAAAAAGATTGTATCTGTAAAGTGCCCAAAATCTATGGATAAAAGATTCTTTAATAATGTAAAGTATTACTATTACAAGTATTTTGAACATTTCTATACTCTTAAAAAATTGCTATTACTTGATTTGTTATATCATAGTTATTAGAGAAAGAGAGGAACCTCTGTGCAACACTATACTATTTGTAATTTCTGCACGTTCCTCTCATCAGTCTTACCCTATGAAATGTCTAGATTAGATATAGGCCTGAATCACTACCTTGGATCCAAGAATTCTCCAAATTTGAAAGACATTCACATCCAAACCCAGACTTTTCAAGTCTGTACATTTCAAAACCTATAAGAGGCAAATGACTGATTTATAACGACCTGTGTTCATTCATTTCCATCATCTGACTGTTACAGAAGCAAACAAAATCTGTTGTGTTAAAAATGCTATAAGGATGAGATAATAAATCCTTATTACTCTATCCAAGAAAACTGCAAATTAAAACTGAAGAAGTTGGGCTTTATTTGAATGGTTTTGATCTTGGAGCCACTCTAATTATAGTGTGCCCCCCCACTCCTGGAGCACACGTGGAAATGTCCACAGCTGCTGCTGTTTTTGTGCCCCGGTGAACCCCGGTTGGCACCTGGGGTTGGTGTCCCAATCTCCCTCTGTTTGCTACACTACAGGGAGCTTGGCACACTGGAATCCTGGTCAACAAATAGGATTTGTAGGTGTTCCAATTGCAAGAAGATGAAGAAAAAAAAGGCATTAATTCATTTTGGGGCCATGGTGTTAACTAAAGTGGGGAGACTGGACAAAAGGTTAGAAGCACAGGCTGGTACCTAGTATTATATATGAGATTTTTTTATTCCTGCATCATTTTGTTCTCCTGTACTCCTGTTTTAATGTTACTGATATTCCTTTCTATATTTCTTCTTTTTCAATCTTTTAAACAATTCCGAAGTAAGCGGCAACCATGATTTTTATAAAAATAGAAATGCAATAAAATATTGTGTGAATGGAACTACTAATTTAAAGGAGAACAGTATTTTAAATTGGTTGCCTGTGTTTATTCCATCCTAAAATATCCTGTGTTCCAATATGCCATGCTGTCTAATCATGTTACAGTTGAGATTTGTGTAAAGGTCACCATTTAGACTTCTGTTTCTTTTCATAATGGCAGACTTGATGGATGGACCAAGAGCCTTGAGATCCTCAGACGAAAAATGCTTCAGAAGTTCAAGCTCATGACAAGCTCATTTTTTTTTAGTTTTTATGAATGATACCATCATTATCCAATTAAAGCCTTTATTCTCCCCAGTGTGGTAAACACACAAAGGGAAAGGAAGTAAAACAGACCAGCCTCTCAGCATTCTGCTCCTAGAGCGATATTCAAACCCTCCACATTTTACCGCAGTAGGAATCAAAATCCATATAGGATAATTAACTTTAGTTCAAGATGAACAGCATTCATGTAACTTACCTCTTCTACAAATCCCATTGGTAAACTGGGGGAAATGAGGGACCTAGATGTTTTGTATAATTCATTTCCATTTTCCAATATATTTTACTGCCTCTGTTCAAACTAAGGGCCCTACCAAAACCTAAATCTTCAGTCTTCTTGCAATGCCAGATTGAAGATTGGAGCCTCGCACCCATCTATTGTTTTACCTCCTATAGTACAAAATATATTGGCTATATTGCTCAAAGCAACCTGGACTAGTAACACACGATCATCTCAAAGCTGACCAGTGTCATATTCAGCAATGATCTGTCATCACTTTTATACCTACAGCTCTTCCATCAATGCCCTAGTGGTACCTTCATTCAAATTCTACTCATGGTTGCAGAACTATATTTAAGAATAAATATTTGGCGTAAGATACTCACAAAAGCACTTTATGTGACAGCTAATTGGAGATCTCACAGCTCAAGTATTGTCTTGCAATGATTTCCAAGTTGCAATCATACATTGTGTCAGTTGTTTTCTGTTTAGAAATACAGTACTTCATTATTGCCATAGGGGGAACTGTTGGCTTAATTTTGCTTTTGACTCACTGCTGCTGAAATTATTAAGTTAATGATTTATGCTTCTAAGATACAACAATCTCTTGTGTTTAAATTTGTTACTATGTTTTGTTTACTGTTTATAACTACCACAGTTGTTTTAAATGCCACTAAAATTGCTTGCCAGCTTGTATAGTTTATTCATCCCCCTGGATTTTTACAAACCACTGATTGATATAGAAAAAAAACCTATAATGATTTATGTTTTTGAAAAAGATCCCATGAGCTATGAATTAACCACTGTTCTGCTATATAGAAAAATAACACTCTAGTGACACAGAACAATGGATCTCAAAACCTACTTATGCTAATGTTAGCTTCTGGTTTTATCATAGTGGAAAGTTTGAGTGCGTTTCTGTGGAGCACTATGACTGCATCGATTTTGGACTATGAGCTAACTAGCTTTTCCCATGGGATCTTCCTCATCATGCCATGTTAAGTACTCAATTCACTAAAAGAGACTTATGTTTGCAAAAGTGGAAAAAAATCCCAGAGTTCATAGCTTGGCAAAGAGTTAGCTCATTTTAGTTTCTACTACACAAATAAAATTTAGGAGCCTAATTTACAATTTCAGGGAAATTATCTGAGAACACTGAGGGTGAAATTCATTGCTAATGTAGCTTCAGCCCTTTTAAGAAAGGAAGCCCTAATTCTTGTCACAGAACAAAATACAGTTTAGTTAGAACCAGTAGAATTACATCTCATTGGAGAATACAGAACTATAGTTGGAGTAAGGACCTAAAGATAATTTGTGCATTTTCCTTTGATGCTACTACACAGAATTGCTTCAGAATATCAATGATAGTAAATCATTAAGAACTTTTTTGTTCAACGTTCAGAATGCTCTTGCCCTGATCTTCTGTAATTCCAGTACCCTTTATGCATGAATAGATAAAATCTGAGTTGCATTATTCTAATGCAAAGTGACAATAGACTGAGTAATTCCACCAGTGGAAGAATCTCCCTTGTGTTGGGGGATGGTCCTCTGGTATAAATTTGCTGTAATGGTTTTATACCCTCCCCCAGTTAACCCCAGCATAGTCTGTCATGGTGGAAATGCCCTGCCCCTTACTAGTCTTTGGGTAAGTGAACAGGCTGGAGTTTGATTTGATCATAGGGATTAAGCCAATAGGTTGACAGTCCAGGGCTGAGAGCTGTATCGGCCACTTTGCTAAAACATGGGGCATACTACTGAGCAGAAAAAAAAATTCTAGCTTATAATTTACTGCTATTCCATGTAAAAGCAAGTATAACCAGCAACAAAACCAGGTAGGCATTGCCCTTTACAAAATCATCTTACAGTTTTGTTGAAAAACAATCTGTTAACAGGTATCCAACCCTAGGACCTCAATTAATAGAGCAAGGTGATCCCTAAATTGAAGTTAGACTCAAATTAAATTTCAGCTGTTCCTGCACTGCACATTTGCCATAATTCTTCTCTGCACCTCACCCATCCTTCACAACAAAATATTGCTGACAATATGAAAGAATTTAATGTAATATGGGAGGAATTCTCAGATATAAAGGAAAACACAGATGTGTGAGTGAGAAGCACATGAGGTCCCTGGGGAGATATTAGGCAGAGTGGTGTAGCTGTCCAGGATTTAGCTTTTATAACGTGTTTGGGCCCAGTTCTGCAAGCTGTTCCTCACATGGACTGTGAGAAGGTACAAAGGCAGGTTGCATAAAGAACAGAATAGATGGTATACATTTATTTCTTTAGGGTGAAGAGGAAGGTTGCTGTAGCACTAGGAACATCATTGATGGTTAAGTCACTAGAAACCTGCAAGCCATGGAGGCCAGTTTTATACCCCTGGAACAAATGTTAAAAATAAGTTTTTAGAAATTAACTATAATTTCCCAATGTGTTTTAATGCATCACTGTTGATCAGCCAGAAGAGAACTGTATAAAAGAGTCTCCAGTGAAGCATGAGGTGTTTCACTGCCTTTTACCAAGCAATAAAATTACTTAGTATGAGGGCAATATAAAACTGTAATTTTTGTTATAATTCAAGCATATTTTTTAGTTGTATATTTTATTCCTGGATGTAAAATTTGACACATTAGATGAATGACTTTATATTATGCTTCTAGTTTTAGTTACAAAATAGGGAACAGTGCTCTGCTTTATTGTGGAATATAAATAATAGCCTTGAAAATATGGTTTTAAACCATTTTAGTGAAATAAAGTCATAACATTTAACCTGGAAATAGGAATAACATTTCCAGTCTCTTCCTTTTAACTCCAGAAATGCCTTTTGCTGTTAGGTTTGCTGCATTGTATAGCCATGTTCTGTATCTAAAACCATATTTCTTGGGAGACCAGAAAGTGCAGATAATTGATAACTTTATTTATTTCACATGCCAAAACCGAACTCAGAGTTCCCACCTTCCAGTTGCTAAGCCCATTCCAGTCGCACTGGAGTCGGTGGGAACTGCAAGATCCAGCCCCAGTAGCAGCTGAAATTGTTACCATCTGATGGCTGTGAAATGGCCTACATGAAATGCGTTCCATGGTTTCAGTCCATTCGCTTGTGAAGAGGCCATGGCAAAAAACCAACACAGCTGGCACTAATTGTCATCAGTGTCAGACTCTCAGGAGTGAAGCTAAGGAGTAAACGGGAACGGAGCTGGCACTATTCTTTTTTGCATTTCTTGACAAAGTCCCACATGTTTGGTCTGAGGCACTCTGGTAAAACTGGGAAGCCCACAGTCCGTTCTGTACCTGTTTTGTATTACCAGAAATGTATTCTCCAGTGTGCCCAATTGGTATATTATCTGACCATTAAAGTCTAGGGGCGTGCTATTCCATTGTGGAGACAACAAAATTCCTCTTAAAGACAGACACCGCACCCAATGGACAATAGAGTCCCAGAAGCAAATCCCATCAGTGGTTGCCATTGATTAAACCTGGGAACTACAACATATATTTCATCTAGGCAACTTCTGTCTCGGTTTGATCTCTTATTTTGGAGCTAAGATGAGGGGTTGGGCCATTATTTTGGTGAGGAGTGGAAGAATTTTTTTTTATTTTATATTCAGTCTTATTTACTTAACTGAAATGTTTTTGCCTCTTATAAGATCATAAATTTGCACATTTTTTCTCTTTACTGGTTCTCTCTTCCTTCCCTGCACCCCCCTAAAAAACCTC
>NW_017729022.1:168150248-168152060 GCF_001723915.1 Gavialis gangeticus | reverse complement strand
CCTGCACCCCACCCACCCCCACCCCTCTCTGGCTGGCTGGGTTTCTGTTTCTTTGTGCTTCTCATCCTCATTCACTGTGTGTCATCAGCAAATGTAGCTTTTGAAGTTGCACTCTCACACTCCTCAAGGCCATTCATAAACATGGTAAAACCAAACCGGATTTCAATATTGACCTTTCCAGCACACCACTCACTACCTCTCCCTACTCTGAACTCTTCACTTTTGCTAACGCCTTCTGTTTCCTGTCTGCAAGCCAATTTTTACATCTACAATATTTATACAGTCTTTTCTCTTTTTTTACAAAGGGTGTTTCAGGGCCAGTTTATACCAGGCCCACATGGATTTACAAGAGTGTGGACAGAGGCCAGAAGAAGCACACCCCTCCTGTCTTTTTCCACTCAGATTGTGCACAACTGCAGTCCCTGCGCTTGGGACCATTCATGTGCTTTTCCTTCTGTATCTGAACCAAAGTCCATCCAAGTCAAAAAAAAGACTCCTTCCCTCACTCTACAACTAAGAAGCTGTTCTACAGAAAAGGTGAAAACAGGTTGCCATTTGAACATCATTTCTTCTGGCCAGAAGACAGAGGACCAATGCTGCTCCAAAGAACCCCCTGAGTTAGTGGGACTCTGTGCTTTGCTGCTACTCAGAGCTGTGGCTAAGGGCCACATCTAAATCTGGCTTCAGAAAGTGTGCATGTATAAGGCATCTGGTAGTAAAACGCAAAGAAAGAGTTGTTTTAAAACTTTTTCTTAAGAAATAAGGGATTCTTCAACAAACACTGTGACAGCTGTCAGTAGACAGTTAAAACTTCATTGCTGAAGAAACGCCGTTACATCAAGTTACCAAATGCTTTCTATAATATTATATTCCTCTCCTGTGCACAATTAGAAAGTTTGTTCTGTACTGGAGAACTGGTGTTGACAGCACAAAGCAAAGGACATTTTTAGGAAAATGTTGCTGTTCCCTTCCTCCTGAGATCAAATAAAGATTTTATGTGTTGAATTTCACCTTTTTTCACTTCCATTGTGATGTTAAAGACAGAGCAAGATTTATTGTCTATATGCATGGATATGTAACTATAAGTAGGTACTTTTATTTTCAGTGAAAGGTTATAACTACTATTTTCTAGTAGCCACTTGTAGTACTGTATTTTCTCACACACACTGCACCCTCAAATAAAACATGCACCTTGTTTTTGGAAGGCAGATGATAGAAAAACAGATTTTTCCAGAGTCATGGCTGACCATAACACAGAATAACTTCTCCTGGGAACATAGCATTTCTAAGAAGTATGGCACTGGGAGGTTCCTGGTATCATGGGTCTCACCCATATTGTCTCCAAGAACACCACACTTCCTGGACACTATAGCTGCTTGCAGGCGTTAAAAAATACCCAAATAGCTCTTTATTTTAAATTTGGTGTTCTCCTGCACTTAGCCTAGCACATACCCAGAAGAGGCAGTGCATTAGATGGACCCAGCTGGCCCAAGCTCTGTATAGATGGGGTGCTTCAGTGGGGCTTTTTTGATTGAAACAGCTTTAGATAAAAGCACCAAAAAGCCCTGCTGAAGTGCCCGATCTATACAGATGCTACAGAGCTGAGTCCAAGTAACGTGCTGCTTCTTTTGGTAAAGCACATGGGTTTGTTTGTTGTTTTTTTGGGGGGAGGGGTTGTAGCTGTGCTGGTCTAAGGACATAGGCAGACAAGGTTCTTTGGGTGAATATGATATCCCTCCAGGAAGAGCACACACCAACTGCAGAGACTACCTCAGACTGACGAAGGGTTTTTAAACCTGAAAGAGCTTGCTA
>NW_017729022.1:168147945-168149925 GCF_001723915.1 Gavialis gangeticus | reverse complement strand
TTGGGGGGAGGGGTTGTGGGGGGAGGGGAAGATTAACATCTGCAAGCAGCCTATATTTCCAGAAAGACTTACACAAGACTTCCATGTCAGACAAAGTTAGGCCCTAGACCCTTGCAAGACTTAGTATTTTACTATAAGTAGTTTTTTATATAGCTTCCTTTAAATTAATTGCTGTTTCCATATTACAAGCCTCAGCAAGATACCACTAGCAACTCACTTGGTGTTTCAGCCAGAAGCTACAATGCTCAGCCAATAGCCATGGCTATGAGAGGGGTAAGAGGACTCTGCCATCTTGCAAGTCTTCGTGGCAACTGCATGGCACGTACAGTGTCTCCAGCCTTGCTTCCTTTCCAGTGAAAAAAACAGCTTCCTTACTTAAAAAATGCACTCCCATTTTGGGGGGCTGATTTGGGGAAAAGAGGTGTATGTCATGTGTGAAAAAAGATGCATCGAGTGGTTTTCATAACACAGTACTAATAAAAGTTGTGTGGTATAAAAGCTCTTTCCTATCTTCAAACAAGCACCATACCTCGCAACCTCATCACCAGAAGCAAACTTCCTATGGCTGACAGGACACCAAACAGATCCAGACCATGCCAGGACAAGAAATGTAAAACCTACCAACACATCTGCCACAAGAACTACACTTCTGCCACTTCTGTCTCGGAGGGAATCTCAATTGTCCTTAGTCAGTACAGCCCCTTCCCACTTCCCAGAGGGTGGTGAGGCATAAGACAGCCCTCTCTTCTCTCCTCTCTCTCACAGGCTCTCCTCAGTAAAGAAGTCTCCTCTTTGTTTCCCTGCAGCCTTCTTTCCAGATCCAAAAAGGGGACTGAGTCTGGCTCAAATTGTCCTCTTTCTCTGTAAGTCCCAGCTCACATCCACTTCAATCTTCTTTCTAATACAGTTGCCCCTCATGGCTTGACCACTGTTAGCCGGCCCATGTGAAAACTCACCCACCGATCCTTCTCCTGGCTTCAGGTGCTCCTCCATGGTAGGGGCTTTTGGGGTCCTTAGTTCCTCTCTGTGCTCCCGCACAGATCTTGCAGCATCCCTGTGCTGCTCGGACTCCTTCTCCCCCTCTCTGGAAGATCTGTGTCCCAGCCAGTTTCCTAACCCAGCCTTCTGGCATTCAGCCAATCAACATTGGCTCCCAGGATGAGGCTCCCTGTGGGCCAGGGAAACCAGTCCACTTTCTCAGTGGCATCTCCGCTGCCACCTAGTAGGAGTGGAGCTGGCCGACTCAGTGTCCCTGTAAGTACCTTTCCTTTCTTTTCCTGCTTATCCTTCCTTTGGAACAGGGGCCATAGACAGTCCTATGCACACCCCTAGGTGCACCCCCCAGTCCTATACACCCCCCTCTATAGATTCTGTGCCAAATCCTTATTATCCCCATTTCCCTTCACCCCACATGATGTTGTCATCTCACCTGCAGAACTGATCCCTCGTGATTGTGTCTCACCTCTTGCACCACACCATGATAGGAAATCTTCTGTCACATTCTGCTTACCAGTACGGTGGTCAATAACAAAAAGAAAATGGTTGAAGGGCCAAGGCCCATCACATTATCCTTACATTATTGTTTTTTGTAGATTGCAACCACTTCAACGGCATGTGATCTGTGATTGAAATAAATTTTCTTCCCAACAGGTAATAACGAAAGAGTTCAATACTCCATTTAATTGCTAAATATTCCCTCCCAATAGAGGGAATAGCCTAATAGCGAGTCTCAGGACCTAACAATTTTTGGCTTGCATATGCCATCGGTTGTTCTTCTCCCTCTACTCTTTGAGATCATACTTCACCCAGGGCTACTCTAGAAGCATCAATCCATAAAAAAAAGGTCTTGTCAAAGTATGGATTGGGTAACACCAGATTCTGACATAGGGTTTGCTTCACCTGCTCAAAAGCCAACAGGGCTGCCTGAAACCATTGTAGATTTGTAGCAACCCCCCCCCCCCAGTTTTTCTTTTTTTTAAA
>NW_017729022.1:168130673-168142945 GCF_001723915.1 Gavialis gangeticus | reverse complement strand
CTTAAGCCTGCCTCTGGCAGGGCTGAAGGCAGTCAAGAGCCCACATCCAACACTAATGAGGCCTCCACCTCCCCCCAGTTTTTCTTTTTTTTAAAAAAAAATGTATTCCCTCCCTTTCCCTAACCATTTCTAACTTTCTTTCTGACCTCTCTATCCCTTATAAGTAGTTGTTAGTAGTATCAGGTAAGCTAAGTTCTTATATGACAACCCCCCCCTTTTTTTTGTATTGTAAATAGTGTTTTGTTAGGTTTGTATTGATTTTTACTGTTGTATATTGTATTATTATCATTTTCATATTGATTTTTATTGTTTTATATGGATATTGTATGGTATAGGCCTGTGTTTGTAAGTTAACCAAGGTAATGTCAAGTTTCCATTTTTTATGTCAAGCCTCCATCTTGTGTCCTCTGCCCGGGCATCCCCTGTGTTGTAACTATGACTCATGTCTACCCCTCCCATGTAAATTGGTTCCTGGATGAATGGCAGTGATTGGGAATAATTGAAATACAATGGTAGCAAGCCTCTACTGAATGGGCTGTAATGACCAGGCCATTACCTTGCATTGATTCATCCAGGAGCCATGGACCTCACCCAGGAACAGAGACAAGAACCCAGCATTTGAAAGACCAAAGACCCTGCAGAGCCAGCAACTGTACCATTGTACCCCACCACTAAAGAGACCCGAAACTGCCCATCCCTACCTGGAGCACACATGCTCAGTGCACCAGGGGCTAACCCTTGCCTGGGTATGCCTCCTGTCACTAGGGTAACACACGGTCTGCCCCTATAAAAAGGGGCAGTGAAGACAGACTCAGTGGAAATGCCATTTCTACCTGAACCAGACCAGCTTCACATCATGCTGCCTATCAACCCCTGAGGCCCTGCCGGCAACCCCCTCTGGATAACACTGAGCTGAAGGAGACCCCAACTGGCCATCAAGAACCAACTATCAGCCTGGGACAGGTTGATATCACCTGCACATTTCCTCCTCCAGTTTCAACTCTCTCTCTCTCTCTTCCCGGACTTCAGCCCCTGCACCAAGCCTCTTTAACCCCTGCTGCCATTGTGTATGTGTGTGTGCGCACAAAGGATCCAATAAGGTAATATGTCACCATCTCCCCTGTTCAATAAAACCACTGTCATTTGTAACCCCGAGTTGGGTTGCATTTTACTGAGCCCTGGTCCCTTCCCCATCTTAAATTCCGGTCTCTGTCTCTCTCTCTCAGCTTCCCCCTTCCCTTTTCCTGCCATCTCTCAGTTCTTCTCTGTCCCTTCTCTGTTCCCCTGCTGCAGCCTCTTGGCCCTGTTGCTTTCTGCCATCTCTCAGTCCCGTTCTTGCCATCCACTGCCTTTTTCCCGTGTCTTTCCACAGCCCTTCCTGCCATTTCTGCCGCTTCTAACCTCCTGGCCCCATTTCTGCTGTCCACCACCTCCTTCCCATGTCTCTCTGCAGCTCTTCCTGACACTTTTAGCCTCTCAGCCCCGCTCATTTCTGCCTCCTGCTGCCTCTACCTGCTTCCTGTCTCTCTCTCTCCACCTTCTGTTCCCAAACTTTTCTGCCCCCCGCCCTTCCCTCTGTGTTCTCCAGCCTTCCCCCACACCCTCTCTAACTGCCCCTTCTCCCCCCACAGTCCTCTGACTTGCCACCAACTTTCCTGCAACTCCTTCAGGCTGCCCCACAGGTTTCCTAGCAGCTGGAGCCCTTCTCCAGCTCCCCGCACCATCAGCCCCTCCCCCTATAGGTTCCTGAGCTCCCTGGCAGTCCCTCTCCAGCACCCCTGGTTCCCAGAGCGAGACCCAGTTTCCTCTGCACCCTCCCTAGCTCCCCTGCATCCTCTGCCCCAGTTTCCTTCTCCCTGCTTACCTTTTGGCTCCCTCATAGCTCTGGCTTCAGTCCCAGCCTCTGTGCCGGCTTCTCTCTGGTATCACTACCCTGTTCTGCAGGCTTTGGGCACTTCCCTTTAATAAATCAAGGTCAATTAACCTAAAGTAAACCCCAAGCCTCAGTTCTTCAGCCCAGTTCTTCCTAGTCTACCAGTTCTAATCCCGGTCCCAGCAACTTTCACTCCCTACACTTCCACTTCCTTACCTTAACCTTTCCCCAGATATCCCAAGTACGCTAAGCACATACATACATACACATCACAACACCCAAATTAGGAACTCAGTTGTGTGTACATGTAGGTGAATGGTATGTATGTGAACTGATGTACATATATGTCACTGTGTGCATGATATACAAATTAGTGATCTGTGTATGTGCAGGTATTGATAATTGATTCTGGTCTAATTTTTGGTTTGTATAGTGAGTGTAGGTGTTTGAACTGGTGACAGGTGTGCATATGCCTAGGCTGGTAATTGACTGTGGGTGTGTTATGCACCTAATTGATTTCTGTGTTTGTGTATGTACAGTTGTACACTGCGTCCTCCCATCTAGCAGCACAATTTTGAGATCCTGGGAGTTGGCCTGACCCCACAGGGCAACAGGCTGTTCTCCTGCCTCCCCTTCATCATTTCTGTTAGGGGGTGTCATTAGCTCCAAAACCCATGGAATGAATTTCCAATAGTAGCTGAAAAACTCTAAAAAGGATCTCAGCTGTTTCTGGTTAGTAGTGAGTTTATATACCTTTATAGCTTCCACCTTATCTGCTCATAGTTTGACATGGCTTTGTCCTGCCTGAAACCCCAGATATTGGGTCTCTTTTTATCCCAAGGAACACTTGAATGCATGCCCTAATCATCCCTTTTAATGTACAATCAAACCATTCAACAAAGCCATCTATCTGAGGATGGTATACCGATGCTCTCAGTTGTTGTATCTTGAGGCTGGAACACACCCCTTTTAACATCCTGGACATAAAATTGGTTCCTTGGTCTGTCAGGATCACCTAAGGTGTACCCACTTGATCAATTCCTCTGCCACCTTGGCAGTAGTGACTGATCTCACTGGGATAGCATCTGGAAACCTTGTTGCATAATCCAAAATAACCAAAACAAATTGGTAACCCACACTACTCTTAGAGACCGGACCTGCAATGTCCATAGCTATTCTATCAAATGTGTCTAACTATGGGCATGAGAACTAATAGAACATGGGGAGGCCACATGTCAGAGACCCTCTGACACTCAGGACAACTTAGACAATAGTTCTTGAGTTGTTTATATAAACCAAGCCAGAATACTCACTGCTTCAATCTGGCTTCGGTTTTACCTTTTCCTAACTGCCCATCCATCCAATCCCCCCCCCTCCCCAATTGGGAGAGCATGGGCAATTTGGAGGAAAGCCCGCCAATATTTTGGGGGAACTAGAACTTGTGCTAACTCCTCTCCTGTGCCCCACCCACACTCTATCTTATATTAAATGCTGTCTCATACCTCAAAATGAGGATATGACTTGGCCAGTCCTGGGTTCAGCACTTTCTCCTCCCTTTTGGCCAGGCCTTCCTCATATACATGGTGAAAGACAGGTTCCTGAGCCCGTTTGTCTTGGAACTGCCCTTCCCCAGCAACATCCCTCAAGTCCAGGGCCTCAGCTGGTGTTTCTTCTCCTGATATCGGGTCAGTCTCTTCTCTGGTTAGCACCTCCATCTGGATATCTACCATATCTCCTTTCAGGCCTTGCTCTGGCCTCTTTTCCATAGCTTGACCTAATACTTCCCAGAGGTATGGCTAATCTTGGCACAGAAACATTGGGCACAGCAACATCTGAGTCATCCCCACTGATAATTCTTCCATCTTCCCCATTATAGTAGGTGCTTCTTTTCCCCCTATATGTGGGGACACCAAATCAGTCATCATAGTTTGGGCACATCCTGTATCAAATACTGCTGGTATTATCAAATCTCCCAGTTTCACATCCATCATTGGCTTAGGTATACAGGACAGTTCTTTCTCTGAAACAGGGGCAATAGGCTGTCCCCTGTTAAAGAATCCATAGTATTAAAACAACTGACCTGTTGTGATCTTTTGGAGTTATTTGCAACAGAAAAATTACTGTTATTTTTCCATAGTCAAAAACAAGTTAAAACTAAGGGCTGACATTTTCTGAGGGGTGCCTTGAGTCTAAAAATGGTTGAGAGCCAGTGCTGTATGCAATAATAGTAACTTTGCTAGTAAAATCTAAGCCCCTCTTAGGCACCAAATTAGTAACACATTTTTGTGTGTGTGTGGAACACTTTCTTGGGCTTATGTGACTAAATTATTCCTCAGGTGCCTTTAACTCAACTTAATTTTTCAGGAGCTGGTCTGAGGACAGGACAATGTGTGATTACTTCTTCTTACCATGCCTTTCTGCCCCTGGCATGACCCAGAATTTTTATCTTCACTGCCAAATACTTTCAGCACTGGGAACTGTGTGGAGAGAGATCACCACCTGAGTGAATTCTCAGTTGGAGACTGTTGGTGCTTCTTGTTCTTTTCCCCGCAGGCCTCTTGCATGTCTGACTGCAAGAATCTGAAAAGGAGGGGGTGATATTTATTAGGGTAAGTTCACTTCAAAAAATCACTCCATTTTAGAATTTGGTTTGGTGGTGCCTGCTCTTGCAAGGTACCAAGGATGGTTCTCCCATAGAAACTCTGAACATGTCTATGCTGCCTCAGACTGAGTTAGGAAGAGCTGCCATGAAGCACAGAATGCCTCCTCTGTGTGCACTAAACTAGGAAAATGAATATATGCTTTAGGGTTGGACTGGGTGTGCACCAAGAAAAAAATACCAAGACAGAGAGCTTACTGGTACAAAGCCAACACTCTTGTAAGGTGTCTACATTGTATCCATTCCCAGATTTAGGGTACATGGAGTGGGTGTTCCCTGATTCACTGCAGCTCTCCTGATCAAAAGCCTATGCCCTCGTGCCAAAAAAGCCTTGATTCCAGAGCTCCTAGTAATTTATTTACATGCACAAATCATGTCTTTCCTCTGATAACAGCAGCACTCTTGGAGAGTTACACAGAGAGAAGTGAGTCCTGAGGTAGACTGGTCCCAGGAAAAACCAGGCTTAGGGGAATTGAGAGCTATTAATGAATAAGGAGCCAATGGAGAATGTAAAGCAGGTACAATGTCCTCTCACAACAAAAAAAGTAGGTAGCTGTTTGCAGTACAAGTTGAAGTTTGAATAGCAATTGCAATAATCCAGTGCTGAATATAGGACATTAAATTAAAGTAATTTAAAAGTATCCCACAAATGACTCATGAGAGGAATAGACTGCTTGGCACTAGTATATGGTAAGTGGTCAAGGTGTTGGATACTTGTTCTGATCATTACCCTTTTACCACAGTTTCACTGGATTGAGCACCGTTATCCTAGGGCAATGGCACAGAACCTGTCATATAACTAAGGTGTAGTAATACGTTAATCCCTGATGTATATAAGATAGGGGTACATTGGACTCTAAAGTGAACAATATATACCATAGTGAGGGGGAAAAGATAGATACATACATACATGGGTGCACAGTGCCATAGAATTCTGTGGATCCATTATTGCACTTGGAGTACACATGCCAGGTCCTGTTTTGCCCCCCCCCACCCCATAATATACACAGAAAAGGATGGCCACATCTCAGAAGACAGGATTAAGTGTTTCATTTAGCAGTTCCCAAACGAGGGGTCACAACCCCTAATTGCAGTTGTGGCATTTACAAGGTAGAAAACAGACCTCACAGAACTTCAATTACTGCAGATAGGCTTGGACCAGAAGTGGGGTCATAAGTGTTCATAAGCTGAATGGAGGCTGGGTTGAGTGCCTGGAAGTGGGGTCATAGCCCAGAAAGATTGTGAACTGCTGCTTTAGAACGTAAACTGGAAAATCAATAGCAAAGTGTATCAAAGAGTTTTATAAACTCTTGCAGTGTCATTTTCTGTCCAGTTTTCTTATCCAACACTTTAGATATTTCTCATTCCTCAATATCTTGTGTCATCCAAATTTATATCCATTTTTCTGCTATGGATTTGTAGAGGGAAAAATGCCAGAAGCCTGTAGCATGGTTTTGATTGGAAAAACCACCCAAGAGCTTGGATGTTTATCTGATGGTGATCCAAATTATCTGAGCCTCTTGGGTCAACTTCACCCCTGGTAGAACTTCACTGAAGTTAATGGGCCTGATTCTTGTCTCACTTCCAGTGGTAAAAATCAAGGGTAATTCCACTAAAGTTAGGGAAATTGGATCAATGTGAGAGCAGAATCAAGCCTAACGGAGGTATCCTTAATAGGAACTTAACCTCTGGAGTCTACAAATCAAAACTCTGTGAGAGAGAGACTTCTGGCATACGCATTCTGATTATATCAGTAATACTTAAGGAGTAGCCATCCTTGTACTATTCCAATATTCACAGTTGTGGCGCTGAACGGAAAAATAAAATCCTGATAAAAATAAAAACTTGGTCTTTAAAAAGCAGATTTGGTTTGATTTTGATTAAGAAATACATTAACCATTTGAGGAGAGCGTTCTACTTTTCCCAACCCTGTCTTCCTAAATCTGTTGTATAAATATATGTATAAAAAATATGAACATTTCTAAGTTCTAAAATTTCCACTGTTAATCAAGAATACTCCTTTCTGAAAACAACATAGCAAAGATCAAAATCTGGTGCCTATTTCTTTCTTTGTCAGACAAAGCATTAGGGAGGTTTATTTAACCCACCTTGTCACGTAACCGAGGTTTCAATTCACAACTTGTACACAAGCTTCTCACAAAGCAAATAATTTTCACCATGCTACAGCCTGTGAAATATTTAGCAGGGTCTGCCAAAATTTGAATCTCTGTATACAATGTGTTGAAGCGAAATATGAAAATTTTGCTTCTGTCTTAGTCATCCAGTCATGTATGCTATACTAACCTGGGACATTAAGAAAATATACTAGTAATGAGGGGAGAATTGCAGCCAACATTTTGCTTAGGATTGTGTTTAAATCTGTGCTGTGGAGGCAGGAGAATACTTCATCAAGCATGAGATTTGATTAATATAAAAGTCACTTTGTTTACAGAGTAAAAAATAAGAAGTGTACTTTACTGTGAAAGTAGTGCAGTTAATGGAAGGCTATTAAGTACAACGTGTCCCAGAAGTACTACCTTCATATAGGAACAAATACTTGTTTGCAAAATAGCTTGAATGGTGTCAATCTCTCCCAGGACTAAATGTTTTTCAGGATCCTCTGAGTAATGATTTCTGAATCTGAAATGAATCCGTCATTACACAGGTAATGTTTTTCCTTCCTCTTTTCAGCATCCTGGAATGTCAGTGTCTATATTGCTGTGCTCTGATAAGATAACTGCCGACACATAGTTGTTATTGCTTGTTCCTAAACGAGTTAAGAGAAGCTAAATGCAGAAAGCTGGATATTTCTTCTCTTTATCCTGTTTGTTACCCCCTCTATCTCCCATTGATATGTATTGCCCCCTGTTATACATATATATATATGTATGAATGAGACAGAATGTCCCTACAGGTTTATTACTCATTTGCTTCTCCCAGAACTACCCCCATTCCCTTACTTCCCTGTCTTTTGTATTCAAATAACTCTATTTGATACAGTACTCTGTGCATATCCTTTCACAGCATCTGATGAACTGAGCTTGGGATCATGAAAGCTCATGCTATACATCTTTAATTTAGATAGCCTGTAACGTGCAAAATCTACCCTGCTTTCTGAATGAGAGAGAGAGAGAGAGAGATAGAACTGAGGCCAGGTACAGACATTATACTTTTACTGGTCTAAGTGATCAGAAAGTGCCCTAAGCTCCTAACAGAACAGAAGTTTGGTGTAAATAGACTGGTTTAAAACTGGCAGAAGCTGGTTTAAGACAGACCTGGATCAATGTGCACTCAAACATATTTTTTGGCAGTTAGACTGCAGCATTGAACTTCAGTAGCAGTTCCCCTAACAATTAATTTAGGTCATTGTCTACCAGCACCCCAGGCACCTTTGCAGACCCCTGCTAGGCCTCCCTTACAGGGAGGTATGCTAGCAGTCAGCCCGTGCTTAGCTGCTCTGGCTGAGTGCCCAGCAGGCCCTGCCCCCAGTTTTCTCAGACCCAAGCCAGCACAGCCTCTTTCCCCAGCCCTGTCTCCTGCCTCTGGTTATTTGTCAGCTGCCACCAGACAGCTGGTAGGGGGGAATGAAGGTTTTTGTGTCCCCTGCATGGGCCCTGGGACTGGGCACCTGTGTTACCAGGTCATGCTCCCCCACCCTGTCATGAACCGTTCCACGGTGTACATACACACCTTACACTGAGCCCAAGACAATCCCTGCAAGAGGGTGCAGCTTCTTGGAGCCTGACTGGGATGCTGGGCCCAGGTCAGCATTCCCCCGTCCTCCCACTCTGTCATCTGTTAGCCACAGGAATCATATCAGTGCTCGAGCTGAGTGAACTTGTGTTGCAAAATCTTGAGGGAGGGTGGCTATGGTCTTATCACACCGCACCATAGACAAGAAGTACATGGGGGACCACCCATCTCTAATTGGGCAGGACAGGCCTGAAATGGGAACATCAAGTCCTGGTTGCAGCCTCCATGACTCTGGAGCAGCATTTGCACAGGATTCCCAGTACAGTTCAGGGATCCTGGTTTTCCATTTACCATGGAAAAACACAGGAAATGGTGGGTTTCCCCTTGCAGGCTGGCAGAGTTCCAGCCTGAAAGAGCCTGCGGGGAGCAGGACGCAGAGGGATGCCACATGCATGTTTCAGTGTACACATATACACGTGGCCAGGAATACAGCTCCAGGCAGCATCAGAGAGCATTTCCCCCAGCTGCCTGCAAGTAAGTCTATGGGAGTTAACTTAGATTGAGGCAGTTTAGATTGAGGCCCCCACGGTGAGGGAGGGAGTGTGTCAGGGGACAGACTGGGGATGCTGGCCATCCAGGGTGGTGCTTGGGACCTGGGGCCAGGGTAGGGAGTGAGACAGAGCCATGGGCAGCTTGTCCAGGGCCCCGGGCTGGGGGGCAGTTTCTTGCCACTGCATGCATTCCTGAAGAGGTAGACATGGGGGAGTACATGCCCCCAGTTTTGTGCATGGGGTGGGGGTGGATGCAGGCTTACTGCTGTGAGCTCGGGGCTCCTCAGCCTCCTGCCATCCCCCTAGAAACCCCATGCCAGCCATACCACCATTTTGAGGTGCCCCCTGCCCACCTAATAGCAGTGGGGGAGTTGTGCCCTTTGCTGCTGCCAGACAGGCAGGAAGTGCCTTGCTATGGCAGCATGGCTGGCTCAGGGTTCCTGGGAGGAGGGCAGCAAGGACTGGGAGCCCCAAGCTTGAAGCAGGCAGCCTGCATCCTGCCTCACCCCCTGCCAAGGCTCCGCTTGGCTCTGCTCCACCTGTGCTGCCGTAGGGGGGTGACTATCCTCTTAGCTGCTCCCCCCGCCCCCCAGCAAAAATAAAAGTTGGTGCTTATGCCCTGCCCTGCCCTTTTGCTGTCTATGTGCTTGTAGCAAACCACTCTTCCTCATCTCATCACTGTGAGAGTCCTACTCTGAGTAGGGGAGCAAAGGAGCCTTACTCCCCTGTTTGACCAAATAAGGACTGTGAAAATCTAACCTGCTATTAGTATTACTATTAAAATTGATGCTATACACTCCACATGATTCTCTAAAAGGTCATAGAAACTCCACCAGCCACCTGGAGATTTGCATGATATGTAGGAATGTGATTAGACATGGGAGTGAACCTATAGAGAAGTTGCTCTATTTTACACATGCAAGCATATTCATGAATGCATGTAAACCTACACACAAGTGTGTATGTGCTGGGCAGGGGAGATCCTGGTGGAAATGGGATTAGATTTCTCCACGTATCTTCAGGCTTTGCATGTACAAAGACTGATTTTCAACTTTGGCTGAAAAAGCCTTCCTCAAGGGAAGTTTGTGATAATGATGCCAGAAACCTGCAGAAATTTATCCATGTTAAATCCCTTCCCAGGAGACTGTCCCTGGGAGGGAAGAACTTAGCTCATAATTAAGTAGTTGTTTTGCAGTGTTTTCTGAATGGAATTCTTCCATGAGCAGAAGGCCAGTGTGAGGCTTACACAACACTTAGGCCCAATTTTGAGGCTTTAGCTGATGTAGAGATTTGATGTTGGCCAACTATGTGGGAGCAAAGTTCGTGAAATGTCCAAGGCAGATAAGACCAGTTCCCTCAGACCTTTTTTTGTCTATGTTATAGTTACTTTTCTTCATATGCTATAGAAAGCATCAGGATTTTTTGTTTTAATTTGAAAAAAAATATCTGTTTTGATTAGGCACTCCTCAAACATTAATTTCGCATCTGGTTTTATTTTTATTGTTGCTGAAAATACCAAACTTGATTCAGCAATCTTGTGTCGTTTAAATATTTGCCAATGTTCTTTTTTCCCTAAATGAATTTGATTTTGGATTTATGAGTGTGAAACTAATCTTCTAAATAACTCCATTTTATTTTTTTAATATGTAATGTTGTAAGTGAATGTGCTTGCTGGTTCTGAGTTTCTATGCCAAGTTTCAGCTTGATATAAATATTTGTATGCCTGACCTATCAATCCCCCAGCAACATGTAGTGACAGTGCTGCTAATAATAATGACTTATGTTTTATAATAAAGTCATATGCAAAATTGCAGAGCAAAAGCAGAGTTGAAGGCCAAGTGAATCATAGAAGTCGGGTCGGAAGGGACCTTGTAGATCTTCAAGTCCAACCCCCTGCCTGGGCAGGAGAAAAAACTGGGCTCAAATGATCCTAGCTAGGTAGGCATCAAACCTCCTCTTAAAGACCCCCAGGGTAGGAGCCAGCACCACTTCCCTTGGAAGTTGCTTCTAGACCCTAGCTGCAAAGTAGTTCTTACAGATGTCTAATCTAAACCTACTCTCCAACAACTGGTGGCTGTTATTCCTTGTTATGCCAGGGGAAACAAGGTCTCTCCCAAACCCTTCTGGTCCCCCTTAGTGAGTTTATAGACTGTCACCAGGTTCCCCCTCAACCTTCTCTTGTGAAGGCTGAACAGGTTCAGATCCCACAGTCTCTCATCGTAGGGTTTGCTCTGCTGTCCCTGGATCATTCAGGTGGGAAGATTTACTTTTTGTTAGCTCACTCACCCCAAGTAACTTCAACCCTGATCTCCCACATGGTAGGCAAGAACACTACCACACAGCCACCACTGAAAGATGCAAATACATTTCAGTTAATTTAAAACAAATGTTTAGAACATAGTTATTAAAAGAAACAAATGTTCATAAGGCAAATAAGTCAGAATTAAAGTTCTATTCTGCTCTGAAGAGCAGTGTATAAATGGCTGAGCTGCTTATGGCTCCTTGTACAGAGCATCTTATCACAAAAATGTTGCAATCTCTCACAAACAGCTTCTTTCTCATAGCTCTGCAGGATCTGCAGCTGCACATGGGAGAGAGGCCTTAGTTGGCAGCCGAGGTGTGGTCTTAGGGTTGCTGTCACCCAGAGCTGGGACCCTGTGGGACCCTGTGGATACGGCAGCTCTGCAGGAGGAAGACCCAGGATCAGACCCTCCTCCTGGACCAGATGGTGATGGTGGTGATGCACTGCTGGTGACGCACAAATGTGATAGGCAAAGGACGATGCCTGGCAGAACAGATGCTGTGTGGAGGACATGGCTTATAAGGAGGAATAGGACCAGCATGAAGAGGCATGGGACCACATGAAGAAGGAGTTCAGGACACAGCTCTTGCCCTGGAGCACAAGTGCATGGAGGCCCTTCAGGAGCAGGGTGCAATCATGGCCAGGGCAGTATATGCCATGGAGAACTACTGGGTACTCAACACCATTGTAGCCCTGGGCCTTTGTGCCACCTGCTGCCTTTCCCCAACCATAGCCCTTTCCACCCCCTGGCAGCCACTTGCTGCCCAGAAGCAGGCTCCCCTGCAGCCCAGGGAGGAGGTCCAGCGCTGCCGTCAGCAGCCAGGAGCCCCTGACCTTGCCCCAGGCACCCAAACCCACTGCCTGGGCCCAGCACCAGCACTTGCTCTGGCTCTGCACTGGCATAGAGCCGGAGCTGCCTGCAGTGGAGCCAAGACTGCACACTGGGTCACCAGCTGCTGGAGGGGGACCCACCCATGCTGAGGAAGCACCAGCTGCCATTGCCTCCCATGCACCGGCCTTGCTGTTGCATACATACCCACAGGGGAATGACCAGAGGCCAGGGTTCTTGCCACCTATCCCCAGGATCTGCTTTCTAGGTGTTCCCAGCTCACAGCTGCCCACTCCAGGAGGGCACACACACAAACAACATTTTAAATAGTTTGCATGGGGAAGAGGGTGTTTTATTGTTGGTGG
>NW_017729022.1:168120234-168125673 GCF_001723915.1 Gavialis gangeticus | reverse complement strand
GAGGGCAATAAATGTTTTTCTGAGAACTGCCTACACTGAGCGTGGTGCTGGGGTGGGTGGTGAAGTGAGGGGTCCATGGGTGGCTGACCAGGCAGACTACAGAGAGGAATGCAGGAGGAGGTGGTAAGCGTGAGCCAGGGGAGGAGCAGGTAGGCAGGGTCCCTGATGAGGAGGGGCAGGACCACCATAGTGCTCAGCTGGAGGTCCAGCACCCCTGGTGTAAAGTGTCTGCTCTGCACCAAGTCTGGCAGGGCAGAGTTATGGAAGATGTGGGCATCACAGGCACTGGCCACCGAGCTGGTAGCTCATGGGGATGTATCCCATTCATGGTTCTGATACACTGGGGGAAATCCCAGGGCACAGAACCCTTCCACCACCTCCAGGGCATTCTTCACATGGAGTACAGTGTGCCCATCCTGTCCTGGGGGGGTGCTACACACTTCCAGGCCAGCGTCCCCGTGGTTGCCTCACCCATGCTAAAGAGGTGGCCCATGTAGTGGAGGCTGGCAGGCATGGCCAGCTTGAGCAGAGCAATGGCCAGCCGGGTGTCCACAGGGAAGGGCTGCCACATGGTGGTGTGCTGCTGATCCACGTGAGGGCAGAGCTGCTCCAGGAGGTCCAGAAAGGTGGCCCAGGTCATGTGGAAGGCCTACAGCCTCTGCTTATTGTTTCAGGTGTGCTGGATGACATGCAGCCACCAGTCCTGGCTGGCCCAGTGAATCCAGAGGTGGCAGGGCTGGAGGCCCAGGAGGGCATGGGCAGCCCTGGCAGTGGCATCCAGGAGCACAGCATCAATGTCCCTGCCAGGGTCTGGGCAGCAGAACAGGGTCTGGGCAGCAGCTGCATGGCAGCAGGGGGCCTGGGATGGTGTTGTGATACTGGGCAGCTGGTCGCTCAATGTGGGGGAGCCAGCAAGGCCCAGACGGCCATGGCCCAGCCTGTGGTCGGTGTGGTGGGCCAGCAGGGCCAGCACAGTGGTCAGCAGGAGCCTGGGGTGCTGGGCACCATTGCCAGGGTCAGGGGCTGGAGCAGCCATGGTGCAAGGAGGCAGAGGCTATGGGAAGGCAGCTGCCATTTGCTACCCCCATCCATGAATGACACATGCCCCCAGAGGTTGGCAGGGGGAATGGCAACCACTCGCAGGTGGTGGTGGTGATGGCGGGGGCATGGCGGCAGGGAGCAGGGAACTACCGCAGGCAGCCATGGCAGTGGCAGTGGTGAAGGTGGGCTAAATGGGGAGCTGCCGCAGGTGGCTGCAGCAGTGTTGGCAGCTGGAGTGGGGGGAGGGAGGTAGCAAGCGCTGACCGGCAGTTGGTGACCACCCACAGATGCTGTTTGCAGTGTAGATAGTGAGGGGCAGGTAGTGGCAAGCGGTAACAACCTTCAGGTTCCTCTGGGAGCTTCAACAGTGCTTCTTTCAGGGGGTACATTGCCAATCATGGGGGGGTGCATGTGCACCCACATGCACCCCCTACGCATCGCCAGTGCCTCCATCCTCTGCTTGCTGTTTCTGGCTAGAAATGCAGCTGGCCAGGGAGCAGGGCTGCCTTTTCAAAATAGTCTCCATCTGCAGGCAGCTGTAGCCAGAGCCTCCAGCTCCCCCTGGTGGCAGGAGGGGCCCATTGCAGGGCCACAGGAAGTGAGAGGAGTTTGCTGCTAGGAGAAGCAAATCAGCTCCCATGTCCCTGCATGTGTAGATACCTGCCCAGAAGTGTTTACTCGCAAGTAGTTTGCTTGCAAGTAAACTGGTCCTGCATCAAATGCATGTGTAGACACACCCACCGGTGAAGAGGAAGGGTTTCAAAAGCCTCCTTTTTCAACACTCCCTGACTCACAAGCCACCCAAAGAGAGTAAAACCAGACAATTTGACCTCCCACTCACTGGCTTGTGAAACTGACCAGGTGCAGAGAGAACTGTCTTAAGGGATGGTGCAGTAAGTATGCTCCTGAATAACCCTCAGCCCTTTGTGTGTGGAAGCCACCTTTCTTATAAACCCCCAATGGATGTCACACTGGTACACTGGTAAAAGTGATCTTTTTTTGATCAATTAATGCATGGCAGGTAGCTTATCATAACTTAGATATAGCTGAATTTGCTCATTTATTAAAAACAAAACAAAATTATTATAAACATTTTATTGAGTTAATATAGAAATGTTACAATTTTTCAAGCGCTATAAAATCATTTATCAAATGCTTTCAAATGTAAAAGTTAATGTGCTGAGTTCTGATCATAGTTAAACTGGTCTAAATCAGAGATAAGTCTATTGACTACATGTCTGGATATTTATTTGTTTATTAGATTTATATTCCATCCTTCCCTGCAGAGATTCAGAATGCCTTAAGAGATGACAACAAAATAACTTATAAAAAAAGAGAATATATAAGAGAACAAAATAACATATAAAATCAAGTTGACTATTAAAATAAAATATAAAACTATCTCTCCTGGCTTGGTAACTGTCCACCCAAATAGGAAGATCTCACAGGGGTTCCCAAATATGCCCAGACTTGGCCTCTGGTGAGCTTCAAGGATTCATGTTCCAGATATGCAAGTTTGTCCTTGAAGTTGGGGTTATGAAAATCCAGTTCTAATCCAGTATGCCGATCGTCTATTGCCAACAGAGAACATTTGTGACAAAGACAAAAACAGTTTATTAGTGCACAGTGATGGTGTGCAAAGATAGGAAGTGAGGAATTCTGGACCAGATTTTACTTTCCCACTAGTTTTCTAAATTGACTGATTTATATAGAATTATCTCTAATAAATACTGACGAGGATGAAGAATTAGTTCCATTATGTTCCATTGAAGTGAAGGGCAAACTTTTCTTAGGGAAACCCTAATTATTTAAAATTGAAATTGTCCCATTCATTAGAATTAACACCATTATTGATGTGAAGTGCCATTGACTATTTCATGATCACAGTGTTCAGGAGCTGGTTTAATAATGATTCCAAAATGTGATGCTTCTAGTAGTGCAGTGTATTCTATGCTTTGATGTAGTTACCAACTCAGAAAGGCTTCCAGTTGGCTCCTAGATACAGTTTTAGTACAGGTTATGGACACATCAGTTTACAACATTTACATCAATTTGAATACAGTTTAAACTTGAAGCAGACAGATGTACCAGCCTGTCAAAGTGGAGGTGCCTGGAACGGTTCAAAAATATATTTGGAAAAACAAGTATTCTGTAGAATTGATTCACTCTTAACTGTGTCAGTATTACTGTGCACAACAAGTATTCCATGGCACAGGTCTCATTGATATTTTGGACACCCACACTCCAAGACTCCTCTGCCCCTCACATTCCCCCTGACTGCTATAACAGGCTGCTCTGGTATGCAGCCCAAGCTGCCAAAACTTCATTGCCCCTTTCTTTATCTATTTGTTGGAACTTTTAATCAGAGTTTCCTTGCCCTGCTTGGTTAATAAAAGCTATCTTTCTAAAAACCACCTGTATCCTCACTCCATACTTATCTATAGCTCCTTGTCATGCCCTGTGACTCCTGGGAACCCAAACACATAGGCCTACACCCCTGCCACCCCTCTACACTTCAAGTCAGGCAAGCACATTGCAGAGTTTGGTCAAGTGCAGGATACCAAACCTTATTGAACTCATGTTTAGGAAAGAAGAAAAAGCAAAAGTGAAAATGTCCCTAGCTGTAGCCCAGCCTAGACCGATGAGCAGAATATATACGCAGGTAAGCAACAGGGGCCAGTGCAATGCTGAGGTTAGGGGGCCAGTGCACACATCCTCAGGAGGCCTCAAATGCCTCTACACAAACGCTCGTAGTATGGGAAACAAGCACGAGGAACTCACCCTCCTGCTAACTGACACCAACCCAGACATAGTGGGGCTCACTGAAACGTGGTGGGACCCAAGACACAACTGAGCAGTGAATATCAAGGGCTATAGGCTGTACAGGAGGGACAGGACAGGGAGGAAAGGCGGGGGTGTGGCGCTCTACATTAAGGAGGAATATACATCCTCATCAAGTAGCACAGAGTCAGAGGAGGGGCACACTGAAGTGATCTGGGTTAGAATACAAGGCAGTTGAGGGGAAAGAGACTTAATGGTGGGGGTCTACTACAGACCACCCAACCAAGGGGAAGAGCTAGACCGGGAATTCTTAAATCAGCTCACGGAGGTAGTTAAGTCAAAGGACGTGGTCATCATGGGTGACCTAAACTTTCCAGACATCTGCTGGGAAGAGCAGTCAGTCAGGTCTGACCGCTCACATAGGTTCCTAGCCAAAATGCAGGACCTCCATCTAACCCAGGAGGTGCACAGCTCCCCAAGGGAGATGCCTTGTTGGACCTGGTGCTGGCCACAGGCGACGACCTGGTGAGGGGGCTGTGGGTGCTCGACCACCTGGGTGACAGTGATCATCGCCTGCTGGAATTCACCATCCAGAGCAAGGTAGCAAAGGCCTGCAGCAAGGCAACAGCCCTAGATTTCAGGAGGGCAGACTTCAATGAGCTAAGGAGAATAGTCAGAGAGGCACTGAGGTCCCAGAGAGGAGGGGAGTCAGGTGTCCAAGAAGAGTGGTTGCTCCTTAAGGAGACGATCCTCCAAGCCCAAAGGGAGGTAATTCCAACACGGATCAAAGGGAGCAGGAGGGCGCAAAAGCCTCCATGACTCATCAAAAGCCTCCAAGAATGTCTCCTAGCTAAAAGGGAGGCGTACACCCAATGGAAAGGAGGGGCCATCACCAGGGAGGACTATACTGCAGTTGCTCGGGGATGCAGGGGGCAGTCAGGAAGGCCAAGGCGGAGATGGAACTGGGACTAGCTACCTGGATCAAGGACAACAAGAAGTCTTTTTTTAAATACATAGGGGGCAAAAAGAAGGTACCAGGTAATGTACCCTGCAAGACATGCTAGGAAATTCGGTCGTCACACCAGACGACAAATCTAACCTATTGAACAACTTCTTGGCCTCCATTTTCCTGAGCAGGGACCGGATCAGCCGTCCCCACTGTGCCCCCCTCAGGTCCCAGGGGAGGTGCACCTAGGCGAAGGGTCAGTGAGGATCTAGTCAGGGAACTTCTGGAGAGACTGGATGTATTCAAATCAGCTGGTCTGGATGATCTCCACCCCAGAGTGCTGAGGGAATTAGCTGAGGTCATTGCAGGACCCCTGGCACAGCTGTACGAGCACTCATGGTGCTCTGGTGTGGTGCCAG
Source organism: Gavialis gangeticus (assembly GCF_001723915.1). NCBI lineage: Eukaryota > Metazoa > Chordata > Crocodylia > Gavialidae > Gavialis > Gavialis gangeticus. The sequence goes on along the minus strand of NW_017729022.1, from coordinate 168,120,486 downwards.
AGAACTGGAAGAGGGCCAATGTGGTTCCCATCTTCAAAAAAGGGAGGAAGGAGGACCCGGGAAACTATAGGCCAGTTAGTCTTACCTCGATCCTGGCTAAGCTTTTTGAGAGAATTATCCTGGCACATGTCCATGAGGGGCCAGCAGAGGAGATTATGCTTAGGGTCAACCAATACGGGTTCGTTAGAGGCAGGTCCTGTCAGACCAACCTGGTGGACTTCTACAACCAGGTCACCAAATCCTTAGATGCAG
>NW_017729022.1:168115009-168119442 GCF_001723915.1 Gavialis gangeticus | reverse complement strand
CTCTTTCCTGCCATGGCAGGGGGTCAGACTTGATGATCTGCTCAGGTCCCTTCCAACCCTACTAACTATGAAAGTATGAAACTATGAGGTCACTCACCCCACTTGGACCCCCAAAGCACAGATGCAAGCACCCCCAGTTGCCTTCTGAGGCATGCTAGGGTGTGTACACACTCACACAGCTTAGTGTCAGAACCACAGAATTTCAATGCCTAAAAGGTGACTATTCTACCTGAAATAGTAAGAAACTGTGCATTGGGACACCTCTGACCTGCGATATTTGAACTAGTTCCCAGTCAGTGACATTTGGAAATGGTGCAGTTGTTAAATACATCCACAAATGACTTCTCTAAAGATAATGCACAGGATGTGACCATTTGGTAAAATGGGCATAACTCATGAACAAATGTTGGGGGTTCCCTTGATTTGAAATATCATGGTTAGCTAAAAGAACATTTGTTAATACTTATACCATTGCTAAAACATTAGTCTTCTTAGAGTAATATTTCCTAAAAGCCTTTCCCCCATAATGATGCAATGAGTAGGTGTTTTATTTACTTACCAGAATCAAATAGCAGCATTAAATTTCAATCTGTTCCTAATTCAAAGGCATTCTGGTTGCAAAGGGAATTGATTTGGGTTTTGAAAGAGGTTGTATTTTATTACTAGCACACATCTGTCTATAATGTAGGGGAAGCTGTTATTTTCATCATTAACATATTTACAGTGCAAGAAATACAAATGGTTCTCTAAGAAATAACATATATCAGCTTAAAGAATAGTTAATGTACTCTGCCTTTCTTACAAGACTACTGAGGTTTTTGTACAAATTGAATCATTTATGTTATATTCACAGGGGTTGCCTGGTGGGTCCTCAGAGGCCCCGGGGGCAGGGGGGAGGCCAGGGGTCCCCCCACCTGTCCCACATGTGCCAGGGTTGAGGCACTGGAGGGACAGGTGGTAGTACTCCAGGCAGAGGTGAGCAGGTTGAGGGGCATCAGGGCAACTGAGGAGGAGATTGATGGGTACTTCCTTTCTTCACAGAGCCAGACACCAGGCAGAGGAGTGGACTGCAGAAACCCCAAAGCTGATACAGAAGGACGGACAACAGTCACCTCCAGGGCCAGGTCACTCGCCACAGAAATGGATCCACTGGTGCAGCTGGGGAACAGATATGAAGCCCTGGGTGCACTGGAGGAGAGTGCGGTAGAGGAGACGGCATGGGATCCATCCCTGAGCAAGCTACTGGAGGAAGAGGAGATGGGTCATGGCAGTGAGTGACTCCCTACTGAGAGGAGAAGAGGGAAACATATGCTGCCCAGATGCCATGGCGTGTAAGGTGTGTTGCCTGCCAGGGGCCAAGATCCGGGATGTCACGACAAGGATTCCTGACCTGATCTGGCCCTCAGACTACTATCCATGTGGAAACCAATGACATGGCCAGGAGTAGTCCCGACAGTCATGGGTGACTATAGGGCTGTGGGGGCCAGGCTTAGGGAAACGGGGGTGCAGGTGGTCTTCTTGTCCATCTTCCCAGTCAGAGGTCACAGTAGCATCACAGCGCCTGCATCAGAGAGGTCAACCTGTGGCTCAGGAGTTGGTGCCACAGTGCAGGATTTGGCTTCCTGGACCACGACCCACACTTCCTGGCAAGGGACTTCCTGGGGCGTGATGGATTTTACCTCTCAGCAAAAGGTAAAAGTCTTTTCTCCAGCAGGTTGGCTGATCTCCTAAGTTGGGCTTTAAACTAGTTCAGATGGGGGACGGGGAGGCAGAAGAAGGAGAACATCAGGAACCTGCAATCCATGGGACATCCAGCAGTACAGCACAGGTAAGCAATAAGCAGGTAAGCAGTAAGGGGCCCACTGGGCATCAGAGCTGGAGGGAAACAAAGGCGCCAGTCACAGGGCTCAAGTGCTTATACACTAATGCTAGGAGCATGGAGAACAAGCAGGATGAACTAGCACTCCTGTTTGGAGAAAACACTTACGACTTAGTGGGGTTAACAGAAACCTGGTGGGACTCTGCCCACAACTGGGAGGTACACATTGAGGGCTATAAGCTGTACAGAAAGGATAGACTAGGGAGGAGAGGGGGAGGGGTTGCGCTCTATGTCAAGGAACATTAGACATCGACCCTTATCAAAATGGAATAGGAGGAGGAGAAAGTAGAAGAATTGTGGGTTAGGATACATGGGGGTCAAGGGGAAAGGGATTTGGTGGTAGGGATCTGCTACAGACCCCACACCAAAAGGAAGAACTAGATTTGGAACTCTTGAGGCAGTTCTCAGAGACCATAAAGACTAGGGAAGCAGTAGTCATGGGGGACCTAAACTACCCTGACATCTGCTGGGAGATGCAGACAGCAAATTCTCACCATTCACGCAGGTTCCTATCCTGTGTACAGGACCTCCACCTGATGCAGGGGATACATGGTCCCACGAGGGGAAATGCCTTACTGGTACTGGCAATGTGGGCTGACATGGTAGGCAACCTACAGATCAGTGGTCACCTGGGGGACAGTGACCACCAAATAATAGAATTCACCATAAGGCGTAGAGTAGGAAAGGTAACTAGTAGCGTGGAAGTGCTAGACTTTAGGAAGGCTGACTTCAGTGAGCTCAGGCGTTTAGTCAGTGATGCACTGCAGGTTAAGAGATTTGGTGAGATGGGAGCCCAGGAAGGGTGGCTGTGCCTTAAGGAAGCGATCCTTCAGGCACAGAGGGAGATGATTCTGATAAGGGGGAAAGGGGCTAAGAGGCTTCCTTGGCTGACCAGAGAAATCCAGAGCAATCTAAGGGCAAAAAGGGGGGCATATAAGCAGTGGAAACAGGGAGAGATTACTAAAGAGGAGTATACTTACTTAGCTCGCAGTTGTAGGGAGGCAGTTAGAAAGGCCAAAGCTACCATGGAGCTGAGGATGGCACCCCAAGTTAAGGATAACAAAACATTGTTTTTCAGATATATAGGGAGTAAAGGGAAAGCCCAGGGCGGTATAGGACCACTACTGAATAGGCAAAAGCAATTGGAGACAGACAGGGGGGACAAGGCTGAACTCCTTAATGAGGTCTTTGCCTCAGTGTACCTAAACGAGGGGCAAAACACGTCTCACAATGGGATTTTAGAGAGGCAACAGCATGGCCCTAGACTACCAAGAGTTGACCCTGAGATGGTGCAGAGTCACTTGGAAGGACTGGATGCGTTTAAGTTGGCAGACCCGGATGAGCTCCATCCAAGGGTACTGATGGCACTGGCTGATGTCTTGCACAGCCACTGGCAAGAATATCTGAGCACTTGTGGCGCATGGGTCAAGTCCCAGAGGACTGGAAAAGGGCCAATGTGGTCCCTATTTTCAAGAAGGGGAGGAAGGAGGATCCAGGCAACTATAGGCAAGTCAGTCTCACCTTCATCCTTGGTAAAGGTTTGAAAAGATTATTAAGGTTCATATATGTGAGAGCCTAGCAGGAAAAATTATGCTGAGGGGAAACCAGCATGGGTTCGTAGCAGGTAGACCATGCCTGACTAATCTAGTCTCTTTTTATGACCAGGTTACAAAACACCTGGATGCAGGAATAGAGGTAGATATTATTTACTTAGACTTCAGGAAGGCCTTTGATACGGTATCCCACCCCATACTGGTGAATAAATTAAGAGGCTGTGACTTGGATGATTACACAGTCCAGTGGGTGGCAAATTGGCTAGAGGATCATACCCAGAGAGTGGTGGTGGATGGGTCGGTATTGACCTGGAAGGACGTGGGCAGTGGGGTCCCGCAGGGCTCGGTCCTTGGACCAATACTCTTCAATGTCTTCATCAGTGACTTGGACGAGGGAGTGAAGTGTACTCTGTCCAAGTTTGCAGATGATAGAAAACTGTGGGGAGAAGTGGACACACTGGAGGTCAGGGAACAACTACAGGCAGACCTGGACAGGTTGGACAAATGGGCAGAAAACAATAGAATGCGATTTAACAAGGAGAAATGCAAAGTGCTGCACCTAGGGAGGAAAAATGTCTAGCGCACCTACTGCCTAGGAAATGACCTGCTCGGCAGCGCGGAAGCCGAAAGGGATCTTGGAGTCCTAGTGGACTCCAAGATGAACATGAGTCATTGGTGTGATGAAGTCATCAGCAAAGCTAACTGCACGTTATCATGCATCAGTAGATGCATGACAAACAGAACCAAGGAGGTGATACTTCCCCTCTATCGGGCACTGGCCAGACCACAGTTGGAATACTGGGCCCAGTTTTGGGCACCACTCTTCAAGAGGGATGTGGATAACCCGGAGAGGGTCCAGAGAAAGGCCACTCATATAGTTAAGGGCTTGCAGGCCCTTGGTTAAGGGCTTGCAGGGCTTGCAGGCCTATGAGGGGAGACTAGGGCACCTGGACCTCTTCAGCCTCCACAAGAGAAGGTTGAGAAGTGACCTTGTGACTGCC
>NW_017729022.1:168098004-168114951 GCF_001723915.1 Gavialis gangeticus | reverse complement strand
AGGTGACCTTGTGACTGCCTATAAATTCATCATGGGGGCACAGAAGAGAATTGGTGAGGCTCTACTCACCAAGGCGCCCCTGGGGGTTACAAGAAATAATGGCCATAAGCTAGCAGACAGCAGATTTAGATTGGACATTAGGAAGAACTTCTTCACAGTTAGAGTGGCCAAAATCTGGAACGGGCTCCCAAGGGAGGTGGTGCTCTCCCCTACCCTGGGGGTCTTCAAGAGGAGGTTAGATAGGCATCTGGCTGGGGTTGTCTGAACCGAGCACTCTTTCCTGCCTATACAGGGGGTTGGACTCGATGATCTATTGAGGTCCCTTCTGACCCTAACATCTACAAATCTATGAATCTATAATGGTTGAACACACACCCACTGTACCAGCATAAACACACACACACGCATACTCCTTTACATATATGCGCATATAAACACACACACACACACACACACACACACACACACACACACACACACACACACATACACAGAGCCATCTTTTCTAATGCACAGGGAATTGCTATGAGTGAGATACCAAGTCTTTTACCTATGTGACACTACCAAAGATTTGGGGTTTTTATTTCCCTTGGAAAAATATGGAAAAACGTGGATTTTCCCTTTTAAAGGAGAAAAAACCAGATTTTCCTCTTTGAATTGGGAAGCTGCAGGTTTCCCCTTGCAGGCTGGCATAGTCCCAGCCTGCAAGGAGCTGCTTGAGGTCAGGGGCAGCGGTGCTTGGAGACAGAAGGCACTGTGTGCGCAATACAGCTAGAAAGGGTGCAGCTGCCCGCAGGTAAGCCTATGGGAGAAGGAGGGGGCGGTGCTTGGGTAACACATGGGAAGGACATAGTGAGGGGCAAACTCTGAGTGGCTGCAACAGCCCTGCTGCTGCAGGGAGTTGGATCTAGCCAGGCTGCAGCCCCATACCTTGTGCCCTGCAGTGCCAAAACTGCAGCAGCAACTCAGTGAGGGAGGGAGGGAGTGCACACTGTGCACTTTCCCACCAGGCCAGGTGCCCTCAGGGGGGCACATGCCCTTGCATTCCCTCTGATGTACTGCCAATGGCCATGCCCAGACTACTCCTGTGCCATCGCCTTCCCCCCCGCCCCCGCTCGATGGCATTGGGAAGCTCTGGACATGCCAAATCTTGGTGCAGGGTTAGTCTGGGCCATCAGGGGCCAAGCTGTGGAGAGCCCAAACAAACCCTGCTGCTTGGGGGTAGGGGCCAAGCTCTGAAAATCCACACATCCCCTGCCCCCCACACACCCCTGCCCCACACACTGGGAGGCTGAAGCCTAGAGGCAAGAGGCAGCTGGGGGTCCTCTTCAACAGGGCTGGGGGGCAGGAGGCTGCAGGTCAGGAATGAGGGGCACCCCCAGCTCACCTTCTCCTCTTATACCACTAACTAAGCTAAGATGGAGCCCTTCCCTGGGGTACTGTCATGCCCTGCTACCTTGGTGCCCTGGGCAGTTGCCCTCACTGCCAGCTCTAAGACTGGCTCTGCCTGAAGGTCATGCTGGCAGGGCTGGTGTGGCTGTGGCTTGGGAGTGAGGGGCACTAGCATACCAGGTCTGCTTAGCGTCACAAAGCAGAAGGGGGACAGCCACAGCTGTACCCACACCTTAGTGAGTGAAGGGGGCGGGGAGACCTCTGATTTTCCATGATAAAAAAAACACAAACCAAATGCCAAAATATATAGGTATTTAGAATTTATTTTATCATAATGATTAAGGCACTGGTAGGCTTCCAAATTGCATTAAAATTGAAAATATATCAATAAAAGTTCGTGAGCAACTGATCTATATATATATAGGTATCAGTTGCACACAACCTTTTATTGATATATGTATATACATATGTGTGTGTGTGTAATGTTTCATTTTAATTGTGGAAAAACATAGAATTTGAGGGTTTTTATCAGAGAATTTGGGATTTTTTAACAGAGAAAACTAGGCTCCCTGATGATCACTTTATGCTAAGTGTGACAGGTGTTCACAGGGTTTCTCAGTCTTTTAGCTGATCTGGTAAACACATTGCTGGCCCAGGCAGACTTTCATGCCACACCGTGATGGGAGAATATATATAGAAATCATAACACAAAAAGATTGCTGGCATATATACCACAGTATTTAGCTTATTTCTGGAATGATTGTAGCAGGGCTCCACCTCCCCTTTCAGCCTGTCCAGGCCCAACTGTCTGGTTATTCCTTATCAGGTAGTAGTCTAACTTCTTCATTAGGCTTCTGCTGCAATGGGTTCACTTAGAACTTAATAGGTTGTTTTTAAAGTATTTCTGATAAATATACTGACTGTTATTTGGTCTGTTTTAAAGCCAAATCCTCAATAAATTCCTCCCAGCTTTCAGTCTTGTATATCTGGGTCATACACTGCCCTCTATTTAAATAGAGGATTCACCCACCTCTTGCAGGCAAGTTTTCCCACTCTCGCCCGAATGGCATCATGGCCACTCTCAGTATCCTGGTAAAGTTCTGCGCCTCCATGCAGATTACAACAAGCAAGCCCAACTGCTTTTTCTCTCTCTGTCTCCTTCTGGGGAATTAACATTGCTGCTGGCAGTTTTTAACTGTTTCCATCCTTCACTTATTTCCCACTCATCTTCTTTCTTTCTTTACAGGTGTCAGGTTTTACAGGCTGAGAGATACCACTTGATGACATTGTTGGCTAAAAAGCACCAACTCACAGGATCATCATAAAATTCTAGTTTATTGGATGGATGCAAAAGTCAGACCATAAACCTTGGTGCTGATCCTCTCAAACACACACACATTCACGCGTGCGCACGCGCACACACACACACACACACACACACACACAGAGTAGCTGGCTCTGAACACTAAACACTGGTGTCAAAATATATCTATCCCCAAGTCTGCTGTCGATGGCCAGTCAAGGCTTCTTTCAGTGCGATGTTGCTGTAGAGTGGGGTTGTCTGCTGGTCCTTCTGGCTGGACAGGCAGGGTGCTGGTCAGCTCAAAGAGGGTGCCATTGGGGGTCATTCTTCACTGCCTTTTATCCCTCTCTGGCAGACTTTTGTGACTCCCCAATTCTCAGGCTTACCCAATCCAGGAGTCATTGACCTCAAGGGACATTCCTCTTGGTAGCTGCTGAATGGCAGCTGTCAGCCCCAGGGGCCACGTCCACACATACGTGCAGTCTCAGAAGTCCATTGATGAATTTTGATTGATTCATTGCCATGATGAACAGAGCTCTGGAAGTGGTTGATCGGGGGTATTTCAGACCCAAGAGTCTGTTTCCAGCATTGCTTAGTTCAAACGGGGGCTTCCATACATTTAACAATGAAGTTTCTGGGAATTCCTGGCTCTTTATTGATTCTTTCTTCACCTTGGTCTCTGATTTTGTAGGTGTTAATTGCCGCTCATTAACATACTTATCCAGACTAGCTACTGTGTTACACAATCAACCATGATTCATTCAGGGACCTGCTCCATACAGAGATTCCTGCTCTTGCTAACATTGTTACGTGGTACAACTTACTTTTAAACTTAAAGTACATTTGTAAAAGCTTCTACAAGCTCTATTTTCACTACAAATACACCTTATATAAAAATAATAACGATATGATAAAAGAAAAAGAGAGAGGAAGGAATAAAAGGTAGAAAAGAGAAAGCATCCCCGAAAGGGGGCAAATACTAAAAGAGGGGCTTTTGCCATATAAGAGGGGGCCAGACAAAAGGGTTTCACATTTGAGAGGGGGGCAGACAAAAGGGTTTCTTGCTACAACATCATCTCCCTGCACTCTGTCTCCTGGACTTACAGTGGGTACATACTGTAAAACCTCTGTAATAGGATGGGAACTAGTCTCTCCGTTACATTAAGGTTAAAGTTTATTAGCTGGACATGGCTATTCTTGAACTGTGGATAAGTGAGGAATTTTTGTTTTTCCTTCTAGCACTTTCCCCCAAACATTAAAAATCTTTCAAAAATGTAAAAGGAAACAGGTACAAAAATGTTATTAACATAAAATTCCTAACTGCAGTGAATGCCTCCAGCCAAACTAACAAAACAGGCAATAGAGTAAAAGTTAATTATAACATTTTTGTAGCACTTACACTTTTCATACTATTGCTGGTGCACATATTCCTGTGCATAAAGAAAAAGCAAAGTATTGGATTTAATAATCTACAATGTAGATCTGAGAGCAGAATATGCCAAAGCTGAGATCCCTGGTATAATTTGGTAGGATGTTTTTCCATAGATTGAATGGGTAATAGCATCATGCATTGCAGTTATTGCCTGTTGTTAGCGTTTCTCTTTCATTCCCTTAAAAGAAAAAAGATCCTTCTGATGCCATTGGGACCATCAAATTCCACGATCTCAAACACTTGCTCAACTGGCAATGCTAACTGAAGAGTTACTGCAACATAACTTCTTTAACTAATTCAGAGAAAACAAGCTCCACAATTTTTTCCATTTCTTATTTTCAATAGTAACATTCCTACACCATTATTCAAGCAAGAGATGAACAGTGATTCAACACTTCAGTTAATTCCACCCTGAGTTAGTTTAAAAGTGAACCTTAAAAGTTTCAGCAATTTGGCTGAGCTTCTCTAAATATCAGGGGTTTTCAAAGTTATAACTAAATTATTCATTCACACCTCCTGTGTGTTTTCTGAACTTAGCTGAAAACATTACAAAGAAACAGGCCTCTCACAAGATTTCTAGCATTTCCTGCTTTTAGCAGGGCCCAAAATACCAATAATCTTCCAGTACTTCCACTTCTGATCCTTCCCAGATCTTGTAAGGACAGAGTACGGTGAAATTAAACAATTATAAAAAAGAGCCAAATTGTATAAAACCACATACAATGTTTCAGTTCAAAATGCCAGTTAAAGTTAAGGCTGGCTCTTATTTTATCCAAACCTGTTTGTTCCTTCTTAATACTAGCTACTGAAATGCTGAAAAGTACTGAACATTAGTATCTGATAATAATTGACTTTGAATTTTCCTTGGTTTAATAAGTTGTTTTGGTTTTTAACATAAGCATCCCCAAACCACTTAAAACTTGTTTTGAAAAACATGCAATTAAAATCTTAAGTGGCGGATACATAAATCATATTGTTACTGTAATTGTGGAATGATTAATACAGAAAAAAGAGAACAGCTTCTTTTGTAGTTTGTTACTAGCAGGGAAAATGCACTAATTAGCACTAATGAATCACCAATTTTAGGACTGAGCCAGATTTCCAACATTGCCAAAGCATAAGAATGATTGAATTAAAGCTGAAGGATTTAGTGCCAGGACTTTCTTGGAACAATCTTTTGACACCAGTGTCTGTTTAGCAGTACTTAGCAAATCTTTTCAAATGTTATTGAGTGCAGATTTAGCTTCCCACTTTAATAAAAACAATAAAAGAGTGTGCTCATTAAGAAATATGTACTTTTGTGACTTTCTAGCTGAAAGTCTTGACTGTAGCAACTGTAGCATAGTCATTAACAAAATGTTTGTATTCTGTCTTTGCTGTGAGAATTTATAACCACAGAAACATAAAACTTCTATGGCCTAAAATTCAGATGTTAACAAAAAAGGTACTTAATGAGTCATTTAGTTTAATATGTCCTTTGTATTCTGACTAATAACTCCTACACATATAAATAGTTCTTAACAGCTGGCATAGACAACACGTCTTGTTTTCTTTGGTAATCCCCTCGCTCTTTGTGAAATGCTTCAAAATAGTCTGGGCCAATCTATGTAATACACAGGGAGGACAGTGTGGAATCAGGCTGAGGAGTCATGTGAGAGACTGTGTACAATCTTTATCCAAAGTCCTCAAAACACAAAGGGGAAGATAATATAGTATGGTTTCCAGTTATATGCAGGCAGCTCCACTGGCTCATCCAAATGGTCTGAAATTGTCTCTGGCAAGGTTACAAAGTTTTAATCACCTTATTTGAAACAATACATTGAGGATGTCCTTGTCGCTTTTGTCCTCTTCCTGTGGCGCATATTAGATGTTTTTTATTGAGCACTTTACGGCTATGGTGTATGAGAAGGCCCGGCATGGATGTTCTTTTGGATTTTATTTGACAAATGGTCACCTGCAACTGCAGTGGACTGGACTTTTTTGCTTCCTTCCAGTCCTATGTTGCAAAATGGTGGGGAGCTCTTTTTCCATTATAAGTGTATTTCTATAATAAGGCTTAGTCCAAAGAGACAGGGATGCATATACTTAGAGGAACTAGGGAACCTCTTGTAGGCAACATTACTATTCATTCATGGCATAACACCCTTTGTGAAAATGATTTTCTTATATTAAAAATATAAATGGGTAGTTCTACAATACCACTCTCAGAAGAATGGGAATGGTAAATGCATTATACTGACATGCAGGGAATTGCAGATCGATGTACTATTCACCAAGAGTCTTTTAGGACTGTTACAATGGTGAGAGTTGCTGGGTTCATCTTTGTGACTTTATGTTTACTACTGTCTCTAGAACCATATTTCCTCTTTGAACCGGTTGAATGGCATGCTGTCAGATACCATGCAAGAAAGGTGCTATTTTCTCTTTGTAATTGTGTGATTTATTCTGCAGCTTTTCCACCCTGGATTATAACACAGCAAATTTGGGCAGGCAGCTGGCACATCTACCTAAAGTAGTATTTCTGTAAATGTTTCCTTGCCACAAGGGGCTGGTGTGTTTGTGGAGTAGGCACTGTGGCTCTCATGGAGAAGTTAATTTTTTAAGTGTTCATAAAAAATGAAGATCAGTTATAAAAAAAACCCTACATCATCAGTTACAATTAAGGAGAGATTAAGGCTTCTAGACTTGCAACTACACTGGGGAGGAAGAAGATAGTACATTGCTCAAGCAGTGGTGGTTAAAGGCACATGTTTGTGTGGGAGAGGAGTAGGACTAATGCCTGCAGGAGTGAAAGAACTCACACACTGCCCTTTGGAAAGGTGCTCAGAATACTTTACATGAAAAAATAGCTTTGATCTAATATGACCTAGTTGCATAACTAAACACAACCAACTAAGTTTCAGATCTCAGACAACCTTGTTATTGCCCATTTCAACTGCCTCTTGAGCCATCACCTCTCCCTTTCTTGTTTCCTGCCAAGACTTCCTGTTGTAATAACCTTCTTTTTACCTTTGGAATAGCCCAGAAACACTGCTCTATTATCCAGCAGGCACTTATCATACTCTCAAACCATCCTAGCCCAGTGAGTTAACCATCCTACCACTATTTAGCCTGTTTTAATGTTTCCATTAGGAACCAGTGTTTCTAAATTAACTCAGAGAAGCACATCTATTTTGGTTAGAAACCTAAACTATGAAGTGCTAGACTAGTAGGCTTCCCATTAAGGGCATACTATCATGAACTTCATAGTCTAGATCTTGTCTCTATGGCTAGGGACAGACATTCAAAAAGCCCAAGCCTGAATTGATTCAATCTTTGCAGGTTAGTCTAACCTGCGGAGAGTGAATCAGTTTCTAAGTGGATAGATGTCCCCTTCCTATTTAGCACAGGCAGGCACATGCCTGCAGTGGCTCAAACCAGAAGCCTGGGGGTGCTAAAGCAGCCCTCCCATCAACAGGGAAGCTAAGCTGAGGAGGTGGGGTGTGGCCAGGCCCTGGCAGGTCTTCCCCAGCAGCTCCCTGACAGCCAGGAGCAATCCCAGAACACAGGGCTGCCTGGCCCCAGAGGGGAACTCTTCCTCTTCCTCCCTCTCCCCCAACACCATGGGGCCAGGAGAGGGGCCCTGTTCAGTGCTTGGGGGGCTCTTCTTCCTCCTCCTTCCTCCACTCCTGCCAACATAGGGTGGGGAGGGCGGCTTCTCCCCCATCACTGCAGGGTGAGGAAGGGAGGCTCTATGAGGGGGACTCTTCCCCCCACTCCTCTCCCCCCAGGGCAGGGGGAGGCTCTGTGCTATGCTGGGGGGAACTCTTCCCCCTTCTCCTCCTCCCCCCAGAGGGGCAGCAGGAGTGCATAGTGCAGCAGGAGTGCATAGCTCAGCAGGGCAGGGTGTGGGGGGTGTAGGGACCCCCACACACTCCCCTCATGGCATACAGTCCCTATGCCTAGCAGCAGCAGCAAGCAAAGAGGTTAGGGTTCTCGTGCCTGGTGCTGCGCTGTGCAGGGGGAGAGAGTGGAGCCTGCTCCATTTCTGAGGCTCTTCTCTCTGTGCCTGCAGCTCCCACACTCACAGCAGGGGAAGCCCCACACTGGAGCCTGCTGCTTCCCCCATTCCCTGCTCTGCAGGTCCCTGCACTCTGCTGGGAGTGGAGGGAGCCCTGCCCCCTGATTCAGGGTGGAGTCCACTGTGGGGCTTCCTTGCTGCAAATGCGGAGCTGCAGGCATGCGGCATGGAGCCCTGGTGCTCGAAGCAGGTGGGCAGGTTGGACAGAGCTGTGCTCCTTATCCCCAGCGCAGTGCTGGCTACCTCTATTGCAGGGGCTCCATGCTGCACACCTGCAGTTCTGCACTCATAGAGGAGAAGCCCTTTGCTGGACTCCATAGACAGAGCTCCCCATGTGGCATGGGAGAGTGGGGAGGCAGCAGGGATCATCTCCCCACCGGGCAGCAGCTGGTGAGTAGGTGCTTTTTTTTAAAGCACTGGGAGCTGGGACAGGCGTGGCAGCCATGGGGAGGGGGCTGGGAGAGTGGGTGGAGGGCACTCGGGGGGCTAGAGGAGCAAGCAGGGGATGGGGCCTGGTGGGGATCCTGCCATGGTCCCTTTCCCCCCTCTACCAGCCCCCCTCCCCTGGCCCCTACTTACCAGCATGGAGTCCAGGTGTACCTTCCTGTGGTGCCGAGCAGGTACTGCCTGAATCACCAAAGCTCTCTGAATCTTTTCCAAATTGATTCAGAGACCTTCGAATCAATTCAAACCTTTTACGTGGTCCCCTGATTCAATTCAGATTCTGAGATTCAGCCACCGAATCTGGCTGAATTTCCTCTGAATTGAATCACCACCTAAAGCTTCACACAGCCCTAGTGAAAATGATGTGTTTAATAAGCTTCCATGGTATATTTTTTTCTGACTACTCTTAAATAAACAAAACAGGAAATTAAGTTTAAAAACCATAGTTAAATAACATTAAGACCATGATACAAAACAAGGAAAGCCAAAAAATTCAGAGCAAAGGGTAGAGGGTATAAACATTCATGTAGAATTTTCTGGCTTTAGTCATGTGTGTAATAACCTTAATTGAATTTAAATGTAGCATTTCATGTAACGTGTATTGGGATAATAACTTGAGGAGACTCTTCTTGGTAAACTAAAGCAGTTAATTTCAGTGCTACTCCAATATCATCTTAATGTCCTGCACTTCTGAAGAAAGTCTGATTTCTTACTACCTGCTCTAAACTCTTCCTATCTCTGCGCTGCTCTGCCTCCCCACTGGACTGCACCCTGCATCCCTGCATTTCTGGGTTGCTCATTTTAACTCTTACCAGCTGGCTGGGATCAGCTTCTGGAATCACTGAAGCTCTCTGAATCTTTTCTGAATTGATCCACACAGCTTTGAATCAATTTGGACTTTTTAATTGGTCCCTTGATTCAATTCAGACTCAGAGATTCAGCCACTGAATTGCTGAATCCATGGCTAGAATCAGCTTCTGGAATCTGGGACTGTCCCAGCTAAACCTGGATGTATGGTCACCCTAACTGTACTTGACCAGATTTTGCAAATGTCTGGTCCCTTTACTAGCAAAGTGAAATCGGCACCAAAATGATGTCATTTTCATCAGGGAGTGGAACATTTTTCAGTCATAATGTGGGCCTAGTGATGTTGCCTGGCAAGATCTTGGCTGACCTGTAAACAGCCACGCAGTTGGTTGTTCAAAACCAGTAAGAGACCTTGCCTCTTGAGCATCCAACCTAAGGGTGATCAAGAATTGCAACCCCTTTGTTCAGGGACTTGAGCTGTGCACCTTGATTCAGTCAAGAATTTTCATTTGAGACCATCCCTAGCAAGAATACTAGCCCATACTGTGCTCTCAGGTACAATGGTATCCATTTGGAATAATGCCATACAAGTAACAAGGTGACTCTGGATTCACACCACTAACCAAAATGTCAACATGGTACCAAACTTTTTTGCCCTTTTGTTCACATTGATATATGAATATGCAGAGTTTAAGCAAGACAGGAATATGCTGAAAAGACTGTCCAGAGAAGCTAGCAAAACCAATGAACAGATGCCAACTTGTCAATGATACCTTGTAACAAAATAAAGTAGCCACTATCTTCCTTGACAGTAAAAGTATAATGATGCACACTGCTGTCTGCAAGGGAAAAAAACTGATCATATTTAAAAAAACCACAAAGATAGTTCACATACACATACAATGAAACTAAGCTGTGCTGCAACTTAAAGAGATTTTACAATTATTCTTTGTATAGTCCTTGGATGACTAGATCTGGCAGGGTCAGTCTTAAAAAAATGCACCAGCCATGGAAGTTACCTTAGTAGAAATCTGCTGTTTGAGAGTCTCTCTGCTTGAGCTATCTTTTGCCCTAAGAGGAAGGGTCAATCAAGAAATGTAGTATGCTTTTAGAGTACTCTCTATCACAGCCTCTACTTTAATGCTGCAACTAAGTATTTCAAAACAGGACATTCTCTGTTCCCATATCCAGACACTCAGAGGAAAGGGAATCAAGAATAACAGTGCTTCTCACAAGAATGTGTGTAATATGCAAAAGGAGTAAGTCTGTTATGTTTCATAACTGTGAATTAAGCCCTTCAAAATTAAGAGGCTAAAAGGCAAATCAGTGCTTTGATAAGCACAAATGACAGCAATATAGGTAAAACTAATGTTTTCCATCTCTTTTTCAAGTGTTCTGCCCATGAACAAACAATAACTGTCCAACACAGCCAAAGCTATTAAATGTTGTGAATTTCAAGTTGAGAAATAATGTGACAATTTTTGTACATATGCTGACTGATTGTAAAAGCAATAAAATAAATGAGATTTTCTCCGACTATGTTGTTTGGTGGATTGCTATTAGTTTATATTTGAAATTTCTGTTGGATATACATTTCAAATTGTTCTTCCAAATGTAATCAGTTCTTTCTTTGACTGTTTCTCTGTTTTTATCAATATCTGACAGCAATTCCCAAATATACACTCTAGTCCATTCTAATATCCTCTCTTCTTCCTTTGAAATCCAATACCTAAGCAGTAAAATAATTTATTGTACTTTATTTAGATTTTTATTTTTTGCATGTGTTCTGATACTGTCCCTTTGAAACAAGAATTATTTGGAAATTTAAACCAACTGTTCTTTAAAAGTAGTTAGGAAAGTGCTGTTAAGTATCCAATTTTTCCCTTGAGTTTTTAAACATTTTCCATGTTATTGTTTCATCTGTTCAAAGGTCATGAAAATAGGCATGTGCCTGCCCCTTCCACCATATAACTAAAGATTGTATAGATAATCAGAGCAATACAAACAACTTAATCATCAGAGCTTCTGTCCGTCTTCAAGAAGGATGGACTCTTGAAACACTCATAGTCTATATTACAGTTTGAAAATAAATCATGTGTTCAGGGGTAAAATCATTCCTTAGATCTGGAATACTTGACGTAAGTCAGTCAGAGCCGAAAATTTAACCATCAAGGTAATGAACCGTTAGAACCATCAGGGAAGCAATGGATTCTACATCTTTAGTTGTTTTCATATTAAGCCTATCTAGAGGATTTGCTTTAGTGAAACACTAGTTACTGTGCTCAGATAACTATGTGAAACTGTAACTTATATAGGAGGCAAGAATAGATGATCCGATGGCCCCCCATGGCCTTGAAAGAAACGTCTATGATTCTCAATCTTGTTTTGCAAGAATAATTGTAAGGAAGTGGTTTTCAATTAAGCTGGACTATGACTCATATTTTATGACTTTGAACTTTTAATGAAACAATAAAGATATCATAATAACAGATTAAAAAGTGACTTGGTTCCATAAAGGGGAGATAAGGGTCAGTCCCCAGAATTAAGTTGAATTCTGTTGCTAGATATTGAAAAGTTTTTTATTGGTTGGTGCATAATCTATAGGCTTGGTTGGATTCTGTTTTTATTGGGAACATTGATAACTGTTAATTTTACCTCCTACTCACAGCTCGATGAAAAAATATTTCCATCATTAATAATTGAGATTTATAAAAAGGAGACCTAAGAAAAATGATGGCTCATGAAGTGTGTGATGACGGGGGTAGGGGGCAATCCTACATAACCATGGTGACTGTAGGTTGGACTGCAACTCCCAGAAACCCCAGGGGACTGGGAACAAAGAAAGAGGAAGTGACAAAGTGAATGAGAGAGCTACAGGTGAGTGGAACTGGGACTGATGGTGGCTCTGTTGCTTAGATGGTGGCAGTCATAGAATAGCTATGTTTGTAGCAGTGGGCAGTTAAATTGCTATATACAAAATGGTATACTGTCATTAATAATTTTTCTGCCCTCCTCACCCCTGATTTCACTCAATCCTGAAAATTTAAATCAATAAAAATAAAAAAAGGCTTAAAAATAAACATTGTTATTATCTATCAAAATTATTAAAAAGATAAAAATCTAATTCTTCCAAGCCTAATAATATGGGGGGGGGGGGGGGGGGGTGTGGTTAGATTCTAGTGAAAGCTACTACCAGAAAAGTCATTGGCAGGATACTATAAATCTTACTGACTAGGTAACAAACTTTTCAATAGCTAGAGACATGATAAAGGTATGAAACATGCTTAGTATACTAATCGGTTCAATTTAAGAAAGGTAACTTAAAACCTAGCAACCAATGAAACAACAATCAAACAAAAAATGAAATTGTACTGTAGCATATTTTTGTCTTTGCTATACTCCAGTTACACAGACAAGATCCTGAGTGGAGAAGTACAAATCCATTTGTCTTTCTGAGCTAAAATTCTCTCCTGTGCCCTGGGTCAGAAAAGGACCTATAAATTTTTTAAGTCCCAAAGCTCATAGTTATTAAAGATGGCTTGAAATTTTTTCAGATTGTTTTTTCAATCTGTTGTTTTTATCCCCTTAAAAAGTTTCAGAAAATATAACAACTTTGACATTAAAAAAAGAAAACCCCCAAACAAAATGAAGTCTTTCAAAAATGTTAAAACATCCTATATTGTTATTTTCAGAATGGAATAAACTGAATGTATATAAATATTTTTAAAATGGAAGTAATGGTCAAAAGGACCACAAAGGCTAATTTTACTTGGTAATCATTTTGCTCTTCTGTCTCTCTGAAAACTAAGATCTTTATAACCCATTTCCCTGTATGTTTCCTTTTACACTGGTAGAAAAAGTTGGTAAACTTCAGTGAAGTGATAGATTTATATGTATGTCAGAGCAATAAAAATGAGATGGGAATCTGGTCTCAGGTTTTTATATCATGTTAGTGTTTCTTTAATGAACTTTACAAAGAAGAACGTTTTAGTTAGCCATGTTAGTTTGAATTATAAACTAACTTATTTAGAAAGGCATGGGCTTTCAAAAGCAACAGCTTATTTTGTCCGATGCTATGAATTATATGCATCTCAGCTGTTATTTATGAAAGCTCAGGCCTCTGAATTATTCTATGAGGTGCCATCCTGCTCTGCCTTTATATAGAAGGGTGGCTCATGTTAAATTAGTACATGCTAAGAATATAGTGCATGGTGTGGAGGTTCTTGAGCCCTGTCTGCACCAGAGAAGTAGAATCATCTTCATGAGAAACATTCAAGTTTAATGTGAAGGATGGCTCTGGACTTTTTTACTGGGAGGTTCCAGGCCATGGACTCCAACTCCACCTAGCATGCACATTAAAACTAGCTCTACAAAAGTCAAGGTTGTTCATACAGGAAACAGAGCTGTTTGGTGGGGGCTGTGTCCAGACTGTGGAATGTGGGGGACCTCACCACCTTCCACTCCATGGAAAGGTATATTAGCATGTACTAACATAGCCTGGCTCATTCTTCTTTGACCTCGCCTTCTAAAATATAAACACAGAAAATTTACTTTGTGCATACACTTATTTAAAAAGGAGAACAACCTCAAAGGAAACAAAAACCCTTCCCTATTAATACATTTTTATCTTGGGGAGATAGTAGAAGAAAGAATGAACCATATACAACAAATGCCAGCACTGGAGCTTATTGCCCTACGCCACTCATATGTTTAGTCTAGGAGCATGGCATTGGAACCCAAATAGACACAGAGTGAATTAGAACTGGGAAGAAGAGAGTCCAGGATTTTCCAAAGCAACAAGGTGCCCAATTGTCATGTGGCACCCAATTCCGTTATGTTTGTTGGAAAATCCCAGAATAAGACTTTAAGAGGTATTTGAATTGGGAAAGACTGGGGTCTAGATATACCAAAATTAGAAGGTTTTTCCAAAAATTGGGGCAGCATAAAGGAAGGCAGTGAGAATAGAATAAGGTATTGAGCAGGGTGATGAAACCGCTACTGCTGACAGAGCAAGTGCAGGGAGCCAAGATAAGAAACAAGTACTGGAACTGCCATTAGAACAGCTTTTGTTGTGATATTTTGTCACTTGCACTCTTGTCCTAATCACAATCAGGAAATGAGGCCCTTGAAATCAGTGTGAATTTGAAGCTGAGATTCAAGTCTGTTCTTTTGTTTAATCTGAATAGGGTTGCCCACCCTTAATTTGCATCACATGTTACTGGTTGAGTACAATGGAAATTCTGATTTAAATCACACATGCCTTGTATAACCCAACTACCATAAGAAGGTCTGGAAAAAATGTAGAACCCCGCTAAAGAAATTGTTTTGATTGAATCAGGCTTTAAATATTCACTGTTTGATATTAAAGAAGCTACTGTTAATAGGAGATGGTTCAGATCAGTGTCTGATGAGCACATTCAGTTAGTGATGTGCTTTCTGCTGGAATGGGAGGCTGATCTAACACTAAATAAATTGGAGACCCAGAGCTTATACGTTGGTGTCTTTTTAATGAATTCACCACCCAGTAAGTTTCAGAGTTCACGATAAGATCAAAAACTTCAAAATATGTTCTTTTGTTATTTTTTTAAGCTCATACACTGACACGGGGCTATTTACGACATCTTTTTGGAAGTGAAATGTTGCATGTCTCCATAAAAGTGTCAAACTTTCTTTTTCATTCAATTCCAAAAGATAGAGGAGGACCGTATGTGAGAAGATGCTAACCCACAAAGAAAAGTTGTTCCAAGATACTTCAGTAAAACAATTTTATTGTGTATGGAGATTGGGTAACGCGCCTGAAGCATTAGATATTCTGTTCTATGTTGCATTTTAAAAAAGAAAAAAAATCTTACAACAACAAATAATAATTCAGTCAGTCTATTTTTTTCAAGTATGGATTCAAGGTAGATAATCAGTGCATTAATGAAACAAATGACTAATTTTTGTGAGCAACGGTACTTAATTATAAAGAACCTAATTCTGCTCTACTTCATGCATAACATACCATTTAAGTAAATTTGTCCCCAAATGGTTTTATTATAACATTAAGTATTCTGAGTAACATTTCTCTTCCCTCTCTTCTCCGCCATACAGAAGATCCATGGAAGAAGGCTCAAGGCTCACTTACATCCCCCCAGGAAGTAAAGCAGTGCATTGGTTTTGTGGGGTCTCTCTGATAAAGAACTGAGGTTTGTTGCATGACAGAATCTGGGCTGAAATAAAACTGTTTTTTCCAGGAAATTATCAGTAAGCATCACTAGATGAAGGAAAACCAGGTTTTCCTTTTAGCAAAAGCACAGTAGGTGATTTGGTATTTATTTACAATAAGCAAGTGAGTGCCCTTCCTAGGTGCTGGAAATGACTGAGAAACTTTAAAAAGCTCATATTATAATAAAAACAAGCATATTTTACACTGTGTTTGACAGGGGTGTTTTGAAGAAGCTCTCTATTTATGCATTGCCATGGCAAGCAAAGTGATAAATAAGAGAACTTGGGCTTCTACAGAATATTTCCATGGAAGAACAACATGAAGTCTTTAACATCTCATTATGGAATAGATTTTCATTCAGCACTAGATACTTACAAAGAACTGGGGGTATGCCAAAGTGGCTTACATGTGTTGCTCAGACTTTACAAAAGAAATACTATTATACTTTGTCACCTTCTCAGGAAATAGTGTCCAAGGCCTACTTCTAGAGATCATAAAGGCTCTTTCACTGAGGTGCTGGGGGTCTATGTGTTCAAGTCAATTACAAATGCTTCAAAGGTTTTGGTGCTTCAGTGCAAATGCTGGGGCCAGATCCTTAGATGGCGTACATTGTAGGCCTGTGCGAAATGGCTAGGATTCACTTCGGATTCGGATTCGGCCGATTTGAGGGACAGTGAATTGATTTGGTGATTTGAATCACTATCCTGAATCGATCTGGCTGAATCTGATTCGGAGATGAATCTCTGAATTATGCAGGCCCCATCCCCAGCCCACTCTTTCAGCCCCAGCAATGGCTGCCCTGTGTGCCCCAGCTCCTGGCACTTAAAAAAAAAAAAAAAAAAAAGCCCCAACTCACCAGGTGCTGCTGGACAGGGGAGTGATCCCCGTTGTGCCCCATTACCCCACGCTGCATGGGAGCTTTGCCACAAGCCCCCCAACCGCTGCCTGATGTCCTACCTACTCCCCCATGGCTTCCCTGCCTGCTCCAGCCTGTTAAGGAAAAAAAACTCTTAAACCCCTGGGCTCACCAGCCCTACCCAGTGGGGGGTGATCCCCAGTGCCACCTGCTGCCCTGTGCCATGTGGGAGGCTCTGCATGAGCCCCTCAAAGCCCTGAGGCTGCTACAGAAGCTGGTGAGCCTGGGTAATTTTTTGTTTTTGTTTTTCTTAAAGGGCTAGAGCAGGGGTGGGCAGGGCATCCATGAGAGGGCTGGGAGAGTGGGGGGGAGTCAGGGGGCTCATGGCAGAGCCCCCCATGCAGTGTGGGGTAGTAGGCAGCAGTGGGGATTGCCCCCCCACCCG
>NW_017729022.1:168095193-168097894 GCF_001723915.1 Gavialis gangeticus | reverse complement strand
CCCCCCATGGTCCCCTCCACCCTTCTCCAGCCCCCCTCTCCCCTGCCCCCTACTTACCAGCTCCAAGTATAGGTCCAGCTCCCTGCTGCAACAGGCAAGGACTACCCGAATCATCACAGCTCTCCAAATATTTTCCAAAGATCCCAAAGAATCAATTCAGATCTTTTTACTGGTCCCCTGATTTGATTCAGATCTGGAGCCTTGGCCACTGAATCAGGCTGAATCTCCTTTGAATCAAATCATCACCCAAAGCTTCACACACCCCTAGTAAATTGTACACTTCCGTTGACCTCTGACATTGATGGAGGACTGTTGATTTATGCCATCTGAGTATCTAAGCCACAGCTCTTTATTCTGTAGACAAAATCATTGACAGCATGTAGTAGCCATCATAAAATGTAAACATTTATGTCTATTGATACTCTGGTCAGTATTAGAATTCAGGAACTGATGAAGTGTTTCTGCAACAGTGAACCCAAATTCTTTCCATCAAAACTGAAGGAATGCTGAAGGACTGAAGAATTATTATTGGAAAGCATGGCCAGAGGAAGAAGCAAGGGAGTTCACCTTATATCCAAGAGCTCAGTGTTCAGAGCACTCACTGAGGATGTGGGATACCCATGTTAAATTCCCTCCACTTTTTGAGAATACTCGAACCCACATTTTCAACCTTCCAGAAGAGTCTCCTAACCACCAAGCCATAGAGTATTTCACAGTAGAGGAGTGGGACCACTTTCATTCCCTCCTGTTGAAACTGTTCCACTTCCACAGAATAACTAAATAGTCACTGGGCCAGACAAGAGTGAGAAAATGTGCATTGCTCACTAGGGGGTAGGCCATTTACCTGGAAAGATGGAAATTTGGAATCCAGTTTATCCACCTCAAAATAATTTAAGAGTGAAATATTTGGTAGAGCACAGACTAGAATCTAGGTTTCCTCCCAGCTCATGCTTTTTGACCCCCCAAATATTTAGTTTTTTCCATTAAAGTAGAATAAATCTAACAGAATTCTCTATGGTTTGTTGGGCCTCACCAGTACCCTGGTGGTTAGGCTAAATTCCTATAAAATGAGAGGTGCTGATTCAAATACCCTCAAACAGAAGACTGAATCTGCATCAAAGATGACTAAGCTGATGATGGAGCTATAGGAGTAAATGTCTCTGGTTATCTTTTGGGTAGGTCCTAATCCATTAGGTCTGCTTTGAAACCACCAATTAGATTGATCCCATGGATTACATAGGGAAACCTCATTTGTGGCTATCAGGGCTTAGCCCCAAGATAAGCACTGGACTGTGCTATGCTAAATCAGATTTCTCTAGGCACATTCAGAACCAGTACTTTAGTCACATGGGTGCTTTTAATGTTCAAATTTTATGCACCTGAAGATTTTAGGGCCTACAGTTTAGGCTGTAGCTGAGTGCAAAGTTAGGCTCTGTCAGTGAGGTATTTAAATCTCATCTAAGTCTCTTTTGTGGATCTAGCCATTTGACTATTTGCTCTTTGGTTTCCAACATTCATATTACATGACTGATTGTCCTGAACTGCATGTTATCACTTCCTGTTTGGATGCCTGAAAAATACTGAAAGACAAACAATTGACTACTAAAAGAAAAAAAGAAAAGTTTGTATTCAAATATCAAGAAAATTTCAAAATCTGAAATATTTTCCTGTTTCCTGAACAATCTGTGTTTCTTCATATATATATATATATATATATATGAGGTGAGGTCAGCCTCACTTCAGTCCCTGGAAAAATCAAGGAGCAGGTCCTGAAGCAATCCATTTCTAAGAGGAGAAGGTGATTAGGATCAGTCAGCATTGATTCACCAAGGGCAAGTCATGCCTGACCAACCTGATTCTCCTCTGTGATGAGATGACTGGCTCTTTGGAGGCAGGGAGAGCAGTGGACATGATATCTCTTGACTTCAGTAAGGCTTTTGATATGGTCTCCTGCAATATTTTTGCAAGCAAGATAAGGACTGTAAGGTGGATAAAAAACTGGTTGGGTCATTGGGTTCAGAGGGTAATAGTCAATGGCTCAATATCTAGTTGGCAGCTGGTGTCAAGTGGAGTGCCCCAGGGGTTGGTTTTGGGGCTGGTTATGTTCAATATCTTCATCAATGACCTGGAAGATGGGATGCAGTGCACCTCAGAAAGTTCATAGATGGCACCAAGCTGTGGGGAGTGGTGGATATGCTGAAAGGTATGGCTAGGATTCAGAGAAACCTTGACAAATTGAAGGATTGGACCAAAAGAAATTTCATGAAGTTCAATAAGGACAAGTGCACTTAGGACAGAACAATTCCATTCACTGACACAGACTGGGTACCGTTGGCTAAGCAGCAGCTCTGCTGAGAAGGACCTGGGGTTACAGTGGACAGTAAATTGAATATGAGCTAACAGTGTGCCCTTGTTGCACAGAAGGCTAATGGCATACTGGGCTGCATTAGTAGGATTGTTGCCAGCAGATCAAGGCAAGTGATTCCTCCCCTCTACTGAGCACTGGTGAAGCCACATCTGGAGCACTGTGTCCAGTTTTGCCCACCCCACCCCCCACTACAGAAAGGATATAGACAAATTGGAGAGGGTCCATCAGAGGGCAGTGAAAATGGTTAGGGTGCTGGGGCACATGACTTTTGAGGAGATGCTGAGGGAACTGGGCTTACTTAGTCTGGAGAAGAAGACTAGTGGGGGGGGGGGG
>NW_017729022.1:168088601-168090193 GCF_001723915.1 Gavialis gangeticus | reverse complement strand
ACTAGGGGGGGGGGGGGGATTTAATAGCAGCCTTCAACTACCTGAAGGGTGGCTCCAGAGGATGGAGCTAGACTGTTTTCAGTGGTGGGAGATAACAGAACAAGAAGCAATGGTCATTGCAGCAAGGAAAGTTTAGGTTAGATATTAGGAAGAACTTTCTCACTAGGAGGGTAGTACAACATTGGAACAGATTACCGAGAGGCACGGTGGAAGCTGCATCCTTGGAGGTTTTTAAAACCCAGCTAGACAAAGTTTTGGGTGGGATGATATATTTAGGGGTTGCCCTGCTTTGAGCAGGGGGTTGGACTAGATGATTTCCTGAGGTCCCTTCTAACCCTGATTTTCTATGATTCTTTGATTTCTTGTTTAGATTTTGCTCCATCTACATGGAGCCATTACAACACATACATTAAATCAGAAACAAGTTAGATTCACTTTTGAAAGGAAGCACATGGGCATTTTAGAGCTATACAATTTCTCCTAACTGCTTAAGGGGGAAATGAATCCTAGGGATCTTTTATCTTAAAATGAAATAGGTGCTGATGAGAGAGAAATCATACAGCTGTGCTGAAGTTGTCTTGAAAGAACACTGAGTGATTAGAAAACTTAGAGAGAATCTTACTGCCTTAGAAACTTTTACAGGCAATTAAAAAATAGAGCAATAGAATAGTCTGACAAAGCCCTTCTTTATCTTTGTTCCCTGACTTTACCTATCATTGGCAGAAGTCCAGTTCTCAGCTTGACCCTGTTTTTGGTTGCAGCATATGAATCACTATTCTCCTATGAGGTATTATTTACTTTAAGTGATTAACCAGGATAAGAAGTGTCACAGTGTTCCACTTGCACTGTTAAATGAAATAATATGATGATAGACAAAATACAATGGGTCTGAGTGACTGTACTATGCATCAGAATGAGCCCATACATTTTACCTACTCTTGTTTAAACCAAACAACATTGTCAGCTACTCAGTTATATTTTCTATTTGGTGTAATGTCTTCTAAATACCTGTCTGAATTTATCTTTGCAAACTAATCAGTTGAATTGTTTTACTGCCATCCATATATCTCTCAATACCCAGTGCTGGTATTAAAATGATAAAAATTCTAAGGAGTCTGTATGAGCTAATTTTTGACCATATAACTACTATTTTTGTTAATGGAAGGTCTTGCAACATGCAGTGAGAGAAGACACCTCTGAAATCCCATTTCATTTTAAAAAGCAAACAAAACACGTTTCCCTTGATCAGAATTAAAAGGACAGGCTTGATCTCTGCTCACTATATCCATTCCAGCATAACTTAATTGATTTCAATAGTTGCTCCTAATCCTAGTATTAAGAACAGGAGAAACAGAGTCAGAGACCAGAGTCTATGTTTATGTGAGTCATTCCACACCAGTCTTGGACTGTGGGTGGGGTCAGAGTTTCAAAGCCAAACTTGTGAGAATTGTTTCTGGGGACTATTAGAGTAGTTATTTGGGGTGTGAATGTATCAGGGGCCTGCTCACTGGAAACTGATTGGAAGGTATTGGAGGAATTACCTCCAATGGTACAGGTGGGATTGAAAAATGTTGGTATCTGGGAGGGATGGT
>NW_017729022.1:168079996-168083601 GCF_001723915.1 Gavialis gangeticus | reverse complement strand
CCAAACTTGTGAGAATTGTTTCTGGGGACTATTAGAGTAGTTATTTGGGGTGTGAATGTATCAGGGGCCTGCTCACTGGAAACTGATTGGAAGGTATTGGAGGAATTACCTCCAATGGTACAGGTGGGATTGAAAAATGTTGGTATCTGGGAGGGATGGTTGTGGGGAACAAGCCACAGGGTAATAAGGATGGATGGGCCGAAAGGTCACATTGCAGAATGGAGTAGGAAAGGAATGAGTTGGAATCTGTGCTACTGATAGATGAGGACCTATGCATTTCAGTATAACTCCTTCAAATTGGAAAAAATGATGGGTCATCTTATCCAGCCACACAGGAACAGAATGATATAAATTATACAGTAAGCCTTTCTCCAGTGACTTGTGAGGTGAGAAGAAAGGGCATATGACATAGGCAAAGTTGATGTATTAATTTATCCTTTTCCTTCCCCACTGTAAATCCCTGGGGATTTCCCAGTTCAGCACATCCAAACTCCTCAAAGTATTGCTAAAGATATTCCTGTTCTCAAGGTCAGAAATGTTTGGCCAGTGCATGATCCTTGCTAAACCAGTAACTGCAATAGCATTGGAGCAACACTTGATACAATTTTTCTATTGCTTTTACATTATTGCCTTGAAATGTTTTCCCAATGCTTTGAGCTTTTATAGACTTCACAATATTTGTCCATTCATGATCTCATTTTAAAAACAATTACCTGTAATTTTTTAATTTCTATTTTCATCTTTGAACTAATCAGTATTTCCACATATCCCTTCCAATCTGGATAGAAATTTGCTGGATCACCTAGGAAATCCTGTTAATTAATTGTGTTTCCTTACAGTGCAAGAACCCCACCTTAGAAGTATGCATACAGCATTCATTCCTCTTCCTCCAGGAGATGGGTATTACATTTCCTGACACCACTACTGTAATCATTTTATCAATTAGGCCAGAAATGTTAATGTTTGTTGAATAGATCATTTCCTTTCACTGGAAATAGTTTTTCTTGTGCAATTAATAGTACAGGAAACAGTTTTACATTGTTATGGTTATTTATTATTTCCTATTAGTGAGTACCATATCCTGCGATAACTTATGTGATTAGTAGGTCAAGTGTAAATTTTATCAGAACACAAGTCATAACCTTCAGTTTTGGACTGAAATGCTAGTTGCAGGATTAATCTGAAAAGATAATGCCCTTGCTGTAAATGTACCTCTGGCAGTAGGCACTGAATTGTATATACTTATGACCTAATAGTCTATAGTTAAGAAATAATATCCCCATCTCTTGTCTTTATATTTCCCCTGTACTTATTTCTTGTCTTTACTTTATTGTGCCCATTTCTTGCCCTAAAATTATAGAAATCATTAGGGCAAAGTCTCTGTTGACATAAACTGATATTTTTCCATTGGTTTCAATAGACTTATTCCAAGTTTACATTACCAGAGAAACTGGTCCATGGAAGTTAAATGTAGGAAAGACATACAAGGACATGTGATCCCCACATCAAATGCAACATTATCTTCCTTTGAATATCCACTTTTCTTAGACATATCTCCTGTTCCAAAAGCAAAAAGGCCTATCCCCTTGAATGCCAGGAAAACATTCATTAGTATTTACCTGTACAGGCTTAATAACACACCATTAAATGTACTGGACAACATCCAGTATAGGGCAGTATACTAAAAAAATATCCAGGTAGTTACAAGATAAAACAGAAGAAAATGAAATGACAACAGTGAAAAACAGAAAAAGAGAGAAAGAACTTATTTCTTATGTTTAAAAAATGATAAGAAAAAGAAACCAGTTGATCTTTAACTGGTTCTTTAAAGTGGGGGGTTTTTTTGGTTTGGAAAACTGAAATGACTGCAACACATGAAATATTTGTGCTACACAAATATTCTTATTGGACAAGCCTTTTTTTTCTTTTTTATTAAACCAAAATTTCCACCAAAAAGTGGCCACTTATCTTGGGATTGTTTAATTTTTGTGAGAAAATGAAAACACCAAAAACGTTGTGCAAAAATGGAAAATACGCATTTTTGATAGTTTTTCTTTTTAATGTTTTGTTCCTGGTTGCTGAAATCTAGGAAAAGAACACCTATGGGTCATAAAAAAATCCAGTAAAATATTCAGTGAACATGAAATAAAATGCCCCACTAATATGTTCCTCTGGAAGTCCACAAGCAGTTCCACTACAAATGTTTTTAGTTCTGCTGAGAGGAGTTCCCCTGTTTTAGGAAGAATTGTACTTGGTGTTTGGGTATGTGTTTTCTGTTTTCAATTAATGCATGCTAAACCAAACTAGGCTAACTCTTAGGCTCAGGAGCTGGTTATTAAGCCCAGGGGCCTTGTTACATGGTAATTTTAGGCAGCTTCTGGAATGCTTAACCCAAGGGTGGGTAAAATATGGCCCACAGGCCATATCTGGCCTGCCAGGTCATCCTATCCAGACCGCTGCTGGGAGCCTGAGGAGGGAGGGGTGCCACCCCACTCTGCCATAGCCAGGGCCAGGCAAGGCCACACATCACACAGACTCCTTCGCCTCCCCCCTGCTTCCACCCAGATCCATTCTCCTCCCTGCCCGACTTCCTGTTGGCGCTGCAGCTGCACAGTCCTGGCATCACAGCTGCTGGCAGCCAGGCCCACATGGGATGGGGCACAATGCAACACACAAAGTAGCCATCCCACCCACCTGCCAGTTGCAATGAGCCACTGCTGCATGAATTCACTAGGAGGTGAATCCATATTACCTGCATGGAGGCTCAGCCCAGGGCAGCCACCCCCAACATTACCAGTTTGCAGCAGCAGGGGCTTATCGCAGTGGGCAAGTGGATGGGCAGGCAGGGTGGTTATTCAGCGTGCTGCATCGTGCCCCACCCAATGCGGGCCCAGCTGCTGGTGGCCATGGTGCCAGGACTGCGCAGCACCAACATGAAGCTGGGGCGAGGGATTAGGGGTGCGGGATGGACGTGGGGGACAGAACAGTCTGTGCACTGCATGGCCCAGCCCAGGTCTGACTATGGCAGAGTGAAGCAGTGCAGAGCACAGCCCTCCCTCCTCAAGCTCTCAACAGTGGCTGGTGGACCAGATAGGTACAACTGGTATCTCTGCCCCCCTCTCCCCAGCCCTCAACAGCTCATCAAAACTTGTTAAGTTGCCCTCTAGCCCAAATAATTGCTCACGCCTGTCTTAACCCTTGAATTGGCTATACGTTAACACCTTTAAGTGGCTTAAAGCACTTGCTATTTGTCTTAAAGTTATGCCACTCCAGGGCAGGATTATCTCTTGTTCACCTAACTTTGCTCCTGTCTCATTAAGGTGTGGCTACTCTCCACAGCTATTCCACCCAAATTGCAGTTATCCAGCATCCCAGGATGCAGTTGCTCTTCCTGAGTCATGGCAAGTTAGGATGTCAGGGATGCAGCAGGGCCAGACATAGTGCCTCTGCCCCACTGCTTGCCACGGGCAGATCCAGCACCACAGCCCTGAAGCACCTGGAAAGACCAGCTCGCTGCTTTGAATGCCCAGGCCAGACTTGGGTTGCTGTGCCTGTGGGAACTGGCAGGCTGGTGCTCACCCCTCCTGCTGACCTGTGGTTGAACC
>NW_017729022.1:168074144-168074996 GCF_001723915.1 Gavialis gangeticus | reverse complement strand
TCTTGTTCACCTAACTTTGCTCCTGTCTCATTAAGGTGTGGCTACTCTCCACAGCTATTCCACCCAAATTGCAGTTATCCAGCATCCCAGGATGCAGTTGCTCTTCCTGAGTCATGGCAAGTTAGGATGTCAGGGATGCAGCAGGGCCAGACATAGTGCCTCTGCCCCACTGCTTGCCACGGGCAGATCCAGCACCACAGCCCTGAAGCACCTGGAAAGACCAGCTCGCTGCTTTGAATGCCCAGGCCAGACTTGGGTTGCTGTGCCTGTGGGAACTGGCAGGCTGGTGCTCACCCCTCCTGCTGACCTGTGGTTGAACCTGCACCCAGCTCCACTCCCCACTGCAGTGTATCTCCTACCCCGTGCCGGCACCCCCGGGACCCAGACACATGGCCTGGCAGGCGTGGATGGCTGGAGTAGGGCAGAGTTTGGCAGCTTCAGCATGGCAGCCAGTGGCCAGTTCCCACTGACCCTGCACTCCACTGGGCTGTGCAGGGTCTGGCCATTTGCAGTGGCCACTATTGGCAAGAGCCTGAAACCTCTGAACCCTCTGTAGCAGCCAGGTGGCTCCAGGCACAGAGCACGAAGCTTGCTGCTGCCTGTCCAGGCTGGGGCTGCACAGAGCAGGTGGGGAGGCTGCACTGCTCACAAGCCTGGGGTGGGGAGGAATCCTGTCCCTGTACCTTGCCATCCCAGGCATGTTCCAGAGGAAAAAAGGATCAGCTCCTCTGGAGCTCAAGCAGTAAGGAGGTCTGGGTGGCAGCAGGAGGCGCCACAGCCAGTGGGCACTCTAGGGGCTGCGGTCCTTGCTCTGAGTAGTGAGCCAGATCTGCCCCTGCTCACCAGCCCTCT
>NW_017729022.1:168069684-168074133 GCF_001723915.1 Gavialis gangeticus | reverse complement strand
ACTTTCTAAGCAGCACAGCAGCAGAAAGGGATCTCGGAGTTATTTTCTTCTTCCCACTCTCCCTACTCTTCTACCCATCAAAAAAGTTCTCAATGTTGGATGCAATTTTGTCCTTCTATCGCCTTCCCCTTTTCTTTTAAATTACTCTTGATTGTGCAGCATCTGCTCCCTTCAAGTTTGCATATGGCTCTCTCCTTAAATCAGCCTGCCTGTCTAGGGGCTGCATACAAATACACGTCGGAAAGTTTTCTTTAGAAGACTTGCAGTAAATCACAGAGGCAGGCTCCGTTAGCAGCAGGAAGGAGGCTGTAATTGAAACTACTAGCTAATCTGGTCCATCTAGCAGGCTGGTTATTGATATTGCTCCTATCAGGCTGGTATCTCCAGCTGTCTACCGGTGCATATACACTGCATTTCTTAGGAACAAATTGAGCCTTTAATTAACCCAGAAAACTAGGTAGCATCCCTTCACCAGGCTTTTCTACTCCCTTCCCTTCAGTTAGCAATGTACAAATCTCCTAGCTCCCGCCAGACTGCACTTTGCAAATATCCTGGGCTGTGCTGGCAGCATTCATGGGTGCATGGTTTCACCACATGGAAACCCTGCCTTGTGAGCATGCACGGAGGGCTGCGTGCATACAAAGCCTATGTGCTCAATGTTATGGAGGGTCCATTGAATAAAGCTTGCTTAAAATTTGGTAATAGAAGCAGAAACAGGATTCGGACTTCCAATCACAGCATGGCAGTGCCATCACAAAGTGCTGGGCTTCAGGAATGAATTTCATGCTGTTCAAACCTAGTGCCACTCACAACAGAATCACAGGAAAGAAGGCCTGGACCTCCATATGTCATCTAGCCCAACTCCCTGCCTAAAGAAGGATCATCCCTATCCAAACCACCCCATACAAATCCAATTGCTAACACTACACTGTCGACCCTGTCACACAACCACAAAGTATAGCACCCTAACACACAGATAAAGCAGGGGAACGGCAGTGGTCAAAGATTTGCTGCTACAAGGGCTGTTAAAATATGCTGGGGATATCCAAGCCCAGTCAAAACCCCAAGCCCTTAGCTTTAGCCAACACCCAAAACTTCTGAGGAAGGCAAAGAGATTTATATCAGCGGTTTTTGCTCTATCTTGAGTGGCACTTATGTGGCACTGCTCTGGCCTTCAGCACAACAGTGAATTCCAGCAAACACAAGGAAATAAAGCAAGTTTTGTTTGAGTTTTTCCATGTAAAAGCTGCCACCGATATGGAACAGGGCTGGATCAACCCTAGGCAAATAGGCTCTTTTATTTGCACTTTATTTAAATAATGAAATCTCCAATCTGGCATTTTGTACTTATACACAGATGGAGTGGATATCTCCTGAGCTTATCTCTACAAGGAAGCTGGATGAGGGCCTGAGCTGCACAGGACTCTGATAGAAAGCATCCAAAACTCTCAAATCAGCATCTAACTACGTTACACCCTTCCCACTCCCAGGGTAAAAATGTGGCATGATAACAAAACTTGCAGTCAGCAGACTCCTCTCTTCTGGGATCCCTTTTATACTGAGAGGATGGGCATATGTGACATCAGCTACATAAATAGACCCAGTAGTTAAATAACTAAATAAACCCTATTGACCTGGGGTTCACAGACGTCATTATCCTGAGTCACCTGTAGCTACATACCCAAGGCATTTCAGTGGCTCCTACAATTGTACCATTGTAGCTAAGCACCACTTGGCACTTTAGCAAACACCTCTGGAAGACTGGGAAATGCTAATTTTCCCAGATACTAAACAGAAAAAATGAAGCACCGGGAGACTAAGTGAAACTGGGAAACAGGGAACTGATCTGAGTAGTGAGCCAGATCTGCCCCTGCTCACCAGCCCTCTAGTGGCAAATCACAGCTGTGCAGGTGGGGAAAAGGTTTTTAATCTTAAGGTGCGACTGCTCCACTAAGCCAAACAACACTAAGCCAATTAGCATTTGTTCAGCTT
Source organism: Gavialis gangeticus (assembly GCF_001723915.1). Classification (NCBI taxonomy): domain Eukaryota; kingdom Metazoa; phylum Chordata; order Crocodylia; family Gavialidae; genus Gavialis; species Gavialis gangeticus. The sequence goes on along the minus strand of NW_017729022.1, from coordinate 168,072,141 downwards.
ACAGTGTAAGGTGCAATAAGGCCCTAATGGTATTCTTTTCAGGCATATATGTTAATTTTTCCCTTCACTAAACTACTCTTTTCAGCTTTTTATTATTTTTTCTTGCTTTTCTCTGACATCTTTTGCATGCAAAGATGCCAAGAACTGACTGTAGCATTCTAGGTATGCTGCCATTATTGGTAGACTTTCATACAAGGAGAGAGAGAAAGCATTTCATTTCTTGTCCTGTGACATGATTTATCTGTAAATGCATCCCATATTTGCGTGAGGCTTTTTGCCATTTTAGCAGATGGAAAGTTCATCTCTAATTTACTGTTCATTAAGTCTCTTTTAGTACTACTGCCTTCCAAATATCTATCTTCTTCCCATTAAATTAGTCTTATTTCTCTTGCCATATAATTATCCAGCATTTTCCTTTGGTTAAGTCTTTCAAAACATCTTTCTTGAAAACACTGAAACAAAAATCTTCTTAAATATTCTAAGGCCAGGTTGTGCTTAGTCTATTCTCTGCTGTCCTAGTTCTTCTGTTGCATCTGCCACAAGGGATTTTTTATGTCTGGCCATGTAAAAGTTGGCAAGCCCCAAACACTTCTTTCTATCTAGCTACATGGGGGTCTACCACAATTACAGTCTTTGTGCTGGATAAGTTCAAAGTAAAGCTCCCTGCCAGCATCAGCACTATCATCTCTAAGGACTGAGAAGCTGGAGGCTTAATGGCCATAAACCCATTAGCCTGCTTTGGGCAGAGTCCTGATTCTACTTCTCTTGCACTGGCCAGCACTGACAAGCAAGTATTTTGCCAATTCTGACCAGTGGAACTGCTTGTCTGTTGTACGTGCAAGAGGCTCTTTTTCACATACATACACAATTGAGCCAGGGGATTAAAGTAATAACCTGTCCCTTAATTCCTGGTAAAAAGTATTCCCATGCTGAGAGACGTGTGTCATATCTGATTCAACAAGCCCCCTCTATCTAACTTGTGATAAACTTCAAACACACACGCAGGCCTGTTTCAACCAAAGGGACTGCCCACTGATGCTTAAAGTTCAGACTCCACTCAAATATTCTGTTGAACCAGGGCCCAAAACCAACATGATGGGAACAGGAGTTTGAAAGGGGTTGATTTGCTTTACACTTTCAATTTTCTTCCCTTTTCATTAAGTTTCTGTTTTCAAGACAGGGCCTTAGGCTACACAAAGAATGCACTTGGCTGATTCATCTGCCTACTGCCTCAAAGACTTTGTTGGAGGTAGGGAATTCAGTCACCACAGGTTTGAGGTTTAACTATAAAAAACGGGAGATCTGCACTCTCCAAGCTACAGTAGAAAATCAAGGAAATATTCACATTAGTCAAGCACAGAAGGGGTGAATAGCTCTGCTGAATAATGTCCTTTTATTTCAATTAAACACTAGTGAGCCACAACCAAAGTCAGTAACACTGCAGGGATAGTGGGATTGTATGGAAACCAAATAAAAATAATTTGCTTTCTGCAGGAATTCAGCCTCTTAGCACATCACATTACGCAAATCAACAAGGCTGAAACAATATTTCTAGGTGCTGAGAAGTTCTACAACAGCAGTTGGCAACCTTTTCCTGCTGCAGACCACTCTTCACAACCCAACTCTTTGCCACATGTCACAATTCTTTACCCCTCTCCCCACTTTTGGGCATCCACCTTCCTGTGCTTCTGCCTGCCTCCTCTGTATCGAAGGTAAGTGCAGATCTGGTGGTGCAGGCTCTGAACATGAGGAAAATGCTGTGGAGGCAATTCCAGATCAGACCTTTGTGGGCTGGGGTGGACTTCTTCACAGGCTGGATCCAGCCCATGGGCTATAGGTTGCTAACCAACAACATTTGTAGAAATTCAGGCAGCTTACCTTAAAAATACTCTGAGTACAGATTTAGAGTCTGCAGTGATATGCTGGGCCCCTTTACCTTGAGGAAATGCACCAGAGTATTTAGAAATACTCTGCAACACCCCATGCCCAATGGGACCCAATTCTGTGATGCACATGTCACAAACCTAGCAGGCTTGAGGGGTTTGTAGAATTCAATACATTTTTCTTTGAGTTTTTTACTGAGATGGCATGTACAGTCTTTACATATAGGTAGCATGAAGCTGTATTTAGTAGGGCTGTGCGAAGCTTCGAGTGGTGATTCCATTCGGAGGAGATTCAGCCCAATTCAGTGGCTGAGTCTCCAAATCCAAATGGAATCAGGGGACAAATTTAAAGGTCCAAATCAATTCAAAGCTCTCTGAATCTTCGGAAAATATGATGATGATTCAGGCAGTAGCCGGTGTCTGCAGCAGGGAGCTGGAAACAGACTCCGAGCTGGTAAGTACTAGGGGTGGGGGAGGGGATGGGAGGGGACTGTGGGGGCACCCTTGCCAGCCCCCGCGACCACCCCCGATCCTTGTCTGCTCCCTTAGCCCCACCCCCCATGGCTGTCCTGCC
>NW_017729022.1:168064406-168064684 GCF_001723915.1 Gavialis gangeticus | reverse complement strand
ACAGACTCCGAGCTGGTAAGTACTAGGGGTGGGGGAGGGGATGGGAGGGGACTGTGGGGGCACCCTTGCCAGCCCCCGCGACCACCCCCGATCCTTGTCTGCTCCCTTAGCCCCACCCCCCATGGCTGCCCCGCCTGCCCAATTCCTGGTTGTTTAAAAAAAAGCCCCTGTGCTCACCGGGTGCTGCCAGGTGGAGGGCAATTCCTGCTGCCCCCCACTGCCCCATGCTGAATGGGGGGCTCTTCAAGAGCCCACCAACCCCCCTTGCTCCCCCAGCC
>NW_017729022.1:168063273-168064395 GCF_001723915.1 Gavialis gangeticus | reverse complement strand
CTGCCCCACCTGCCCCAGCTCCAGCCCTTTAAGAAAAAAAAATACTGAGAAAAACCCAGGGACTCACTGCTCCTGCAGCAGCCTCGGGGCTTTGGGGGCACTTCTGCAGAGCATCCCATGTGGCGTGGGGCAGTGAGGGGCAGTGGGGATCAGCCCCCGCTGGCAGGAGTGGTGAGTCTCGGGGGTTTTATCAGTTGGTTTTTTTTCTTAAAGGGCCGGAGCTGGCCCAAGTGGGGCACCCAAGGGGGGGCTGGGGGAGTGAGTGTGGGAGGTCAGGGGGGCTCGTGAAGAGCCCCCCATGCAGCGGGGGAAGTGGGGATGGCCCCCCTTGCCCAGCAGCACCCGATGAGTTGGGGCTTTTTCTTTTCAAAGAGCCAGGAGCTGTGGCGGATGGGGCAGCCATTGACAGGCTGTGGGGGATGGGCCTGGCAGATTCGGAGATTTGGAGCTGAATCTCCAAATCAGATTCGGCTGAATCAATTCGGGACAGTGAATCGAATCACCAGATCAAATCACTGTCCCCCGAATCGGCCAAATCTGAAGTGAATACTAGCCACTTCGCACAGGCCTAGTATTTAGTAGTGCCATTATTATGACTACATGAATTCTAGTATTTGATATAAATGTTATATTTATAGACTTTTTTTATTTCAGCCAAGAATGTTTAGTAAGGCAATGAATAACTCAAGTGTTTCTCACCTATTCACAATTGGTGAATTGGAGAAATAATTTCTGAGAATTAACATTTGACATGAGCTTGCTTACTCATGAGCCTTGTGGATGTGCTCTCAGGTACGTGAGCCCAGCCCTTCCAGACAATGATGAATTTACGTTTACTCATAAGAATAACACCCAGGTTTTTGGTTGTTGGGGGGTGGGAGGAAATTTCTCAGAGTGGGGAAACTGAGTGAGAGACACTAAGACATTGGATGAGTTGCCTACTAAGAGCTGGCAAGACCTGGGTGAGGCAGGTAATACTGCAGTGCCAGAGGTCACAGAGTTGAGCTTTGGCCCATCTCAGTCTGTTCTCAGTGGTCAAGCAACAGATGACCAAGAGGGCTTTGGGGCAGAAGGGCACCCCAGAGAGTGTGAGGATTATAGTTATGAACGTTATAGTTGTGA
>NW_017729022.1:168056509-168058273 GCF_001723915.1 Gavialis gangeticus | reverse complement strand
ACCAAGAGGGCTTTGGGGCAGAAGGGCACCCCAGAGAGTGTGAGGATTATAGTTATGAACATTATAGTTGTGACTGAAAGGCACCCCTGGCTGCATCTGAGGCAGTGTCACACCAGGCACTGCAGAAGTCATCTGTAGACATCTGAGGTCTTCTTTACTAGCCTTGGGATATGAAGCACAATGGGGCATGGTCATACCAGGCAGTGCAGTGGAGGCTCTGGGGAGAGTGCGGTGCATAGATCAACCTCAGGAAGATTCTGTAAACTAAAAAGACCCATTCTGAGCTACCTAACTGATGAGAAGGTGCTTTTTACCTCTAGAAGCAGCCCGGGATTGGGAGTCAACAAACAGTAACTACCCTGGGCTCGCTGTAAGTTGGTGAATGGAGTTTTCTAAATGACTAAGTTACCGTGAGAAAGGTTCTTGATCTGCATGTGCAATGCTGTTATATGCACCTGAAATTACCGAACACAGGTTTTAACAGGACAAGGATCATTACTAGATATCACACATTTCTGCTCTGGATCTAAATTTCATCAGTGTCTAGGGACATTCCTTCTAGTTTATCTTTGTTTTTTCACATGACTTATTTGTTTGAAATGTTACCCTGTGCAAATAATAGTGAAACCACATTAGGGTATCAAGAAATACAGGGAGTGCATCAGTAGTGTGGAGAATGTACACTGAGTGCATAAGCTTGAACAGGAATGCTAATTTAGTTAGTTTTTCAAGCTGACTGCAAAACAGCTGGGTAGCATTAAATGTATTAGGGAAACAAGAAAGGTGGAGCAAAATTGTGGGGACTGAGGCATGATATTGCCAAATGTATGGAAAAGATTTGGAATATAAGAAATGTTCTGCAGTTGATTCTACAATATGTAATAGGGGTGGCATGTTATGGAGATATTCTTGGGACTTCCAACACATAAGCACACAGAAAGATTTGTAGAGCAATGCCTGTGGCTTGTGGCAGGCCACTCTCCCAGTAACACAGCAGTAAAACAAAAATACCAGTTAAAATAGGATGTGCTGTGCTCTATCATAATGGCAAAAGAATTTCTGGAGAAAATATTGTGACCAACCTGTCACTCCACTCTTAAAGCAAAACTGTTCTAGTCTCCTGTAAAGTTACTTCTCATTCACAGAGGTTACCTATGAGACCAGCCTGGCTCAGTGGGTTTGAACTTAGAGCTAGGAGATAAGAAAAAAAGAATAAGAACCAGAACTAAACTTCTTTGCTAAGGTATTTTGCTTGTCATTTATCACTTTTATGTAGAAAAATATTTGCATGTAGTAACATCTTCACTGGAGCATCTAAGTACAAGAGGCTGGGAAAAGGAGAGTGAAGTGCAAAAAGTTAGTTTTCCACCCATCATTCAGTTTTAACTACCTTTTTCTGCCATTACAAAGCACTTATATTGCACTTGACATTTTGAAAGTGCTGTACAACCATGAACTAATTAGTCACAATTCTAATGGCATCATTATTCCTGAGCTAAGAATTACCATCTCTGTTTTACTCATGGGCAATTGTAGCCAACCTTTTTGCCTGTCACAGGCAGCTTTTTTTGCCAGGCAAAGGCAGCTTAAGGCAGTGGTGACCAACCATTTTGCTTGCTGTGTGGCAAATGAATCCCTTACCCTCCTTGACTGGCACTCTCATCCTTGCCTCCCCAAAGGCTTGCACAGTAGAGTTTGCATTTGGGCAGGTGCCAGAATGGAGGAAAGGGGCTTGCGTCTCTGGCTATGTGGAGCAGAGTGGCC
>NW_017729022.1:168030382-168051509 GCF_001723915.1 Gavialis gangeticus | reverse complement strand
GAGTTTGCATTTGGGCAGGTGCCAGAATGGAGGAAAGGGGCTTGCGTCTCTGGCTATGTGGAGCAGAGTGGGCTCAGGATGCTTCTGTGAAAGAGGAGTCACTGCCAAGAGCCTGTTAACTCTTCCCTGGCCCCACAGCTGCCACATTTCACATGGCAGGTGAGGATCTAAAACCCTGAATTCTGCTGTGGTTGCAGGACCTAGGAAAGGTCAACCTGCTTCTTGGTGGTGACAGCTGACACTTCCTCTTACAGCCATCTCTTGTCACCTCCCCCCACCCTCTGCACTGACCTGCTTCACTCAGGTGAAGGTTCAAGCCTCCCTGTCTCCTTTTTGGCACTGCCTTCTACTGAGTGTCCAGAGCTTCTGTGCCACATGTAGCAGGCATGCTGCAGGTTGACTACCCCCTCTTTTAAGGGCCACATTATGAAACCTTCAATCCTGTATGCAGAGCCATCCTCAGACTGTCCCTGTGACCAGTATTTCAATTTACAAAGAAAAGCGGCTTCTGTTGCTGATGAAGTTTGCATTAAAAAGTGCAATGACTTTGTGAATTGCTGCTTAATTTTACCGCCTTTAGTTCTCACTTTCTCACAGTTGTGGTTTTAGTGTAGACTTCATCCATTGCTTTCCTTTTTTTTTTCTTTTTTGCATCTCTCTATGTTTTGCATTGTTACTAGATTTTATTTTACCCCCTATCTTATTCAAGATGGGCCTGAAATTGAACATTTGATACCCTTAAACACTGTAGACATTCAGATCTGTTTCCAGCTTTTACCACTTGACTCAAAATCCATTTCCTGTGGAGGTGGAAACCAGCTGATTCTTTTGTAAGGCTAGGCAAATAATCAATAGCCATTGGTCTGGGGCCATTTACCTCTTTATTCCCACAGACAACTGTAGACCAACACTAAATTTGTCTTTTTTTTATATTATTTGAACATTTCCTACATAATTTTGGAAGCATGTTGAGAACAGTCCATGTTGAAGAATATACATTTTCACTGAGTTGGAAATGACATGATCCTAGTCCTCTTCTTAAGGGAATGGTTTATGTAACTCACCAAGAACATCATGGATTTCTCTTTGTTTATTCAAAGCTAACATTCACATTAAAGCTTGGTTCTTCACTTAAAAAAATTGGTTTTTGAAAGTATTTTGGAATGTATTGCCTACAATATGCTTTCTGCAAGTATTCTTCTTTGTTAATCCTATTCACTATATATTTGTGGAAAGTGAACATCCAAAGGGAGAGATGCAGTTGAAGTGCATTTATCTGAAAATTCAGAAAATTGATGAATTTGGGGCAGTTTTCACCCAGCTGTGTAGCTTGGCCAGTTTGGCGAGTGTTTCATGGTCCAGTAAAACCCAAATAACTTTTCTGATCCTTCCCCTTTCCTCTTGCATATATTTTTGTTTCTGAAAAGCCTATGACTGCCCTGTACAGGCTGGATGCCATTATTACATCTTCATCTTCCACTTTGGCAGGTAGGACTGTGGTCTGCTGGGAACTGCAGAATCATCCTCAGACTCTGGCTCCTCTCATGAGAATGATTTCACATAATAATTTTACACACACACACTTTGGGTCCTTCATATTTGTCTTCTGGGTCTTGATTCTTCAGGGTGACTGGGGTTATGATTTAAAATTTTCTACATGGAGTAAATAAATTAATAAAGCTGAAATTATTGTCCCCAGCATATGAGGTGTTACATACAGTGTAAAATAAAACGATACTTTCAAACTTTTGCCAAATAATGCATTAGACCTCTCTTCTGTTTAAATACAAATATTTAAGTGTTAAATATAAGCTTTAGATCAGAATGACTAAACATGTCTATTGTAAAGTAACAAGTGCACAAGCTTTCAGTGTAATTTTATTAAAGATAAAGGCCCTGATTCTCTATTGCCCTATATCTTATGGCATCATTTACACAGTTCTTAACACCTACAGTGCATCTGCTTTGCTAATGGAGTAGCTAACTACAGCAGGTTATCAAGGAACAGGGATAGTAATATATCACTGTTACTTTTTATTTTCTTTCTGTCACTGATCGGCTACCTGTTCATTTAGCCCCTCCAAATCCTTTGGGCACCCACTCCACAGTCCTATCCATCCTGGTTCTTTTCTATAAGACCCAAAGGAAAATAATGACTAAAGAGCAAGAAAAAAATTCTGCTAAAAAGGGAACTGGCAACCTTTCTCTGTACATAAAGTTTGCAGTCTACAAAGCTGGTATTTCCCACCTTTGGCTCCTGCAATGATTTATTACCCAAAATCAAAATATGTGGTCCTAGTCAAACACTCAAACAAGACCCCATACACTTCCAGCTCCCCATACCTAGGAAGCTCTCTCACCTAGCAAAGACAGCCAGCCTGAGTATATCTGCTGGTTGCAACTATGTCAGTATATTGTAGGGATAAAAGCAGTTTCACAGTTAAGTAATTCTAAAAAACACTTAAGACTTTTAAAGTTAGGATCAGTGCCTTAAACTCCACTACAGAATCAAGAAGTAGACAAAGCAGACTTCGAAGTACTGGTGTTGTACCTTTTTACCAAGACACCAGGCTCAACAATGAGTCTTGACACCTTGGGAACCAAAGTTATGAGTTTAGTTGCAGAGAAAATACACTGTATTGCCTAATCTTGAAGTGCAAAGACATGAACAACAGAAGCTAATGGCACATGAGAGAAACAAGGAAAGAGGCGCAGGCATGTGATGGGACACCAACAAAACTATCTGTAAAAGCCCTGTAGTTCATTGATGCTCCCAGGCCACCTGAAGAATTGAAAGATCTATGTCACACTAATGGCAGCTCAGATATACACAAATGCACTAACTTCAAAGTAGCTAACTTGGGTACAGATACTTAATGCAGTGAAGCCACAAGCATTGGCTCAGCCTCAGAATAGACAGGCCACCCAAGTATTTACCTGTCTTCTTGGATGGGTTTTGCAGCCCATACTGTATTCCAGGCTGCTGTACTTACACTGTTCTTAGTACTTGGATTGGCTAATTTAAAATTGGTTTGGGCTGGTCCATGCAAATTGCAGTGATTGAAGTGTAGACTTATCCTAATAAGATCTTCAGATTATGAATTTGACAACTGGTACTGCCTAAATCAGAGGTATAAATATAATCTCTACCATATTCTTTGGCTGATTTTTTAAAGGTTACCTCTGAGCTCTGTCTGGCCTCCATTCCTCTGAGCCTCAGAGAGTTCACTCATATCCATATCCCAGTTGATACAATACTCTGAGACCAGACAAGTGGGGGAATTAAATATAAGTATCATCAGTCCACTGAGAACACTTCAACTCATGTCTCCTTGCAAACTTTCCAAGCTGCTTCCTTTAAACATGAACATGCTGGATAACAAGGTGTAACCTTGAGGACTGATGTGAGCCTGAGAGAGGCACAAGGCAGAAAAGCCCCTCCACAAAACTATCCTCAGGGATTTCTGAGGAAGGAGAATGAAGTCACTGTAATGCTGCTGCCCTGTCTCCTCTTGGGATCCATAAACAATTTGACTATATCATGTGATCACTGATTTTCAATTTGTAAATCCTGAGTAACTCCACTGAAGTCAGTGGAATTAGCTTGATGTAAAACCAGAGTATGTTGGATAACAAATAGGCTAATTTGTCTCAGTTGGTACAATATTAGGTATAATGAACCTGTGTAACTTCTGCCTTTGATGTAAAGGGAGATTTATTAAACTTGCTCAAAAATGTGTTTCAGAAACAAATTTTCTACCAATTTTGATTATTCTACTTTGGTGTGACACTTCATTTTCCTTTCTTCTTAGACAACTTGAGATCATTGTGTGAAGAGATTGGTGTGAACCAGAACTGCAGATAAGAATACGTAGATTTTTGGAGAAATTTTGGACCCAGATCTGATTATCAAAATAACTAATTAACTAATTTATTAAGCCACAAATAGTGACAGGGGAGGGTATGCAGCGATTTGAGTACGTTGGCCAGGATGGAGTGTGGAGCCAGGAAAAGTTGGTGTACAGGTGACATCAATTATGTTGACATATTATGACATTTCAAGTCAGAACCATTCACAAGCTCTAGAGACACTTAATACATTGTTTTAATAAATTAATGCTCTGCTGTATTTTTGTGTCTGTGTGTGTGTGGCAGGCAAAGGATCTAAACAGTTTTTATTTTACATGTTTGCTGTGCTAAAGAGTAATTGCAACCACTCCCTTGAGGTTTAGCCTTAGGATAGTTTATCATATTTACAGTAGACTGTATTTGGACTTTGACTTCTCCTATGTTGTACTATGTAAAACAATTAAGTGCAAGGGGCTATTTAATTTTCTCCTTGTGAGTGAAGCACAATAGCTTGAGAAATGAAGTGATTATTGGTGAAATAATTTGTGACTAGAAATCTTCACGCAGCTCAGATACAAGATCATCTTAGCAACTGATGCAAATATAGAAGTAGCTACATTATTTGTGAGCATTTGTTTGTTCACATACCCTTCTTGGAGTGCAGTCATCAGATGACTATCAAGATGAACCAGAAAGTGTTTACTGTAAGCAATTCTCTCTTTACTTATCATGAAGCATATCTATGCAAAGATTTGCTTTTGTTCTTGTGAGATTCTAAATAAGGGAAATAAAGGGCCAGGACATATTTTATTTCTTTGTCTTTTGGAATATTAGCATTATCTTTTACATGGTCTTTTACCTCCATGGCTCTCAAAGAACTTTGTAAATAATAAGAGCTGGTATCTCCATTTCATAGAGTGGGAAACAGAGGCACAGTGATGCCAGGGTTCAAGATTCTAAAATTTTTTAACGGACTATAGATGTTCTGACACCCAGCCTCGTGTCTCAGATGTAAGACAAACTTCTCTTTCTCCATGTATGACCCTTTATAAAACTGGTGCCAGCCATGAGTAATATTAATCATTACAAATTCCAGTCTCTCTAGTATTTATTCATATAGCTTTGCACCATACTGTGATCACTCAGTATTACCTAGTGTCTGCAAAGATAAAACTTTGGTCCCGCTGTTACAAGAGTATAGGGTCTGATAGCAACAGAGCTATGAAATACAACTAAGCAGTTGTGAGTCCATCCAAAAGAGCAGTACACATACTTTCTAACAGGTAGAGATGCATTCTCTATAGACATCAGCTACATAAGTTCCTCTTCTACTGATGTTTTTAAGCAGGTTGTAAAACATGCCTACCATTTTGCTTGCAATTATACAGCTTGTGCTATCTGATTTGATAACTTTCTGTATGCCTTGGTTACCACTTAGACCTAGATCCTGGAAAAACTTGGATTAATTGCTAATACTACAAATATTTACTTCACTTTAGGTTACAGTTTCCAAATTTAAGGTTTGGAAACCTTCAGCATCTAATGAACCCCAACTCAGTAAAATCTCTAACTTCTACCTGGTTTCATTACAAAATTATGCCCTGCATTTACAAACAGATCCAGCTTGGTTCAGAAACTCATGAAGGCTGACAAACTTTTCACTTAGCATGACTGAAGTTCCTGAGTTTCTTCTGATCGTTTCATTGTGAATGTTCCTACTGGTTCTAGTTAAGAGTATAATGTAAGTAAACTGTAATGTTAACTAAAAGTTTCAAATTAAAATAAACAAATTAGAGATGGATACAAGTCTCAAAGTTTAGTCTGGGTCCAGAACTTTTCTGACACTGGTGAAAAAGCTGCATCTAGAATCTTGATTCCACCCTGTCTTTATTTATAGCTAAGATTGGAAGAAGCTGTGTAGTATTAATGAACTGCATCACATTGGACACGTCTACATGTACAATTAATGTGCCTGAATTTTATGCATAGAAAATTCAGGCTCATGAATGTGCTCATGGGCACACCTAAATGTGTGCCCCGGTCAGGAGCAAATTGCACCTGACAGGAGCAGCTCAGTCTAGGACTTCTCCTGCTTCACTCTGCCCCCCTGCAGCAGCCAGGGGGAGCTCCAGGTTCCCTCAGGCACCAGCTCCAGGGGCTGGCAGGGGGCACAGGGACCGGTCCCGATTGCCATCAGGTGGGAAGAGTTGTACCAGTTGCAGATGCAGCTGTCTTCCTGGCCACATGGAGATTGGGATGGATCCCAATCTCCATGTGGCTGGGAAGACAGCTACCTCTTGCAGCCAGCACAGCTCCCCTGCACTGGGGCTTAGCCAGGCAGCAGTGGGCCCCCTGCTGCCTGGACTGACCATGAGAAAATTGCTCCCAATCAGCAACTACAAGTGTGTTATGGCACATTAGCTAATGTGCTATTCATCTAGTACCTGTATGTGTTGGTACTAGCAAATGGTACATTAGATTAATGTGCAGTAAGTCCCAGGCATGTGTAGATGGTGATGCTTGACTGCTCATTAGATCAGTCTAATGCACAGTAAAGTGTCTTGTGTAGATGCACCCACTTTGACAGGCTGTTTCAGTATGTTTTTAAGGGAACCACAGAGACAAACCAGTGTAATGAGGCATTAGATTTGCCTTTGAATTCTCATGCCCTTTTTTACTGATATTTTATTACCCTACAGTTGAAGATCTGCAACTGAGGCACTGCTTCAGTGAGAAAATATGAGAAACAAAAATCACAGGGAAATAAGCCCATCTTCCTCTCATTTCTCTCTGCTGCTCACAGATGCCAATTTAATACAATAGCTCTTTGATATGGTGGAACTATGTGAGGCAGCAGCTCCAGTGACCCATGCTGCATCATGCACAATCCATTTGGAGCTTTATAGCAAATATAGCAAACTTTGCCTAAATTGACAGAGTTTGGTATAGAGAAGCACTCTTAAAAGTGCCCTTGGGATACAAGAATGTAAGTATACTTATCCAGCAGTCTTCAAAGCAAGAACAGCAATGAGACCTCATTGGATGGACTGTTCGACTTTTGCCAATTGGAAAGCAGTCAGAAATTTTTAGAAAACAAGGGAAACCCTGAATCCCTATATTCTGTATCACTTTCAAATTTTTGCCAATGTAAACTTCTGCAGGGAAAATCCTGATTTTCCATCTAATTAGAATGATTGCTGCATCTGGCTCTACCAGGACTTGAATCCTTTCTTGAGCCAGGTAGAGTACAGAAAGAGAGAGAGAAAAACTGGGAGAGACATAAGAAGATAAAATAGGAGAAGTTTAAAATTAGGTGTGGCAAGAAAAAAATAAAAGCAAAGGACTATAGGAAGTTAGTAGTTTTTGTTTATAACTTTTTCTATCCACATGTATTTGGAAGAAGAAAATTCCCTGTGTATCTACTGAGTGGCTCACATCTGATTCATCAGGAAAAAAAACAAAAAAACCCCATGATTTTGGAACATTGGCAAGTATTTAGTTAGGTTTTGGTTGGGTTTTTTATGCCAGAAGGTCACTCTGAATAAAATTCAACCCTTTACAAAGGGTTTCCAAAACCCTAGGCACCACTTAATCCCTATTTTGAGAATATAAAAAGGATTTTAAGAGATAGAGTTTATATTGCCCACTGAACAAGATTTTTTCCTCCTTAAAAGGCTGAAGGCTGGTAGAGATCCAAGTGAAAAGAAATAATGAGGGAACAGTGTCTAAATGAAAATCTGTGAGACCTGAGGGGACATGAGATTTGTTGGAGCCAGTGGCTTCCTGCACAGTATCAAGCAGTTCTTCTTATGTCTCAGTCAATGCATCTAGATTAAGAATAATGATCTCTCCAAAAATTAGGCACCAAATGAAAAGTGAACACTCCAAGGGTATCAGGGATCCTAATCAGGCAGCCCAGCCTGGATTAATTGCCTAGGCAGCCCACACCAACCTTGAATCTGGCTGACGAGCTCTGCCCTATCTAATCAACTTGCTAGCTTTCTAATTGGCTGCTGGAACTATAGCCTATCCATTTAGCCCCAGCTGTGGCAGCAGACTCCTAGGTCTGCCAACAGTTCTGATACTGCTTGTCTGGAGTAAGCTTCCTAGCTCTTCATCTCAGTTTGGTTCTGTCCCTGGACTCTGGCTTTGGATTTCCCTTCAGATCTGTTTCCCAGTCCTGCTTGATTCTGTTCTCAGAATAGGCCAAATCACTTATTACCTTGTCCCTAACAAAGGTGAACCAAGCTATTTCTCTTAAAAACAGTCATCTTGTAATGATTTTTGAAAGCTAGAAAGGCTGGAAACTTGCATACATGCTTTGCTGAAAATCTCAAGTGGATAAGCTTTAGAAATTTCCATGGGAAATATTAGATACTCTGAGAATGCCACACCCAACTACAGAAGATGATATTGAGAGTTCAAGATAGGGCAAAGCATCCTATTTCCTGGAAACAATTCTACTGCAATGAACCCTAGCAAGAAAATTTTTCTGATGTGCCCTGAAAATTGCAAGGTTATTCCTGGTTGTGGCAGGGAGGGATTTATTTGGCTAAAAAGACAACTGTAGTCTCAAATTTTCCTCTTAGGCAAGCACATGGAAAAGGATGTAGCACTAGTGTTTAAGTGGACTGGCTTGCTCCAGTATAAGAAAGCAAAAGGTATTTGCTATTGATCTAATGTATGTGTTTGTTTTTGGCTAACTTTTCATGTTAGAACTAGTTCTGAGAGGAGTAACTAAAACTCCTTGATTCGGGTTAGGAATGCTTTATGAAGGATAATTATTCTTAGTAGTGGCATATGCATGAACTGGGTATTCATTAGACCAACTTGAGGTAAAATTTAAGTGGGGTCTTTCTCTATTTAAATTTCACCTTCCAAACAAAATCAGTCTCTAATGGAAATTCATTTTCAGGATGAGCTGTGACTACTTATGTAAGAGCACTTACTAGTTTGCATTCCTGCTTTTTTCAAAATTAAGGAGGGAAAAGTGGAAGCAGTAGTGAAAACCAGATAAAACCTTTGATTACCTTTAAGTGCAATGGACATGTGCTTTATGCTTCTACTAGGATGAGCAATTTTACTCTTGTTAGTGATCTGTGCTGCTTAAAGTTGAACTGGAGTCAATGGAGCATGCCATTTTATTCCAGTTCGAGATCTTGGCTTAGTGCTATTAGTGCACGATAAGAAAACTTTGCAGTTCTTGATTACTTCTCATCTGAGGGACTCAAACCACTTTCTATGCCACTGTAATGAATGAAGCTTCACAGTATCTCTGTGAAGTAGGACAATATTATTCTCCTTGAGTTAGCAGTGAGGAAAATGACTGTCAGAGAGGTCAAATGACTTCTGCTCAGGATTTTGCAGCAAGTCAGAACAGGGCAGAAATTCAGGAAGGGCTTTGATTTCCAGTTACTCTATTGTGACCTCCAAGTATATGGTATATGATGAGATACAGGTACTATATATGGTGAGATACAAAAAAAAGAAATATTTGACAACTCATGTATTGACAGATCCTAAAAGAAAAAGAAGAAGAAAGTATTAAAAATTAGCTGGAACTTCTAATTATTACAACATTCATTGTGACTGCAAACATATTTATATCTTCCATAGTGGTCTTTAAAAATCACAGGTGTTTCAGATTTCTGCTTATGCAATGAGTAGGCTTTTTTATGAGTGCAAATGGAAGCCAAGATCTGAAACATGGGCTTTTAGTTTAGTTTAGGTTAAGCAAGCTATGACATCCTGAGGTACAGCGAGCAGAAAGATAGTTATTTGTGGACCATAGAAAGAGCAATCGCTATGTACAGTCCATATCCAATTTTCATTCATTATAGTAAAAGTGATTTTACTGACAGTTACATGGTACATTGAGCTATCTGGGGGTCAAAGGCCTGGTATGCCATTTGAGGGGGAGTGGGTTTAGATCTAGGGATAAGGGGTCTAAGGTTAAGGTAGGGCCTCATTATTACAACAGTATTCTGCAACAGTGTTCTTACATGCCAGAAGGCATTAGACTCACACTGGGTGTTTGTTAGCACAAAGCGTTAAGCTGCAGGTGTTCTGTACTGTACAAAGTCTTCAAAGATCAGTCTCAAATGTTTCTGTGCCTATAAAGAGGATTAAAAGGATTTTAAAACATAGTGGGTCAGCCTGACTGCTAGCATATTTGCCAACATTTACAAAAAGGAAAAGAGAGAGGTTATATCAGCAAGAAGAAATGGAAGTTTGGAGAACACCATACGGTACCTTTCAGGGGGGTTTTATGGCCCAAATGTGGACTTGTAGCACACTCAACTGGAACTCATTAAGAATTCATGGAGCAGAAAATGCAAGAGGTTCTGGAAATGAGGACTTTGAAAGGCCAAATGTGAGCCATAAATAAAATGGAGTGTATATTCAATTTTGGCTATTAAACACATCAGAAAATTCTCTCAGATCAGATGAATTTCTTAAACTGGAAAAACCCTCCCCCTCATTTTTAAAGTGAAGGGACAAACAGCAGGACATCTGCAGACTCCCACAATATACTTTTGATGAAGACTGGTCAGATATTACACATTTCAAAAACTATGCTATTAGAGTACATAGACTATAAATATTAAAAGACTACATTCATTTTGGCTCTGATTCAACAAAGAACCTAAGCATATGTTTATTTTTAAGCATACACTTAAATCCTATTTACTTCAATCAGCAGTGATCTCTGTTACTGAATTGGGCTGTTAGAAAAGATGTGTGTGTATAAATATGAAAGTCAGGGATGTCCCATTGGGTCACCATCTTATATAAAGCATATATAGCACCTCTCTAGTCGAGGGACCATCACTTCACTCTCTTGGCAATACAAAATTTGAGATTGGTGGTGATGGAACTGATTATTATCTTCCAATATAATTTACAGAGAATGGAAAGTCAGGCCTTCTCCATGGGAGCCCTCCACAATGGAATGCTTTATTCTCTGGTATTATCATTTATGGTACCTCTCTTGGGAAAAGACTACTTTATAGTTATTGTCTGGGGATGCAGATGAGATTATATATGCAAGGATTTTTTTGTTAGTGTGTGTGTGTGTGTGTGTGTGTGTGTGTGTGTGGTGTATTGAAAATATATTTTAGGTGAAATTTGTAGCCAGGGCTCGGATGGGCTTCTCCAACAACACAGATGCAATTAACTAAGCCTGTAATTATGACACCCGAGCTTGTTTCATAGTTAGTCGGGTCGGAAGGGACCTGAGCAGATCATCAAGTCCGACCCCCTGCCATGGCAGGAAAGAGTACTTTCAAATGACCCCAGCAAGGATCAGATCCTGTGCCAGTTAAATGCCTAAATAGCTCATTTGGAAGTACAATTTTGTGCCTACATTTAAATGTTGAGGCAAGATCCTGCCCCACATACTAAAGGTAACTTTTTAAAATTTAGGGGTTTTTAGAAAATATCTTTTTCATTCCAGCTACATTTTTATGATACTCAAAAGCCTTTAAGGATGTGTCTATTTTTTAAATATTAGTAATAGGTATAAAGATGAAGGTCATGAAGAATATGTAATTGGTAGCAAGGTAGCAATCAAAGTTGCCAAAACTCCTAAATAAATCATGATGAACAATACCACCAGATTTAGGGGAATTTAGATCTTTCTGTGAATGAAGCTAGTCTGTGGAGAATGCAATTTAAAGTAAAGTAATGCATGGTATTAAATCTCAGAGTAATAAATCAAAATGGGGAATAAAGTCTCTCCTACTTATGGAAACACCTGTTAAAAGAACACTTGATTATAAGACCAAATCTCAGAGGAACTGATTACTGCCTATGACTTTCAGTAGTGTTTTTTCCACTCTTAAGATTGCTTACCAGGTTGCAAGAATATGTTGAACATTTCTTGTGTAATTTTGGTGCAGTCCTACCCTCTCTGGCCAGTCCCACCTGCTTCCTGCAAGAAGTGAGGCCTTTTAAGTCTAAGAAGAAATTCTTCAGACCATCACTGTTATCCAGAAATGGGAAGATAAGGAAAACTGGATAGCAGTGGAATAATGTTCAAACTGCATGCAAGATGGAGGAGTAATTTAGCACTGTATGAATAAAAAATATCTTGTGTAAAAACAGGAATATAGGTGGGATTCATCTACTTCAGTTAGACACTGAGGCTGGATCCAGACGGGCAAGCACGTCTGGTTTGTGGTGCTGCAAACCTCTTTGCTATGCCACAAACCACACAAATTGCACATTAATCAGTTAGCGACACTGCTAATTTGCCGTACCAGGGCAAAATTAAATAAATAAAAACAAACAAACCAAACAAACCTGGAGAAAAAACAGTGCAAACCATGCCAAATTGGCAAGCGGTGGGACAAATGCAAAGATGGGAGAGCAGGTAGTCCAAGGCTGGCTGGGGAACAGGGTGCCTCAGCATTGGGACTCCCCAGCATGCACAGATGGGGGAGCAGGCAGCCCTGGAGTGCTTGCTCCCCCATCTCCACATGCCATTCCCCAGGTGGCTGGGGCACAGGGAGCCTCAGCACAAGGGATGGCTAGCCCCCGCTGTGGCACTTTATGCCCGAGCCAGTCCTCCCCACAGCAAGCGGAGCAGCAGGACAATGTGTCCCACTGCAAAGCACATGGGTAGAGGTGTGCACGGAGGCACAAAGTAGCAGCATAAATTTGTGCCGTTACTATTTGTGCTGCTGCAAAGACACCCCTGCTTATGTGGACCCAGCCTGTGAGGCTTATTAATGTGTCTGGGGAAAAAGTGAGATCTGTGGTTGAAAGTCCAAAGCATAAGGAAGTTTGAGAGGCTTTTCAGGGTGCTATACACAGAGACAATTACACCTTACTTGCCAAATATGAAAAGTGATTTTCAGCTAAGGAAGTTTAGTTTAGCTCCTACTGACTGATGCTGGTGGGACTTTCCTTATGGCTTGGCTAATGGAATTGTGGTGTTCAGACTAAGGAGTTCCAGATTTCAGTACATACAAGATTCATAGACAATGAGTCCAGTCAGCAGTAATTAATGAATGCTACAACCTAGTTTGTGTCCTTTGGAGGGTGATCAGCTTAACACCTAACACCTGATTTCTTTTTTTTAAGTGGTGCTGAAGACTCACACTGCCTGTTGTGAAAATATGACTGCATTGGGACTGTGAACAAGAAGAGCTCACTGAGATTTTAAGCCTGTGTGAAGTCACTGAGCCATGAGATAGAAACCAGAAGCATGTGAAGCCATAGAGCAGTATCAGAAGCAGAAACTTTGCAACCAGGATGAAAAAACTCACCCAGCCCTGTCATAAGTAGTGTGGAGCTCCCTGTGGGCTGTTCTAGCCCCATGGGATGGATGACATGGCTCCATGCTTTGGATAATTTGGTAGTGGGGTGAGCAGTAGTGCAGTTAATTGCCGTAGCTCTTGGAGCTGTGGCAGCTGCTGCTCATCCCACCACTAAGTTTCTGGCCCACAGCCCTGCAGGCCAGACAATGTGGCACTGCACCACATCCACCCCATTGGGCTGGAAATTTGGGGGCAAAGTAAACAGAAGCAGTGTTAATTACTGCAGCTCTGTGAGCTGTCAGCAATTCATGTTGCCTCATATTCCCCCATCACAAAGTTTTCCAGGCTTGTGCGCCAGGTGACAATGCTCCACAGGTTGGACCCACCATCTGTATGTTTGACACCCCTGTTGTATAGGATCCAATAAGACAGAAGAAGCGATGAGAAAAGAAAGAGAATTGCCTCCAGTTTCACAAAAGTCTTGTAGATAGCCTGACAATACTGTATTTATATATAAAATGCCTCACTTACTGACAGAATCCTTTGTAAGCCAGAGTTTTTCCTGTTTATATAGGGGACCTCTCGAAAGTCCAACAAATCTTCTTACTCTAGAAAGGTTTGGGACCTTCTGCTGCCTTTTACAGGCTATGAATGCAGAATCAAAAAGGCATTTTTCTCTTGTGCTAGGAAAATAAGGTGACATTTCCTTCCATTGAACATTTTATTCTTAGGGAAGACCTTCTACTACTTAATGTCCTTGGCTGGGATTACATGAAGAGCAACAACATCGCCATTTTGGGTGGATAGACTAATCTAACCCATTAAACAATAGACTTCTCTATGCTGCGACTTGTTGAGTATATACCTTTACCTTTTATTCACATGGATCCTTTTCCCAATACAGCAAATGATATAAACAAAGACATTCTTGAAATAGTTACATTTTGTGGGATTATACTTGGAGGTAGAATTGTCAAATGTCAAAATCAAATAGGATTATTCTCCAAAGTATTTTTAGCTCTTTCAGTTAACATTTTCTATGTACAGGTTTTAAAGTTAAGCTGAAGTTGTATAACTATTTTGTAACCCTGCTTCCAAAACCAGGGCAGGAAGCAGAAACTGGAAGAGAGAGGGAACTGGTTTACAATCTCTTACTTGGTTATAGCCAGGGTTCTTGTCTTGATCTTCAAAACCATATAGACTCATAACACAATTGTGTAACTAAGTGGGACTAACTGGGGTAGCAGCCCCAGGTGCTGACTTACGGGGCACAAAAATGCCATTTTTTGTTTTCCCAGCTGTCACCAGCAGCCAGTTGTGGCCACTGTCCTGTACTCCGCTTCCACTCAGGGAGCAGAATTGCCCAGTTACACCTCTGAATTTACATGCCAGGTATTACTCCCGTTACCTCCTCTATTTTCTCCAAATATGCTTTTCTCATCCCTTCAAATTCTTCTCTGATTTTTAAGGCATGTTCATCTTCCATTCTGTTCTTTGATCTTGGGCAGTTTGTCAGACAAAAATTTAGAGAGTGTTCTATCTCCTTCAAGGCACATTTCTCTCAGCAGCCCTTGCTCCCTTGTGTCACTGCCTAGTAATAGCTCCATGTCATCCTTACCTGAACTGTAGTCTTGCCTCTAAGCAAGCAGTATGTCTGACCTTTTCTTTTGTAAAGCATGTGTCTATACTGAATTTTCTCTCTCTCAATTGCCACTGGAGTGGGGATATGCATTTTTTTGAGTCTGGGCTAACACTCAGCCAAGTGATTTATTATGTATCTGCACTGTATTGTCTGTCTAATGTAAGGCCTGATTCTCTTATACTTAATGATCTGAAGGTTGTGAGGACTTCTAATGGAACTATTCCTACAGTAAGGCATTAGATGGTTAGATTACACAGCCACTGGGGCAGAGACTCAAGATACCTCCTGTTGTATACTGTTCTATGCCAAAAAACACTGTAAGCTCTTAATAAATAACATTATTGCTTATTTATTATACCCATTTTATAATGTTTCATTGGAGCTCCTCCCAGACTTCCCAAATCTTTTCCTAACCTAAGCCATACACACCGTCCATCTCCATAGGAACCCTTTTATTTATATTGTTGTTATATATGCTGAATCAGATTTCTCCTGGGATTATTACTGAGACAATCCCAGGAGCATTTTTTGATTAACCTTTTTCCATGCTCAGACATTCATGCTCTTATTCTTGACCGGCCAGCTGAATTAGGAAGTAAAGAATTTTTTCAATCAAAAATATCATTGAAAAATACTGAATAAATCATAATGATACTTGAAGGGGTTGTTAGTTGTAGCTGTGTTGGTCTTAGGACCTAGACAGACAAGGTTCTTTGGGTAGAGGTGATCTCTTTTATTAGACCAACTAAATAGTTGGAAAAATTGTTCTTTGCAAGCTTTGGGGCACAAACACCTTTCTTCAGGCATAGGAAGTGTCTGTTGGTGTTTGTCTGCTCTCCTGGGTAAAATAGAAGTCAACATGCAAAATGCAAGTCTGTGAAAATGCAAATGTGCGGCAGTGAGGATCTGAGGGAATGGGAGACAATACGTGTGAGACAGGGGGTGCGGAATATAGAACTGGTGATAGAATGTAACTGGTAAAATGCAGACAGGTTACCTGGAGTTAAGATGGCAGGCAGGTTATAATATGCCATATATCCAATATACAAGAAATGCATGGACCAACATGCATATCTACACAGAACCAGCAATCACCCTAAACACACCAAGAAAGCTGTAATATATAGCCAAGCCCTCTGATACCACCACGTTTGCACTGAGGAGAATACCCATAATCATCTCCTTGGAAATCTCAAAAGGGCTTTTACCCAACAAGGTAACTCCTCCAGAGAGATAGATCATACTTTTGAAAAAGCCACCTGGATACCATGTGAAGAATTGCTGCAGTGCAAAAAGAAAATCCCCACAAATTGTACACCATTGTTTGTGACATACCACCCTTCCCTGGAACCTATACAGAAAATACTCAAACAAATTCAGCCCATACTAGAAGACAACCCAACTCTTAAAGAGATCTTTCCAGAACCACCCATCCTAGCCTTTAAACAAGCACTGAACCTCGCTAACCGCATCACCAGAAGCAAACTTCCTACAGCCCAAAGCACACCAGAGTTAGACCATGCTGGGATAAAAAATGTAAAACCTGCCAACACATCTCCACCACTCCCACAATAACTACACCCCACAACAGAACCATTGCCATTCCTGTATCTTACACCTGCACCTCCAGAAATGTAATACATCTCATCAAGTGCACTAAATGCCCTGATGGAAAATATGTACAAGAAACCAAACAACAACTGTGCACCAGAATGAACACACACCAAAAATTTATCGGAGACAAAAATACCCAGTTACCTGTGGGTACACCTGTCACAAGAAAACTGCTCTCTCTCCAGTCTATCAGTTCTAATCCTCACAGGGAATTTACAAAACACCTTTTGTAGACAAACCTACAAACTTCACTTCAATCAATCTACTGGATACAAAAAATCATGGATTAAAGATAGACATTGGATTTATGGCATATTATAACCTGCCTAACATCTGATGACCCCAGGTAACCTGTCTATATTTTACCAGGTACATTCTATCACCAGTTCTACATTCCTCCTCCCCGCTTCCCCTCTGTGCCTGTCTCACACCTATTGTCTCTCATACCCTCAGATCCTAACTCTCACTCATTTGCATTTTCACAGACCTTCATTTTATATATTGGCTTCTATTCTACCCAGGAGAGCAGAAAAACACTAACAGATGTTCGCTATGCCTAAAGAACAGTGTTTGTGCCCAAAAGCTTGCAAAGAACAATTTTCTACCAATGATACTTAAATGCATTTTGATTTTTACAAACTTTCCAATTTTTTAATGAAGAATGAAA
This sequence comes from Gavialis gangeticus, assembly GCF_001723915.1. Taxonomy (NCBI): domain Eukaryota; kingdom Metazoa; phylum Chordata; order Crocodylia; family Gavialidae; genus Gavialis; species Gavialis gangeticus. The sequence continues at coordinate 168,034,474 of NW_017729022.1, read as the reverse complement.
CAAAAGCTTCAGTTTAACTCTCAAATCCTACTTTCCCTAACTTTTCTACGTGTTATGTTGTTCTCTCTCTCTTTTTGTACATATATGGGGATGGTATGTTTTGTCTTTTTTCCCCTTTTTTTTCTTTTTCTGCTAAAATTACATTTTTGAAAAATGTCATGTAGACTTCTTTCATTAGGGAAAAAAACAAGATTAAGAAAAAAAACAAGCAGCTGCAATAAAAATAACACTTTCTAATTCCTCTCTCAACTCTTCATTCTTGACTTTACATTTCATGAAGTAACTATTAAGCTTCATCATTACTTCTTGACCTAAGTTGCAGTATCACCACACAGCAATGCTATGCTTCTACCCTAGACACGTTATAGGTTGGTGACTCAGGATATATGATAACATATGTCTGAAAGTTTGTACAGCATTTTAGGTCAACCTGGCTGAGATGAATGATAAGTGTAAAACCAGTATCAGTGATTTTATATGAAAGAACACAGCTCCTAGAATTCATACAATACTCTCTAAATATACCACTGAGGGGGAAAAACGTTTTGGAAAAACAATGTAGATTTATGTCTCTTCTGGCAGATGAGTCACAAGCTTTGAACTTCAATGATAATAAACTGATGCAAGTAAACTTCCTCTCGATGGATTTCACAATAAAGTCCAACTTGAACCAGTTCACAGTCTCATATCTTCACGAAAAATGTGTAACACAGCAGAAGTGTAACATTTGCTGATATTGCTGAGGCTCTAAGTAGGAATTTGCATGGCACTAGGAGATAAATATGCTCTCTGTGGTGTGTTATCATCTGGAGACAGAAGGAGGTTCCTTCTCAAGATGAGAAGTGTCAGCAGAGATGTGTTGTGTAGGCACTGGTTTATGGCATAAAGGTGACCTGTAACCTGGCATTTGCTTAATTTGGTTAGCATTATGAGAGAGTGTCAGACTAACTAATTTTGATCTTTCAAATTTAGTTTTTGTTAAGGATATTGTGCAGAAAGGCTAAGACATCTCACTACAGCTCTAGAGGCTAAAGCTTAAAATGTGCTTTGGAGTTGTGCTGAAGGCTGCCTCAAGTTGCTCCAGTGGTAAATAGAAGTCCAGGTTATTTGGGATGGGTCAATAGAGATGACCAGATATGCTTACTGACACACACACATCACACTCCTGTGCACGCCCTGGGCTTTGGAAACTGGTGTGTTTTAAGCACACAAGCCTGATGGGTCTTCTAAGTTCATGTGAACAATGACTAATTCATGTTCACATGACTAGTTCATGTGATTGACTAATGGTATATTTATTTTTAGCCTCTTTATGTCTGACCCTAATGTGTCCACAAATTGACATAAGCAGGAGTTAACAATTATTACTTCATCTGTGTGGCTTCCTTGGATAGAAGACCTGTATGTGGGGAGGAGGGGAGGGTACATATCCATTAATCTTCAAATCTTGTCCTTCTTGCCCTTTCCTCCTGCCACCTTCACATGTAAACTGAAAAGAATCACAGATCTGAGCATGTGTGAGGATGTGGGAAGAAACTTGCCTTTGAAAAGTGGTAGTGGAGATTACTTTCTCTCCAAAGTAGAGAGAACAGAGAAGGAAATATAAATTATGATTTCTTCTGTAGTCAGGACAATTGTGCACTGTTCCATACCTAGGATACTTGAGAAAGGCCAATTATTTTATTTTCTAGCCCCTGGCTGGAACAGGGTTGGAACAGTCCTGGGGCTTCCTCCTACCCCAGGTCAGGCTTCCTCCTACCCCCTTTATCTGCTCCCTCCTTGGTCACCCTAGGTGTGCCATGCCAGCCTGCGGTTCCAGCTACACCTTGGACTCTGCAGAGGACTCAGGTGTCAGGGCCACAGGGAACTGGAACGAATGGCAGTAAGACACCCTGTGAAAGGGACATGTAACCATGCCACTGCACTACCCAAGCCCCACACCTCCTGGATTAGCCCCTGAATACAGGTAAATATACAAGAGAAACATATGAATTGCCATTGTCAAACCCAGTTGTTAAATGCCACCTAATTTTCAAAGGTGCAAACATCTTACTAGTAACCCCTCAACATGCTCTCCACTTTTGAAAAAAAAAAAAAAAAAAAAAAAAAAAAAAAAATCAAGACAGTAGTAATCCAAAATAACCAAGAGAAAACTAATTAAAGCCCTTTGATCATTTTTCCTGCTGATGGGTTATCAGAATAATCCTGCTAACGAATTACTTTGGAATGATATCTTGCTTTCAATTAGCAGAGACAGAAATGCTTAATTTTTAGTTTAGCAACAAAGCCCTGCTCCATGCAAATACTTGGCTCAGGGTTTAGAATAATACTTGAAGGAATTAAAATCACCATGAAAACATTATTAAGTTAATTAACTTTTGAAACAAATTAAATAGGCAGGAAGTCAGTGTCACAGCAGAGCAGACACACATTTGTGGAGCTGACAATTCCAGTTGTGTTGGGGGAAAAGCAAAGCAGCCCCACATCCCTAAAGATATTTAAGCACCAATAGCCAGATGCTTAAAGATGCATATAAAAGGTGAAAACCAATGGCAGTTAGGTGCCTAAAAACCTTGGAGGATCTGGGCTTCAGTCTCTTTCCTTCCCTTCTGAAGGAAGAAACTCAGAAAAACCAGAAGTCACAAGCAGGGACACTCTCCGATTAGGAAAGTTCTCTAATCAAGTTTGCACTGCTGAAAGAGGGTTGAGAGGATGAAACCAATATCCAGACTCTGCCCTAGAAATGCCAGTATATTTATAACTTGAGGGGAACAAGCAGACAAAATTTCAGTGGGCACAATATTTTCTAGATTTTTTTTTAGATACCATCAGCTGTTTTTATTATTATCACTATTATCTTCCTAGACCTGCACACATTCTAACATTTGTATGATTAATAATCATGTGTATTAGTCCCTCAGGACCTACCAATATAATGGCCCCATTCTGCTAAATATTATAAACACAGAATAGGAGATATCTTCAACCTAGATGAGTTTACAGTGTAAATCAGGAATGGGCAAAATGCAGCCCGGGGGCCAGATGTGGCCCGCCAGACCATTCTATCTGGCCTGTGGGGCCCCTAAAAAATTTAGAAAATTAATGTTAATCTGCCCTGAGCTGCCTGCCATGAGGCCCTCGATGGCTTGCTGAAATTCAGGAAGTAGCACTCTGCCCAAAATAATTGCCCACCCCTGGTGTAAGTAGATAAGACAGACAGTAGAGGGGAGAGGGATCATATAATGTAGAGTGCTACAAAACGGTTTTAAAAAAAAGCATGCTGAAAAACCAGATATTAGATCATGTGGCACCATATCAATGCCTACCCAGGTCACTAGGAAGGGTGGAACCTTCAGGTATACCAGACATTTGCCACATGAGCTATGGAGTGAATGACAGCAGTAGTAGGTTGCGTTCTTCTATGTGGATCAGCATTAATGAGGGACACACTGCCAGTGGGTTTCGCAGATATTTTCTCTGATAAGAGAGATGCTGTGAGACTCTGGGATCTTGGGTTCCATTTCAGGCTCTGAAGGAAAGTGTGGTCTGGTGGGAATGGCTCTTCAGTCCATTTTACTTAAATTTGAGCCCTTCCGCCTCACCCATCAAACTTGTCCTGTCACTATTCATCTCTGGCCCCTTGTTCTAGTCTCATTCTTTTTACCCATTCATCACCATCCACTTGTCTTCCCAAACTTCCACTAGTCCCAATTATGCCAGTCACTTTGTGCCAGCTTACTTCTTTCTTACCCCCAGCTTTCTTTGTGTATTCTGCCATACATCTGGAAAATCATAAATTCAGTTATTTAAGTCATTCACAGGACTTAGCAAGTGGGTGTCTTAATGTGCACTTAAAATAGATCCAGAGGGAACACTTGTTTTCTTTTACATACAGGCACCAAAGTTACATAACAGGAAAACTTACAGTAATTGGCAGCACAAGAAGAACTCCAGGAGACTGATGCGGCTACACAAGCAGCTTCTAAAATGCCTCAAATTTTTTATTTGACAAGAAGAGAGTCTGTAAATATGTTAGCCAGGAAAGAAGAACCAAGGAAGCCGTGAGCCCTCTGTTAATAAGCTGGTGGGGGG
>NW_017729022.1:168009715-168030203 GCF_001723915.1 Gavialis gangeticus | reverse complement strand
AGGAAAAAAAAACCAAGGAAGCCGGGAGCCCTCTGTTAATAAGGTGGGGGGGGGGGAGGGAGGGAGGACTCCTAACCAAAGATGCAAAGCAAGCAAATCTATTCAACAGTTATTTTGCCTCAGTCTTCACCAAAAAATTAAGCTGCAGCCAGACACCTAATAGGGATTATTTGGATAAGGAAGGGGACAAGCTGAGGGAGGAGATAACGAAAGGGATAGTCACACAGCTTTTGTTGGGTCTGAAGGAATTCAAGTCAGCAGGGCTGGATGAGCTTCATCCGAGGTGGCAGAGGAGATCTTGGAACCCTGGGCAATGATCTTCATGAAGTCATGAGAGATGGACCAGGTACCAGGGGACTGGAAAAGAGCCAACATAGTGCACTTTTTAAAAAAAAAAGGCAAAAAGAAGGACCTGGGGAACTATAGACCAGTTAACCTCACCTCAGTACCTAGGAAGTTACTGGAGCATAACCAAAAGAAGGCCATTTGCAAGCATCTGCAGGAGGAAAGGCAGATCACAAGCAGCCAACATGGATTTACGAAAAACAAATCATGTCAAGGAAGAAGGTCTGTCTGACAAAGTAACTACCAGGGTGGATGAAGGGAATGCTGTGGATATAGCATATCTGGACCTGAGCAAGATTTTTTTTACGAGGTTTCACACAACCTTCTCATAACCCTGGTGACGGGGCTACCCACAGTCATGTCCAAATTTTTGGGATCCTGGGGTGCCAATAGGTTTTGGTCTGCTCCCACTCCATCTACAGGCTGGGAGCACCACTCACTGGAGTGCTCTCCTGTGGTCCTCCCTGCACCAGACCACACACTACATAACTACTTACAATCATTGATTATTTACAATAACAACTGAGAGACTGACAAATTCAACATCCCATAAATAACAAACACAATATTTTCAATGAGCTCAATAATAAGCTATACTAGCAGGAAAAGCAAAGACTTATCATATAACAAAAGCAATTATGTTATCAACTTTAACACTCAGGCAACTTAGACCAGGCGTATACACTTAATCAGTCATGCCTCCGCAAAAAATCACTCTACTTGCAGCCAAGTAGCCCACTGTAGAGTGGCTGCAGTGGAGCCCCGGGGAGGGTGCTCACTCCACCTCAGAAGAGGGGTGGTGATGCTGTCATCTGAACAAAAGATGAGAATACCTGTTGAGACCTCAGGTGTGACTACTCTGGAGACCAGGGTTTCTTCCCTTTTCTAGTCCTTCCTGGGCACCTGCAATCAATCACACCATTCCCCAGACACTTCCCAAGGCAGCTGCCCTGTGTTTGGCACCTGGAGTGCCGTTTTTTGGCTGCATGTTATTAAGCACTCTGCTGGAGCTACTACACAGCCAAGATTGCCTGCTGCTTTCTTTAGCTCTCCCAGAAAACTGCTGCTTCCTCTAGCAACCCCTGTGCCTGATTTCTTCCAGTGGTCTTAAGAGTGGGGAGGGAAACCCTTTTGCACAACCCCTACCACACAGCTTCAGCTCCCCTCTCCCCAGTTAGTCTCCCCTGTTTTTCCCTGGGCTTCGCACCCTGGAGTTACAGCTGTCCAGTCATGTGCATGGATTCTGTGCGCACAGCCTGCTGCAGATCCTTGTCCCAAGAGTGCAAACACCCTGATTGACTTGCAAGCTCCAAGGAAACCCTTCATCACTTTTGCATTCTGATAAATAAATAGGAGAAATGTGGGGTAGATAAAATGTCGGCTACTACAAAGTGGATAGATAACTGGCTCAACAGCTGCAAGCAAAGGGTAATACCAATGGGTCCATGTTAGAATAGCAAGAGGTTTCAAGCGGAGTCCTACAGGGGTCTGTCGTGGGCCCAGTGCTATTCCATGTGTTTATTAATGATTTGGCATAGAAAGTTTCTTGAGCAAGTTTGCAGATGAGACAAAACTGGGAAGGACTGCAATCATGTTGGAGGATGCAAGCACAATTCAGAAGAATCTTGACAGATTGGAAAGTTGGGTTAGAGCTAACAGGATAAAGTTCAGTGTGGACAGATGAAAGGTGCTACTCCTCAGAAGGAATAATCAAAAACACAAATACAAAATAGGGGTCACTTGTCTGTGTGGCAGCAGTACGGAAAAGAACTTGGAAGTCTTGGAAGACTACAGATTCAATGAGTCTGCAATGTGATGCAGCCATACAAAAGGCAAATGTGGTTTTGGGATGCATCAACAGAAGCATTAGGTGCAAGACACGAGAGATGTTAGTGCCTCCCTACTCAGTGCTCTTTAGGCTTTATCTGGAGTCTTGTGTAGAATTCTGGGATCCACATGTTAAAAAGGATGTGGTAAAGTTAGAGAGGGTTTAAAGGCAGGGCTTGGAAGGAAAGTCATATGAGGACAGGCTGAATGAGCTAGGCATGTTCAGCTTGCAGAAAAGGCACTTAAGAGGGGACCTGATATTAGTCTTCAAATACTTGAAAGGGGAAGAAGGGAAGCACATTATTTGTCTTGCTGCAGAGAGGAAGGTGCTGACCAACAGTTTGAAACTGCAGCAAAGTAAGTTTAAATTAGATATCTGGAAAAACTTCTTAACTGTTAGAACAGTGAGGCAGTGGAATAGACTGCTTAGGGAAGCTGTGAACTCTCTATCACTGGAGATATTCAAGAAGAGGTTGGACAGCTACAGGCCAGGGACGATCTAGGTATACCCATGCCTGTGTTCTACTATGGGTATATCCCACGTTTCTGGGCCTTGATGGTTGCCCCCTACTTCCTGCTACATGTGTCAGGGGCATTGAGTGTTAGCTAGAGCCAAAGCAGGGGACTTTGGGGTGTGCCAATGCTCCTGCTGGGACCAAAGCCAAAGGTTCCTCACTAGAAGTTATTTTCCCTACATTCAGGGTCAGACTATATTTAGGGTCAGGAAGGAGTTTTACCCCACAATCGGATTGGTACTTGTGGGGTTTTTTATCTTCTGCCATGGGGGATATGGCCCTCTACCCAGGATCTCTTGAGCATATGTTAACAACATTTCATAGAAGCAGGACATTGTCTGTCATGGTTCCCCTGATTTATCTGTGTCAGGTTAGGTGCTAAGTCTGTGTTGTTGGGGTTGATGGTAGTCTTATGTAGAGTTTAGATTATGTATTGTATAGGATGGTTTGGATAGGATGATCCTGCCTTAAGCAGGGAGTTGGACTAGATGACCTCTGGAGGTCCCTCCCAGCTGTTCTATGATTCTGTGAATTCTCTGTATGGCCTCTAACAGAGATTGCCTCAAGAATCACAAATAAAGTAAAGGTTTTAATTTGGGCGCTTACAAGGGTCAGTGTCACTGTAAGTACAATTTAAGTTTACATGGAGGGGTAGGGGGAAGAAGGGGTAGAGGGCCATGCCCCCACTACAGAGGAAAGCAAAACCCCTCACAGTCTGTACCAATCTGACTATGGGTTACAAATCTTTCCTGACTCTCTATGATCTGCCCCTGAACATGGGGGAAAGATCTGCTAGCAGAAAAAAAGTTGACCAAGCCTAACAGAAACTTTTTTAAGGTTAAATAATTAAAACTCGTTCATAACATCTGCATTTCAAATAATCCTTTGTCATAGAAGTATTTGCAACCTGGATACAAAAGCCTCGCGTTAGTTATAGATACCAGAAAGTGAAATTGAGTAGGAACAGAGGTGGAACTGAATAGTTTATTTTTGACCAACCAAATGTAGTAAAGTACAGAAGTTAAACCGAGAACAGCACTGAGAAAATATAACTAAGATTTTTTGAATTTTCATTTTCAGATCAGTGTTCTTAATTGAGATTTGTTTCCAGCAGTGATTGAGGGGAGGGGAAGGGAGAGGAGAAGACTTATTGTTGCAACTGAAGGTTCCTAAAATACAGACTGACACCACTAGCATCCTAGTATGCAATCTAGATTAAACTCTGCGCAGTTATGCTGTGATAAATCCAAACAAGAGATCCAGTTTAGTGGCTGATCTGTACAGACCAGTGTGGAAAGCAAGGTCCTACTTGAGCGCAGAGATCTATTCCTGTGAAGTAGGTTGAATGAACAGCCTTAAGGCCTAGTGTGACTAAAGGCCTAGTGTGAAACCAAGCTTCCTGGGAGTTCTAGGAAATTCAGACACAGTGTTCTAGTTTGGATCTATTTTGCAGTTATAAGCTCAACTGCAGTGTTCAGACTTGACGGTTGAGGTCAAACTATATGTATAATCCTACACAAATGCCAAATTGGTAAACTATGTTTCACACATTATGACTCACAAAAAAAAAGTTTTCCTCCCAGATGAAAATCCATCTTCTGGAGGGGAAAGCACTTGCTTTAGCTTCGAGCAGTCAGTGTACAAAAGCCCCATGGCCCTTTGATATTCATAGCATATTATTAAATTGATTGTGAAAAGTTGAATAACAAATTAATTGGCCACCCACTTCTTCTAACCCCAAATTGCTGATTAAAAGTTCTCAAGTATGTGAACCTAAAAAAGCAAGGATTAATGGCCCTATTAGTGTAAACCTTGCAGTAATTATCTGATCTTATAGCCACACATTGCTCTCTGCTCCAAAGATTTGATATTGAGTTTCCTTTTCTGTTATAGGGAGGAGAGATATGAGTTTTAGACCACCCATTGAGCTGTCTTACTGTGGTGTGTAAGGCTATTTCTGCATTTGATGACAAAACCATAAAGTAATTGAAATGCATTTTTGTACACGTGTTCAAATATGAAGACAGAGTCCTATTTTGTAGAATCTTGCATAACTTTCACCACTGAAATATACAGTTTTATTTTCTTTAAAAAAGGGGGGGGCAGCATTCCAGAAATACTTGCCTTCAGCTCCACTAAGGCCTTATCCCATAAATTGTTGAGAACCTTTTGCAAGGAAGCAAACACCTTCAATTAGCAATAACTACAGCAGGAAATGAGGATTGCTTACAAGATTGGCAGGAGATATTGAGGATCTTGCAAAGTTAGGTCTCACCTTCTCAGACATTAGATTTGCTTACTCAGCTATATATGGTTTAAGCATAAAATCTGGGCAGAATCAGTCATCTGACTATTCCCAGGAAACCAAGCCTGTGAAAACAAAACAAAACAAAAACCGAATCAAACGATTACAGGTGTTTCACATGATATGCTTGTTAAAAGCCAGTCAAACACTTGTTTTCTCTGAGCCTTTTTATTATGTCCATGGGAAAAGGTGCAGAGTTAAATAAGGGTGTTGTACAAGACACAGAAGGCAGAAGTTTCTTTCCAATATTTTTCTTATTTTCATTAATGGAAAAAGAAAGAAAGTTATTAGAAAAAAATAAGCATGTCAATATTTTGTTTTTCCCTTTTAAGCTCTGTTTTTTAAGATACAGCTTTCTTTCCTTTCCTTTACTAACAGTATGGTTGCATTATCTCTTTTTACCTAGCTGCTTATTGTGCTTTAATTTGGGGGGGGGGGTTCCCTTATCCCCTTTTTTGGGTATTTTTTCTGGTCTTATAAGTTATGAAGTAAGTAACCCTCAGCTCTCCTCAGACCCAATCCTGAGAAATGCAGAGCATCTCTGGGGTAGTGCTTACCACCCATTGATTCCCATTGTAATCAACAGGAAATGACAGGCAGAAGGCAGGGCATGGTAGCACCTCAAAGACTAACTCATTCAGAGGGGTGTGAGCTTTCATAGGCTACAGCCTATTACATGTTTGTTGCTTATATATGTTTATATCTCTCTGAACATATTAGTCTCTAAGGTGTGACACTGCCCTGCTTTCTTCCTGACTTTAGACTAACATAGGCATAACATCTCTCAACAGGAAATGAAGGCAACCAGCACTTTTTGGTCCTTTGCCAGTCTTGCATATTGATAAGAGCAGAGCACTGTCTATATATAATTGAAAATCAAGAGGTCTGGGCATGGGTGGATATAGGAATTTGAAAAGAGGGGTGTAGGAGATGTCTCTGGCTCCACAGGGGTGATTGCACCTCAGCCTCCTATTTGACAGACCGCGGTGTGGCAGTAGCTGCTGGGGACCTTTCTGAATCCCTGAAGCAGGCAAGACTCCTTCCCTCTTCTAACTCTTGGTACCTCCTCCCCACTAATACAGCCACTTTCCTTCCCCTCCTATTTCCTTTCCTTCCTCTCCAGCTGGATTTGCCTGTGGGAGCCGCTGCCTAGTAGACTCAGGGGAGAGGGGAGCCCCAGAGTCACTCTTGCCCTGCTTCAGCTCAGGCTACTATGAATGTTAGTGCAGGATGCCAGGCTCAGGCAGGGACAGCAGGGTGGGTCTCCCCTTCTAGGTACTTCTCTCTTCCCAATCCCCCTGCATGTCACCTTCTGGCCTAGAGCAGCTGCTAGAAGGGGAAACTTCCTGCCCATGCCCCGCTGAGCCTGGCACCCCATGTTGCCTCTCCTCAAAGCTGGGGCCCCCAGGCTGGTGGACAAAATGCGGTGGAGGGGGATGGAACAGGGACTTACATGCTGTTGCTGAGCCCAGCACCCCATGCACTTACTCTTCCCAGCTGAGCCAGACAAGAGTTGTCCCAGGACTTCCCTACCTCCTGGTTAGTCAAAGACAGTGGCAGCAGCAGATGGGTCCCTCCTTCCTCCCCTGCTTCCTACTTGCTCCTCCTGGATATCCCCCACCAGCCCAGGGCTCCCATCCCACCTCAGGCTCTGCAGGGGAGCAAGGTATCTGGGGCCATGGAATCACAGAAAATTAAGGTTGGAAGGGACCACAGGAGGTCATTTAGTCTAACTCCCTGCTCAAAGTAGAACCACCCCCAACTAGATCACCCTGGCCAAGGCTTTGTCTAGCTGGGTCTTAAAAACCTTCAAGGATGGAAATTTCACAGCCTCTGTGGGTAACCTGCCCCAATTCTTTACTACCCTCCTAATAAGAAAGCTTACCTAATATCTAAACTAAACTGCCCTTGCAGCAACTTGAGCCCATTGCTTCTTGTTCTGTTATCTGTCACCACAGGCTGGGCCAGAGCGATGTGGTACAGGCAGCGCCAGGTGCCACACAGCCAGGGCCACGTGGGGGGCTGTGCCAGGAGGGCCCTGAGTGCCCCAGTGGCTGCTGCTGCTGTGGAGGGAGGGCTGTGGGCCTTGCAGGGGGCAGTCAGGGCCCTTATCTCTCCCTAGCCCCCCCCCCCCCACAGTTCCCCCCACCTCTTTACTACACAACCCCACCAACAGTTCCTACTTACCTGGGGATGAAGCCCTGGTCCAGGTCGCTGCAGCCTGCACAGCTCTTTGCCCCACACATGCTGTAGTGTGCTGCAGCACTGGGGCAAGGGGCAGCCCTAGAGATGGCTCTTTGGAGGACCAGAGCCCCTGCTTTTTTTTCTGTGGGTTTTTTTTTTTTTGGATACCTGGATATCCAGATATCAAATGTTGAGCCCAGGCTGCAAATATGCAGCACAGGGAAGGTTTTTTTGTTCCCAGTGTGCACCTTGCCAAGTCTCAAACTGCTTTGAGACATGGCAAGAGGCATGTGCAGGCTCATCTGGACGCACCCCGTGAATCCATGCTGACTGTTCCTAGTCACCTTCTTCTCCAAGTGCTTCAAAATGGAGGACTTGCTCCATGATTTTTCCAGCGACTGAGGCGAGGCTGACCAGTCAGTAGCTTCCTGGATCTTCCTTTTTCCCTTTCTTAAAGATGGGACTATATTTGCTGTTTTCCAACTGTCTAGGGCCTCTCCTGATTGCCATGAGTTTTCAAAAATAATGATCAGTGGCTCTGCAGTCACATTGGACAACTCTCTCAGCACCCTTGGGTGCATAGTGTCTGGCCATTGACTTGCACACATGCAACTTTTATAAATTGTCCCTAACCAGTTATTTCACCATTGTTGCCTGCTCACCTCCTCCCCAGACTATGCTGCCAGGTACAGGTGTCTGAGAGATGACAAAACTGAGGTAAAAAAGGCATTGAGTACTTCAGCCTTTCCACATCATCTCTATCACTAGTTTGCCTCCCCTATTCAGTAAGGGACCCACACTTTCCCTGGTCTTCCTCTTTTTGCTGACATACTTGAAGAAACCCTTCTTGTTACCCTTCATGTCCCTTGCTAGCTACAACTCCAGTTGTGCTTTACCCTTCCTGATTTCATCCCTGCATGCCCAAGCAATACTGTTATACTCCTCCCTAGTCATTTATACAAGTTTCCACTTCTTATAAGCTTCCTTTTTGTGTTTTAGCTCACTGAAGGGGTCCCTTTTGCTAGTTGTTTGAAGAAAGCCTCATTCACATCATTCTTCTGGCCTGGTAGTCTATAGCAAACACCCACCATGACATCCCCCTTGTTGCTCTTCCCTCTGATTGTAACCCAGAGAGTTTCAACAGGCCACAATCTCCAGTTTCATACTGGAGCTCTGAGCAATCATACAGCTATTTTACATAAAGCACCTCCTCCTCTTCTCCCCTGCCTGTCCTTCCTGAACAGTTTGTACCCATCCATGCCAGTTCTCCAGTCATGCAACGGAGTTATGCAAGTCTCTATTACTCCAATCACATCATAGGTCCATGATTGTACTGCTACAAATACTCTAGATTTGCCAGCCAAGAATTAGGTTCTCATTCTGCTAATTACTGTACAGACAAGTAACAAACAAGCCCTGTCCCAGAAAGTTCACATTTGAGGCATCAGTCAGAAGCAACTGGTGGATAAAGCAGACAAACTGGGCAGGGTTGTGTTGGAAGGGTGAAGTAACAAGAAAACTGAGCCAAACAGTAGAGCAGAAGTCATAGCTTGTCATTTGCCCAATCAATGCTAGATCAGAGTTATTTGTAACACCAAGGCTGGGTAGGTTTAAAAAAGATTTTTAAAGGACGGTAAGTTGGTGGTTTTATGAATTGTGATAAGGCACTTTTTCCCAATATATTAGGACAACCGGGGGAAAAGGTGGGAAGGTGCTTGAGTGAGAGGAGAAACAGCAGGTGATGAATGCTTGCTTCACTGGCAGAGGAGAAGCAGGAGTCAGTGAGGATTCAGGAGCAATGTTAGAAGATAAAAGAGAAAGGAGGGCATGTAGACTTGTGCAACTGAGAGATTAATGTAGTTTGACTGACAAGTCAGAAGGATGATGCTTGAACCAAAAGATGTTGAATAGTTTTGACAGTGCATGGCAATGTGGCTGGAATTAAGCCAAAGAGAGGGTGATAATTTTGGTGAAGTACATGAGGAAGGACAACAGCCAGAAAATACTTGGACAAGAGCCTTAGCAGCCTGGACAAACCATAAAACCTGAGTCTTTGAACATTATGTGGGTAAAAGAGACAAGACTTGAGGCAAGACTTGGACTTGACCTGTGTGTGTAGGTCAGTGAAGATGCCAGGCTCAAAATGTCAGGTTGGAGATGTTGATTTTAGCCTCTCTGGGGCTGATCCAGCTACCCCTGAGCTTTGTGTGGTCTTGCAATTGATGCTGCGCTAGCACTGAGTCTTCTGTGCTTAAGTCTGTGCACTGAGGGTAAGTGTAATTTATTTTTATCATTTCAATTTAAATGCCTTTTTTTTTAAACAAGATACAGAGAAGCAAGGCTACCACCCTTATACTGAACAACTCCAGCAAGATCAGGATGAAAAATAATTCTAGTCAGTCTGATTTTGGCTGCTCTTCAATTAAGCAGAAACCACGTCTATCTCTAAAATGTTTGGTTGTGTAATACATTCTACTGAGCTGTTTTCATCCATCTATGCCACACACGTAGAGAGGTAATGAACATCTCAAGAAAAAGGTGGATGCCAGTGATAGAGTTTTGTGAATAAGTTATAACCAGAATTCTGCCACAGTTTAATATGGAAAATGTGACAAAGAGATGAGTTAGTTCTTTTGAAGTACTTCCTGGGATCGTGCTATGGTCATAGTGTCAGCTGTCAATAGTTTTTGTAAAAGCTGGTTTGGGAATATTTTAACAAAATGCCAGTTCACGGAAGCTAAAACATTTTCCAGGAAATGGTCAGTTTTCATGATTTATTTTTTTTTACTAAAAGATATTTGCCTGAAATGGGGGGAACAAATATTTTGACATTTTTAAATTGAAAAAAAAAATCCAGTTTATCATTCAAAACAACTTTTTTTTTAGAAATTAGAGATTGCCGTATCTGATGAATAGTAGAAATTGAAAGAAAAGATTTTGAAAGGAAATGCCTCTCTTAATATGAACTAAAAATAAGCCACGAGCAGGCAGAAGTAGGAAGCAGCTGACGTTAGCTGGTAAACACACACCCCAGGATTCTTTATACCCTGCAAGGCTTGATCTTATAATCAGTGCTGCTGTGACAATACATTGTTGCCAGACCTATCATTCTTCAAATAAGATGGTTTCATGTTCCAGCTGGATCCATTCTTTTTCTCTGTGATGGCTATCTAGAGGGATTAAAATTGTTTGATGCTCATTGCTCATTGAATGAACTTTAGATAAAGTGTCCTGCAGCCATTTTAAAACACGTGGGGGCTTAATACACATGACAATAAGCTGTTTTAATTATAGCAGCTATCCGGGAACTGCTCTAATTAAAATGCTCCGCCCCCCACCCCCGAGCATGTGTATAGGCAGCCTCCAGGACAGCAATAGTATGGAAACAATGCTAAGTCATGCCAGCAGCCTGTGGTGTTGAAAGAACATGATAAAGAGAAGAAACGTTTAGTTTTTCTTTAAGGTTTGGCCCTTAGTCCACAGCCAGAGAAAAATCAGATTTCTGAATTTATTTTTTTAATTCTTCAATAAATTACTGAACCATACCTATTTTGGTATCCAAATGAACCCAAAAGCAGCCCTTAGAGCATTGGCATATAAGCAGTGGTACCTCAAGTTCCATGATACTCATGAAGATGTATAACTTAGTCATACTAAGGCATACAGAATGACATTTGTCTGAAAACTTTGTCCAAAACTGCCAACACACTATTGGGTTCTAAGGGCTAACACAGGGGAAATTTATGCTGCCCCTTTCCTAAGCTGACTGTCCTGCCTGGATGTGCTTGCCCTGCAAGCCGAACCATCCCTTGACTCTTATTACCTCTCTTAAAAATAAATGCTCTTTACAGGAGCCACCTCCTACGTGTCACTAAACCTTCATATATTTCAGTCTGTGGATTATCTTGGCCCCCTCCAGTATCTCTGTCACCTCAAAACAGCTCTTTCTTTTAATTCACATTTCCATCTACATTTCTGGCGGGCCTACAGTGAAATATTCCCTAGCTTTTATGAATGTAAGGAATGCAGTGGTGAACCACAGGATTCCCCCACCTACAGCTCCCCCTTTCAGCTGCCAGCTGCTTGTCAGATTTTAATTAACGAGAAAGTTGCTAGCAGTTATTCATGTTGATTCTCTCTGTTCCTCTCTGGAGAATTCCTAAATAGAGCTCAGAACACTGAACCTTCACTTACTGTTTCTCCCTCTTTCCCCCCTTTACAGCAGTCAGTGAAACGTGTTATTAGCTATGACTTTTTGCACCTAGAGTTTAGGAAATACATGGTGGTGGTAACCAATTGTGGGGTGGGGCACACAGGACCACTATGTCCTCCAACCTGCCCTCTCCTTTGCTAGAAGCACATACACAAAACTAACATACCTCTGTTCTCTGTTCACTTGGAGCAAAATTATGGCTGCTCAGAGGTGGGAGCATTGTTAGGTTTGTCCTCCCCAATTTTGATAGAAGCAAAATTGATCTGAAATTGCAAAAAGGGCTGGGTACTTGCTGCACTAGTGGCAACTGCCTGACAAGTCTGAGGGAGTGCAGCATTGTGAAAACATCAACTACCAGTGGAGTACCTATGGTAGGAAGTGCTGGCTCCATTCAGGACTTCTGAAAATACTAACACCCCCAAACAGCACCTTAAAAGTACATTTTCCCCCTAGCCTCCAGCCATTAGTTCTAAGAGCCTTGGGGGAAAAGCAGTATATGCCTTGCCTGCTAGCCTCTTTGAACAAGTAGCTCAGATTTTTTACAGTATATGAACACCTGTAAGAACTGGGACTAACATAGTGATGCAGGGAATGCAAATTTGTTTGAAAGTATTAGCCATTAGTGGGTATTTTTAGTTTTAGCCCAACTCCAAAATTTTTTAACTGAAGATAGCATTATTCAATGAGAGGCTGTATTTCTTGCTATTGGCTACCAGCCCCTGAATATTATTAAAATGCAGCAACATGCAGCAGTTATTATAAGTGATCCAACAGAGAGTCAGAAGGTATTTATATACTAACCCTTAAAAGGTAAAAAACATAAATGTCAAATATGTGATAGCAACAATTAGCTTTTTGATAACACTGATAAATGGCAGAGACTTCTTTTGATGCTTTGTTATGGAGTCAAAAGTAGCTGCTTCAGAGTTAAGGTTGTAAAAGTTTCCATCAGAAACCCGGTTTTGATCTCCTATCCTATCCCTCATCCTAACTTTCTGTAAAAAGCTGCTTTCTGTCTGAAGTTTCTGATGTGTGGTCTCCAACCAGAAAAGGGCTTGTGAGGGGGTGGGGTGATGGAAGCTTTGAGGTTATTGAGACAAGGCAAATTGAGACCGGAGATTTTGAAAAGGGTGTTACTCACTTATGGAAAACTCTTCCAACTTTTTCTGGACAATCAATTTTTCAGCAGTGCTTGTAATATGCACTCTAATTTTGTTTTATTTCTTTTTTTCTTTCTTTCCTTAATAAGAACTAGTTCAGAAGTTCTTTAAATAACATTAGGTTGACACATGTGGCTTTATATGTTATGGAAATGTAAATCTCTCAGATTTATCAGGTCTTGGAGAGTACTGTAAGTTCACTTATATGTTTTACAGAGATTATAAGATCCATTGGCCTGGTTACAAGATCCACAAATATTGCCTATGGACTTTACAAGTTCTGTAAGTATATCCTCATAAAGCTTTGCAGACCCATCCTGCACAATACATAGACCCAAATCCAGCTGCACTTTTAGTGAGGGAAGTACCACTTGCACAGTTAACTTTAGCCATGCTAAAGGCCTTTCAGGCCACCTATGCAGATCTTTAGATCCTGCTTTCTTGGGGAAAGCACGTTACACCATGTACATTTTGGGAGTGGGATATCCAGTTCTTGGCTCCCTTCCCCCCAAGTGAAATGATTATCTTCCACTTCCTAGCAATGTGGTCTAACTATCAGACTATGGGCTAAGCAGGGCCAAGAGTACTTTCCTGTTGAGTGTGGCTTACAGGACAAGATATGTGGGACCAGAAAAGGAGTAAACCAAAGGAAGTAGGTCTCAGTCAGATGGGTACTGACCCTGCTCTTACCCTAGTGGGATAAGAAGCTGTCCCAAAGGAGGTCTATTGAATTACTATTAAATCCCAGATGCAAAAATATCACTGGTGGCAGGAACAAGGGCCAGAACCAAAGCTTCCCTCCTTCCAGGAAATTGCCTATCTTATTGACCCACACTCCCTGTGGCTTACTTTTCCTTCTGGCTGAACCATTTCAGGTTCAAGTGCAGGCACAGGAGACCCATACTAAGAGTAATGCATAATAAGAGAAACTACTTTCTGGCTTCTTTCCAAAGGGACAGACATTAAACATAAACCAGTTTAAGGGATCAGAAACTGGTTGAAACCTGTAACAGAACAGATGTTCAGTGCACATAAACCAGATTGAAAATTGCTGAAACTGGTTTGAGATAAACTCGGTTGAATGTAGTATCAGACAACTGATTTGGGTCAAACCAGTTTATGCAATGTCTGTCCCAGACCCCTTGCTGGTTTAAGATAAACCAGACACTCCCAGGATCGTGACATGCTCTCTGGGCTGGGCAAGGCTCTGCTTCATAGCAGGGCTAGCCCCTCCCCTCTGTTCCCTGGCTGCAGTTCCAGCAAGAACTGCAGGCTGCTCCTCTCCAACCCCCTCACCACTCCCTGCTAAGCAGGAATTCCCCCCTCCCCTCTGCCTTGCAGAGAGGTGTCTGTGTATTAGCTAGCAGACCACATGCTGGTTATGGTCCTGCTGAATCAACAAGCAGAATCAACAGGTAGCTGGTAATGTCCTGCTGTCATTTTTAATGAGGTAATAAACACTGGGTTAGGGGGTGATAAACACTGTTATCAATTCCCTGCTGAACTAATCAGAGCGTCCTGCTGGGGCCTGGCCATGCCCCTCTCAGCTCAGTGTTGTTCAAGGAAATGGAGGGCTGCTCTAGCACCCCCCAGATTCTAGCCTGAGCCACTGCAGGCATGTGCCTACATATCTGGGATGTCTGTGCAGTTACAAACTGATTTAGCCTAGCCAGGTTAGACTAACCTGCAAAGATTGAATCAATTCAACTTCAGGCTTTTTGAATGTCTGTACCTAGCCCAAAGGCAAGGCACAGGACCTGAATTCCAGAAATACATTTGTAGCCATGCAGAATTACAAGTACAGTTCATGGGTATAGGTTGTAGCCATGTTGGTCTAAGGACACAGGCAGAGAAGGTTCTTTGGGTAAATCTGATATCAGATTTACCCAAAAAATCTTGTCTGCCTGCGTATGGTTCATAACACTTAAACACAATGGTTGAGATTTTCAAAGCCGGCCAGGAGGCTTAGATTCACATTTCAAGATTTTCAAAGATGATGATCAGGGATTTAGTTCTATACTTCCCACTCAATCCAACGGGAGATATGTGGCTAAATCCTCTAATCAGGTTTGAAAATTCTCAATCCACCTAGTTCGATGTCTACGTGAGTAGAAAGAAGGGCAAGTAAGTAAACTTAAGTCTGTGCTCAACCTAAATGAGGACTGAGGCTGGAAACAGACATATCATTTGACTTGAGATGGGTTGCTCTGGAATTTAACCCAGATTAATACTGTTGTGGCACTGAGGTACACATTGCATTGCTGCTCAGTAGGTGGCTAGCAAGAGCATGCAGCCTGACAGGCTTGAATCAGATTACTGGGTCCCTGGAATGAACTGTAGTAATAGTACAGACATACAACAGGATATCTTGGGGGAAAAAAGTGTTAGTGAATTTTATCCAACGTACTTCAGAATGACTTGAAGACATGAATGTCTGTATGATCCCAGGACAAAAGACTTTCTCCCAGGACAAATGCCATGCCTGTTTGTAAGCACTGAGTGGTTTCAAATATTTCAATTAAATTACTTTTGGCCTTACTTTACTCAGGGATTAGATACTTTCATTCACCAGCTGACATTTTTCTTCATCTTTTTGGAAGGTTCCTGTAAATCGGCTTATAAATTTTTGGCTTTAACTAGAAAAGATGCATTTTTTTTAACCTATTGCAACTACATCTGCAGAATTCTCTCCTTTCACTGCAGCTCTCCCTGGGAGCTAAAACCACAGCCTTGCAAAAGGTCAGGAAAAGTCCCCCCTAAAGCCTCTGAGGAAGCTCTGACTCATCTTTTTTTATCAGTCTTTGGCTTTTATGTATCCCAAAGATGATTCAGAAGCATTTTGAGGTTGTCCCATGCAGGAGGTGATGCTTATAGTACTACAAAGACTCTTCTGTCAGTTTCAGTCATCTGTGAAGATTGGCATTCTTTTTTTCACCAGCTATTTCATCTCTGGAAAGGAGCTTTTGCTTTTATTGTTACATTATATGTGTCTTGCTCATCTGATTCATACTAATCTCGGGTTCCTTTTGTTCACTGATTCCTGAGTGAGGGTTTTAGTTACAAAAAAGTTAACACTGTATATCCAAGACTCCTCACAGTCTTCAGTTGACTGTGCATTTTAATGATCTAAGTCAAAGCCCAGTCATGCAATATAAATTGGAGCATAGGGTTTGTTTTACCAGATCAGATCAGTGGTCCATGAAGACTTGTGTCCTGCATCCAGCACTTTGTGCCAGAAAAGAAGGTCAAATCAAAATAAACATTATGCCTTTTAGCCATTTGTACAATGATACCCACCAGGGAAAAATTCCTTCCTGACCCCTGCAGTGATCATATTACACTAGTCTAATTAAAAAGGGCTTCTCTGCTCAAACCCTGAAAAGAAGGAATGTATGAAAATATGATAATGAGGATAATAAGCAGAAAAGATGCCAAGATGCTCAGAGGTTTATTCCATTTCCCAAGTACAGTTTTGAAGACAGATGGCTATTTGGATAAATGCAACAGATACAAGAACAGTACAGTATGGATACATGGCAAGCTATTTTTTGAGCACCAAGACGGACCTAAATGTTACATACATGACAATTTAGTTCTTTTGGAGCATTTTTTCTCCATCAATTATCTTTTTAAAGATTTCTACCTCACTGCAGTTTCTAAGGCTCAGACAAAGATACTTAAGCATCTAACTCAAACTAATTTCAATAAGAGTAGACAGACTGATTCTGGTGTAAGTCAGATACTCAAATATCTTTAAAACAAGTACTTTTAAGATTTCACCAGAAGATTGTATTTCACAGCTATAAGGTCATTGTCATAATGTAGACCTTTTGTTAAGTACTGCCCCCCAAAACAACATTTTATCATTAACCTGATAGATAGCATCGGGCAGTCATAGCATTGCATAAAGAAATGATTAAAAGAAAATCCACAGGAAGTGTTGGTCATGTTCAAGTGATGCTGTAGCAATGGTGGCCCAAGAAATATGCAAAAAGCAAGGAGTTTTCTGGGTGGTATCTTTTACTGGCCCAACTGCATGAGTGGGAAAGATTTATTCAAGCTTTTAGGCACAGCACACCTTTCCTCAGGTAAGTAACAGATGAAGCAATGGCCTGTGTAAAACTCCACCAGTAAATAAATCCCAGCTCCCCAACATTTATTTCTATCTTTAAAAGAACCCCCTAACCTCACCAAACTCATTTTCAGAAGCAAATTCCTTTGCTGATTAACAAACATCCAATGAAAGACAGCCCTGCATTAACAATAGATACAAAACCTGTCAACTCATCTCCACTACTACAACAATCAGCCACCTCCCCAACAAAACCATTAGAATACTCTGATGCTACATATGTCTATCCAGGGATGTGGTATATCTCATCCAGTGCTCCAAATGCCCTCATGGAAGCTGCACGGGTGAGACTAGACTAAAACTAGGCTCCAGGGTGAACAATCACAGGAAAAAGATTAAAGATAGAGACACATGAACATGGGTAGCAGAACAATTTTAATAGAACAACCCCTCCCTTGCTAACTTCACAATCCTCCTGTTCAAGGAAAAGATGAACCTGGGAGCTAAAATTCATAAATTTAGTGAACACTGAAAATCATGGACAAAACATGGATATTGACTTTAATGTCTCATTATAATCTATCTGATCCCTGATAAATTCCCTGCATTCCACAGATATTGGTGATGCCCTTCCCTCTTGGATGGTCTTACTTTGCCACTGATCAGTCTATCTGTCCTTTTGCATTTCTCTTGTCCATTAGTTACTTCTGTTAATGTCTCTCTCCTATTTTACAGACAATCAGACTGCTTTTATTGACATGTGACATAACCTTGGGGGGGTGGGAAGGAATATGACCAAGGCACCAGCCATGGGCACTGACTTAGAAGGGACACCAGTATGACCCCTCTCCCCAGAAGGAGTCTTTACCATGGCAGCCATAGGCCTGTATAACCCAGCCATAGGAATTAAGCAGGCACAGCTCCATGCTCAATAGTGTATCTGGCAGGAGGGTGGGAGCAAGTGGGGTGAGCAAAACAAACAAAATCCTTCCTCCGCACTCTATGGAAGTTTTGCCATAGGAGGTGCTGTCCTTTGACCAATAATGCATCTGGTGGTTGAAGGGATGGGGGGGGTGGTGTTAACAGGGTACCATGAGTGGTCCCTGTGGAACTCACTCCATGGGACTACTACAGCTAGTGTGCAGCAAGCCTGACCCTCAGCTGCAGCAGCATGAGAAGCATTGGTGATTCATAGGGAGTGCATGTGCGTGCACATGCAAAAAGCGCTGTACCACCCCTGCTTGCCACCCCTGTCCCCGGCCACTGGCACCGCTGGTGGCATCTGCAGGCGGTCCCCGATCACTGGTTGGTGCTCACCACCTCCCCGCTGCCACCAACAGCGCTGCCACCACTTGCAGGAGCTCACTGTGCTGCCCCAGCCTCGGGGGGCCTGTGCCATTCTGAGAAGCATTAACAGTTGTCACCAGAAAGCAAGGATAGCTAAAACTCCACTTCCCCTCTTCCTTCCAACACAGTCCCACCATGAAGTTGGTCAAATAAAAAATAACCACACAAATCATTGCCTTTTACAGGAAAAAAATATTTCTGATGGAAAACAAAATGCTGAAACATTCCAGGCCCATATTCAATTGTTTTAATGTTGAAATACTACCACAGTATCTCATGTGAATCAGGTGCTCCATGTTTCTGAGCTACCTGTAAGGCAGGTTCCCTTAGAAAGCAGAGATTAGTATATTTAACCCACAGTACCTCACTTCTACTGGGCCAGGTTCTAGCAGCTTTACTGAGGTTGAGTTGTACCTTGATCCCCACCCAAGTGGTCCCACTAAAATCAACTTGTCAATTTAACAAGTAAGATCCTACTCAGCATGAGTAAATCTGGCAGACGAAGACACTGAATATATAAAAAGTACTTGTACAGGATGGGAGGAAATTACTTTAATGGGAAAGTATCCTTCATAATTTTTCTTTAAAATGTAGCCTCCTTTAATATTCCTAAAAGCTGCAATTAACATGAAAAAATGTACAATCTTTGGTTATCATAAAGTTATCTACATCTTCCAATAGAAGTCTAATTGCTTGACAAAGACAGTATCATTGTGAAAAAAGAGATGATGTCATCTTTTTACTTACGAAAGCTACGAGAAGGGTTTTTTTCTGCAGTGCCCTTATATGTCAAACTTCTGGAGCTCTGCAATCAGTGCAAAATTGTGTGGTCTGTTTTATCATTTTTTTTTTGCATCCTGTAAATTCAGAGATATTAGAAGGGTGTGGCTTGTCCATTAAGGGCTGCTTTGGGCAATACTAATACAAAACTCACTTTGTTATTCTAACAGCCAAAGGCCTTTTAATCATAATTCCTGTTTGGCACCAGCAGAGTCAACTTAATTTACATAACAGTTTTTTTACACAAACTCTTTAGGGGGTGGCAAAAAGCAAAACAATTCTTCCGGGATGATTTCTTTGATATTTGTCAGCTTTTATCACAAATGGGATTGTACGGAAATAATCCAAGAAAGGAATGAAGCAATATCACAGCTACAGAGAAAATGAAGTCAAGTTACTGCTTTCCATTTTCTTTTCTTTTCTTTTCTCCCAAAACTGTAAGATGCTTAAAGGAGGTATCAAATTATTGGGTTAATAGGTGGTAGAGCCCACTTTTTTTACAAAGAATACAGAATGGTTCACATGTGCATGTAAACATGAGTAGAGGGTATGAGTAGAGCTCTGAGTAGAAGGGAAAACTGAAGTAAAGCAGAAGATGACAAAAACAACAGGAAAGGGCTGTATCATTAGCAAGGTAAAGGTAATACTGTTTCATTTATTTTATTAGTATAAGGAAGTATTGTAAAGAACTAGCATGTACTGTATCTCTAATTAAGAATGGATGTGTTGTGTCACATGATATGTTCTGCCTTTAATATAGTCCATCCTTAAAATCTGTGTGACAAGGAAGTTTGGTTTGGTGACATCTTGTAATGGATCAACTGTGTTGTTGGGAGAGATGTTAAATAAACTTCTTGGTACAAAATGTTCTGGAAGAGCATTTTATGCATGAAAGTTTATTTGATGTCACTCCTAACTACATAGTTCATCCAACCCAAGGTATTACCAAACCAATTTTGCTTCTTGCACATTCCCTAATCCATCATGGCTTCAACAACACTACTTAGAAAATCGTTTATTAGCAGCAGGCTCCTCTGAGTTTTTCTGGGTTTGTTTCAACTGATTTATCCTTCAGCTGTCTTTACTGGTGCAATACCTCAATCTTCAACCAACACCTGATTGTCCATGTGAGATATTCACTGATTTTGCTTACCATAAGATTATCTTCTACAGGTATGCCTCCCATGCTTCCCATGAACACACAGACTACACATACATTCTTCCACAAGGACATAATACTTGTGACTATTGATGGCTGATAATCTAACACTGATAGTATGTTGACATAAAATATTTTCTCTGTCTGAAGTGTCATTGCTCCTTCAAGAAGTGGTGTGAGAACCCTTCTACTCTAGCATCATTTGGGGACTGCACTTTTTTATCACACAATTATTATTTAATGATTACTCTGTTCCTGCACATACTTGTTTGTGACTTTCTTGAGCAACTATGCCTGACTTCAAAGAAAAGAAATAAAGCAATTGTGGAAGTTGCATTAGTATTTAAGCATGTGCTTATTGAGGAATGTGGAATACTCAGCATTATTATACACCAATGCTACTGCTACACTAGGCCAAGGGTCAGTAAGGATCTAGTCAGGGAACTTCTGGAGGGACTGGACATATTTAAATCAGCTGGGCCAGACAATCTCCACCCCAGAGTGCTGAGGGAATTAGCTGAGGTCATTGCAGGACCCCTGGCACGGCTTTACGAGCACTCGTGGTGCTCTGGTGTGGTGCC
>NW_017729022.1:168001653-168009405 GCF_001723915.1 Gavialis gangeticus | reverse complement strand
TGGTCAGGCCGCAGCTGGAGTACTGCATCCAGTTCTGGGCGCCGCACTTCAAGAGGGATGTGGACAACATGGAGAGGGTCCAGAGGAGGGCCACTCGCATGATCAGGGGCAGCAGGGCAGGCCCTATGAGGACAGGCTACAGGACCTGAACCTGTTCAGCCTCCACAAGAGAAGGCTGAGGAGGGATCTAGTGCCCTGTTACAAACTAGTAACAGGGAACCAGCAGACATTGGGGGAGTCCCTGTTCCCCTGAGCACTACCAGGAGTGACTAGAAATAATGGTCAAAAGCTGGCAGAGGGTAAATTCAGATTAGACATCAGGAGGCGCTACTTCACTGTCAGGGCGACTAAGATCTGGAACCAACTTCCAAGCGAAGTGGTGCTGGCTCCTACCCTGGGGGTCTTTAAGACAAGGCTTGGCAATCACTTTGCTGGGGTTGTTTGACCCCAGTACTCTTTCCTGCCATGGCAGGGGGTCGGACTTGATGATCTGCTCAGGTCCCTTTCGACCCTACCAACTATGAAACTAATAACTAATAGTTGCTAAGATGGGAGGAACTAAATTAAAACATTTTGATAGCAAAGTGAGGTTCTCCCTATGGCTAAAACCTTGTTCAAACCTGGAAATGTGTCTAATAAGTACCTCATGTTTGTATGCAATGTGATGACATAGACTTTGCAGTACAATGTCCGAGTGTCTTCTTGTGACACCATGGGTCTGGGAAGCTCCAGTCAATATTGAAAATGATCCCCAACAATTTAAGGATTCATTCATTTGGTGCTTTATAAGATGCCTAAAATATAAGTAGGACCCACTGAAATAAGGAGATGAAGGGAAGAAGAAAAGTTATGAATAAGTCTGGATATTTTTTCTATAAGGCATATTGCTTTAAATAATAATGCATATCAAATCATATTAGCTCCACACTGAATAAATGAAGAAACAAGCAAGAAGAGATGCAAAAGGAACCAGAAATACAATTTGGACTGGAGAGTCATTAATAAAGTTTGTAATAGCTATGGGAAGAGTATAAATATGCAGCTTTCATTCTTTATGGAAGGAGGCCTGAAAGGAATTCCACTTCCTGCCCCAAAGTGTTGCACAATAGGGTGGATTCAGTGTTGTGGTTTTTCACCTTATGCTGGAGCCTCAGGTATTGGACACTGTTGGCACAGGAAACTAAGACTGATGGACCAATGGTCTGATCTGGTGTGGCAAATCCCATGCTCCAACCGCCCACACAATGTGGTCAGTCATACACATGCCTTTGTGTTGTATAATAATCACATTAATAGACATTTACCAAAAATGGATATTTTCCCTTAATTAGTTCACATTCTTTGTTTTTCTATGATTAATCCAAAAGCATGGTTTCTACCCCGACTCTGGGCCAGGCACTCACTTGGTAGCATGTGGCCTTCTTTTTGGGTGCCTTACAGCATGTAAAATGAAGTAAGAACATTAGGGCTATGTAATAGGAAGAACACACTCAAATAACACAGACTTCCCCTCTTTTTCTCTTTATTCCTGTGCAATACGTGCATGTGTAAGCAAAGAAGATTCCTGGTGAAAATGAATATTCCTCTGTGAGAGTCAGAACTGAATCAGGGTTGACGCTGATTTCAATTGCAGACGTTGGCGCAGAGTGAAATTATTTTTCAAACGCTGAAGCTCCCCTGGTAAAGTAGTTAGGGTTGTATTTTCATGCTAGAAGGAAAAAGTGATGAAAAGTTTTTAAAACTGAAGAAACAAAATCCTTGATTCTTATCCAAGGTTCTGCAAAACAAGATCCCATATGGTAATGGCTAATCTTAGGAAGACAGAGTAGGTTAAAATGGGTACATCTTTCTGTTTAGATTTTTCTCCTTTATATTCTTGTATTTCAGATATTTTTGAGTCAGCTTCCACAAGAATATTTGCTGAGGCATCGCTTTCATGGAACTGTTGGATGTGTTACTACAGTTCACAAGAATCACATACTTTATTAAGTAAATCTTTGTGGGGGAGGACATTGAAGACCTTTATCCAGTTTTAAAATGAACTACTGAAGTCACCCACATTACAGTTTGTATGCCTATATGTTGCCTTTCCCTTAACATGCTAAACTGTGAGGATAAGGACCGCCTTTATTTAGATGTTTACCCAGCATCAGGCAAAATGAAACCATGAATTCCTATTAAGCCCATTGTGCCCTCTTGAAAAAACAAGAAATAAATTATACACATACATATAAATATCATGGGATTTTGTGTTATTATTATTTATTACCTGTATTACAGTTGTGGTTATATGCTCGAATTGACGAAAGGATTTTGTTGTGCTAGATGTTGTGCAAACAAGTCATAAGACCTCTGCCTCAAAAAGTTTACAGTCAAATTAAACTAGATCCACACAGTCCCAACTCAAATGCCTGAACCACAAAATATTCCCTCCTCTGATTTTATAAGGAAAACAAGTTGTTCGGAAATTAATTTAGACCATACTTATGGCTACATATGTAAGTTTATACCATACAAATAGTTCCACTCATAGAAACTCATTTTATTAAGAGTTTGCAAGAATTAGACCTAAAAATGTAGCTAATTTTTCAAAATTCGGAGCTTGAAATAACTATAACATATAAAACGCATTATAATAAAGTGACAGAAGATACTTTTTAAAAATCTAAGTAACCCAGGGCAAAATTCCACCCTCAACTAGTTCAGTCTTATTTCTCTTAGGATGACTGGGATCTTTTTGCAAAATACCCTGGATAAAATATAAAATATAATAATGAAGAGTGTCAGGTTTCTGACCTCTTTATTCTGTTTGGTTCTACCAACCAATTGAATAGTCCTAATTTTGCAAGGTTTTAATTTTTTTTTGCAAAAACTAAAATAGTAAAAGGAAATCAAATCTATCACCTGCTTCAGTGTGTGTATTGATGATGTGCACAGTTCTGGAAGGAATGCCCACCCCATTGCACTACAGCACTGCAAGCAATGAGGATCATGGATTTTAATTCTTATGCTGTGAGAGCATTATGTAATGGTCACTACTAGTACAGTACCAGAAAACCAGAAAAATTAGCTGAATGGCCTAATCTGGTAGGAAATATGATTTGTTGCTTACTTGGAGTGCTTTGTTTGGATGTTTATTGAAACAATGCCATGGTCTTCAACAGGAGCCAATGACCAGTGGGCTTTTGTGACCAGTACTTGTAGTTTGTCATATAATCAGCCAGAATCTTTGGATCTGTTGTTTATGTGGTCAGGAGATGAGGTAACCAAACTATGTCTCCCATGAGGCACCATGGCAGCATTTCCAAACTGAAGTATTTCAGCTTTTGGGTGTCTGGATTTTCAGTGAACCCAAGCCAACTGCTTAAACAGATATCACAGCTCATCCCAAAGAGAATGAAACTTGGTATCTAAGAAGGAAGAAGAGAGGTATAGTGCTGCTACAAGGTGGAGTAGGAAGCTCATACAAATAAGCTCCTTAGCCCTGTACACTGCTTGCTTCCTTCCTTATGTCACTGGCATTACTGAATTGTTGGCAATGTACTAATCTACTCCAAGTATATGCAGTGGGACAGCAAGGATCTGAGTTGAGGGGTTCTATGTTTAAAAATAAAAAACTTGGGAAGAGGGTTGGGGAGAGGGTGGCTCAAAGCAATTTATTCCTGATGACACTGGAAGAGGCCTACAGTTCATTTCCATAGAAACAAAAGGTGCCCAAAGCCTCTTCATAAGATCAGTGCCTTCATATATATCTCTTAAGAGGGTTTCTTAAAAGTCTTACTTTTCTTAATAGACAATTTCATGTTACCTTTAACTATTTACTTCACTAGCTTTATAAAAGCTTCTTAAACTCACTTCTTAAATGAGCAACCATCAGCATGATAATCATTGAAAAACCTGTTTCCTTTGCCAGCTTCAAAGCTATCAGTATAATCATCAAAAGTATGCATAGAATAAAGGTACAAAATTTAGGTTGGAAAATAGACAGCGCTACCAATCCAAGATAATTTTTCTCCCTGACAGTCTTCAAACTTTTTACTGACAATCAAATATTTTTACTGGCTTATGTTTCACACAATGTAAATGTAACCCTTCTGCCAGTCCATGGACAAGGGTGGGGTTCAAATTTAGGGGTTTATCACCATAAAAATGTTTGGCTGTCAGTAAAAAAATTGTAGATTATCAGTTAAGACAAAACATTGGGTTGGACACCCTGCTTTACTGCAACAATGACTTCACATCCTGCTGCCCCCATCCCAGTGCCACTACTCACTAACACATCCTGATACCCCCAATTGTACCCTGTGTCATGCTGCATCCCCAGTCAGCCCTGCTCCACCCATCCCAGCACAGACACCAAAGAAGGATACTGTCTGCCTATCTGTAAGGCAAGTAGTGCTACATGAAGACAAAACAGAGCAGGAGTAGCAGCACATGGCTGGGGTTGGGCAGGGAGGAGGCTATGGAGACTCCTGTGAGCCACAAAGCCCTGAAAAAAAGCTTCTTTCAGGGTGCTGCATTCCTACTCACACAACAGGTGGTTCTGCTATGTTGTATCTGTCCTTCAACACTGCCTCCAGCTTCTTTCTGGCAGCAGAGCTTCAACAAAGCACCAGTGGCCTAATGTTTTTATGGATGATTTCATTTTTTTAAAAGGTTTTCAGATAAGCATTTTTAGATTTGATTTTTACAGTGTCCATACATTTTATGGACAATTGGCAACCTTAGAGATAGATTTCAAACTTACTTCTTTTTGATCTTGAGGTCAAATTGAGAAGTGGTTGGCCTCAGAATCTTGGTTCAATTTATAAGGAAACCATGTTTGGATCCACATTTAAGCTCATATTCAGAACTACTTGGTGACAGTTTTGGTCTATCTGTAATTAAAGACAGACATATCAGACTATGAATAAATGATGTAAAATAGCAGTGCTTTGTGAATAGCATTATCACCATTGTCATGTAAAAACACTATATTGTGCTTTGTCATTTTCATAAGTGCTATTCTACTGTGCATTAAAGCATCACATCAAAAACAGTGCTAATTAGCTAATACACAGTAGAAATAAGCCACTGCGCATTAGGCATCACTAAAAAGGCATGCATTTGTGCTACTGCATATTAGGGCACCCTATTTTGAATTTATGTAGTACCTCATATTAGAGGTACTAAATTTAATTTGCACTAGCAAAAGTGCATTCATGCACATGTAGATGTGCCCAGAGACTGCTTATTAAATACTTAAGGAAGCTCACTTTCAGAAACATTATAATATATACTATGATGAATGTCTGCATATCATTGCTAAAAATATCAAAAAGTGTATCATAATATACCACAGTTATTTATCACTTTCTAGGCAGCCTATTCCAAATCATTACTTAAAAGAGAAACTTGTATAGTGACATTAAGCAACAGTTGTTACGATGGCTTGTCTGAGACCTGGAGAGCTAGAGAGAATGGCAAGGTTTTGCCTGTGTCCAGTAGCCTTAGCAAAGAGTACCTTGGATACTCATTATCATTAGAATTCATCCAAAACATTTTTCCTTGGGAAACATGTTGACTTTTCAGAAGAAATTTTAACAACTTCAGTTATAACTGAAAAATTTTGGCCAAACCTGTAATATTTTGATTTGGAAATGCTGCTCAAGTGTACTTTGA
The DNA here is from genome assembly GCF_001723915.1 of Gavialis gangeticus. Classification (NCBI taxonomy): domain Eukaryota; kingdom Metazoa; phylum Chordata; order Crocodylia; family Gavialidae; genus Gavialis; species Gavialis gangeticus. The sequence continues at coordinate 168,003,744 of NW_017729022.1, read as the reverse complement.
ATACTTCCTGTTACCATTGTCTTGCATTGGACAGGCTATCTTATTGAATTACATCTCACATGACAATTTCATTCCCTCCCTCCCCCCTGCCTTGAAGAGGAGACAGGTTGTATCATGGAGTACCTGGGCATGGCACTTTGTGGGAGATGCTGTCTGGCAGAGAGTTTGACCAATAGTGGACAATAGAAAGGTTAAGTAATGCACTACAATTCCCATAAGTTACTCTTGGAGCTTTTCCAAACTGAACTATCATAGTAGTTAGTATATCAATGAAAAATCAGAGCTTAACATGAAATAATTAATAAAGTTAAAAGGTACATTTTCCATTGTGAAAGAGTTGTGATGGAAAATGTGTTGACAGCTGAGTTCTGTTTCTTCTGTCCTTTGAAAAGTGCTACACACTTATGTCTCCCAAGTAATAAGAGATACATGAGCTGCCCTGATAGATTGTCCAAATTTGTTGGCCTCCCAGACACAATTCAAAACCCATCTGTTTAATTATATATTGCCAGAAGGCTCAATTGGTTGAGTATGGGGTTTCTCTGTGGGTAACAAACTGCAGTGTGGTTGAGTGGGTTACATCATATTGGTCTGCTGAAAGGAAGAAAAGTCTGACTATCACTTTGGATTATGTGTGTTTTCTAACTCCTGTGCTATTATGCTTTTAAATGTATGCTAAAGGTGGCCATACTTTTGGCAAGTGCCACTTTCAGGAGCATCTTTTATACTGAAATGTAAATAAATCGCAACATTATAAATCCTGGAGGAATATATCACCTTGTTCTCCTGGTGCTTAGAAGATTTTTTGAGGACCTGCTATATGATTTTTCCTGTTATCAAGGTCCAACTGACTGGTCAGTAATTCCCCAGGTCCTCCTTCTTCTCTTTCTTAAAAATGAGCACTATACTTGCCCTGTTCCTGTCATCTGTGGCCTCACATGACAACTGTGAGTTTCCATGAGTAAGATGCAAGCTGTGGTACCATGGCCAGGCAGTGCCCCGATGCACTGAAAATCTTCTGCATCTCTCTACTGTGCCATCAAGTTCATTAAACAAGACCCATCTATTCATCAGCATAGCATGTGTCTCATCAGATACGGCCTTTGTTAAGGCTGAAGCCTGCAAAATTGTTTCCATCTTTCTTCCCCTCAGAATTCCAGTTACCATCCTATGTTAACAGCTGCTTGTCACTGGTCCTGGCCCTTATTAGTACACGGATGAAGGTGATTGCACTAGTTCTCAGTAATTCTGTCACCATCTGAAAGGCTTTGAGAATACCACCTAAGGCTTTACTTATTTCTACCTCTGTACCTGCCCTCTCACAATAGGTTTCTCTTCAAGTAGATAAAACGAGATTTGTTTAAAAGTATTTAGGTGTCTAACAGTGCAGAGGTGTGAGTAGTGGGGTTCTTTAAGAGTGTTCTTAATTCGCACTGTCAGGTACCCAGGTTGTAGCTGTATTGGTCTAGAGGAAAAAGCAATCAGGACTTGTGGTAGAGGTGATGACTTTTATTGAACCAACTAGATTCTTTGCAAAAAAATCTTTATTTGCAAGCTTTTAGACACAAACACCTTTCTTCAGGCATGGGGAAAAAGATTGTAAAAGTTCTCCTGGTTAGAAATGAAAGTTCATATTTCATAGGAGAGTTAAAGTTGTGGTAAAATCTCCTGTTTGGAACAGTTCATTTTAGATGCAGATTAGGCTCAGAGAAAAGTTGGAATAGTCTGTTTGCCTCAAAGTTGTCTGGTGGTAAGCAGGATGTACTCATATTTCCTTCTAGTTATGGTGTTTCATATTTCACAGAGGAGTAAATAAATGGAAATCTGTCCTGGGAAGTCATTTCTTATGTGGTGAGGTGTCTCTAAGCTCTGTGGTGAGGCTCTGTGATGATGCAAATTACCTCAAACAAAGGCAGGAGTAGGATCTCAGGTTTCAGGTGGTCAAACTTGCTTCCTCCTTGTAAAATTCTGAAGATTTCATTTTAAAAATAGGCTAAAATTCGATATCTTCAATAAAGCTTAGAATTAAGGAGTTTTTTTTGCAAAAGTCTGGTTGGTCTAATAAAAGATATCACCTGTACCATGAGTACT
>NW_017729022.1:167990528-167996653 GCF_001723915.1 Gavialis gangeticus | reverse complement strand
TTTATACTGAAATGTAAATAAATCGCAACATTATAAATCCTGGAGGAATATATCACCTTGTTCTCCTGGTGCTTAGAAGATTTTTTGAGGACCTGCTATATGATTTTTCCTGTTATCAAGGTCCAACTGACTGGTCAGTAATTCCCCAGGTCCTCCTTCTTCTCTTTCTTAAAAATGAGCACTATACTTGCCCTGTTCCTGTCATCTGTGGCCTCACATGACAACTGTGAGTTTCCATGAGTAAGATGCAAGCTGTGGTACCATGGCCAGGCAGTGCCCCGATGCACTGAAAATCTTCTGCATCTCTCTACTGTGCCATCAAGTTCATTAAACAAGACCCATCTATTCATCAGCATAGCATGTGTCTCATCAGATACGGCCTTTGTTAAGGCTGAAGCCTGCAAAATTGTTTCCATCTTTCTTCCCCTCAGAATTCCAGTTACCATCCTATGTTAACAGCTGCTTGTCACTGGTCCTGGCCCTTATTAGTACACGGATGAAGGTGATTGCACTAGTTCTCAGTAATTCTGTCACCATCTGAAAGGCTTTGAGAATACCACCTAAGGCTTTACTTATTTCTACCTCTGTACCTGCCCTCTCACAATAGGTTTCTCTTCAAGTAGATAAAACGAGATTTGTTTAAAAGTATTTAGGTGTCTAACAGTGCAGAGGTGTGAGTAGTGGGGTTCTTTAAGAGTGTTCTTAATTCGCACTGTCAGGTACCCAGGTTGTAGCTGTATTGGTCTAGAGGAAAAAGCAATCAGGACTTGTGGTAGAGGTGATGACTTTTATTGAACCAACTAGATTCTTTGCAAAAAAATCTTTATTTGCAAGCTTTTAGACACAAACACCTTTCTTCAGGCATGGGGAAAAAGATTGTAAAAGTTCTCCTGGTTAGAAATGAAAGTTCATATTTCATAGGAGAGTTAAAGTTGTGGTAAAATCTCCTGTTTGGAACAGTTCATTTTAGATGCAGATTAGGCTCAGAGAAAAGTTGGAATAGTCTGTTTGCCTCAAAGTTGTCTGGTGGTAAGCAGGATGTACTCATATTTCCTTCTAGTTATGGTGTTTCATATTTCACAGAGGAGTAAATAAATGGAAATCTGTCCTGGGAAGTCATTTCTTATGTGGTGAGGTGTCTCTAAGCTCTGTGGTGAGGCTCTGTGATGATGCAAATTACCTCAAACAAAGGCAGGAGTAGGATCTCAGGTTTCAGGTGGTCAAACTTGCTTCCTCCTTGTAAAATTCTGAAGATTTCATTTTAAAAATAGGCTAAAATTCGATATCTTCAATAAAGCTTAGAATTAAGGAGTTTTTTTTGCAAAAGTCTGGTTGGTCTAATAAAAGATATCACCTGTACCATGAGTACTGATTGCTTTTTCCTCTAGACCAATACGGCTACAACCTGGATACCTGACACATGGAAGATACCGAATTTTAGCTGATTTTTTAAAATGAAATCTTCATAATGGAACAAGTGGCATTTAAAGCACAGCTTTCATGTGGGACACTGTTTAGAACTTGGCACCAAAGGGGGAAAGGGCAAGAAATCCTGTGTTCTGCAAATTTCGCCGTTAATAGATTTTAAGGCTAGAAGTCTTGATTGTGATTAGCTGCTCTGAGCTCCTGCCTAGCACAAGCCAGAAAAGGTCACCCAGTATATAGTAATTAATGGTACTGAGCCCAATAACTTGTGAACCAAGAGTTCTGATTGCTTGCCCTAGGGTCTGTCTACAAGGCTAACCTCCGTTCCGCAGTATGGGCAAAACACCCAGTGGAAAACAAAGGCTCTTCAGAGCAAAGGCTGTCTTCTAATGTGTAACTGCATAGCATCCCACCCCAGAGTCTGTCTCTGAGTGTGGCACAGGGTTAGGGGGCCTGTCTAGAGAGGCACCAGCTTCAGAGAATATATTCAAGTCAGGGAAATCTATGGCTAGGCTGCAGCTAGATTCAGGATCTCCCAGCCTGCAGTGACAGGACTACTGCACTACATTTCCTCGGGTCACAGTTTCATCCTGATGCAGAAGAGGAAGCATTTTTAGATCTCAGTTTTTCATTTGTAAGACAGAAATCCCATTTCCTGCCCACCTGAGCTTGTGATTGCTCATGCCTGCTCTATCTGTGTTTCAAAACTCCTTTCAAAGAGAACACAGATGCTGATGCTTATTCTCTGGAGACACTGGCAGGGGCAGGGGCTGGGGTGAATGGGGCCCCAGGGTAGGTTGTGGGATGCTTAGAGCCTGGGAGGCTTGTCCAGGGGTGCAGGGGTGCTCCTGCCACTGTGGACACTGTGCACATGCCCCCCATATTTGTCTGGAGGGTAGAGGCGGGCTGCTGCTGCGGGCTTTGCCCCACTGCTGCTGTCTAGGGTTTGGCAGTCTAGGGTGGCTGGATAGTCCATGAGTGGTGGTGTTGGGGGCATGGGTTAGGGGGCTAAAAATAACCTGGCGTTGGGGGTGGGGGCTAGCAAAAAAGCAGCCCCAGGGCTGGGGCCAGTGGCTGGGCTTTCTAAACCCCAGGGCTGTGCTGGGAACTGTACAGAATTTCACTTAGATCAGGCCTGATAAGACCAATCTAAGTTAGACCTCCTCAGAAACAGGGTTAACTTTGATCAGGTTGGCCATTTTTAGACCAATCTAAACTTCCTGAACTTCTGTACAGCTCACAATTAGATCCATAGTTAGGACAGTCTAAGTGTAAGGTCAGCATCTGGGTGAACTAAGTTAGATTGGGTGGCCATTTTTAACCCAATCTATCCTCCCACTAACCTCCCCCAACATACGTACCTAGCTTGTCTGCCTGGCAGAGCCACACCTCCTGGTTAACATGTGTTAACACCTATGCCCTCAGCAGCAGTGCCCAGCTCACTGCCCACACAACCCCACCACAACACAAGATACTCAAACCTGACCCTAAAGCCCAAACCAAGCAGACACACATCCCCAAAGCTACAAGGCTTCACCCTCCTCTCTCTTTGCTGTGTTCAGGAGTAGAGAGGCAATAACAGCCAGAAGAATGCAGAACACAATTTATTATCAAACACAGGAGCTCACTTTTACATGGTCTGGGGCCTCAGGCACCCAAAACAAATTAATGGAATGATACAGGGTAGGGTACACCCATGGTTTTCCTCCCCTTGCAATGTCCTGCCTCAAGGGCTTTTACAAATGGCCTCTGTGATGCGAGTGGCCACATCTTGGGCCTCCTGAGATGTGTCCTTTTCCAGAGTTTGCAGAGCTGGAAGGAGAGAGGGAGAAGTTAATGAATAGACACTTCCACCTCAGGGGAACACTGGTCATACATGCTGGCAGCACCAGAGCAAGGTCATCCCTGGGGAACAGGGTCAGGCATGATGTGTGGGTGGGCACTCCACAATGGATGCAGTGTTGCTCCCATCATCTAATCACCAGTGTCTCAAACAGCCACAGGCTTGTGGTCTCTCTGGGTCCCAAGGTACAGAAATTCTCCCACATAGACGTGGCTGTGGCTCCTCCTTTGGGAGCTTCCTGCATTCCCAACTGAGGGGAGATGCCGATTCTGCTGGGGACTGAGCAGCTTTGCTGCCCATAGAAGGTTGAGATTCTCAACAGCTTTCACTGACAAGATTCTCCTGCCTTTCTCACCAGAAACCTCCCCAAGAGCTGACATTGCCAAGGGGATGTCACTGGGCACTCAGACCTGGTGTGGAACAGGCCTGGTTCATGTTGGTTTGCATCTGATGAAGGGACCTGACAGATAGGCTGCTCAGGGGAGGATTGGCGGTGGTACCCAGTGGCTACAACTTTCCCCAGCTTGAGGGACCTCAGGAAGCCAAGGGAGGCCAGAGCCTAGGCAGCTGTGGCTGGGGAGGGGCCTGGACAGGACAGGCAGGAGATGCACAGACTCAGCTCCTCCCTGCTGCACCCTGCTGCTCCAGGGGAATGTGAGCTGCCTGCTCGAGGCAAGGCTCTTGTAGATTATCCTCAGGGCAAAGCAGATACACTGGGTTTCAAAGCAGAAGAAGGGGTCAGTCCCTGCTCTTCTCAGCTCCTTCTGGGCTCCAGAAGAAAAGTGCAGGGGCTGGATTTCTGACAAAGTTCATCAGGTGGGCAACATCTATCCATTTGGCACTCCCTGGGGTAGCATACTTTATAAGGATGCCTAAACACCCAACAGGGAGAACAGATCAGCTTCCCATAGTCAGGGCACAAAGAAAACTCAGCCCAGAGGCAGGTCTTTAGCTCTCTTGTACTGTGTTTGCCATCACAGATGGGTTGTAGCCAACATGTTCACTGTTGGGTTTCATGGTCTGAGTAAAGGGCTGGGAGCCAGGAAGAAAAGGGCAGTCTACACGTGGGCTGCTCCCAACATCTCTGGTAAATCACAGAAACCTGCCTCTCTCACTGGGCTAGACTGAGGGTATAAACGGCACCAGGAGCCTCTTTGCACCCTGAGCACAGGGGCAGGCTGAGCAGGGACCCAGCCTTCCCTGACAAGCTGGGGTGGCAGGAACTCCAGCAGCAGGTGAACATGCAGGGGGACGCAGCCTCCTTCCCAGGAGGAAGAGAAGCCCAAGGAGTTTCAAGATGGGCTCAATTGTGCAGGGATCTCTCTGACAAGGCTGCTGCCAGGACCAGGTCCCTGCACTCAGTGGCCCAGGAGGCCCCTGCCCCTTCCCATCTGCTTTCCCCATGAAGTGGTGCTAAGCAATCATGAACTGTGCTGGGTGACCATGCCCCAGACACATCTCCATCACTCAGGACTACTGAATCACGGCACAGGGCTTGTCTGCCATGATCCCCAGCCGTACTGTCTGGCTGAATCCCTCTCAACCCCAGTCTTGCAATACTGGGGGCATCATCCTTTCCAAATCCTTTCTGGGGAACCTGAGGCACAGGCTGATTAACAGCCTGATCCTGCTCAGCAACAGCTTTACCATTCCTCTTGGGAGTGGAGGGGGTAGAGGGGAGAATGAAAAGGGACCAGGCATCCTCTCTCACCCATAAATTTGATGACTGCCACCCAGATCGCTGGCCATGGGCTCATGTAGTGCCTCTGGGCTGCCTGGCAGAGACCCTCCAGAAAAGCAGGTTTTTCTTTACCATAAACTATATTGCCCAGTCCCCTAGCTGCCATCTGCTGAACCAGGTTATTATAGTCCCTGGCTCGCTGATGAAGTACATGAGGCACTGGCTTCAGGAGCTTCTGGTTTTCGATGGTGGGGTCACATATAAGCTAAAAGAAATCAATATGTCCATGAGATCCAGCACAGTAATTCCCAACAGCCCAGCCCTGCAGCAGAAAAGTAACCTATGCCAGAGCAGAATCCCACAGGACACTGCGAGGAAGAGCCTCAGCACAAGGCACTCTCCTGTTGGATGTGGGGAGGCCTGTCCGCTTAGAGCCAGGCAAATCAGGAAGACGGGGACGTAGTCTAAGCAGGACAGGTGATGCCGATATGAGTAGATTGGGACATAGCTTGCTTTAGAGCAGTGTCTTCCTGGGATGCTGGGTGGATATAGAAGATGCACTAGTTACGACCAAACTCAGAGCTGCTGGCTAGGACAAGGGCTCCATAGGGGCAGGTCAGTAAGGAAATCCTTGTCTGCCTCTCCTTCTTATATGGCAGAAGTTGTGATGCAGGGACAAGGACAGAAGAGAAACCTCTCAACTGCCTCCAGTGATTCTCCTTCCTAAGAAGGGGACTCTCCAGGGAAAGAGCACAGCAAACAGCTGCCTTTTCATCAAACTGCTCATTCTCTATGAGGCCTTACCTGGCTGATGGAGATGGTACCAGTAATGTGCAGCTTTTCAGTTGTGGAACTGACCCACTGCAGGACCTGCCCTATGAATTTGGGTGTTATAATGCCCAATGGGAGCAAAGGCCTGTAAGAGGAAACCACTAGTTCTGGGACTGGCTGGGCACTGCCAAAACACAGTTGCTCTGAGGTGGCAACTTTCATCTCTTGGTGCACAAGATCCATGTCTCCAGCCCCACACAACCCTGTGGGTTCGGCACAGAAAGTTCCCCCTCCACCACTTAGCCCACTGCCTAGAGCACAGATGCAATCCTGGCCAGCTGGGATGCATCTGGGGCCTCTCAAGGAATGGCCAAGTTCTCTCTTTGCAGAGAGCTGCAGCTACTT
>NW_017729022.1:167973624-167985528 GCF_001723915.1 Gavialis gangeticus | reverse complement strand
CCTTTCCCTTTTGTGTGTATATTAATCATATTAATTGTCTAGTCACAAGCATGTGTCTGTTGTTTTTAAAAGGGGGAGAAAGAAGGCCCAGATTTACAGGCTGTAATGAGATGCTGCAGCCAGAGCAGAACCAAAACTCCCTGTCACTTGGGTGGTCCATTACTCAGACACTGCGCAAGGCGGGCATCTCAGATCAGACCAATGCGGTCATTCTTTCTCATGCCTTGCAATCCCCTGACACGGACAGGGAGGGCAGGGCCTTGCACGAATCAGTGCTGGAACCAGAAGGGATACATGGATGCTCTCCCAAGCCAAATGCACTATGTAAAGAATTGGGCAGCCATTTTTCTCTCCCTACAAAGACAAAGGCCACATGTAACAAGAACACCCTGCAGGCCTCATCATCTCTGTCCTGTAGCCTGGGTGACTTAACAGAGAGAACTGCAGGGCCACGCTGAGCCATGGACATTGGGGCAGGGGCAGGGGAGAGTTTGTGACCAGCAGGAACTGGGGCACCAGCTGTGTTGTGCCAAGGGCCTCCTCATGCATTTGGCTGTAAGGAGTCCCTGGGCACAATGCATTGGGAAGGCCGCTGCAGGTCTCTGTGTGTGAAGGTGGTGGCTCTACCTGCTGTGCTTTGTGCAGAAGTTCGAGCTGAAGCTCTCAGCAGATGTTTGGGGCACCGTGAACACCCTGCTGGATGGGGCCTGGACCCAAACAGCTGTGAGTGCTGAGGCGCTCAGCTCAGTCATGGTGGTGGCTCTGCTGGGCTGGGTGAGCCCTAGAGCAGAACCATAGGGCCCATTTTGCAGCAAAAGTAGGTGCCTTTAGACTCTCCAGCACCTGCCCAGGGAGGTGGGTATGCGTGTGGATTATGCACTCGGAACTGGTACTGTCAGGCTGGGCAATAGGGCTCATGTCTCCTCTCCCACAGCTAACTGAACGATGTGAGAAATACACAATCTCTTTCTCTGCATGAACAACAGATGTAGTTGCCTCAGTGTCTGAAAGGGGCTGGTTGACTGCTAACCCATTAACCTGGGGCATGAAAAATATGAGTAATAGAAACTATGCTCCCCTCTGTATCACCGGAGACCTGATGTGGAGCACGTCCCCTGGGAGAGGGCATTACCAGGGAGAATAGTCACTGCCAAGATGTTCTTCTCAAGGATTTATAGGGGGAGAAAGTGTGAGAAACCCCCCAGCTCCATTACCTTCAAGCGGCCAACTATCCCAGACACCTGCACTTTACTCATGGCAGCACCAAAGTCCTCCAGTGTACTCAGGGTGAGGTCCAGGTGGCCCTTGGCCAAGAATGCCAGGATGGTTACAACTTGCTGGAACCCAAGAAATGCATTGGTGAGTGAGCAGGACCATCTAGTTGACAGACCCGAGAGTCCTCCCCATCTCCTCTGACACTAGAACTGCCCATCTGACCTGGAACAAGTGCGGGGGCTGTCTGAGGGAAAGGACAAGGGAAGGCTATGAAGCAAACCAGCCTCAGACACAGGGCAACAGAGAAGTGAGGACACGGGAAGATCTGGCCATGTCTGGAGAGAACAGGGTCCTCATCTCTTTCTCAGAAGCTTCCATATAATCTGTGCTCTTCAGAGATTTCTGGAGCTGGGATTTCACATGGGCAACATCCTGGCAAGAGTCCAATGTGGTATCAAGTGCCTTAGACAGGAAATTCTGAAAGAAGGAGACTGACATCACCAAAGAGCTGGGGACACAGCACCCTGCTGGTCAGGACAAGAACAGCCAAGAAACGCCAAGAGAGGAAGGACCAAGAGAGTCCAGCCCCAGCACCCATGCACCCAATACCTGGCCCCACTCTCTGCAGGGAAATGGCAGCTAAAGGCAGAGAAAGAGCCCCTCTGAACAGCTCCCTTTGGGCCAGTGAAGAGAGCAGAGAACCAAAGACAATGCCTTTGATCAAGAAAATAGAATGGGAAGGCACAAACTCTGGAGAAAAACTCTCTGCATCCTTCCTGCCACAGCACTATGAAACAGCTGCAGAAACCCAGCCATTGCCAAGAGCACGGACCTTCTCTGGGGAGGAGCAGGCATAACTGCCTGTCTGCTGCTGCAGCCCCAGGCTCAACTGAATGTTCCAGGCATTGTCATCAATGGTCTTCAGTGTCTTGTTCAGGGACTGAGGGCACAAGTGAAGGGAAGCAAAGGATTAGGTGCATGGGCTGAGTCTCTATCCTCCTCTTCTGATATGTCCTTTCTAGAACCCAGGTCTCACAGGGAGAGGACTCCTTTGGAGAACTCTACAGATGGGCACCCTAGGATCTTCCTGCTCCTTGCTCCCCCCTCCTCATGTCTGCCCAAGGATCCTTCACAACTCTTGACACCAGTGGACAGAAATTTGGAAGAGATTGTGCCAAGAAACCTGTCCACTGGTGAGAGATTGTGCAGAGGGTGGAGGATGGATCAAGTCAGGAAGGTACCAGGGGCACTACAACTGGCACTTCCAACTGCCAGGGACTTCGGTGCTTTCTTGTGTTGGGCTTGCATTGTAATAGGACCTGGGATTTGCAGAAGCCCTCTAGCAAGGTCCCATCTCCTTCCATTTCTTGAGCTCAAAGACTGTATGGAAAGGCTGGAAATTCCCAAATGTCACCTCAGGATGTCAATCCAAACTCAAGGAGACTGGCAAACCTTCCAAGTTGGAGTTTTGCTGGGTTATTGACTTTCATCCCCTTATTTCCCTGAGGCATGATGGAACCCTCCCTTCCCAGACAGCCCTTCTCAGTTTGGCTGGCTGCAACAACAGCTCTGACAGCCATCCTGTACCTTCAGCAGCAGGTACTCCCACCACACATTGTCCTGGGAGGTCTCAGGATTTCCTGAAAGTGGAAGGCAAACAAGAAGGATGTCACTGCCAGAGGCATTGAAGAAGTCTCAGCTACCCCCCTGGGTATCAGTTCTTTGGAAGCTCCTGAATCTGTACCTGGTCACCCCTCAGGATCCCAAGGTCACAGGCCTTATGCTCTAGTATATATCATGTTGGCATGTCTGGAAGTTGTGCACAACCAGTCCCTGAAGAACTGGTCATAAGGGGAATGGAGGATGCTCAGCACCTCACGGATATGCACAGCACAGGACTGGGCTTCATAGAAGGGTAAAGTGCACAGAGTTTTCCTCTGGCAACTGAAACCTCCCAAGCATGCAGGAAACTGCAGGAGAGCAGTTGCTCTGGTGGAACCCTTCACGGGCAAACCCTGCCCTGGGTCCCATCAGCCTCAATGTTGTCATGCCCATGGATTTGCCACCTGTGACAAAGAGTAGACGCTCTCAAGCATGCAATGCTGCTGAAGGGGAATAGTACCATGGGAGGTTCCTGCAACCTTCCCCCATCCCTTCCGTTCAATGGTCATGAGCAGGATGGGAATCTGGATCCTCCACTGCTCTCCAACAGCAGGGTGGATTGTGCAGTGCAGAGCCCACAGCCCCCACAGGGCAGAATGTGTGTGGCTGCTGTCAGCCAAGGCCAAGGCGACCACCTGACAGCAAACATGAAACAGGGGCTCAGCTCTGGAGTGGGGCTCCCTGGCTTTCTTTAGGAGGGAAATTGGCTTCCTCCATACACAGCCAGAGCTTTCAGCAATTAGACACAGGTGGATGTGCTGTGCTTGGCTGATCCTGCAGGCCCCTTCGCAGGCTGCAAGGTGGGGCAGAGCCTGGCTCTGCTCTGCAAAGGGAAGGGAACTCTGCCAACACAGGGAAGCTGTGAGTATGGGAAGAGACAGAGCATGTTTCTCCAGCTAAGGCTACAGGCACGGATGCCCCACACCACTGACCCTCCCTAAATCTCTGACAGGTACCTTTTCAGGGCTACTCACCAGGAGTCGCAACAGCAGCCCCTGGGCCTTAGGAAGTTTGGCTGGAAAGAGAAAGAGAGAATGACCATGTGGGACTACTTTGCAAAAGGGGTGATGCTGCTACAAGCCTGTCCAATCCCAATGTCCATACCCATGTGCACTCTGGGAGCTGGGCACAACTGGCACTTTCATGGTACCTTCCTTGTCTGGATCTCAAGGAGCTTTACCAAGGAGATTTTATTCCCAGCCCATCTATGAGGCAGGCACTGCTCAGTCATCATTGGATGAGTGGGGAAGCTGAGGCAGAAAGGCCCTGGGATTCCCCTATGGCACAGCATAAATCTGGGGCAGCTCTGGGTTGGGGGAGACCACACTGCCTGGTTCCCCCTCCCAGGTTGTAATGACCCAACTGTCCCTCCCGCTTTTGGGCCTCCTCATTATGGATGGAAGAGGCTGAAGATTTTCTAAGAGGCAGTTGGAGCTGGTTCATCCCACAGGGATCCGGATCCCAAACCTCCTTTGCTGGGGTCCATGTAAGCTGGTTCTTCTTCCTCCCACAGCAGTTGCTTGGCCAGGTCCCCGAGGCATCAGCAAAGGGGAGTCAGAGTGCAGCTGTACTGAGCTGGCACTATGTACTCCAGTAGCCGAGGCCATAAGACCTGGGCAGAGGAGCCAGACAGATTGGACTCAGCTACTTGTACCCCTGCACCCAGCTTTCTTTATCCAGACCTCAAGGACAGCCTCTTCTTCTTCACCAATGACCCACCTACTTGAGGGTCCTTCCCCCACCTGTGACCTCATGTCTCTCCCTCAGGAATAGCTGATTTCTGAAACCCTGCTCTAACACTGGCCAAACAAGTCTAAATTTCAGAGAAGACTGAGCAGAGCAAGGAGAGCAAATGAGGAGGCCATCTCAGCACAGGGATCCCTTCCAGTTGGGATGTTGTATGTCATTCCTTAAATGGCAGTAGCCTGCTCCATAATTCACGGCCAGCATTGGCCATGATCTATCTCCATTACCCTGACTGTCACGCCCAGATGCCAGTGCACCCTTGACCTGTGAGCCTGGGTCAGTATGACCGGCTTGGCGTGAGGGGGGATTTATGACCGGACATACTGGTGTTAATGGCAAGCAGGAGTCAGATAGTCAGATGATTTAAAGCGTATTGGTTACACAGAAAGTTTATTTTACTTTACTGATGGCTTGCAGTGTAGGCAGAAGCAGTTGATTTCTTAGTTACAGCATGCAGATGTTCTGTCACCCAGTGATTACAGTGGGTTGCAGACTTGCTGAGTACAGGTTTCAAACAGTTTACACAAATTACTACAGTCTGCAGATTACCGAGAGCTCTTGACGAGAGGGCCGTATGAAAGATAAGATAAGACGAGAAGAACGAGCCAGCAGGAATGGGGTTACGCCAGAGGAAAAAAAAATAAAACTAAAACTAACCGGAGGCGGGGAGATATTGTTTGTAACTGATCAGGTTACAAAACTGTGTCTCTTGGGAATGCTCCGAGATCTCCACTTTGGGCGGAGGTTCTTTCCAAGTTATAGAAAATAGAATAGCCAATTATTTTACGCTAGGCATGAATAATTAACGAGCTGGCACTTGTGCTCTCTTTGTTAGCTCAGGTTTCACAAAAAGGGGGGGTTATATTTTTGCTTGGGTGGTACTGGTCGTGTTTGGTCACAAGAGGGGAAGCTTAGTATATTATTTAATTTTACAATTCCGTTAAACTCAGCCAGTTTGGAGTTTCATTTTTATCTGGTCACTATGGGTATGGTATCTCTCTTTGACTAGGCTGCAATTTGTTCAAGGTTAGTTTCTCTCTCGTATGAGAAGCTCAAGTGATTTGAAATGAGGCACAGACAGGGGTGTAAATATGCAGCACTGTTACAAACTAAAAAATAATAGTGTGAGACTACAATTACAGAATTTGTTGTGTTAGCCTCTGACCTTTTGCCATCTGATCTTTTGCCATCGGCATCTGAAATCAAAGACTTTGATCTTTGACACTGACAATGCATAGAATTTCCCAGTGGAGAGGTATAGGGGATGAAGAGAAATGCATTGATAATGCAAGGGCAGCAACTGGTCACCTACTTGGCTCATGCCACTGACTGAGACATCCAGATTTTCCAGGATCTCCACACAGGTGGCTTGGATGCTCTGTTCCTCCTTAGCATCCTGACTGGAATGGTTTTTGGAATTCTGCACAAGAGACAGAGAGAAAGCTCATGAGCTAGTCAAGAGGCAATGACTGAACACTCAGTCTCCATCTCCTTTGCAGCCCGCTTGAATGCTGCAGTTTCCACTGATTTTATGTTCTGCTCAGAGCACAACTCACTGGAGCTGAGATAATAAAAGAAAAACCAAGCTGGTGGGGCAGGCTCCAAGTTCAGAAATGCCTCAAACTGTGCAGTGACTTGCTGGATGCAAAGTGTTGCTGGGGCTTGGGAGTGAGTTATGTCTTGAAAACTGCCAAGTTCTCACTTTCCTCGTCCTTCCAAGAGAACCCTTCAGATTCAGCCCAGTGGACACAAATGTGTAGGCATCACACACCCACTCTGCTCCATCTGGTCCGGGGGCCCAGCCAGCTCAATCCTCTGCGTCTCAATGTGATTCTATCAATGAGTCAAGCTATGTCCTGGGCACCAAGACACATCTTTGGGAGTCTATTTCCATAAGAAGCTATTGCTGTTCTCAAGGAAGTTTCCCTGACAGACTATGTTGTCACATTTTCACTTCTCAGTGCTTGAAGAGGCAAATTTCAACCTCATCAGAAGATGTACATAGTCCAGGTCAGAGTCTGGTCTTGCTGACACCCTGGGGAAAATCCAGAGTAGCTGCGCTGACATCACAAGTGCTCCCTTAGATCTGTACCAGTGAAAATGGTCTGACCCTGGTTCGAATGATTCAGCCAATGGCAGGCTTCAGCCTGCTAGGACAGCAGCACCAAGTCTCCAGCCTCAATTTCTCTTATCATTTGGCTGCTAAACAAGCTGGACTGCTTGAAAATATAGGCCACTAAATCCCAGGCCCAGTCATCCAGGCCCTGCACATTGAGCAGTGTCCAGCTGAAATGGAGGACAGCTTTCTTCATCTGGAGGGGAGAAGAGGACAGACTGCCCTTATGCCCAAATGGTGGAAGGGACCAGCCGTGGCACAAACCCTCCCTCAAACTGTGGAAAGGATGACAGGGAGGGAGAAGAGTACCCAGGCCTCCAATTTTATTTCTAGGGTTTATAAACAGACAAGAGAACAAAGTACTCAGTAGTCCTATATTGGCATACCCCCTTACCACTGACAATCTGATAACACTTTCCTAGATCCCAACTCTCCCCAGCTCTGGAAGCAGAGGGGCAGATTCTGCACTGCCTTCCCTGAAAATGCTGACAGGGGGGAAAGGTTTTCTCTGCAAGCAAACCAAGAATCTCAGGTGGGAATTGTGTGTCAGGTCCATGTGCCTTCCCCAGCACAACCACTACTCACAAATCACCTCACCTCAGTACTCTGATCACCAAGCGTGCATCTTATGGCCTTGACTAATTCACTTTTTTTCTTGCTCATCTCTGGCACTGAAAGGAGAAGGAAAGCACAATATTGCTGTGTTCTGGGAGTTCACCCTCCACAGCAAGATGCACCCAGATTGCAAAAGACCTGCTTGTGGCAACCTGCACAACCTCCTGTCTGTAGTTTGGAACCTGGGAAAGTCTCTTGGGCCATAACAAAGGTCTCATTAAACCACTTGACTTCAGAGTGCTGCCAGGAAAGGTGTCTAAGCAGGATTTGGCCCCAGCATTCCTGTGTTATCCAGCAGGACTCAGGGTGCTACTGGCCCTCTGTGACCAAGCAGCAGAGGACGGAAGTCTGGCTTTAGCTCTTCACAGCCAGGGCTCTTGAGCCCAGCTACAGCAAGACAGGTTATTCATTCTGGACAGTCCTAACTCAATTCCTGAAGGGTCAGCCAAGATGGCAGTCAACACGTTTGCTCTGGTCACACTTACAGTCAGCAGCAATGATGCCACTAAAGATTGAGAGGGATACCACATGGCTTGCTTCCTTGTCGGTCTTGAGCTGGGAGCCCACAAGGGAAATACATTGGTCTGGGGAGAGACAGGCTACAGGGGAGAAGAGCACAACCTCAGTGACCTCAGCATTCCTTGTTCTCATTCCCCCTTCCAGGGTTTGGCAGAGTGCATGGAGGTTTGAAGGAAACCCCCATGTCACCTGGAGTCTCCTCTCCTTACCAAGCAGATGGAGACAGTAGAACATCTTGACCTGGTTCTCTGATCTCAGCAGCTGCACATGATCACACACCTGTGGGAAGAAAGGAAAGGATTCTCCACAGTCCCATCTGGGTGCAGATGAAAGTGTGGAATGGATCCTGAACTCCCACTGTCTATGAGTTGAATCAGAGTCTCTGAGTCCTAGGAGACATCACTGCAATCACAGCAAGAGCCAAGAACTCAAAGGTCCAGACCATAAACAAGAGGGGATCCTGATTTCCAAGTCCCTTTAGCAGTATGGCTGCTCTTGGCTGGAACTCACACCATAGGGTTGATTGTTCTGGTTCTGACTTGCTATAACAAAAGGATTTGCATTGACCCTCCCATCAGTTGAGCTGGACTGAGAGGAGACAAGGAGACCACCACCTGTTTTCCTCTTCTTGGGCAAACAGAGAGGTTGCCAGCAAAGTGGGGCTTTGCACCATCATGAGCTGGGTCTGTCTGGCTAATGGGACTTGGACCTGCTGGGCCTCAGGATGAGCGGTACGGGATTGACCTCCCCTTACCTGAGTGTGCAGGGCAAAGCAGATGCTCTTGAGTTTCCCATTGGGGAGAGGGACCTGAAAATCATAGGCCACCTCCAAGATCTGGCTCAGACTCTGCAACAGAAGTTGAAAGTCAAAGGGAGGGTTAGAGAGGAGAACCGTGGTGTGAGCAAGAGCAGAAAATTAGGGAGTGAGAAAAAATACTTCACTGCCCCATGTTTAGTGATTTACTGCTTTGGTGCTGGAAGTTTCCACATCTGCAACTCTGACCACACCACACTGTGTTATTTGAGCCTCTGCCCAGCACCCTGAACACACCCCACCTGGATTACCACTCTCTAGAGATTTATATTCCTTCCAAAGGATGCTAGAAGGAGAGTGGGTCCCAAAGCCCATGGGTGTCATAGGCCCCAAAAATGACTGCAGAGTCGGAACCAGCCAGCATCTGCCCACACAGCTCCCAGGACACAGAACAAGGGAGCACAGAGCTGAAGTGGGATTTTCCCCTCAGGTAAACCTGTGCTGCTTCAGGGGCTGCCCATGTGCAAACAAAACCAGAGCATGGCCTGTCTCCCCCAGGAGAAACGCACTCCACAGGCAGTGGGGTGGTAGCCATCTGCTTTTATAACCCATAGCAGGAAGCCCCAAATCTCCATGTTTTAAACTACCTGTGACAGGAGTATCACTATCAGAGCCTTTCTGGGAGTGGCTCCGCCCTCCTGTAATGGGCCAACTGCCTGCTTACTCTCCTGCCATGCCTTGATCTTATTTGATTAATGGATTGTTGTAATCAGCGGGAGGCTGCCCATTTTATGCACCTCGGTGACAGGGGGCGCTATCTGCGGCTCCTTTCCTCCCCTACACCACAGCCCAAGCCTCGCAGATGGTACCACTAGGATCTTGACCTGGGCCTTGCTGTAATTCGGTCCTCTCCTTTACCTCGTTGGGGCTCCTCACTGCCCCCTACTTCACTCTGGGGCTCCTCGCTGTCCCCCACTTCACTCTGGGGTTGGGGCCAATGCACCCCCAAGATGCTGTGCCCTCTCTGGTGCCAGGACCCCCACGCTACCGTGGGGTCCCTATGAGGCCTCCTCCAACCCCTAATAGCCTCACCTGGTCCTCCAGTAAAACAGTAAACATGAAGCACAAAGGCCCTGGGCTATAATGTAAAACTAAACCATCCAGTCAAACAACATTTGATCCCTACCGGGAAAAATGCTCCAACCCATGGCAGCAAACTAGTGGATGTTCATGCAGTCAATCCTTGCCCCGCTCTCCACTCTGGCCAAGCTCCCCCCTCCTTGGCTGCCAGAAGGGAACTGCCACCCTGGCCTCCTGCCTGGGCTTAAGAAGGGCTAAGCCCTGCCCCTTCCTGTCAGCAGGTTTCACTGGTTGCCCCAGCAACCAGCACCTGTGCTTCCCTGGTGACTGGCAGCTGCACCTCCCTCTTCTCACCGCTAGGGGTCTCTCTTGAGCCGTCTCTGTTCAGGCGCAGGGCACCTAAGTGCTCTGCAACACTGCCAGGCCCTTACCATAATCCCTGCATTCCACAAGAGACAACCTCCAATCCTCTCTACCCCAAGGAGCTTTCAGAGGCCAAGCCCAGAGGGAGCAGAGAAAAACTCAGCTGGAAGAAGCAGTGCAGTAGTTCATTTCTTTTGTCTCCCCTTATCAGACTTCCCAGAAAATGGAAGCAGCATTCCCAATATGACCATGATCTACAGACCCAGACACCGTGAGTTTAGCCCATCTTGAACTGCACCAGGAAAGCCCCAAGAGAGGTATGGAGTTCTTAGGGCAAGTTGTACATGCACATACGTGTGCCAATGCGCACACACATGCATACAGACAAGGGTCAATGCTGGTTTCCCAGGCAGCATCTCACCATGGTGACATGAAGATTGTTGACCCCTCTCTCATACTACTTCAGGAGACAGGGGAGCCTCTCAAAAACAGTATTGCGATACCTCTCATGGTGGAGAAGGAGGCCCATCGTGGGTCCCAGCACCTTGACTGCAGTTTGGAAGGCTTTCTGGGAGGTTGCTCTGGATCAGGAAAAGACACAGCTTTTCTCCTTCTCAGGTCAGCAGCATCCTTGATCCATCATTAGACCAGCTCTGTCTGCAAGGTTCCCATCTATGGCAGCTGGGAGGGGCTATGGGATATGGTCCTGGAGCTGGCTTATGGATCACACCTCCCTGCTGTGTTGATGTGCTCAGATCCATGTGTAGAGAGAGTGAACTCCTCCTTCCTGCCATCCCCCGGGGCACCGAAGGAGTCACGCCTGGAAGGAGCTGCTCCCTATCCTAGTTCTCACTGGCACCTATTAGCACACACAACTGCACACTGCCTGTGAGCAGAGCAGATTCTCAGGCACACGACTCCACCCATGACTGGACCAAAGATATAGATGGCTATGTCCTGTACAGGAGGGATCGAGTGGACAAAAGGGGCGGGGGTGTAGCTTTCTATATCAAGGAAAGGTACACATCCCTGCAAGCCGACATTGGTACCCATGGTGGATGACTTGAGACCCTTTGGGTTAAAATCTGTGGGGAACATGGCACAGGGGATACTGTGGTGGGAGTCTATAACAGACCCCCTACCTAGGGTCAAGACCTTGACCAGGAGTTTGCTAGGGAATTGGCTGAGGCCATGCACTCCCGGTGTATGGTTGTCACGGGAGACTTTTACTACCCAGACATCTCATGGGAGGAGCGCTCAGCCAAATCCAAGTGGTCGCAAAGCTTTCTCTCATGTGTGGATGACCTCTATCTGATGCAGGAAATCTATGGGCTGATGAAAGGTAAAGCGCTGCTTGACCTGGTACTGGCAACCGGGGATGACCTAGTCAGTGACCTAATGATCGAAGGAAAGCTGGATGACAGTGACCATGAGCTGACTACCTTCACCATCCGCCGTAAAGCTGTCAAGTCAGGCAGTAAAACAGAAGTCCTCAACATCAGGAAAGCTGACTTTGACAAGCTCAGGAGGCTTGTCAGTGAGGCCCTAAAGGGCCACAACCCAAAGGGGAGGGGAGTTCAGAACAAGTGGTTGCTCCTCAAGGGAGCAATCCTGGATGCATAGGCAAAGACTATCCTGTCTCGGAGGAAAGGCAGCAAAAGGGCACAGCAGCCCCTTTGACTCTCCAGGGAACTAGAAGACCTCCTGTGTCTTAAAAGGAAGACCTACAAAGGATGGAGGACTGGAACCACCACCAAGGAGGAATACTCTGCACTGGTCCGGACCTGCAGAGAGCAAACCAGGAAAGCCAAGGCTGCGATGGAACTCCAGCTAG
>NW_017729022.1:167968068-167968624 GCF_001723915.1 Gavialis gangeticus | reverse complement strand
TCCTTTTTTAGATATGTGGGGAGCCAGAGGAAAACCAAGGGCAACATTGGACCCTTGCTAAACCAGATGGGCCAACTGACAACCGATGCCCATGAAAAACCAAACTTGATAAATGGGTACTTTGTGTCAGTTTTTTACCAGTCCCATGGGATGCCCCCACCCACTGTGGGTTAGGGAGGCCTGGGTGAAGGAGATTCCTTACTCTCCATCAAAGCTGACCTCGTGAAGGAACACCTTGACAGGCTGGATACCTTCAAGTCAGCCAGCCCTGACGCTTTACACACAAGGGTACTCAAGGAGCTGGCAAGCATCATAACCCAGCCCCTGGCATGGATATTTGAGAACTCCTGGTGCTCTGGTGAAGTGCCCGAAGATTGAAAGAAGGCCAATGTGATGCCTATCTTCAAGAAAGGGAGGAAAGTAGATCTGGAAAACTACAGGCCCATCAGCCTGACCTCAATCCTGGGGAAGGTCTTGGAAAAGATTATCAAAGATGCCATCCTTAACAGACTAGCTGACAGCAATATCCTGAGGGATAGCCAGCATGGGTTTGTTG
>NW_017729022.1:167959040-167968029 GCF_001723915.1 Gavialis gangeticus | reverse complement strand
CGCAGTGACCAGTGGGGTCCCTCAAGGCTCTGTTTTTAACATACTTTTTAACATCTTCATCAATGATGTAAACATTGGTGTCAGAAGTGGCCAAGTTTGCTGATGACACCAAACTCTGGGTAAAGCATCCATACCTGAGGACAGGAGGCTGATCTGGGCAGATCTTGACAGGCTCATGAAATGGGCAGATGAGAACCTGATGGTGTTTAACACTGAAAAATGCAAGGTTCTCCACCTTGGGAGGAAAAACCTGCAGCATCCTTATAGGTTTGGCATTGCTACACTGGTTAGCACTACAGATCAAAGGGGTTTGCGGGTCATGATTGACCACAAGATGAACATGAGCCTTCAATGTGATGCTGAGGCTAGTAAAGCGAGCAAAATGCTGGCTTGCATCCATAGATACTTCTCAAGCAAATCCTGGGATGTCATTCCCTGTTGTACTTGGCCGCAGCTGGAGTACTGCATCCAGCTTTGGGCTCCACAATTCAAAAAGGATGTGGAGAAGCTTAAGAGAGTCCAGAGGAGAGCCACGCACATGATCAGAGGTCAGGAAAACAGACCTTATGATGACAGGCTGAGAGCTATGGGACTCTTCAGCCTGGATAAGTGCAGGCTCAGGGGCAATTTGGTGGCCACCTATAAGTTTATCAGGGGTGTTCACCAGGATCTGGGGGAATGTCTGTTCACCAGAGCGCCCCAAGGGATGACAAGATCAAATGCTGCAGGATGAGCTGTGCTACAGGATGAGGATAATTGCGCAGTTAGAGACATTCCTGTCCATCTTCATCCATCACTCTCAGGAACGTGCTGCGAGAGCAGCACAAAGGGGCTTTTAAGATGTCAGAGAAACCCCACAGTGATCTCCCCTATGGAGGGCAATCCTCTGTCTGCTGCCCCTCCTATGCCCAGATGTAGGAGAGGAGAAGGGAGTGGAGGGTCCTGCCCACCTCATCTCCACTCCTTCCTGTTCTGAAGGCCCTTCCAGCGGTTACAGAAGTTAGTGCTGGCACCTTAGAGCCAGGAGCCAGACTCTTCAGGTCTCAAATCCAGCTCAGTTTTAATAGCCCCATTGGACAGAGTGGTATTTATCCCCTCCCTCCACAATCTCTGATCAGAGCTCAGAAGCAAGGGAGGCAATGCTGTACCATAGGCTGAGACCAGGTTGCCCAGTGTAATCAAGCAGAAAATTGGAGGGAGCTCCATGATGCCCATGTGACTCTGCAGCTCATACATCACCCAATTGTAAAAGGTGCTGGCAAGTGCCACAAGGGTTTTTCCTGCAGTCAGCTGCAGTTCATCGTTTTTTTCCTAGAATAAAAAAAGAAAACTGGAGCAGATGCCTGATACAGTTTATACAATGGTAAGGCAGGCTGGGGATAAAGTTGCCTCCTCTGAAAGGGAGGGAGAATGATGCACCAGCCTCAGCTTCCCCAGTGGCCCTGTGTTTGGCCACTCCCTTAAATCCATTTCGTCCTTGGGTAACCCTTGGCTCCAAGCACACTGTCTCCCCCACCCCCAGCAGCCACACACTGTAATCGCTGTTCCTGAATTCACTAAGTCCCCCTAATAATTCCTTGCATGAGATCCCTCACTCATAAATGCCAACTGAAACACTGGGATGAACAATATTTCAGCTCTGGTTGTCTGGCCAACTGCAGAATTCACCTGGGCTGTAGGACAGCTTCATCATGGACCAAGAAACTTCTTGGACAATGCTGTTCCCAGCAAAGTACCTATGCAGTCTGGTCTTTCCTGGTATCGATCACCCAAGCTACAGTCCAGGCCACCAAGTAACACTGAAAATCTGGCTCTAGAAAAGCTGATTTTAGCTAATCCACCTATTCCTTGTACTTCCAAGAATGGGTGTGGGACTAGAGATTAGGCATGGAGAACATCACAGGGATCTTACCTCTGCCTGGTAGTTTCAGGTCGATGACTTCCATTGTTCAAAGTCGGCTTAAATAAGCTTTCCTTCTCTCATGCACTGAGCAGCTCCTATTGCGAAGGCGTCTGGAGCCACTCAAGCAGCCAGGTCCAGGACCCAGGAAAGAGGTGAGCCAATTGCTTTTGTGATACAAGCACCACTATGACAACTAGATGACCATGTCCTGCCTCCTAAGTGACTGTTGATCAAAGAGGGGCTGTGTATCATGTAAGCTTTCACAGGGCTGCATAAGGCTGCAGATATAAGTACCCCCAGAGGAGGATAAATTTGTGTTGATATCTTAGTCCCTCAGATCACCTGGGAGTTTCCTATCTTCTCCAGGTGCACTCTACTTTCCAACACTGATTGAGTATTTAAATCTGCCCATGGTTGAATTTGTAAGAAATAAAAAACAGGTAGGAACCAGGAGAAGCTTCCTCTCACTTGCTACTTGCTTGGCCTCCTTTGTTTTTGCATCTTGTCATCCAAAAGGGCTTGCTGAAGCCCTCAGATATTATAGGACTGGGTTGCAACCATCTTATCCATCCAGCCTGCCAAATGCACCCTGCCCACATGGGTCCCAGCCCCGTCTACATGGAGGCCCCACCCGCCCCCTCCATTCAGTACCCCCAGTGGTGGGTGTAGGGTGGATGGTTGCCATGAAATTTACTCAAGAAGTCAATGCTTCAGGACTTAAAAATTTGGCCCAGTGGGAATCTCACACAAATGTCTCAGGAGGTAGAAAATCTGTATATAAAGGTGCTCTTGTTTCCCTTGCACATTGCCACCATATCCCCTAAACATTACTTATTTAACTCATATACAACCCCTGTCAGACTGACTATGGTCACCATTCTAGAAGACATGTGCTGGTACAGGTAACTGAACCAAGACCTCCTGAGTCCCTTTTCAGAGACCTCCGATGTGTCAAACTCTCATTGCAGAGGGTTTACTCTTGCTTTTCCTGAGATACCAGTAATTCATGGAGGGGGAGAGAGCTTTTCCTGATGATACTAGAATGGTACTGCTAAATTAATAGGTGTGATTAAGTGCAGCGTGTGCCTGCATACACTGGAGGATGTGCAGAACAAGTAAAATAAATAAGTGATTGGAAGAATTGTACAAGTTGGTGGAGCTGTTATATTTTTATGTGAATACAGCATCTAGCTTAATCAGGCTCTTTGCTTCTGTCAAAACACAGTGAGAGGCTGACACCCCCTCTGCGCAGGGCTACCTGCATGAGCACTTTTCTCCGAACTTAGCAACAGCAAAGTCTATGATGTTAGGTGTGCTATGTTTCAATTCCATATCAGGGAAGTTATTCTAAATTTTGCCATGCTATTAAGGCTGGCTGTGCGGCATCTTACCGGGTGCCAAGCACAAATATCAGTCTCCTAAAATAGTGCCTGCTAGCGGCAGGTCAGGCATACAGTATGTGCAGCAGTTTCCTGCAATTATTGCATGCTTCTGCCTTGAACTTCAGAAACGGACATTGCCCTTTCACTCCTGCTGCAGCTGCTAAGTCCCTCTGAAAACTAGGCCATAATCTTAACTCCTTCTATAAAGAAATGGGATCTCTTTCATGTGCAATTTCCTCTTAGCTCATGCTCTCTCCTCAGATTTAAAGAAGGAAGGAAGTCTGGTTTGGTGTCTGGGGCTATAATTCCCCTCTAGAGAAACTGGATTAATATTCTCGGTTCACTTCACACAGACCTCTGGGAACAGGAGTCAGTCCCACCTTGGAACTGGTGTGAAGCAATACTCTGGAGTGCCAGTGTCATTCAGAGCCTTGTTGTTGTCGTCTCTAGTCATAAAAGACATGAAGTACAGTGATATGGGATGATGAAAGGCTTTGCATTGCATGCAGTTAACCACCTCCCGCATCATCTGATTTGCCCTTTGGATCTCCCAGTCCTCAGAAGGAGGTGAGTATTAAAGGCCTCCATTAGTACCCTGCTGTTCTTCCCTGCTTGCAAATGGGAGGTCAAAGGCAGCACACGAACTTCCACCAAAGGCAATACATCCTACACTTGTGCTACTGGCATTTCTCTCTTATTTAGTAGTTTCATTTGTCCTTATTTCCTTTATTGGAATAGAATGGTAAGAAGTTCCTTTGACCTGGAAATATAAGTAAAAGTGCAAGGTCTCACCATCAGCCACATGGCCTATTGCCCACCCCCTAACCTTTTGTAGTTCAGTGAAGCTTTGACTTTGCTCAGGGGGAGGGATAACTCCAGACCAGGGCCGGGCAATTATTTCAGGTGGAGGGCTGCTTACTAAGTTTTGGCAAGGCATTGAGGGCTGCGTGACTGGCAGCCAGAGGCAGATAAATATTCATTTTCTAAATTTTTTAGGGGCCCCATGGGCCAGATAGAATGGCCTGGTGGGCCACACCTGAGCCGGCCACATTTTGCCCACCCCTGCTCCAGACCCACCCAGCATGGGAACTGCAGCCACTCACAGCAAATAGTGTCCAGGGAGGAGAGACAGGAGATGGAGTACTTAGAATATCACTCAGACCAAGGCAGCAGGCTTTCCCAGGTGTGTAGAGGTGCCCTCAGTTGGGCTGGCTGAGCAAATGCAAACATGCAGTTATCAATCAATCCATAGCAGCACTGAGCTGCTCTGCTCAGCAAGACAAATTTCACTTCCAACACGTGTATTTTTATACAAACCAAAAGAAAGCAGTCTTTCCTGCCTAAGTGTAGTGGGGCTGGACCCAATGATCTTGTAAGGTCCCTTCCAGCCCCTAACATCTGTGAATCTATGAAAAAAAATAACAAACATAAACACAACCTATATTTTTGGCCTTGCTTGTTCCTCTCTGTTGTGACACAAGGTGGCCAGTTTCTCCCGATCCCACGAAAGCAAACATGGTAAATGTCTGTGAAGGAGGCCAGTTTCAACCCTTACTTTTGCCACCAAGGAAGGGGAATAACTTCACAACTGGTGGTGGATCAGCTTGGCTCCCAAACCACATGTGACTGAAACACTGCCAGTATGGGCTGGTTGTTTCAGACTTGGCTTTTTCTGATACAACAGTGTTTTTACACAGAAATAATTAACACTCAATCCATATCTCCCCATAAATTCCTATGGGATGGCAAGGCACCTGCAGTGTTTGCTGCAAGGGAGATGTGTGAGCTCATCACCATGCACCTTGCACACGTTTGAGTTTGCCCTATTTCTCCTGCAGTAAAATCTCAGCGCCTTATGGCCACAGGGTTTCTGCAGCTGGATGGGGAATGGGTGTTAGCTTTCTGATAGGACAGACATTAGTAGATGCTACCCTGTCTGGGTAGTGATGCACAAACAGGCACAGGCTGACAAATGCTTGTCCTTTCATTCCTCCCCATGCTGCCATCCATTTTTTGACATATAATGCACCTGCAGATAGCCCTGGAATTTAAGCTTTTGGTAGTTCTTTTCCTCCACAGTCCCATATTTTCCCCATGTCTCAGCTTCAAAAGTCTCCCTTAGCATGGTGGCTGGAGGCGGTGTTCCTCCTTCTGAGTGTGTGGCCAGAAAGTCTGTCTCACTGTAACAGTCACTTGAAATGTCCTTGTCCTCTGCAAACTGTAAAGTCTAAAGGCCAGTGTCCTAGGGAGGGAGTCCTCAGAAACTCATACTTTCAAGCAACCTATGTGCTCAGGGAAGGGAAGCCTCTCCAGGTCAGGGTAAAGGTGGCCCCTTGCAGGGAGTTGTGGGTCCTCAGAGGAAGGGTTAAAATGAAGACCCTCTGTCAGCACAGTCATCTGAAGGAAGGCCTTTTGCTGGCACCTGTTCATGTCCACATTACGTTGCTTATATCCTTCTGTTGGATATCTGGAGTCTCCCAAGGAAGAGCTGTCGGAAAGGGAGGTTTTCTCACTATCCGTCCATCTGGGAGACTCTGATTCAGAGCAGGACTCCAACCCTTTCTGACTCATGCCAGATACTCAGCAATTTGGGTCTCTCTTTGGGAACAGCATTTCAAAGTAGGGTGTGAAACTGTAGTCATCGTCCTCCTCCGACAAGGAAAGGAGAGAAGCTGCTGGTGATGTGTTGTTTCTTGCCGTGGGATTGTTCCTCCTCTTCTGTGATTCCAGCTCTTCCTCATTAGGCTTCTTCTCAAGAATCAGTGGCAGAGGCCTTAGATAGGAAAAATCCTCGTGAGGAATGAGATTTGCAGGTTAGAGGGATTTTTTTTCTTGATTGATGTTTTTTAAAGCCAAGGCAGTGAGGGTGCAACATGCCAGCATCGCAGCCTTAGAGAATGACTCTGATCATGGACCTATCAGTAATGGAGCCCCAGCGGGCTACAGTGGAGTTACGCTAATTTACATATATGCAGAGTGCCCAGTGCAGGGAGGCTCCTTTCTGAGCAAAGCTTCCCCCTGTCCCAGAAATGCAAATGGCAAGAAGTATGCTGAAGCATCCTAACTGACTGGCTCACCCATTCTAAGTGCCAAGCATCTTTGCCTCCCCACACACCTTTGCTATTAGGAAGACTAGCAGGGGCTTAACAGCAGGATTGGACCTCCATCATCCCCAATATTTTCATACCAAAGCTTGAGGTCTCTTCACGCTTTTAGCAACTTCTTTGCACAAACAGTTGATGGAGAAAGCACTGGCAGTGAGGAGAAGATGGAGGAGGAATAAGGGGACAACAATGGCAAGCAGGAGTTTCCAGTCCACTCCTTCAAGGCAAAAAGCCACAAAAGAGCTTGGTCACTGTAGACAGATGTTATAAATGATAATCCTCAGCTTTTACATGGAATTTCCCTCCAGAGATCCCAGGAAATAGCAGTATCACTTCCTTCATTTGGCAAAGGCACAGAGAGGTGAAGGGACTCATTCAAGATCACTCAGTAGGCCAGTGGCAGAGCCAAGGTGTCCTTACTTCTAAACCAGTACTCTCCCCAGCACTGGTCAAAAAGTGGGATCCTTTTTCACAGGAAATTTTCATTTTTCCTGGGAATTCTGGATGCCAAAAATGTTTAGCCTCAAATCAGATTATTTTAGCTAAGATACTTCTTTCGCCCCGGAGAGTGCAACTTTTTGGATGCTTATATTTCTGATGAAAAATTTAAATGTTACCAGGAAAGCAGATACTTTTGGGGGGGAGGGAGCAGGGAAGGGGGAGAACCTCTCTTTCAGAGAGAACTCAATTTTCTGCTGAAAACCAGTTTAGATGGGAAATTTTCAAGCAGCCATAATCCCACCCAGTGGCCAACTGTGCTTCTGAAAGCCTTGCTCCTGAGCCATACCTTTGGGGTTCAATAGCACACACACTGGCCTGGAGAACTTGCTGTGTTTCAGGTCAATGACTAAGAAGGAAGTCCGAGTGTTCAGACAGTAATTGCCACTGAACGCTGTGGTGTCGATCTCCGCATCTTCCCTCTTCCTCTTGTCCTTGTACTACTTCTGCTCCAAAACAAGGAAAGGAGAGGTTTGGGAACAATTGAGGATCTCCGCTCAGATTTGGGAGGTATGTTAGGAAATGCTGCAGTCATGCCTGAATATGGATCCTGTTTCTCAACCCACAGCCCCCACTGAGCTCTGCACTGCTGCGCCTGTGCTCCCATCTGTACCTAGTTTAAAGCTAGCTAAGGCTCCTCTAGGAGTTACTGAAGTCACTTCTGTAGGGCATGCAGGGAATGTAGAAAGAAGATCCTGGATCACTAGGGTGTCCATATGGGACAGTGTGAAATTTGCCCCCACCCCTTCCCCTCAATCAATCATAAGAGCTTCCATTAATCAAGCTAACTTATTTTAGGGCAGTTCTGCTGTCTGCTAGGGCTTCCTGTTTCCTAGCTGGTTTCACTCCTGCCCTATGTCCCATGCCCAGGACACCTGTTATTTCCACCAGATGGCTGGGACTGGTCTCCAAAATCCAAGCATGTCCCAGCCAAACCAGGATGTATGGTCACCTTATGAATCACCCTCAGCTGACTACTTAGCTTTTAGTGTTGTTCTTGCTTGACTATTTCAGTCTTTTAAAGACAGGGATGAACTAAAACACATATCCAATCCTCCCCAGCTTTAGGTCTCTCCCTGCACCCTATCCCTGATGCAGCTTGGCTTAGTTCTTTCTACATCTAATGCAGCTTGGCTTAGTCTGCTGATCTTGTCATTGGATCTAGCTTCCAAGAACTCCAAGTTGTACTGCAGACTTTGAAACTCACTCTTCAGGCAGGAGACCAGGGAGAAAGTGGCACTGACAGTCATTGAGTTTTCCTTTACTTTCACTCCCAGGACTGGAGGAGCCAGCTCCACTGTAACTGAGTAACCAGGTGTCAAAGCAGTGCTGGCTTGTGGGCTGGAGTGCCGCTAAAAGCTGCCCTCTGAAAAAGGCCACATAGAAATCTCCCCTAGACACAGTACCTCATAAGCCTCAGCCTCTTAGATGGATTCTGACAGTGAGAGGTCAGTGCTCTAACTACCTGGTTTTGGGGCTGCAATAGCCATTACCTCGTGATGAATGCGATAGGAAACCCTTGGTCCTCCACCATCCATCTGACATGTCCCAATAAGCATTAGGGCTGTGCAAAGCTTCGGGTGCTGATTCGATTTGGAGGAGATTTGGCCCAATTTGGTGGCTGAATCTCCAAATCCAAATCAAATCAGGAGACTAGTTAAAAGGTCTGAATCAATTCAAAGCTCTCTGAATTGATTCAGAAAAGATTCGGAGAGCTTTGGAAATTCAAGCAGTCCCTGCTTGCTGCTGCAGGGAGCTGGACCCAGACTCCGTGCTGGTAAGTAGGAGGGTGGAGGAGAGGGAGTTGGAAGGGGGGGTGACCATGGGAGGACCCCTGTCAGGCCCCATCCCCTGCCTCCTCCCCCAACTCCTGTGAGCACCCCCAAACCCCTGCCCACTCTCCCATCCCCCCCACCCAAGGCTGCCCTGATCGGCCCAGCTTCCAGCTCTTAAAAAAAAAACCCCACTCACGGGCTGCTGCCAGGAAGGGGGGGCGATCCCCACTGCTCCCCACTGCCCCACACCACGTGGGGAGTGCTGCCATGAGCCCCCGGCCATGGCTGCCCCACCTGCCCCAGCTCCCAGCTCTAAAAAAAAACCAA
>NW_017729022.1:167953626-167958742 GCF_001723915.1 Gavialis gangeticus | reverse complement strand
GCTTTTTTTTTCAAAGAGCCAGGAGCTGGGGCTGAGCAGGGTAGCCACTGACGGGGCTGGGAGAGTGGGTGGTGGATGGGGCCAATTCAGAGATTTGGCCAAATCAATTCAGGACAATGATTTGAATCACCAAAACAAATCATTGTCCCCTGAATAAGCTGAATCTGAAGTGATTACTAGCCGCTTTGCACAAGCCTAATGTGCATTTACAGCATTTAAACTTACTGTATAAAATGTTCCTGTAATACGCAGTAGCCTAAGGAAATGCAATAACTGAAGTGTTTGATAAAAATTTAACTAACACATCATTCGATTTCTTTCCTTCATTTTAACTAATTCTTCCTGTAGATAGAAATATAATCTCATTACAATTGATGGATCAGAATAATATACTGAACTTGAACAATTACTTAAATATTGCTGAGAGAAGGATACAGTTTCACACTGGATTTGCCACAGTGATGCACTGGGCTTCCTTATGGGTAATTTGTAGCACGCAACATAAATTAATTGTGTATATAAGTATTTTTACTGCATATCTTATAGTAGAATGTTATCCTTATAGTCTTATAACACCACTGAAGAAATACTTTCAAAACTAGACAAGAATGCCACTGAATCTATATTCTATATTACTTATAGAACAAAATCATAAGAGGGCAATTGTTGTCAGAAGCAGTTCAATCAGCATCACCGCTGCATCTGGTGGAAACTTTATGGGCTTAGAAACTTTTCCTTATGACAAGCTAAAAAGTTTGGGTTTATTTGGTCTGCTTTTGATTCACACCTGGTATTACTATTGACCTTTACTATGCTGTAGTTTTGGCTGTAGAATTAAAAATACAAGGGGTGGGGGAGGAGCAGGGGGACTGGAGAGCCAGCTTTGAATCTGTTTTTTTTCTTCTACTTGCTTGCCTCATTCAGGCACAGCACTACATGGCCTATAGTTACTTTTTTGTCCCCAGAAGTTTCATTACATTCCATTTCATGCATATGGCTTTCTTCCTTTAAAAATAACTATAAATAAGGACTTGGTCCTCCTGTAAAGTGCTACTGAGTATCTGTCATTCCAGCTGATTTCAGTTTGGGTGGAAAGTATTTAAAATCTTACGAGACTGAGCCCTGATGGTCCCACTGAACAATTTCATCTCTGATTAAAATAAATTAAGCAGGAGTAGTTCAGTTGGTTTGGAAACTGTCTAGATAATTATAAGAGTTAGCAAGCCAAAGATATAATACAATAAAATAAAATAAATCAACCAAATGCAAACAAAACAAAATTGCACAAAAATAAAAATAAAAAATGATATTTTTGTCAAATTCTCTAAATCCTTATTACTGTCAGTCAAATGAAGGTCACAAAATAAAATCTGTGATCTTTGAGAAGTACTAAATTAAAAGGCATAGAGTCAGAATTAACCTGATCCAAGTGTGGAGAGATAGAAAATGAATTGTTGGTTTGCTGGTTTCTAATAAACTGGTTTAACAGAAGTATTGGACAGTCTTTCCTTTTAAAAAAAAACAACCAAAAACCTGCTGACTGAAAAAATAACCACAGTTTTATTTTCACCAGACAGCATAGTGACAACTCTTATTTTAATGCCATAACATGATTACATCCCCACAAAGGGAACACCAGGGTACAGCTCATGAAATCCAAAAATGGAAGCTACTCCAATTGCTGATTTCAGCAATTTTCAAACTAGACAAAAATAGTACATTACCTAACAGTTCAGCTCAATTTTTTCTTGCTTGCTTTCTTCCTTTTTTTTTTTTTAAGAAGAAAGAGGTTGTGGGAGGGGGGAGGGGGATAGTGTTGGCTCTAACAAGATTATATCCACCTGGCCTCCGACTGCAGTGTATCCTTTGTTTTATGTGAGGTGAAATTTGTTTTCCTGGGCTAGACAAAAATGAGAACACCATGGAAGTTTTACGATTGGCAGAGGTGCAAGGTGAATTGGAATGGATAATCTAGTGGGATTTGTCTGTGTCCGTTGCTTTGTGAAACTCTGTGAGGAGCTCTTGGAGTAATTTTATAGCACTTTGGTGGCTGGCAGGTGAAATTAAGTGAACAAATCTATTGTGAAATGGAACGTGCTATGTTGTTATTGTTTTCTGACATTTGTTGTTGGCATTTGTTTGCTTAGGGCTAATTAAACACCTTCTGGCATACAAAGCACAACCATAAATGTAGTCCATTCCCCCATTGGTATCAAATCAAGTCCCACTGAGTTCAACATGTCTCCTTATGAGTCCAAGTGCCTATCCATGTTGATCTTTTTGTAGGGCCATGGCTTAAAATACAGACACAGAAAAGAAAGAGGAAGCTCTTGAAAATGCAGAGTAGGGAAGAAATCAAAGGCTTTTATTAAACTTATTTCTAATTATTGGAGAGGTGGTCAGCTATGGTAGTCTTAGGTCCCTGGCAGGCATTCAGTCAAAGGTGGAATAGGTTGTAATGTGCAATCCCAACAATTGCACCTCCTACCATGCTACAAGTCAACTGACTGCTGCTCCCAGCCCTTGGCTCCAATGTGCTCCCCAAAGCTGGGAGTGGCAGCTGATCAGGGCTCCCAGCCTCAGGGGCACATTGGAGTCAAGGGCTGGGATCCCTTTGTGCTGAATTCCTTGCTTTATTAATTGCATTAATGTGTGGCTGGCTTACTACTTACAACGTGATTAACTTATTAATTACATGTTATATGTAATGTCTACCTGGCGTCTGAAGTCAGACAGAAGGTAAAGCATGGTGACACCTTAGAGACTAATGGATTCAGAGAGGCATGAGCCTTTGTAGGCAATATCCTACTCCATCAAATGCCTCTCTGAATCAGGTAGTTTGTAAGATGCCCCCATGTCCTGTCTTCTGCCTTATAATTATAGTAAACTCACTTCATGTGGGCATCATGGAAGGTAAATTTCTAGGAGGGATTTGCATAATGGTTTTTGCTTTATATACTCTCCTGGGTTTGCATATGAGTAGGCAAGTGACTTGTACTGCAAAAGCTTAGGAAATATCCCCCAAAACTGTATTTGGGCTTCTTTTAAATAATGATTTGGTACTCTTTCAAAGCTTTCCAAAAGTTTTGAAATGTAAGCGTTTTTAAAGGCAAAAACTCTGTCTTTATCAACGTAAATTACTGAGCCCTGAATTATGACTGTTACTCTAAGGAAATTACAGCACTCGTACTACCACTGTAGAAGAAACATTCCAGAAAAGTGGGGGAATTATTAAAAAAAATATGTAGATAACTTAAAACACTGCTCTTTAGTCATTAGTAATACCAGAAAATGAATATCTTGCCTGATAGATGGAGTGCAACAAATTGTTCCAAAGATCAAACTAATTAAGTAGCTGTTATTATTAAGAATGCCTTTTAAAAATGAAAAATTAAGTTGTATTTAGCACTCAACACCTACACACCAAAGTACATAACCCAGATGAGCTAATCTTTAAAACTGAAGTAGAAATGAGCTAATGTTGTTAGGGGATTGTATGCACACTATGGCAAGAGATCAATAATACTTGAAAAAAGCCACCCAAAACTGCTCAGCTGTGAACAATAAAGAAGCACCGAGTTGCAAAATGCGTTAACCATTGCTTAGATTAATATGCATCCTATGTTTAGTGCAGTTTCGTAATACAGGATTTTATCTTGGCTCCAGTGGGGCAGCATGTTCAGTGTGACGATATGTTCCTTTGCAAATTGTAGCTGGTACGCACGATGCAGACAAAAATGTTGTTATCTCTGCAGAATGATAAAAAAGACATTTGTAATGTTGGAAAGCCTGGAAGCTGAACTGACAACATATAATATATATATTTTAAAAATTCCCAATAACCTAATTTTAGTTTTAAAAGCACAAAGTTGGCTTCAGAAGCTAAGAAACTGAATTTGTGAGCTGTTAAATGTCAGAGTTGACCTCTGGGAGTTTGAGGAGGGATGATGTGGTGAAGGGCAGGCTTCAGGTCATGTTTTATACAAGAAGTTTAATTGTTCTGGCTAGGAAGCAAAAGTGACTCATTTACTTGAAGTGGGTCCCTATCTCCCAGTGCAGATTTCAAAAGGGGGAGGATACTGCTAGCAATAATATCTTTAAAAGAACTGGACTGGTTTACTTCAGTATTTTAACTACTTCCATCCAGATTCATTTGTTTTGGACACATGATTTGATAGTGTTCCAATGACAGCAGAAAACAGTGCCTTTGTCACCTTTTTTGAACCCATACTAGTCTTTTCACTGTGTTTAAAATCAGGCATTTTTTTCCAAAGAAAATTGTGAGCTATTGGGTCTTTTCCTAGCCCTTTATTGGAGAATGTTAAATAGTTTATAACTTTATGGATTGTACAGTCAGCATGACACCCAGTTTCTGGTATGGTGTTTTCCAGTTGTATTTTCACTATTGTCTCAAACAACTCTAGGTCTAGATAAGACATACATTCTGCATACGGTTAAAAATGAGTAATACAAAAACATGAAGGTGGCTTTTTTTTAATGCATTGCAATCCAGTTTGGCTACGACCTTTTCTGCCAGCCTTCAGTTACCAAATTCTTGTCACCTGCTTAGTCTCGCAGTTTCCACTTCTATTACTAATCCACTTGTTCTTCCACTTTATGAGAAACTATAAAGAGTTTGTACTCCATCTTAGAGGCCAGCTCAGCAGAGGCTTGGAAGAAGGAGCACAATAATCACAAAGCTGGTGGGTTTGAACAAGATACTACTGCTCTGGATTTAAAGCAACCAGTCCTGTTCCAACTGAAGTAATTTGCAAAACTGAAAGAAATTAGTGGTTCAGGATGTGACCCAGACAGTGCTTCTCTTCTACATATCCTAAAACACTTTGAAGCATGACTTAAATAAGCTTTGCAATATCATTGGTGATATACATAAAACTCATTTTACTGAAAGGTAGAATAAGGTGCAAAAAGGTTAGACTAGATATCTAGGACACTTGCTAAAAATATAACCTAGGAGCCATTCCTTCTATTCTGTTAGTTCAACTAGAACGTCACATTTCCAGCCTTCAGGGATGTACTTCGTAGTTGTGTTGGTTTGAGACAAGAAGACATATAAAAAACTAGAACTTTTGGTTCCAAAATGATACCTTTTATT
>NW_017729022.1:167907564-167953615 GCF_001723915.1 Gavialis gangeticus | reverse complement strand
ATACCTTTTATTAGACCAACTGGGAAATGGCAAGAAAACTGTCCTTTTCACTTCCGAGCTTTCGGACTCAAAGGCCTGTCATCAGGTTCTGGGAAAAGTGTACATGGTAAAGATGCCATCTATGCATAAAAGATGCTACCTATGGGGACCTTTTACCAACTTTATTTTTACCATCTATACTTGTATACCATCTATACAAAGTGCCTGCCTTTCATTGCCCATTTTATACTTTTAAGATCTGAAAGAAAAAAAATGAGGCCGTAATGTTCCATTTAGAGTTCCATTTGAACCAGGTTCTTGTTGTAAGCCCGGGTATATTATAAGCACTATTCTGCACCAGAGCCCAGATATTTTTTTAATTTCAGTTAGAGAAGGATACAAACCCAAGAACTGGATTGAGTGTCCTGGTTTGCAGTTCAAACTTATCATTATAAAGGACTGAATCTAAATGCAGAACTTGATTAAAGAACTGGAGAGAATCTCTCAGGTCAAGGAGTTCTTGTTAAACCTACTTAGATCTTTTGCATCCACTGCTCTATTGAAAGGTGGTTTCGGACGGTCACTCCTGTGATTATTAGCCTTTTCATTTACAGCCTAAATTTATCCTTGCCAATTTAGACTCGTTTGCTTGTTTCCCAACATTTTCCAGCTTAAATAGATTTTCTTCTTCTGGGGTTTTTACCCCTATGAGGTATTTATAGATAGCTGTATTGTCTTCTCTCAGCCTTTCCTTTGCTAGGCTAAAAAATCCAAGTTCTTTTTAGTTTTCTCCCACAGAACAGGCTTTCCGTTTCCTGATTCCCTAAATGTACCTACTTCAGTTTGATTTAATCTTTCATGACTATTGGTCACCAGAACTATACATGTCATTCTAAATGAAGACTTACTTATGCTTTATTCAACAGCATGATGAACTATGTCCCTCTCTCTGCAGGAATTACTGCTGATATATCCTAAGATTGCATTTGGCCTTTTCAGAGTTACATTACATTGGTGGTTGATAGTCATACTGTTATCAGCTAGCATAATTGTGTTCTGTTCCAACTTAGTCATTTACAGCTGAAGAGCACCCTACTTAAAACAAGCATCCTTTTTTATTAATCTCCAAGAGCACGATATTGCACTTTGTACTGTTAAGTTTTATCCCATTCCTATTACCCCAGTCTTCAGAGGTGCCCTGTTCTTCCTATATATGTCAATCTTTCACTGTATTGATGATGCCTTTCAATTTGTGTCCTCAGCAAATATCATCATCACATTCCAATCTTTTTGTGCATATGGTATAAGGTCCCAAAATTTGAAAACATTGGACCAGAACCTGATCTTGGTTTTAAACCTCAAATGCAGGGATTAATTAGGTCTGAGGATTCAATTCTGTTCAATAGTTTCAATCCACCATGGTTTACTGGCATGTTTTACTTTGGTTTTTGCATTAATAAAACCCTAAAATCTCAGAGTCAGTGAAAACCACACACCTAGTTCACATAAAATATTTGAAACCTTCTCAGTTTTAAGTAGATTTATGAAATTATGTAGACATTTTTACAGATCTAGCCTGAGATTTGTGCTTGAAATGAAACACAAAACAGTTGAGTTTTGTTACAGGTTTTGTTGTGAACACTTTGCACAGAATGATTTGAATCAAACCCTGAGCCTACAATCAGAACTCCTATGAAAAACTGACTTGTTTCAAATTTTAATATTAAACCAAACTTGGCAAGTAGACTGGATCCAAACAACCAGAAACTTTGGAGGTCTCAGTAGCCAACTGTCTGATCTGTTCCTTCCTGTTCATACTCTCTCATGACTATATCTTGTAAAATACACACAGGGATTTTTCACAAGATATTTCTTAACCTCACCTGTGCCTCTATATCATTATGAAAAAATGATAAAAGACCTGGTTGCGTAAGCACAAATGAGCGTACACTCAAATATGAGAGAAAAAGGTTGCATCATTTTGCTTGCACTTCTTTTGAAGATGCAGTATATCTTCCTGACTTCCCATGCTATCCAGAATTTAGTGAAGTTATATATTAAACATAGAGAAGTACATGTGCTCACTAAGCTTTGAATGCACATAGCCAGCCTGAATCCCTGAGTGTTAGCAGAGAATATTATGAGATTTGATAAGAAGTGTGCTGTTTACAGTGCTAAAATGTTTGTCAATTACCAGTGGTGTATGTGGGTTTTGGGCTCCTGATAAGGAGGAATAAGGAGCACAAAAAGATTTTGTCTTGAGTTCTGAAGGATATTGCATAGGGTGCCTGTTTCTGTGGATATCTGCCAGGATCCTAAGAAGGGGGGTGCTGCTCACATTAATCATCTTGTAATGTTTCTTTCATGGCTTTTGTTTGGTCAGGACTTGTTACAGATCCTCATAATGACATACTCTATAGATGTAACACCACAGAAGAAGGCAGAGGCAAAGAGAATGGATTTATTTGCATAAGGTAATAATAATAACATAGGAACTACATGACATCTTTAAGTAATGAGGGATGATCTTAATGGATTTCTGCCCAGGTGAGTACTTAGAAGCCTTGGATACTTATTTAGATCCTTTGAATCTTTAAAACTGACAGGGAAATTGCATGAGATTTCGTATACGGTCTGTTTCTGGCCAGGTGTTGCCACTCACCATCTGAATAAGAATGAGTTTAGGCATATGAAAATAGAAACTAATAGGTTTAATTTACTCTTAGTTTACTCAGGCTCATTCTGTCAAAAGCAAGAGTATAGGGTGCTGTTTGCGAGAGAGTTCAAGCTGCAGAAGTAGCACAATAGAAGGTAACTGCTCATCATTTTACTGGAGAGCCTTCAGGCAGGCAGTGCAGCCCAGACAGCGGGTAGAGCACAGGCCAGAATGCAGCCCAGAGGAGAAGATGGTAGTCTTGTTTCAGCACTTCCTTGCTCTATCTCCATCATCTGGGATCTCAAAGTAGGACTCCCTACCCTAGGTGAGTGTCTTAACCATTAGGACACAGTCATTCTCCTTTTTGTGTTCTCT
Source organism: Gavialis gangeticus (assembly GCF_001723915.1). Taxonomy (NCBI): domain Eukaryota; kingdom Metazoa; phylum Chordata; order Crocodylia; family Gavialidae; genus Gavialis; species Gavialis gangeticus. The sequence continues at coordinate 167,950,605 of NW_017729022.1, read as the reverse complement.
GTCCCCAAGGCCTTATGAAATCATAGAAAAGTAGGGCTAGAAGGGATTAAGAGGTCTTCTAGCCCAAACTCCCTGCTCAAGGAAGGAGCATTCCAGTGATTAAACCAGTCCCTGATTAAACCATTTCAGACAAATCTTTGTCTGACACATTCCAAAGAACTTCCAAAGGTGGATATTCCACAACCTCTGTAAATGCTTAACCACCCTCACAGGGCATGTCCCCATGGGCGGGAATGTGTATTTCCCCGGGGCAAAGAGCAACAGCACAATATGTGCTACTGCTACTTGTCCCCAGGAAGTGTCCATGCATGCATGCTCTGGCACTTGGCACCCTACCCTGGGTGGGGTAGGGGAGGCTGGGGCCAGCACTGGGCTGGCCTCAGCAGCCTTACCTGGGGGCCTCTGGTGGCTGCAGCCACAGTGATCTAGCAGCAGGAAGCCTGGCCAGCAGCTGAAATGTGGCTCTGGCTGACCAGGCTTCAGTTTTGGGTGGCGCAAACTGCCACCACATGCACCATCCTGCTTTTTTAAGATATGGGTTTTTTTTACACTGGGATCTCCTGGTGTCAACCCCCCCCACACCTGTGCTACAAGTTAGCAGCATGGAGAATGCCTACGTGTGTGGTATGTGTGGTATGCACACTCCTCTGGAGGCACCCACAGTTCTTTCGAGTAGTCAACCTAACTTTCCCAGGCTGCCTCAAGAATCTTGCATTCCTTTCTGCTGGTTTCTCAGCTTGATCAAGTGGTTATGGACTGTTTCTGGGAAGTGGAGAATGTCGATGAGAATCCCCACAGGTGAGGAGAGCCTAGACTCTATGTGTCTCACTTTTTTGGTGACTGGCCCTTCCCATCTTCAAGCAACAACGCTTTCAAAGAAGAACAAGGAGCCATACATTGCAGAGAGGAGTCTAGGGGGAGTCATGGGTTTTTGATTGTGCTCTAGCAATTAGGCACCAAAAAGTTTGGCATTACCACACTGAACTTGTAGGTGCTTAAGCCATATATTATATCTAGCCAAAGGTGATCTCCTACTTAAAAAGGTTGGGGACCACTGATCTAGCCCAAAGTCTCCAGCTGTTTCATATTTGATATAAATTCTTCAATTGGCTTTTCATTTCAGACAGTGCTATGCAACTTGTATGCTGGTTAATTGTTGGATTAGGTGGTATTGTTCAATTTTATGTCAAAATCAAATAGAAGACTTTCAAGAATTAGTTACAGGAGCAAGTCAAATTAGAAAGGACATTTCCAACTATCCAGTGGTATTTAATATGCCAGCAGAGGGAACCCAGTCTCAAAGAAATGTCATATCATACATTATAATATTATTTATTTTCACTGCTGATTATTCACTTTATGCTGCAAAATACAGGGCATTAAGGGTTGGTTTTAAATGTCTATTCCTAATACCTATCCACGATATTGCTCTTTGTAGGAATAGCGAACTAGCTAAGGCCTGTCGTACATAAAGTGTAGGAAAAGGCATTTGCTATAATGAATGTGCAGTGGAGGATGTGGAATTTTATCAAGTCACACAGGAGTAGATGCTGTAGGGAAAAGAATTAGCAACAAGCAAAAACATCTGATACTCTATCTGATTTTAATTCTAAAGGAAAGAAGCTCATGTACAGTTCGTGCCACTTTCTTTTTAAACTCTTCCCCCTCCAGTGCAGACAAACAAAAATATAACGTGTTGTTCTTTTTCCCCCTATGGAATCAAAGAGCTAATATTTGAGGAAGAGGTTTTACAAATGCAATTACAGCAAGACATTGTAGTTTAGTTTGCACGTGGGTAAACACGTGCTTTCACACCAAGGAGAAAGTTTAGCTTGGCAGCTGAGACTGAGAAGCATGACTCCAATCTCACTTAAAGCCAAAACTGCAGAAACTGAAGCCATTTCCAACAATAACAGCCAAATTAGAGCCTTGAACCTCCTCAGCTTGGTCATGCTGAGAATGATGATCCTGGGGACCAACAAAGCTACTGAGTCCCCTATGGAGACATTTTTGTGTGCTGATTTTTTGTGCAAGCAATATAGCACGAAATATAATTTGGCAACTGAATGCAAAGGTAAATGAAATCAACACATGCCTACATGTTTTAAAAATATATTTCAAATATGGATTTGCATTTTTATTTGTATTAGCATAGAAATCCAATTATAAAAAAGTCAATCCTATATTATTACCCACCTTATTTACAGGAAATACCTATTACAAAGGGCCCACGGGTAGCTTGCTCACAGGCCTTGAATATCTTTCTGTCTTAGGTTCTGTCTTTCAAAAGGTTGAAAAGCACTGTCATAGACCAACATGTACTGCGGGCTACTTGCAAATAGCACAAACTTGTACAATATAATTTAACTGTCGGTGTATTTATTTGGTGGTATAATACCTTTTTATTTATATAAAATATTTTATTTCACTTGCCATTCACATGAACTAGTAGAGATTCTGCACAAGGTAATAAAGCAGCATGACTGATAATATACATGTACTACTGTGCCTCATTATTCAACTCTACATAAAACTGGATTTAGAATTTTAAGAAGGAAATCCTTACAACCGACACCAGCATTTATGAAACTCAAGATCCTGTGCAAGAATCCCCTGATACAAATTTTCCTCATCAAAGAACTATTCTCTATAGCTCCCATATAAGCATTTTCCATCTGAATGGCTATAATTTTTTGCACTCTTTATTCATTACTTTAGTTATTTCATAGAAGGAATAAAAATCATACCAGAGGTATTTTCTTAAGACAAGAGAGTTCTGTCTGAGTAGCAGCTAATTATAACCAACAAAGAATTTCAGTATTTGAACCATCTTATTTCATCATTCACATGTTTCCAGACTAGATTAGCAAGATTGACAGTATGTTTGTTTTTAAAGATCATTCAAGCTAAGTACAGACATTTGGGGAAGTTAAACCAGGTTCAAAATGGCTGCCTGATTTAAACTTAGCTCACCCCATGCCGAGCTTACACTTAAAACCTGGGGTCAGTGACTGGTGATCAGTCTATACCTGTAACTGTACAGAAGTTCCATGCAGAAAAATCAATCTAAAAATTGCAGAATCTGGTATAAGATAAGCCTGCATCTATATGGTATCAAACTTATTTGATTTAGGTCAAAATGGTACATGTAACTTCTGTACACTTTTCCGGTGCAGGCCTGGGGCTGGGAAAACCCAACCACTGGCCCCAGGCCCAGGACTGGTCTTTTCACCCTGACACTGCACTATATTTTGCCCCCCAGCTGCTTGGGATGCAGTCACTTTTATCAGTGTACACTGCTGCCAGAGCTGAGCAAGTAAGTCCCAGTGGGAGGGATGGGGTATAGGTTCACTCCGGAGAGGGAACTCCACCCCACCTATGGGTGGTCCTGGTGCCATAAACCCTGGCCATGGGTCACACATGCCTCCCCACCCCACTTGCAGGTTGCACCGGCCCACACCCCTCAAGGGTCAGGTCTTCCCCTACCCACAGCAGACCCCCAGCTCCCCCACTAGCACTGATCCTGACTTACCTGATTTTGGACAGCCATTTTGAATTGATTTAACCTCCCCCTAATACCTCTGAATGTCTGTACTTAGCTGCAGTGTTTGTGGCTGCATAGCTATTTAACCAATGCTGCTCATTATGGTAGATATTGTTCAGCTGCTTTCTACTCTTTGTTTGTTGCTCCCCAAAGCTTTGGAAAATGAAAAATAATTATTGCTTATTAATTGTTTACAGTACTCCCACAACCTTATAATGCTCCTGTATACACCACTGACTTTCTTGAAACCACTCATGTAAAGTTACTCACATGGGGCATTTATAGACATGCTCTGGGAGGTGAGGGGGCGCTAATTAAAAGTGCCTGAGCATCACAAGCTTTAGTTTAAAGTGCCCCACCACTATTTTTCAGCATGGGGATGCTGATACACATGACACTGGAAGCTGCTGGAGTAGATTAAAACATTTCTTACTGGATTTACAGTACATTGGAGCAGCCTTGCTACACGTCTGTAGGAGCCCATAGTTACATGTTTTGCTGGATTGGGGCTTAAATGAATTACCTAAAATCACTCCATAGGTCATAGAAGCTACATTTTGTAACTCCCAATTCTGTGTATTCACCACAAGGTTTTTTTCCCCCGCTTGGAAATGTACATATGAATTAAACTCAGCACATTTCAAAATAACTACTACAGTAGACATGAATGAGATAGTACACATAAAAACAAAAACTATCAGAATTTTTGCCTCAAACTAAACATTAACATACGGATTTTTTTGTTCTAGTTCATATAATTTTCATTGGTTATTTTTCCCCCCATTTTCACATCTCTCTTATTTATGGTCAGGACTAGAAGAGGAAGTGCCAAAATATTAGAGAAAAAGATGTTCTTGTGGCCCAAATGAAAGCATTCAGAACTGGAAAATCTCATAAGAAAGCTTGTTCTCACAAGATGTGGAGCCAGGTTTTAAACATTTCAAGAAATAGAGAAAGATCTTTGACACTGATAGAATTGTTCTGGTTTACACCAGAGGAGAATATGGCCCTAAAATCTATTTAGTAGGGCTGTGTGAAGCTTTGATTGGTGATTCGACTGGGAGGAGATTTGGCCCAATTCAGTGGCCAAATCCCCAAATCTGAATCGAACCAAGGGACCAATTTAAAGGTCTGAATAGATTCAAAGCCCTCTGAATCTTCGGAAAAGATTCGGGCAGTCCCCGGTGGCTGCAGCAGGCAGCTCAGCCAGACTCTGAGCTGGTGAGTACTAGGGGCAGGGGAGTGGGGAGGGGACCATGGGGAGACTCCTGCCAGGCCCACCCCAGCCACCCCATGGCTGCCCTGCCTGCCCCAGCTCTCAGCCCTTTCAAAAAAAGCCCCAATGCTCACCACTGCACTGATCCCTGCTGCCCCCCACTGCCCCACACTGCATGGGAGGCTCTTGCACAAACCCCCCAACCCCACCCTGCTCCCCTGGCCCCCACACAGAAACCCTGCCTGGCCACAGATATTTAGAGGTATGTTTAAACCACCTACCACAGAAGTCTAGAAAAGGCTCAGCCAATCATGCTAAGCTCTATGGATTTCTCCAGATTTACCCATTATGCTGTGACTGCACCCACCAATATTTGAAACGAAACAATGAAACCTTTATACCCCTGACTACATCCTACGTACAGTCATTTGGCTTCGTGATCCTCTCATAGAGACAGTCTATCAGTGGAACTGCAGTCAATGAAAATTAAGAGTGTTCATCACCTCTAATAGTCTGTTTCACTATTGAAATGGAACAAATTGTGCAACTTTTACTTAATTAGTTAGAATTTACAGCATGTAAATACCCAGCAGAGCAAGTAGAGGTTGCACAATCTAGGCTAGAGCAGCAGTAATTTATCACATAAGTAATTTGCTCTCTTTTGGCTGAAATAAATAAAGAATGAAAGAAAGAAAGATTTGAATCGACCACTAGTTTTCCTTTTTTAATCAGTATGTAATATCATCAGGCCAAATTTCTGTTTGCGATTATACTGATGATGAACGTGGCCCATACTGGAGTTCAGGAAGGCAATGGGCAGAATACTTGTGGTATCCTTGGAACAGCCTCTTTGTACCTGTACCCTGCTTGCAACTGCACCCGTTAGGAAGAATAATATATTTAGAGCTTTGCTTTTTCAGATGTTGAAGATTCATGCTTGTGGCTGGGTGCATAACAAACCAGTAGTGAAAGCAGAGCCATTCTGGGACAAGTGCTTGAGAAAAAGCAGGCTGCTGTCACACACATTTATGCAGAGCACAAGGGCTTATACATGTCTCATGGCCAGCTGTGGGATTTGCGTAGTTAGTGCTTCATCACAAATACTTTCTTCCCTGTTTCAACTGAAAAGTGTGAAAAAAATCCTCCACCTGTCTGTTACTAGCACAGATTTTGTAAGCCAACCATTAGCCATCAGAAGTGAAACAGATACCGAATGCTTGTGCGTCCATCTGAAGTGGATTCCGGCTATGCCTGTTGGTTTACAGAAGCAGTCTGGCACCCACCAAATAGAAATCACTGGCACGCAGAGGCGAGCTGATATTTATGCTGCAAATGTGTTTACACAGGAACTCAAAACAAATAGGGAATAATGTGCCTTGTGTGTGGCGAGCTGGCTATGACACTAGCAAATCTGAGCTGTTTTGGAAAATGCTGCCTGAAGAACGTTTAGCAGTAAACTCCAAAAAGGCTGCAAGCAGAAGCACAAAAAAAAACAGGATGCGATTTTGAATGCATGCAGATGTTACAGGAAAGCCCTAAGTGAACTGCTTCTGTATTGGGCAATATGCAAATCTCCATTTCTCTATAATCCATTAATATGGTCACTTTTCCCATGAAGTATGCAAAATCAGAAAGCACTTAATAAATATGCATGTCATTTAGTTAGAGGTTTAAAAAGCTTTCTTGTACATTTTGCAGAGGTCAACCCTGAGAAACTGAACCAGAAACAATATATCAGAATTAAAACTGTGATAGAGTGTCCTAGTTCGTCTCTGGGATTTTGCCATGTAAAAAGTCTTCCCAGATGATATGGAAATCACATTTTGCAAACAATTAACATTATATTGACTAAGAAATTCTATCAGCCTCTCGTTTAGCGGTCCTTACCCCTGCCTTTCCCAGTTTTAGCATTGAAGTTACTCTTTTTTGTCAACTCGTCTCTATTTTTTTCTTGTATACATCAAGTTTACCACATTCCAATATCAAAAGGTGTGTTGTAACATCATTCTGGATAACTTCAGTCAATGATTATGAATGCTTCAGTCAACAGATTGCAATAGTGATCATCATCTCTTCTAGTTATGAAGCTGAGAATTTAGCTTAAAAAAAGAATACCAAACCAAAAAGAGAGGAGAGATCATGATTTGATATGGATGGACTGGGGAGAGCAGGCACAGCAGGGAGAGCCTGCACACCGGGGCAGATTTCTGGAAGCCTGGACACTCAGAGCAGTGTCTGGCAAAAGGGGCCCAAGGTTGAGATCCTTGGATGGAGATGAGCAACAGTTTAGGACATCCCAGAAGGCCAAGTAGGACATGGGGGATGATAACCTCCAGTCACGAGGGCTGGAATGTTGAGGTTCCAAATACTTTGTGTTTTTCACGTGTGAGTTTATTGAGTTATTGAAATGTAGACTGATTATACATATGATACTGTTCCAAGGCCTCAAGACAGCCCCTGACCAGTGGTCAGGTTGTAGAAGATTTATTGTAGTTCTTTGTGACCCTTCATTTTTGTTTTGCTTGGAACATCTGGTTGGCATAAGGATGGGGTAAGGGGTAGACAGGAGCCCCAGGAAGATGACCAGCAGTCTCGTCACTGCAACCAGAAGAGTGATGCGCTGATACAAAAAGAGAGAGAGAGAGAGAGAGAGTCATCTGTTACCAGGGAATTCCTAAGAGGCTGGAAGTAAGACTCGTCCACCTGTGAGTAATGACATGGCAAGAGTGTTGTGTACATTCAGGCATAGGGAGAGTCTATTGGGGTTTGTCTGCTCTCCTGGGTAGAATAGAAGCCAATATGCAAAAAAAGGTGGGTCCGGCCTAGACAGCAGTTAAAAAGTGGACCTGGAGGGGGTCCAGCTGGCTAGTGTAGGGCTGCATGAGTCAGGACAGGAGCACGTAGGTGGAGTCCCTGATAGAATGAGCCCATCATTGAATGGCCATGGCCATGGTGCCCAGCTGCAAGTCTGCTACCCCTGGCACAAAGTGCCTGCTCTGCACCAGGGCTAGCAAGGCAGAGTTCCATAAGACATGAGCGTCATGGGCACTGCCCACCCAGCTGGCCCTCACATTGGTGAAGGTACTATGGTGGCTGGCAGCCTGGAGCACAATGGAGTGAAAGCCTCTCCGGCTGTAGTAGGGGCGGTCCTCCTGGGGCACGCCGATGATGGGGATGTGTGTCCCATCCAGGGCCCCTGTGGACTGGGGGAATCCCAGGGCACAGAACCCCACCACTACCTCCAAGGGGTCATGCACACAGAGCACAGTGTGCCTGAGCACATCCAGGAGGGTGCCAGATACCTCCAGGATGGCCTCCCCAGTGATGGCCTTGCCAAGCCAAACAAGTGGCTGATGTACCTCAGGCTGGTGGATATGGCCAGCTTCAGCAGGATGAGAGCCAGCTTCTCCAGGTGTGGGCGGATCTGCTCCAGGAAGTCCTAGAAGGTGGCCCAGGTCATCCTGAAGGCCTCCAACCACTGCTCATCATCCCAGGTGTGCTGGACAATGTGCCACCACCAGTCCTGGCTGGCCTGGCAGACCCAGAGGTGGCAGGGCTGGAGGCCCAGGAGGACAAGGGTGGTCCCTGTGGTGCCATGCTGGAGCTCATCATGGGAGTCCATGCTGATGTCCAGCCAGCTGGATGGGGTCGAGGCAGTAGGCTTTTGAAGAATGCCACTGGTAGCTGGAGCTGGAGCCTGGAGCTCCCCCCTCCCCCGTCATCCCCTCCCTCCCCCGCTGTGGTGGCAGAAGCCTATTGCAGGGCCCCAGGAAGTGGGAACAGATTGGCAGCAAATCTTCTCTCAATTCTCTGCCTGTGTAGGTGCTTGCCCAGCACCGTTTACTCATGAGTAATTTACTTATAAGTAAACTGGTACCGCAGCAAATGCACATGTAGATGCACCCACTAAGTAGGGACTTTAGAATTAGAACTTTAGAATTAGAGGGTTGGAAGGACCTTAAGAGTCATCTAGTCCTAATCCCCTATCCAGACATAGGATTTTCTTTTTCTAAAGACATCCCAGGCAGATTGCCTATTTAATTTCTTCTTGAAAACCTCTAGGAAAACACAGTCCATAGCTTTCTTAGGCAGCTTGTTCCATTGTCCTACTGTTGTTATTGTGAGGAAGTTTTTTCCTGAGATTTAATCTAAATTTTCTTTGAGGTGGTTTGAGCCCATTGTCTCCTGTCCTGCTCTTTGTGGTAAGAGAGAACAATTTTTCTCCCTTTTCTTTATGGCACCCTTTCAAATATTTCAAAATTGTTATCATGTTCCCCCCAATCTCCTTTTCTCCAAATGAAACATACCCAGTTCCTTCAACCTTTCATCACATGGCTTGCATCTCAACCTCCTTATCTTTTTCAGTACTAGCTTCTGGAAACTCTCCATTTCCCTGCATCCTTCGTAAAGTGTGGTGTCCAAAACTAGACATAGTACTCCGACTGAAGCCTATCACTAAGTGGGGTGGAATTGTTGTCCCCGGTGTCTTGCATAAAATGCTTCTCTTACCGTGACTCAAAATTACATTTGCTTTTCTTGTAGTACCATCACATTACTAACTCAGTGCAACTTTGTAACTACCATTGTAACCCCCAGCTCCTCAGCAGTGCTGTTCTTCCCCATTCTGCATCTCTGTATTTGCTTTTGCTCCATAACATATGGAAGCATATTACATCTGTTTCTATGAATTTCATGTTGTTGTCTATAGCCCTCCAAATTATTAAGAAGCTTTTGAATTTTAGTTGTATCCTAAAAAGTATTTGCAAACCCTCCCAGTTTTGTGTCACCCACTGAACTGAGAACAGGGACCTGTGAAACTCCATGTGAGGCTTCTGGACAGTGTTACATTGATCCATTTAATTGATCCTTTGCTTGTAGTTATTCAATCAGTTCAGTATGCATCTAATGGTAATTCTATATATCTCTCAATTCTTTACACAGCTTATGAGAATGGCATGTGGAACAGCATCAGACTTCATCAAAAGCCTTACTAAAGTATTGATATGTCAGTGGAATTAGGCAGGCCTTAGGACTTAGGTCTTCAAGACCCATGAATACATTGAATCCATAGAACTTAGATTCTTCAGTGAGTAATTTTCATATGAAAATCAGAATTAGGCTCCTAAGGCCTTTAGGCACTATGGCCTAAAGTTTGACCTGAGCATTCAAATCCAAGTAGAGCAGAGTTGACTGCAAATTCTTACAAGACATGACTTCTGCTGTATAGGTGGGCAAGTAGAGCAGGTTCCCAGACTGAATTACTAGAAGAATGCCTAACCATTCTTGACGGTAGGCTTAGAAAAGTAATTGAGGGGTTGGATTTATATAGTTTATGTATCTGGATCAATCAAGATGGTGAGGAAAGCAAGGGAGTGATCGACAGCATCGAAACATTAAGCCCTAGCTAACATTGGTAGGTGTTATATAAGGTTGCTCTGTATTGCAATGTGTCTTCTTAATCTACAGATCCATCGTAATCACAACATAGTATTAATAAGAAACCACATATTAGTTTTGTTATGTGGACAAAATATATATTAGAGACAGCAATGAAACTGTTAAAACCATTTTAACTAAAATCTGAAAAGGGTCTTGTTTGTGTGATACCATGCAGTGTAAGACAGCATTATAAGTAGTGGTGCGTGTAGAAAAAACATCAAAAGGGTAGGGGAGAGACAGAGAGTTCAGATAAGCCCTGGAATGTTTGGATGCTTATCTGAACTCTCCACACCTCCTTGATTTACAAAACTGGTCTGGAATTCTTGAGAACCAGCCTTTTTGCAACGTTTCCAGTACTTCCTCCTTCCACTCTGGACTGCAACAGTGCAAGAATAGTCTCTTCTCTTGGGATCAGTTTCATTTGTGACTGCTTTTTCAATTTGTGGGGAGAAGAAGCAAGGATCCTTCTCTACTGGTAGGCCCATACAACAGCCACACACAACCTGTGAACCATTCTATTGGATACCAGTCCCCAAAACAATGAGGAAATGCATCTATAATCCCTGACACTGATCCATGGAAAAAGCCTACTGTAGATTGGGAGCACAATACATCATTACAAGATTCAGACTAAATGTTCCCCCTGCACTCTGGAAATTTTTTGGGGGGTGGCAGGGAGGAGGAAGAGAGATTTCTTCTCTGGGTGCTTTGCTACACTGCCCACCCCATCATATACCTGTGTGGACAGTTCAAATGTGAGACCAGATTAGTAGTTACTAAAAATTGGCAGCATATGATGGTATTTGTATAGACTGCTTGAAATGTGTTGATTTCACTCCAGGTAGATGTCTATTACATCACAAAAAAGCATCACCAAAGTTTGTAGTTACTACCACTATGATAATGTTTAGTGTGTGCTTGTGTGTGTATGTTTGTGTGCATGTGTGTGTGAGATTCATTCCTAATCTGCATGTCCTGTTTAACAGAGGTTAACTTCATATACTAGTAAAGCCAATGCAGTGCCTGGTGAACAGATTTAATCCAATTGGTTCCAGTTAAAACCAACAAATGTCAGCTCTCATCATGTTTGCCCTAATTCACTTCAGCTATAGTCACATCTTAATTCTAGCTGCATGATTATTTTCTTAGGTACTGTTGAATGTGGACATTTTTTAGAGTCTTTGCAATTTCTTTTCTTCTGTGTAAAGCAGGTAACTTACAACACCACATATGCCTTGACCATATTTCTTCCTTTCATAAATCTCTTGGCTGGTTTCTGTTTTTCTACAGCATTCAGTTATAGTTTCTCATTATCAGCTTCAAAACTCTCTATTCCTGCCTACATCTCTGACAGCATTTCCCTCCTACTCCCGTGTCTTGCTTTTATGCCTTGCCTAAACTTTGTGCTTCACTGCTTGCTTTTTCTCTAAAACAGATGATATATGGGAACATGCTAAGACTATTACCATGTCACCCATTTTATTAAGCTCTATTAAGTGCATGTGTGTATATGTATAAGGCTCAGATCAAATGTGTGTGTGTATTTGATATGAGCCTAATGCATATATATATTGTATTTAGTGTGATTCATAGTGTGTGTGTGTGTATGTGTGTGTGTGTGTGTATATTGGGCTCAGATCACACACACACACACACTCACACTTGATCTAAGCCTAATACACATACACACTACAAATCACTCTATATATGTGCTATATATGTATATTATGATTTGTAAATATTTAGGCTTCTTACATATGCTCTCATGAGCTGGGATGTTGGCATAGGTCTTTTCAACATTTTTTGGTAATGAAGCATTACTAAAGGTTTTGTGATATCTTTTATTGAACAAATTAAATAGTTGGGAAAGCTGTTGGATAAGCTTTCTGGCACCAGAAGCTCTTCCTCAGGTTTAAAGGTTTGAAGTCAGAGAAATAATAAACATCTAAATGTTCATTAATGCACAGTCATTACTTTGCATTTAGTTTAGTACTTGTATAATCAACTACTAAATAAGTGCACAGTAACCAGATTTACTGCACAGTAGTGCTGGCAAACACCTATTTAGTGATGCTACTGTGCAGTAGCCGAATAACTCACAGTAGCGTATTAGCACTGCTTGTGCTATGATAAACTACTGCACAGTTATTAAGCTACTGTGCAGTTAGTCTCTCATGTAGATGCACCCACTACGTAGCAAATTTGAAAAATAGAGAATTTCAGATACAAATAACTCTTTTAAAATTCAATGTTCCCCCCTTTCCTTTTAAGTAGGAACTTGCAAATCTAATTAAGTTATAAGTTGCATAATTCCCCGTAAAGTTGTAAAAGGATAAAGATGCTCCTTTAGTAGAATAATAATCTTCAAACAGATGGCCTTCCTATTCTTAAATTCACTGACACACAGTATTCACATGTATAGCAGTTGCTGGTACTTTCTGAAGATATCACTGTTTGGTTCCTGGCCATGCTTGTTTCTCATTAAGTTAGGCATTTCATAATCCCCAACAAAATGACAATTTTTGGAAGAGCCTAATTTAACAAGGAACTACTGTAACAAGAGCTGCCATTTAGTGTTAGGCTACATTTTTCTTCTTGCCAGTTTCCTTTTCTTTTTGAAGCATAATTAATGCATGACTCTTCCTTAGCCGAAGCTACATTGGGTGGAATATGCTAGGTGTTCACAGAGCAAAGCATTGCCTGGCTTTTAAGGTATTATTCTTGCCATAATGCTTCAAGGCACTGTAAAATCTGTTTAAGTAATGGCAGTACTTCTTGTCAACAACAGCATCACCACTTCACTTTTTTTAAATCCAAAAGAAACATAAATCACAAAACAAATAAGAGAAGGAGCATAAGGATAAATCTAACTTAAGCAAAACCAACCACTAGTACTAAAGGTTGAACATTTACCTTCTCTTAGCCAAACTGTGCCTAACCCTTTTTTCTTTTCCTCCTCTTATTACTACAGAGCTATGTACAGCTCCCAGATTTAAACTGTTATGCTCCCCCTCACTGGCTAGGGACAGAAATTACACACAAACCAGTATAAGTAATGGGAAACCAGTTCAAATCTGTAACACAACAGAAGTTCAGTGCACATAAACCACTTTCAAAATGGCTGAAACTGGTTTAAGATAAACCTGGATGGATGTAGTATCAGACTTAACTGATTTAGGTTAAATTGGTTTATTGAACTTCTGTCCCAGATCCCCTCCAGATTCCAGCTGTCTGTTCCAGCAGAGCAGGGAGACAGGCTTTCACACATCCCCCGCTCCCCCTCCCCCAGCTTCTGGTCTGGGCCACCGCAGGCATGTGGCTGCATTTTCAGAATCAGAAGTGAATGTCTGTTCACTTGCTTATAGGTTCAACTGATGCAGCTTAAACTAACCTTTGAATACTGAGTCAATTCAGCCTCAGGCTTTTTGTCTGTCTGCACTTAACCACTATCACAGTGCTTTTCCCCAGTTTTGGCCATAGGAGTTTAATAAGGAAGTCAACTCCTTGATTGCCAGTGCTAGGGGTAGAAAAAATGAGCGCATTACAGAAGTTTATTTGGGATGAGGATTTACTATATATCAGTGATGCAACAGGTGTTATAGATCTGGGGAAGCTGAGGCACAAGGAGATGAGGTGAGGTCTCTAGCATCAACCAGAAGGATAGTAGCAGAGATGGGAAGAGAAGCCAGGCTCCCAAATCCCAGTCCTGAGCAATCTGCCCCAGGCCAGGCCAGCTCTCTGATTTCCAAAGCAGAGCCAGAGCATTCCTAACAGGACTGTGTACGCAATTTCAGTCAGTCCCACCTGTGCAAACCCACAGAAGGCCCATTGGCTCCACATGTGTAAGACAGACCCTAATTTAGTCAATGGCACTTTTTTGGGGGGGGAGGAGGAACTCAGCTGAACGCTTAGATCTTAGACTGAATATGAAGGCTGTTATTTATGGAAGCCTCCACCCCCAAACCTTTTCATGAGTGCATTGGAACTGGAAGTCATTGAGAGACAATAAGCAAGAATCTATGGTCACTTTGCTTGTTACATTACATGCAAGTAAAGACTCTGGGATCAGGCCTTAAGTCTAATCATAAAAAAACACCTGGTGCTTGAAATGGTTAATATCTCAATGTATCAATGAAAAACAGATGCTGCTTTGAAGGGGAGACTTGTAGATTTATAGCGGTTGTGTCAATAGGTCGAGTACAAATCCGCAGCTTCTTGGGTACAGGCTGCTTACACTGTAAACCTTCTACTGGGGGCATCTGCATACTTTGTTTAATATGCAGTTCACAGGTTGAGATTAATTCCAGGTTCAGTACCAACTTTTCTGTGCCTTTCCCAGCAGCACTGCACAGCTTCATTGGCATTTGGTATGCCAGCTGCACAGTATTTAATAAAATCCTCCGTTCTATGCAGAAGTATTGTACACTTTACAACAATAACAAGTAGTCAGTTATACCCCATTACCAAGATCAGCATTTACAAACCTGGCTACCTAAAAGTAAGCTCTTTAATCCATAGATGGGCTTCTAAATAAAGTGCCCTGTTTATCAAAAGTGTTCATAATAAGCACAGATCCCAGCAAATCAATGGGAGGTAATGCCCAGCAACTCTGAAAATCAGACCACTTTTATTTTAGTACTAAAATATGGATATAAGAACCTATGTAGGGGCATCCAGTTTGGAAAATCTTTTGTCAGTTACTAAGATGGAAGACTGGTTACATCTTGTTCTCTCACATCTTAGACATTAAAAGAGATATTAAGAAGAATAGTAAAGAAACTGGGCTACACCAAAATCAACAACCCCAAACCCCAAGATTGACCATATTGGACATCAACTGCTGGATAGTACCCAAAGTCTAGAGAGTATATTGTAAATTCTTCCTACAAAACACGATCAAGAAAATCCTGTGTTAATTTGCCTTGATTGCATTAAAATAGGTTGTAAGTAAGCAAATATAATCAATTGTATTTGATGACAGTAAAAGCCTATTAGCTAGCTCAGTTCAAAGAGAAATAAAAGTGCCCTTTGCCAGGTTTCTTCTTTATGCTGAATGTTTTTCATTAACGTCTGTGAAATGATCATGTATCTCCATCACGGAGCCATAAAACCTTCACTAATCAATAACCAGTTCTAAAAGAAGCCAAATGCATTGTACAGGTTTCCAAGCCAACCTTGCATTACAAAACAATAGCTGAATTTATTATTTCAACCTATACATGCATGCACACAAAAAGCCAGTACTCCTTCTACTGTCTTCCCAGAAATAGTAATTTTTGATCTTGGTCACAGGTCTACCAAAATGAAGGAAGGAATCCATTATGGAATGAATAGCATCTGCTCTAAATCAGTGACTTTCAACCTTTTTTTTTTATCTGCAGACCTGTAAAACATTACAAACAGAGGTGTGGACCCCTTTGGAAATTTAGAATGGAAATGCAGACCACTTTGAATGGCAATGTGTGAGTATTCACATACTTTTGACTGATCATAATAATCTTCCATAGACCCCTTAGATATAGTCTGTGGACCTCCAGGAGTCTGTGGACTATAGGTTGAAAACCACTGCTTTAGACTCACCAGTATGTTCTCCTTTCCAAAATCCCACCTAACCCCAATGTCCATCCCAATCCTACAATGTGTCAAGCACTTCTGACCCAATCAGAAGCCCACAGAAGTCATTTCTTTTATTTCTATGGGTCTGTCCTCTGAGTTGATCAGGATTTTCAGCCCTGTCTAACTGATGACACTGAACACTTTGAAAATGATGCTTCCCACTTTATAGAATTGAATCCCATTAGAGCAGTGGTTCTCAATCAGGGTGCCGTAAAACCATTACAGGGGTGTCACGATGCACGTACCACCACCACGGTGGCAAGGTGGAACTGCCCTGTGCACCTTGGGCACATCCAGATTAGGATGGGCTGTGGCACAAGCGTGTGCTCCTACCTGCATTAGGGTTGTCTGATAAACCTGAAGCGGGCATGAGAACCAGATCCTGAAACAGTCCTTCCTGGAGTAACCCCTCACGGCTCTTGGAAACAGAGGCATGCGGGGCAGGTGCAACTGTCTTAACCATCTCTGTTTCTGGGAGCAGTACTGAAAAATGGTAAGGAGTGTTAAAATGTTTGAGAACCACTGCGCTAGAGAAGGCTCAAATTCACCAAGGATCTCTTCATTAGAGGGAGTTGCAGTTTCTCCATCAAAATGATTTACAATGAGTAAATACAATCTTTGACTGAATTTTTCTTTCGCTTTTCAGAAAAAAAACTTAGAATTTTCCTAGAAAAATGGAAATCTCCAAACTAAAAAGTTTTCATGTTCAGCCAAACCTTGATTTTTTTTTTTTAATTGAAAGATGAAAACGTTCAGGTTTCCATTGAAAATCTTTGGTTTTCAGTTCTTGCTTCTGATGTTTGTGCCTTTTTCATTAAATCGGCATTGAATGAAACATACAAGCAGCATCGTAAGCAGAAGCCAGAACCCAGGATGCTCTCCCTGCTAATGGAGTGCCTACTCTTTAGGCTGCATTGGCCAGTTCCTGCTGGTATGTTCTTCTGGCTTCATGGCTTTTCCACTTATTTCTGCACAGTGGCCTAGTTTCAACAGGAAGGACAGAGGGTACCCTCAGGTGTGTCTAGACCAATGGCATAACTAGCCGAAGCAATGCTGCCCCTGTGCCCTGACTGCCTGCCTGCAACCCTGTGCTGATGGCCTAGACCATAGTCTGGATGTTTGGGTAATTTCCTTGGTATTTTGTAATAGGACCACAGAGCAGCACTCTGGCACACAGGTTCTTCTCTATGGTCCTATTACAAAATGCCAGTGGACTCTTAACTGGGGGTGTCTTCAGTCTAAAAACATTGAGAACCACTGATTTAGGAGATGAAGCTCTTTTTTCAAACCTGATTTAGGGCCAGATCTAGATCAGTAAATTATGCACCTGAATGGGGTCTAGATGGAGTTTAGGCACCCAAATAGTAAAAAGAAATTAAAAAAAAAACCCAGCCTACTGCCACGAAGCCCACTCTGTAACTAAATTTGGTGCATAAATTTAGGATGGGAAAGATCTCCAAGCACCTAAATTTTGGCTTCTAAGTCCCTGAGCCAAGGACTGAAACTGAAGATCGCTTCTCCTAGCTGAGTGCCCTAACTACCAAGCTGACTGGTCAGTGAGCAGTCAAGGTTCAATAAGAGAAACAGGGAATGCTTACAGCCCAGCCTAGCTTATAGTCAGGTGATAAGGAGGTGATAAGGATACTTCTTGTGAGAAGTAAGATCTGTGGGTTTGAATTACTTATGATAACTGAGCAGGGCTGAGAAGCCAGGTCCCCTAACTAATGACTGTAATTGAGTAATGGTGCTCTAACTAGTTATATAAAAAGTGGCTGGTGGCCTCTCTCCTCAGAAGAAGAATCCAGGCTCTGGTGCCTATCGTACAGTTCTAAATCAGACATCCAGGCCTTTGAAAGGAGCTGCCATTCAAACACCTGTCTGCACTGAACATTTCCTTTTGACTGTGTCTTTGTGTTTTCCTTCTCAGTCTTTGGAAGCACATAACTGCTCCTATGAAGAACAGAGCAGAGAAATCATAGGCACCTAATCTTGTAATTTTTAATCACTTACCTGGGGCCAGGCACCTAATTTTTAAGCAGGCTAAAGGCTAAACTGTTGGTGCCTAAGAAGGCTAAATGGCTTTTGCCCTTAGGCATTAACAGACACAATCATCTGAAAGCCTACACTATATCTATATCCCTTAAAATGTGCACATTTGGTATCACTAGATAGTCCCAAACAGACTGACAAACATGCTGAAACTGGGAGGATGGTTGAACCTCCTGAAGTTCATGACCAAATGAAACACATTACAGAGATGAGCAAATAGTTCACATCCTTGCTCACCACTCCCTCTTTGTCTCCTGCCACTTCTTGGAGACAGTAGTTTCATCCTCTCATAACTGCAAATTGTTTCTCTGCCCATGTTAATAACTTCAATTCACAGATATTGTCTTCAATTATCCTAGATTGCATCATAGGTTAATAGGCTGACAGAGGAGCTGAAGGCAGCGGTGTTCTGCAAAGACCTTTCACATCACTTACTGTTATATCTGCCAGCTATTTTAGCATTATGTTGATTGACTTGCTTTGACTCAGTCCAAAGCACAAACTGAATTTCATCATTGTGTTGGCCAGTGACAAAATATGGGAACAGGGTATATTTTAGCCTTGGGACTTAGTAATCTATTTCTTTGTATACTCTAAAGAGACACAGTTCTTAAAAACAGCATTGAGGGTGTGCAGTTAGAAAATGCCCCTTTGTACCCTTCATAGATTACAGGCTTTCCATACAATGTATTCAGGCAACTTTCTTCCTGTTTCCCAATCTGTTAAATTTAGAACTATTGTCTTTAGCTATTACTGAGATAGAACGTCTAGGAAAGTCAATACATAGTTAGAAAACTGGCACCTAACATGTCTGTGAAACTCTTGGTAACACTAATGTGTGGATTTGCAAGCAGACTCCTTCTCTTCTGTTCCTTACAGTCACATAAACAGCCTTCTCCCTTGGGATCTCTATTCTTGCACTAAATGGGGAATACTGCAAATAATGAAATGATTACAAGGAAAATTAACTCTACAGGATTAGCTGCTTGAGAGAAAATAATATATTTTAATAGTACTCTCCTGGAAAAGGCAATTTGAAAAAATGTTCATAGTTTCTTTTATGCCTGATTTTCAATGTCATCCAGTCTAAGAGCACTGTTACAGATGCTGATGATCCAAAAGCTACAAAAGCCTGAACACTGAAAAGTAATTCAAAACTCTTCAAAGCTAACATGCTCCAGGGAGACCATTTATTATCATTGTTATGATTTATACTACAGTAGCACTCAGAGACCCCAACATGCTAACAGTTGTACAAACACATGCGCATAATAAGAAACAGTCCCTGCCCTGAAGAGCTTGCAGTCTAAATATACAAGACAGACACAGAGTGAAAGAAAGCAAGCATTATCCACACATTGCAGGTGGTGAACTGAGGCAACAGGAGATGAAGTAACTTGCCCAAGGTCACATAGGAAGGTTGTGGCAGAAGCTGGCACCAAAATTGGATACTCCAAGTATTCCTGGAGGACTGTAACCACAAAAATGCCACTCTTTGCTCTGCAAATATATATGGTTGGCCTCTACTGAACAAAGCTGACATGCACAGAAGCTGTATGCCACCTTGCAATTTTAGTTTAAACCTTCTCCTGTGCCAAGTGATTTATATACATATATACATATACATATACATATGCGCTTTAACAATGAGCCAACACTGACATTTCTCAGGTAATGTACACAAGGAGGACATAAAAACCTGACCCTGAAAACTTTCTTGATACCTAAACTGACCACTTATACCCACAGCTCAAACTACAGTTTCTGGAAGTTTGAAAAAAGATGCGCAAAGCACAATGCCAATTTAGTTTTCAGTGATTTGGCCATCTCTGTACTGTCATTGTTACTTTTATCCAGTAATAGGTGACCTTGACCAGTACTGGCGCTCCATTTTGTTAGCTGTATAGAGGTAGACAAAGTAGATGACTCAGACAGTTCACCTAGCAACTTATAGGATATTTCTTCACAGTGGCTGCTCTTCCCTTGTAACTGGTTGCATTATCTTGTGGCCTCCACATTTGCCACAGTGAATCTTTGGGGTGGTCTTTCCAGACTCTGACCCCCCTGTTAACCCTTTTGGCTCCTCCCTCTCCAGAGGCACATAACATGTTACCATAATGATATGAATCAGACAATGAAGGTTTTTTGCCCCACCACTGCATTGATGAACAAACCTATCTTCCAAGCATAAATTATTTCAACACAGACCAGCGCTCTGGGACACAGGTCCTTCTCTGTGGTCCTATTACAAAACGCCAGTGACCCTTCTGCATGCAGTATAGAACGATACGGTGTTAAGAAAACCCTTGTGTTTTCCTTTCTTTCCATTGCTTCCCATTTGTGAGGCTGGCAAAGATCAGGAAGCCATGCCCCTCTTGGAAATCCCATGAGGTTTTCATTCATGGCTTTGAAGACTAATGTTCTTTTTTTACCTACAAAACACAGAAAAATATAGACAGTGGCAGTGCGTAATCTTCTACCATTGTGCCTCCCAAGTCTTCAGTGACTGCTGTTGTTTTCCAAAGTTCAGTCTTAAGAACTGTGTAAATTAAGACTTCTTTGCTGAAACAGCCAATTGTGGCCAGATGGGTGCCAGTTAGTGCCATACATGACAGTGGCTTATGTGATGTGAACATCACCTGGAAATCTGAGTTGAAACCACCAAATGCAAATCACATGCTATTAAACAGCCAGCCACCAAATTAAAAAAAACAAAAAACAGTGCTAACCTGGGACAGATCTAAACTGCCAACGTGGAGGAGAAATGATCTGAAAACACTCTTTATCACACAGTGTTTAAGAAAGGCTGGAGCTTGTCTTTAACTCTATAGAAATGTGTTGCAAACTGAATGTGAGAAGAAGCAATACCCATCTAATCTGTTACCAGGCCTTCCCTTATACAAGTCCTTCTCCCCACCCCCAAGACCAAAAGTGGAATTAGAGTTTTATCTGTGTGTCTTGAAAGAGCTTTGAACTATTTGGGTGCAAGAAGCTGTAAATGCTAGAGATAAAATTTGGCAGCATCCAGGACAAGAAAAGAGCCCACACACTAGCATCTGGCACAACTATGGAGGCCTGTTTTGTTCTCCTTAAAAGCTTTTATGTACACCATGTTTTTTCAGTAAAGGGGCAGGAGCAATGAGCTTATACATGGTGTCTTTTTAACTGACATCCCACTGGCCTATGCAAACTGCCTCATGTCCATGTCTTATCACTGTCTTTATAGAACAAGCATGGTATTATAAGAATGACTCAAAATAGATACAAATAGAAATCATGTGCAAAATAAAATGATCAGATATGGCTGTTTTACTCAAGTAATTGTTCAGGGACTGTGCCCCACCCATTGTCTATCCCAGGGTTGTCAAACTCATCCAGTCACCTGGGCTGGATCTAGACCACTGGGCTTTCATGAAGTGGAGGCAGCAGAGGCAGCAAGGCAAGTGGCAGTGTGAGTGGCAGACATAGAGGATAACACAGCTGTTACTTGATACCCCCACCCCACCTTACATATGTTGCCGGCAGGGATCTGTGCCCTCCATTTCAGTGATGGGTCCCACCCCTGCCTACCATGCCCCTGAATTCGTAGCCCCTCTACTAGCCCCATGGGCCACATGACACAGCTCTGCAGGCTGGATTCAGCTTGCAAGCAATATGTCTGACAGTCTTCCTAAACTGTAAAATCTTTAAGCAACAGATCATTTTTTATTATGAAAATAGAGCTCTTCCCATACTGGGACCATGATCTTAGTTAGGGCCTCTTGATTCTTCCGTGATACAAATAATAAAATATGCTACAGTTCAAAAAATTACAAAGGCAAATTGAAAATCGCCTCTGGCTATAAGAAAACTTTACTTAATTCCAATGTTCTCACACACACTCAAGTTCTTACATTCTTTTCCTCCCAGTTTTCAATGGAGACATACATGACTCTGGCAATTTGCTGTATAAAGGAATTTGTTCAGCTAATGGTTGGGAACATGTGAAGGTTGCAAAGAGGTTATATATATTCACAAATATTTGCTCAGCACTTGGCATTGGGTTACAAAGAGCTTGCTGATGAGTGTAAATACCATTCTGCCAAAATCCCCACTTTCAGTCTGAAGAAAACAAAATCTTGGGCTTCCATGTCTTGCAGACCTTTCTGTACTCTAACAGCAGTGTTGGTCTATCTTCAGGGCAATCTGGTTGAGGAACAGACCATTCTCCCTCCACCCTTCTACTCTTTGCTTCCATCTCTAGTGGGTTTTTTTCTCATGATAACCAGCACCTTTATGTACCCATTGTTCTTTCTTTCATAGAATGGGCTGTGTGCTCAGATGGGAGCCCTCTCTCTCTTTTTCTTGCACTCTCATTTGGCTCTGTTCTACGGAGGGCCATGACTCATGAGAAGCATATATCTGGTACATTGACTCTAGGCCTTTATAAGCCTGGTGCGAATCCCCCAGGCAAGCAGAGGCAGGAGTCTGTTTTTAAAGGCAGCCAAGAGGGGCTTGTTCACTGCAGTTTAGATCTCTGGTGAACAGCTGTCTGCAATGCTAGAAATTTAATGCTAGTCAATGTTGTAAACTCATGTGCATTTGTGTGTGTGTTGGGATGTATAACAGAACTTAAGGTTTCTATCGCTCTCTTTCAAATATGTAGTATCATTTATTCCCCATTTGAGCTAAGAGATTGTTTTACAAGAGTCTTTTTTAACTGGAGAGATCCCCTCTTCAGAGGTCTATCAAGGCTCTGGTTTGGAAGAATGCATTTTGGGATATTTAAAAACTATTTGATACTGAAATCACTCTTTGTGAGTTCACTACTGAAATGCAGTTTAATTGAAAACTGGTCAGGATTATTAACACAAGACAGATTAAAAATATTGATTCACCAGCATATTGCATATCAACTATAGCTCTCCATTGCTCTCTGTTGGCTCTATAATGTTGCACCAGTGAATTTCTTGTAATACTTCCAGTTTAAATGTGTTCATGGTGTAACAGTATTTCATGCCTCAGTTTTCCTGACTAGCTTGTCCAGGAGGGAAACAAGGGGTTAAAACCAAATGAAGCTAAAACTGCCTCCCCTACCAAGAATATGAACTTCCAACACCAAATAACTGAACAGCCTTTCTGCTACCTTACAAGGTAGTGGGCTTGGTACATATCCTTTGAAGGTTGCGTCCCTGCAACATCTGGGAAGGTCAAAGGAAGCAAGCAGATATGTATCAAATAGTGGAGGAACAGACTGAAAAGCTGGGAGTCTCTGAGAGAATGGAGAGAAAAACAGCTGATCTAAGTTGGGGGTGCTCAGAGGCTGTATGGGCTGTTTGGGCTCAAAAGGAGTTTGCTGGCTGTACTGCAGTTGCCTTTGTTAGAGAAGACCTGTCTGCTTTGCTACTTGAAACTTGAAAGTGCGCTCTTTTTCCCTTTGAAGTGGAAAAGTCCTTGTCTCAGTAGCTGAACTGGAATGTAACTCCCAGAGTGAGGGCCACAGATAGCTCAGGAGTGTGAGGAACTTAAGGACTGTGTCTCCGAGTTGGAAGCAGCAAGAGGCTCACCCCACTTCAGAAGCCATATCTGGGCTGACTTCAGAGGATGCACAAAGGGATGAGACTGATCAAGTCCTGATCAAGCACTCTGAGAGAATCCATGGCAAATGCAAACCAAATAAACCAGAAACGAGAACAAAATTACAGGAATGTGCTCCAAATGTTTCTCTTTTCTCCCTGCGGTTTCTGGACCAACTACATTTTTCTGCCAAAAATGTTTGCTGACTGACAAATTTCAGTCACAAAAATGAGTATTAGTCAAAAGAAAAAATTGATTTTGCATGTGCAAATTCAGACAAATGATTGTTACATGATCATCTTCACAAGAAAAAGAATTTATTCCATAAGCCTTATCTCAGGGTAGAAACAGATCCGTCATCTTGGGGCTGCCATCAAAAATGTTATGGCAGTACAAAGTAACAGCAAATAGATGTCTATACCTTTGTCACACAACAACATGGCCACAACAAGAAGTAATAACAAATTGTACCACTTCATTGTGGTGGACATCTTTTTGCTTTATGGCAGGGGAGCATGGGCTGCCCAGAGTTGCCCAAACATTCCCACTACCCCAGGCAGGCCTCCTTGGGCTTAAGGGTCCCAGTCCTGCATGCCCAAGGAATTCCTGAGGAGTGCCTGCCTGGCTTGCCCTGCTTCCAGAGACTCATCTGGAAATTGTTGGGGTTACATCTCTGCAAGCAGGGAACTCCAACTTTTCTCACTTCCAGAGATGTGCCCCAAAGACCCTTAGGGTACGTCTCTGGAAGCAGGGAAAACCAAGACACAGCGGTGCAGTATGCAGTCCCAGCCCTGGGACTGCACTAGTGTCGAGCTTGCTTCAGTGAAGTCCTGGGGCTGAGACTTCCAATCAGCTGATTGGCAGTCCCAGCTCTGGGACTGTATACCACACCAAAGGTCAAGTCCCCATGAGCAGGGGCATGCGGTTGTCACGGGGAGAAAAGCAGTGGCACAAATTTGCACTGTTTTTTGCCCTGGTGCATGCCCCTGCAGGGGTAAAATGTTTCATAGTTTCATAGTTTCTAGGGTCGGAAGGGACCTGAGCAGATCATCTAGTCCAACCCCCTGCCATGGCAGGAAGAGCACTGGGGTCAAATGACCCCAGTAAGGTGGTCATCCAACCTCCTCTTAAAAACCCCCAGGGTGGGAGCCTGCACCACCTCACTTGGAATGCTGCAGTTAGGGCAGGGAAAGCTGGTGCCAGCACCTGGGCTGGCCCCATCATCCTTACCTGGGTTCCTGGGGGCCTCCCAGGGCTTCAGCCGCAGCAATTCTTTTTTTAAACCAGGATTTTTTTTTTATACCAGGATTTTTTTTTTCAACCACCCCCTGCTCTTTTTTTTATACCAAGATTTCCCAGTATTTAAATTGGCTCCACACTGCAAATATGCAGTGAGGAGAACCAAATCACATGAATAGGGTGTATTTTGCGGCACCTCAAAACACAGGTACGTGCTCGTGGGGACACGGACAAAGTGTTCTTGCTCCCAGAGACATACACCTAAGATCTCCAGGAAGCATTTCTGCAAGTGGCAGGAAAGGTTCTTTGGGTAGACGTGATATCTTTTATTAGATAAAAGGAGTAGTTGGAAAAGAGTTCTTTGCAAGCTTTCGGGCACAATCACCCCTCAGGCACAGACAGTCTCTGCTGTTCTGAGACTCCAAGGAATGAAAGAAGCTAATAGTGTGACAGGATATCAGTGAGAATGTAAATAGGTGGAAATTAAGAAACCAAAAGGTAAAGCAGGGACAGGAGGGGAGCAAGTGGGAAACATCACCTGTTATCCCCAGAGATCAATGGGCAGGACAATGGGTGATATGTGTTTAAAGCAGTGAAGCAGATGAGCTGTGCTGGAACATATCCAAGCACAGCTGATCCACTTCATTTGGTGACATCTATTTCTAGCATGACAGAGCATGGATAAATAGCACAGCTCAAGCACAAAGTAAGTTTTTCCAAAAAAATGAAAAACATTCAAAATTAATAATAAATCCAAGGAAAATGTAACCTGCACAAGGAGAAAATGCAGCTAAATTAATTGGATAAATTGTACGTCTCTATTTAATTCACAGAACTCTGTGTAGGGATGGTTAATGATTATAAGGTGACGATAATAAGGCAGGTGGGAGGGACTAGATCACTCAGAGAAGGGGTAATGTGCCACCCTGCCTTTTCTATTTCAATCTGAGCATTGCTCTTGCCGTTACCAGTAAATACCCTGATGCTTTAGAAGTGGTTTTTATGTTTTATATCTAAGTTCTTCTGCCAAGTGGCAATTTGCCTAAAATGCCAATAAGAGTAGAGATCTGGTTCACCACTGCACTGATCCAGTATCATACTGCTATAGTTCAGTTGACTTAGATGCTGTGCAGGAGACCAGCACCCAGGCCCTTAAATATTGCACGCAGCAACAAATACATTTGCCTGGAATATGTCTCTGCCAACTCTCATGATTTCATAACAAGTGCAACAGCATTTAGTCATTTTCTTAAAGCCCAGCTCCCAGAATCCTGGGATTATAAAGAAAGGAAGAAAGAGAGGAAGAAATTAGCAAATTTCTCATTTTCATGATTGTAATGAAAAAATTACCACTGTAACCTGAAAGTACCCTAAAGGCTTACCTACCCTGAGGCAGGAAGAAAGAACCCAGTTTTGTTTTGTTTTTTCACATTTCTCATAATTTTTCAGCCAATCTCATGATTTGTGTGGGACTGACACTGCAAACTGGAGACAGACAAAGCTTATCATGAATAGGTTGACTTATTAGTCAATCCAATATAAATCTTTGATGTCCAGTAATCACTTTGCATATCACACAAGGTCATATGGACTTTTTTGTGTAAAAAGGGTAGAAATCAAAAGCACTAATGCAAGCAGGATGTCCTGTAGAAATGACTTGACCTGCCTTACCAGTGGAACATTTGGTCTCTATGTGGCATGTAATTATAGAATCATAGAAAATGAGGGCTGGAAGGGACCTTGGGAGGTTATCTAGTCCAACCCCCTGCTCAAAGCAGGACCAGCCCCAACTAGATCATCCCAGCCATGGCTTTGTCTAGCCAGGTCTTAAAAACCTGCAAGGACCCAGCCAGTTTTCTATCCATCTTACAGCCCATTCATCCAACCCAGACTTCCTCAGTTTCCTTGCAAGAATGTTGTGGGAGACCATATCAAAAGCCTTGCTAAAGTCAAGTTATGTCACATCCACTGCTCTCCTCGCATCCGCAGAACCAGTCATCTCATCACAGAAGGCAATCGGGTTAGTCAGACATGACTTGGCCTTGATGAATCCATGTTGACTGTTCATAAACACTTTCTTCTCCTCCAAGTGATTAGACATGGATTCCTTGAGGACCTGCTCCATGAGTTTTCCATGGACTGATGTGAAACTGACCAATCTGTAGTTCCCTGGATCCTCCTCCTTTCCTTTGTTAAAGATGGGCACTACATTTGCCCTTTTCAATTCTCCAGGACCTCCCACAATCACCACAAATTTTCAAAGATAATGGCCAGTGGTTCTGCAATCACATCAGCCAACAACCTCAGCACCCTCAGGTGCAGCACATCTGGCCCCATGGACTTGTACACATTCAACTTTTCTAAATAGTCCCTAACTTGTTCTTTTGCCACTGTTGTTTGCTCACCTTCTCCCCAAACTGTGCCACCAGGTGCAGTAGTTGGGGAACTGACCTTGCCTGTGAAGACTGAGGTAAAAAGGGCATTGAGTACTTCAGCCTTTTCTGCATCATCTGTCACTAGGTTGCCTCCCCCATTTAGTAAGGGACCCACACCTTCCCTGATCTTCCATGCAATTCATGCATGTTTCCTATTAATGTTAACAGGTGTTTACATGCATGCTCAGACTCAAGAATAGACCTCATAGTATTCAACCATAACACTGAAAAAGCAAAATAGAAATTGAACCCAACACTGCACATCATGTAGCATTGTTAAGAGTTGGAATGCATTATCCTAGCTTCTGTTTCCTGACCAATTATGGCTTTCACAAAATTTGTATTATAGTCCCTAGCCAAGTACCATCCTTGCCTTAATCGAGAAAGACATTTGAAAAACTGATATGGAAAATCTGTATTTGACCTTGTGCACTCATTTCATGTCAGCAATTTCAACCACATCTGCTCTAGCATTGTAAAAAAATTGGCATATTCCACTGAGCTGTACTCTGACAGCTGCAGGCTCTCTTGCTCTCTCTCTTGCTCTGTCTCTCTCTCCAGAATAATTCCACTCCCAAATATTCAGGAAACAGTGACCTCAAACCTTTCATTGCTACCTCATTTAATATTGAAGCACTGTGAAAAGAATTCAGAATAAGTTTCAACTACAGTTCAGATTTCTGATAGATCCTAAAAGGGGAGGACTAATATCTCTGCTGTCAGATATTTTATGATGAAGGGAGGGTGTGATTTGTACCAGATCAGGAAAGGTAAGAAAATAAATAATTACAAAGGAAATATAACCTTGGGGGCCTCTGCACATTCATTAATGTGCTGTAGTTACTACACATTAAGTTTAGTACTTGTATAATTGAGTACTAAATGAATGTGCAGTAACTAGCATTAGTGCACAGTAGTGCCAGCAAATGCTTTTTTAGTGACGCTACTGTACAGTAGCCTAATAATACTTTGCAGTCGTGTATTAACACTGGTTGTATTGTGATGCGCTACTGTGCATTATTATTAGGCTGCTGCACAGCTAGCTTCTCATGTAGACATGTCCCTTGAGTAGCACCATCCATTTTTCAGGTTTATTGCGTAAGGGTGTGATGTAAATGGAACTGAAGGATCAATGGCAGTTTTTCCATAGATGTCAGTCAACACTGGGTTAAGCCCTAATTGCATAACACAGTCCAGTTTACTCATCTAACTTTCTATTTTGGATCCTACAGGAAATTAGATTTCAAGATGACAGGAGACCACATTTAATTTATACACAGTGGGTGTATATACATGTGTGCTTTGCTGCAGAGTTGATTAACTCTGCAGTAAAGCATCACCATCTACATGTGTGGCACTATTAAGCCTCAGTGAACTAATTCATTCTGCTGTAGGATAGCACTGCCAAACACAAGTGCTACAGTGTGGGGCTAGGTGGCAGACAGCTCCTGCACTGTAGCACCCTTGTGCCCCAGCTAGACTCTCTGCATCATACTGAGCCGGAGCAGAGCAGCTCCGGGCTGGCAGGCTAACCCCCAGAGCCCTCTGCCAGCTGGAACTGTGCAGCCCCAGCTCAACATGTTGCAGTCTGGGGCACACATGCGGACACTGCACCCAGGAGCAATAAACTCCAGCTCAAACTGCACTGGAGTTTATTCTGGCGCACTAATAGCACTTGTAGATGTACCCAGTATAAAGTATCAGGTACAACATAGGATTTTGCAAACTAACAATGGCAAGATATCTAGCATGCAAAAGTGCTCTTCCTGCAGCTTCAAAATTTCCTTTCCCACTGGAAATTTCCATCCAGTTTCCCATAGAATGAAACTCCCTCCATGTGTGGAGATTAGTAAAGGGGCACATAAGATCCCTTTATGCCCCATTTTAAGACTATAAATAGCACTTAAGGCTTGTGCTAGCTTCTGCAGAGAACCACTTCACCCAGATTACAGATAAAATTTAAGGCAGATTGTGGGTGTGGAAGACCTTGCAGGATTGGTGCTTTAGATCATAATTTTTTTCTTTTTTTCTCTCAAGAAAACCTCATAGGTTAGGTACTGTGAGTTATATGTGGAATAGAAATAGTTTAAGTTGCAAAGCACTTGACAGTCTACAAATACTCTCTGTCAAAATGATGTTTGTACTGCTAACTGGCAGGAAATTTGAACCCATAAGAATTAATATTTTAAAGAAAATGTTGACCTCCAAATCAGGTATATTTAGATTATTTTATCATCCACAGTTATTAAAATGTAATATAAACTAAGTGAAGTAAGGATTTGCATTGCAATAGCTTGCTGTCTTACTGGCTCTGTTGTTTTAACACACTGTTCCAGTTTCCACATCCATACATTACCTCCCTGTAAAATTCTATATTACATTTAAATCCTCATTATTTACACAAAAGTAGTAAATGCTCATGGCCCAGCATGTTTGATGATATCTATTCATTCTGACTTCTGACCTTCTGCATTATTCATATGTAACAGGAAGGGCAAATTGGGGAATTTTTTTTACAGTGAATCCTACAAGATTTTACCCATCTGATGAAATAAGCCCTCTGCTTACAAAAGCTTATGCTATACATCTTTCAATTAGCTAGTCTATAAAGGTGCAAATCTGCCCTGCCTTTTACTCAAGATAGCCACACCATTGTTTATAACCATGTTTCTTTCCATTTTTCCCACCACCACAAACATTTCTTGCACCAGAAACAAGCAAAACCTTAAGATACAGCAGTGTAAAAGCAGAATTTCCAATCAATATGCTGGTGGGGAAGGGAGGGGATTCACCCATGGCAATCCACATAATGTTGTAAAAGCTAAGGAAGCTGTACATGCTCAATTTTTAGAGGGTTATGCTGTGTGATGAACTATTTTGCCATGAAACACCTTGAAGGACATGTGAGCTGGGCTACATATCTGCTATTCTGTGCTTGGGGGAAGCAGATCTGAACAGCAGATATGTAGTGCAGCTCACAGCAGCCTCACCTGGGGTTCTGGGGGCCTCTGGAAACTGCAGCCATGGCAATCCTGCCACAGGGAGCCTGGCCAGCAGCTGGAGCATGGCTCCAGCCAACGAGGCTCTGGTTTTAGGTGGCTTATGCTGCTACCATGTTCTCTACCCTGCTTTTTTTAGATGTGGTTTTTTTGACCCTGGGATTTCCTGGGGTCAAACCCTCCCCCACCCCTTGGGCTGCAAATTAGCAGTGTAGGGAATGCTTGCATGTGCGGTGTGTTCGGTGCGCACTGCCACAGATGAGCCGTCGGCACCACATACCGCACATCCATGCTCGTCTGAATGCATTCAGTGTGTAAGAGTCACCTTTTAATCTTGCCTGATGGTACACTCAGTCATCGCAAGCAAATTGTGAAATATTAAAGCATTGAGCTTTGCTGGTTAAAACATAACTAACATGTGCTAAATGCTTCAAATCATCCTCAAGCAGCTGCTCCTGACAGAACTCTTGTTTACAACCCAGTTTCTTTTTGACCACCCAGATGTCCAATCCATATGTGCTCAGCCTTTTTTCTGCTCATTTAGCCATGTC
This sequence comes from Gavialis gangeticus, assembly GCF_001723915.1. Taxonomy (NCBI): domain Eukaryota; kingdom Metazoa; phylum Chordata; order Crocodylia; family Gavialidae; genus Gavialis; species Gavialis gangeticus. Next base: position 167,919,961 of record NW_017729022.1, on the reverse strand, counting down.
CCATATTAAACATAAGCAAAATCCTATTTCACACTCCACATTTTTGGCAGCTCTCTCCAGAATCTCCAAACACTGAATAAAAATAATAGGTTCTTCCTCTGATCCTATGTAGTGCTATCATTTGCACCAAAATCCTGCTTGTGCTTCTTCTATTTTCCATCATTAGAGGATTTGCCTTCCATGAAGTAGGATTCAACTCAATTTAGAAGAAATGTCTCTTCCCATCAGAGGTTTATGCAAGACTGAATCTAAGGTTAGCTTGTATCTCTTTCACACATGACTGTGAAGGGCAGTAAGCTCCTTTTTTTCTAAGGGAGGCCCAAAGTAAGGTCAAAGAACAGGAATCTAAGTAAATGTATAATTTGTCATGCAAATGAATGGTATAGATGGACTTTTATGTTAAAATAACTCCCCCTCCCTTTTCATAGTTTCATGGTTTCATAGTTGTTAGGGGCTGGAAGGGACCTTACAGAATATCAGGTCCAGCTCCCCTGCACATGGGCGTCAAGATGATTCAACAGCAAGATGGGCATCAAGATGCTGGGACCCCAGCAAGATGGGCGTCAAGATGATTTTTGAAGATCTCCAGGGTGGATGACTGTACCACTTCTGGGGGCAGCCTGTTCCAAACCCTCGGCACTCGGCTTGTAAAGAAAGGTTTCCTTATGTCTAGCCTGAAGGGATCTTCAATCAGCTTGTGCCCATTATTTCTTGTCCTCCCCTGTGAGGCCTTGGTGGATAGATGCTCCCCCAAATCCTCCTATCCTCAGTTTGTCTCCTGCTATACTCAGTTGCAGGCCTTGGCACCCTGTGCATGCAATATTCACCTATTTTGTTTGCCTCTAGCTTTGCCCTCCATATCCTCCCTAAGCATTCACTAGTTTTGGTAAGGTTTTCAGTACTTCAGTGCTCTCTGTGAGATATATTAATGCATCATATCTGCATGTGTGAAGCTTCGATTACTTGCTGTTGAATCTGCTAATGCCAATACATGTATAGTTTTACTTTATGTTTACAGTACACCAGTCTGACACCAGTCTGTTTGCCACACTTGTGGCTGGAGTCACGTATTTGTGAATGCCTTGGACAAACATAACACTCTCTGCTCCCACTTCAGCATCAGAATCTTACTTGTGTGTGCTATAAAGCAGGTCATTACATACCAGAAGTATTCCCTTCTCTTGCTGTTCATCACCTTTGTTGACTGGGGGGTAGCTGCTGTCTTTTATTTGTTCACCTGGCCTCTCAATGAATGGATCTGCAGCAGGTTTTGACATTTTTACCTGAGCAGTATTAATGGCAATATCATTACCAGATGATATTTTACTGTCTGTTCTCTAATAGGGGCGAAGGGGGTGGGTGAGTATGTCCCCTACCCTAAATGCATCTTCCAGCATAGCTGTGATGGGGAACATGTTTTTGACAACTCCTGCAACTGTCATGAATCATGTGAAATGGGATTTTTTTTTTGTAAAGCTTCAGTCTGGGAAATAGGAAGAGGAAAAGGATACTCATTAAATTATCCCTCCAAAGCCATGGCTTGAACTGCACAAGGAACTGCTGCTTGCTTTGGGACTCTGACAAAAGCCAGGACTGAGCCCCTTCATTTGTAGGGCACTTGGGCAGGAGTGTCCCTTTACAACACCTGGTACAACACAGCCCTGAGTACAGTTGATGCCTCCAGCTGCTAGTCATAGAAATAACAATAACCATCAATTTGTGTCCCTTCATTTTAACTGACTCCTCAGAGGCAGCCCCGTGCTCAGTTAGCTGCAGCAGTCTCCGCCAGATGTCTGCCTGTGGCAAAGGGCAGTAAGATCAGGCCACTTTTGGAAGAGGCTTCTTCACAGTTGGGAACTCTGGCAAGCAGCTCATTTCAGCTCCTCTAACTACAACTGTTTAACATTATTTAGTGGCTTTTAAATGCTGTTCATGCCCATTCTGAACAAGCCCACAGAACATCTGCACAATGTCTGTTAACAGAGACAGTATCTACCAACAATCCTATATTGTTCTCAGCACATATATATCAGTCCAGATTTTTTCCATGGTTCAACTATTCTCCTCCAGTAGTAAGGAAATTGTGACCTTTCATTGATTCAGGCTGGAAAATACAGTCGAAACATAGAATAGTTCTATTTGCTTTGGAAAAGTAATCCTATTGTTCCTTTTTTTTTTGCAGCTTGAACTAAGTCAGAGTGGATGTCATCTTTATAAAATGATAGGGAATCCACATTGTCTGGTGTTAATAAATGCCTCCGTGCACTATGTCTGAACTGAGGTAGGACTGGAAAGAGAGAATCTCTGTTGCAAAAAAGGCCTTAGGGCATTCTCCCCTGTGAATATAGTTTTGGAAAATGTAACTGCTACAGGGTGCCATGTGTTACATTGGAGTTCAAAGAATTTGTTCTTCAAAAGACTCTTCATACATATTGATGACACTTATTTCTGGCAACATAGGTTTATCTGCATCAACAAAAGGGTAGGAACTGCACAAGAGACAGAAAAATCCTTACTGCAGCCACCACCACTACTTGCTTCGCTTTGAATGTTACTCTGAATTTCCTGCATTTAGGCAGAAAATGGAAATGGAGGCATGGAATTAGTAACAGCAGAGTCATTCCCACTAGGCAAATACTGCAAGGTGCCAAACTCATTCAAGGTGATGGGTCTGATTCTACAAACTATTAAGCACCTTCAATTTCATTGAATTTATTAGGAATCCATCCAAAAAGCTCCAGTTCTATGAACTGACACTGCCCATTTTCATACTCTAGAGCTGGGGTTCTGCACTTCATTAGACTCAAGGCATCACTTGGAAAATGCCTGCTTTTAGCTTTGACTCATTTTTTACTTTGGAAGAATAAAAGAGCAATTCTTCCACTGCAAAGAACTCCAGAAGACCACAACAGGTAAAAGTGTTTTTGACACTATAGATTTCTATTTGAAATCTCTGGCTGCATCCAGACGAGTGTGGAATGTGTTATGCAGCACCCCAGACGCATCTGTGGCACAGCACATCGCACACGCTGCACATGCAGGCATTCCCCAAGCTGATATTTTGCAGCATGGGGGTGGGAGGGTTGACCCTGGGAGTTACCAGGGTCAAAAAAAACCTGCGCCTAAAAAAAAACAAGGTGGCACATGTGGCAGCAGCACGTGCCACCCAAAACTGGCCAGCCGGAGCCACACTCCAGCTGCTGGCCAGGCTCTCTGCTGCAGGACTGCCTTTAGCTGCAGCTCCTAGAGGTCCAGGTAAGGCTGATGGGCCTCCCCTACCCCACCCAAGGCAATGTGCCACATATCAGAGCACCCAGGGCAATATGCCACGCACCAGAGCACACATGGCATGGCTCTTCCCGGGGGAAAAACAACAGCAGCACACATTAGCTATATTGCTAATATAGCTTGGCACCCTACGTTACTCTTAAAAGGATCTCACTGAACCCCATAGTGCCTCAACACCATGACTGAGAATCAGTGGTCTACAGAGTCCAGCTCTGCCTGACATATAATTATTTAATCGATTAGCTCAATACAATATCTTGAGAATCCATCCCATTTTGGGGTTCTTAATGATGTTTGGAGAGAAACTTGACAAGTCAATTTTGAAAGACTTCTTTTATGGTTTGCATACAGGATGAGACCTCAGGAAAACTATGTCAAGTTCTTAGTACGTAGACTCTTTCACAGATTTGTGGATGGCCTTGGGCAAGTCATTAAAAATCTCTGTGCTTCAGTTGTTATCTGCTATTTAGATTTTAACCTGTTTAGTGCTCAGGCATAACTATAGCAAGGACAGTAGGACCTGGATCGCTGCTGGAACTGATAGGCATTCTTGTAACAAAATAGTTGAGATTAATAAGTGGTGGAGACTGGGTTATAGATATTCGTATAATGATGGCTATACATATCATATTCTCATGATTTTCCACAATTGGGCTCAGTTCAGGGAATGATTTTGTTCGAGTTCCAACAGAACAGGTGGTGCCACCAGCTCTGGGTTGGAATTAGTAGTTAGACTTTCTGCAGTTCTTGATCTTTCCACAGTTCACTCAGTAAAAGAGGGAAAGGTGAGAAGTGCACAGTGTAATTTTGATAGAGTTCAACAAATGATTTTGAAGCTAGTTTTTTCTGGTCAATCACCTTGAATACCATGTCTCTAAATGGCCCAAAACATGGATGAACTAACAAGGACTTTGTCTAAATTAAGTCTAGAAGTGACTTTGGATGTATCTTTCACAGGGCACGTCTACATGAGACATTTAGTGTGGAGTTGGCTAATTAGCTGTGCAGTAAACGTCTTGGTATCTACACGTGTGGCCCTATTAGGCTGAAGGAAATGAATAAACTCTGAATGCGGGGGCTGGCTGCCGGATAGCCCCACATTGGAGCAGCCTTGTGCCCCAACTAGCCCCACCACATCACATTGAGCTGGTTTGAAGCAGCTCGAAGCTGGTCCCCTGCCAGCCAGTTAGACTTTCTGCAGTTCTTGCTCCACAGTAAAGCATCGCTGTCTACATGTGTGCCGGTATTAGGGCACAGTAAATTAATTAACTCTGCCATAAAACAGTACTATCAGGAACCGTACCCTATCTCTTACTCTAGGACAAGTTTCTTTACTAGAGGCTGTGGTGTTAATTTTTGAGCAGTTCCCATTACTGAAAATTGTTGCTTGAGAGGGAGATGTACAGGTGTTCAGCCTAGACCTGCCCCCACTCCACTGCTTCCCCCACCTTCCCCAGACAGCGGATGTCAGGGACAGTACTATCTTACAGCAGAGTAATTAAATGTGATCAAACACTCATGTTGATGGTGACTGCTGGGTACAAATTGTGCCTGGTCGCCCAGCAGGCCCAGACCCCTGGTTCCTGCCAGCCCCTCTGCCATCCAACCCCACCACTTGGAGCATGGGGCTGACCCCCAGTGCCCCCTGCCAGCCTGGGGCTGCTCCACCCCACCTCTAATTGCTGTGGTCCCAGGCGCACTGTAGACACTGAGCCTGGGAGCAATTAATGCTGGCGTGAACTGCTCTAAAGTTTATTGTGTTGCCTTAATAGCATGTGTAGATGCAACCAAGGGGTAGCTAAAGCTGGAATTTAAGCAACTTTCTGAAATCCACAGAGTGAAACAGAGACAAAACTGGGCTTCAAGAGTCATTGTCTCCCAGACTGATGCCCAATTGACTGTACTAAATTCAGCAAGCTCAGGGCCAGATCTATTTTAAATTCTACGGTCCAATAAGGGTTTCAGTTTTCATGTTTAAGTTTTCATGGGGTGTTTTCTTAACTTTACCTGGCAGAATGGATGACAGGCATCATGAAAGCATCCCATTGTGGCAAGGCTTTGGCATCATACTAACTGGAAATTAAATTATGATCTAGACCATCCAAACATAATTTGCCACCAAATGTGCCAAGTGCATAATAGGGTAATAAATGATCCATGGAAATCACTAGTGACTAGACAGTATCCAAACTAATAAACTAATTACTATGGCCTAGACTCCAGTCTTGGTGGAAAGCCATAATAATTCCACTTACATTGCTCTAGGTTTCATCTTCCTATGCATGAGCATAAGCTTGGTGAAGTTGAGGAGACAGGAGACTCTTGGGTGGTTCTTTGAACCCTATTTCTTACTCTAGGATAAGTTTCTTTACTAGAGGCTGTGGACTAGAGGCATTCATTTCTAGTGGTGTAAATTTTTGAGCAGTTCCCATCACTGAGAATTGTTCCTTGAGAGGGAGATGTACAGGCATTCGGTCCAGACCTGCCCCTACTCCACTGCTTCCCCCATCTTCCCCAGACCAGGGATTAGTGTGGGGAGCACAGGCTGCTCCACTCCCCCTGATCCCAGGTCAGGACTGGAGGAACAAGGCTTAAAATGTCCCACAAGGGGAAACTTCTCCCTCACATACCACTTCAAAGACAGCACCCACAACTAGCATCCACAGCACACACAGAATGAGGCTGTGAGCGCAGGGTTCGGCAGTAGCACAGAGGAGAGCTTTTCCCCATGTGGCACTTCAAAACTGGTGCTCCAGTTTTGCACATAAGGGTGCGGGTACAGGGCTCTCCTGCTGTGCAGGGAGGGGGAAGCTTCTCTGCATATTACTTCAAAGCCTGCACCTGCAGCCCTCCATGTATGTGCACAGCACTTCAAAGCTGGAACCCAAAGCCCATCTGGGAGTGCAGGAAACAGAGGACAATGCAGGGGGGAAACACCAGGCTGTCCGTTATCTCAGAAAGAGTCAGAGAGCATTGCTCCCTGCTCTCCTTCCCTCCCAGACCAGACTGGGAGGGGAGCCTACAAGTGCTTGTTCTTGAGAGAGAAACTTCCTTGCAAGGGATATCTTTATGTTTAACACCTGGAAGATTTTCTCCCAGAAGGGACATGTTTCCCCAGCATAAATTGAACAAATGCCTCTATGCTTGTCATTTCTACCAAGAGAATGATGATTCTCTCAAGAGAAATATAACGCATGAACATGGCTTATGTTCACTAGGAATGGTCCTTTAGCAACAATTTTTTTGGTTCAGGCTTGCCTAAAGGTAGTTCACTCCCTCCATAACTTGTTCAACCCAAGAAGCAGCCAGATGTTAAGGAATGGGGAACAAGTGGCATAAAACCAACTAAATGCATTGAATGTCACAGGTGGGTCCCCCTATATTGGAGGAATCCCCACCTTCCCCCTTAAGGTAATTTTAATCCTGCTCTGTACTGCTGGAACAATGTATAGGGAGTTTACCTTGGGCTGATGATCTGTCCTACTGGATTTATTTCAGAGTAACAGAGGCCAGAATCTGCCCTGTATTAAAGGTTTCTTAAAATAAAAATTCCTGAAATTTAGTAAGGAATATGCTCCAAAGAACAATCTGTTCAGGCCTTTCCAGATGACTTCAGATTCTCCAAATCAGTTTGCCAATCCCCAGAATAAATTTAGGATCTTGAAAAGCAGAAGCACATGAACATACACAAACACTTGCATGAACACATATGCTCACATGCTCCTCCAACCACACATATACTTCCACTGTTCCATGGAAGCAGAGTATCCCTGATGGATTCAATATAAGCTTAAGATTAATGTATGAATGTTTATTTTTGGTGTTATAAAATATCATCTGGATAGACCCTGATCATGCAAAGCATTACATGCCCTCAGCTTTACCTGAAAACACCAGGACTGGATGACACTCAACACCTTGCTGGATCAGATCTTAGTTAGGAAAATATTTTTTTTACCTTTTCTCATACATTTTAGATCTTTGTTTCCTGAAACATTATGAATGTAGGGCTCAATCCAAGAAAGGACTTAGGTACTGAAAGCAGGATTAGATGGAATTAAGGCTGCTAAATCCAACATTGTGATCCAAAAAAAACTTCTGCACAGCTGCCACCAAACTTCAGAAGTGCCTAAACTCTCTAAGCAGTTCTGCTCATGGCCAGAACTTCCCTGGTCTGAGCAGCTTCATGCTTCTCTCACAGCAGTCTAATCAGGATCCAGAAATTAGGCATTGTGCCACCTCTGAGTGGTTGGATCTGATAGATGTTCTCAGAGCACATGCTTACTGGATTATGTTCCGTACATAATGTAGTTGTTACCATTTAAAATTCAGCCAAAAGGCAGAGGTGGTGGAGCTGCCCACCTTTTATATAACACTATAAAAGTTAGAGAACTCACTCCAGAAATGAGACATGGTAGAGTAATGGTGCAGGGAGGGGAGAGGAGGGTGTGGAGCTGGGACAACCTGTGCAACAGCCCTGGGCACTGGCTTTGTTGTGGGGGTGGGGAACACAAAAAAATCCATGGCCTCAGTGGTGACTGATCGCGCTGCCACAGTCAGCATGGCAGCAGCCTGCATTATCCTGTGCATCATGGCTGTCTCTGCTGAGACACTCAGGTTTAATCCCCTCCTTGGCATAAAGGGATTCAAACTCACATTGCCTACTTCTCAGCTGAGCATCCTAACCACCAGGCTCCAAGCGAAGCCACTCATGCCATTGGAACCACTTCTGTGGAGTAAGAGGTTCAAGATGTATTAGGCCAGGCACAGAGCCCAGGAGAGATATGACTGGGTGGCTACAACAGAACCCACAGAGGGGAGAATTCTGTGCCCTGGTCCTTGCTCCCAAGACTGTTATGAACTTTATCTATTAACTATTTAATGTAAAATACAGAAGCAATCCTTGGAGCAGGGACTGGCTACCCATCTAGTTGAGGGACCTAGGGCATAGCTAAGAAGGGATTGGGCACTGCTTGGCGGGGGGGAGGTTGGCAGCAAAAAAGTAGTCGCTGAGCTACTGATCAGTGCAGCTGATGATGCTGCCTTGCATGTTGCTGCCATCCAGGGTACAGAAGTGCCCAGGTATGCTTCTAGAAGGCATTACACAACCAGGACCTACTCTCTCTTATGCTCTTCCATTTCCTGGAGGGAGTGATGTATCCAGCTAGGACATAAAAGGTAGGTGGCAGCAACACCATTGTCACTGCCTGCAGCTGCATTTTAAAAAAGTAGCATAAGCCCTGCTCTGTCCTTTGACAGAATGGATGCAGGCAGCTCAGGAGTAGATTCAGGCCTGTGAATCTGTAGCACAGTGCTAAGTCAAATACCTTTGCTCTGCAGAGAGGTACCGTTACAGAAACACCCTTCTCGTCAGCATTTCCTCTTTGCTAGTCTTCAGCAGCTTCCTGTTCAGTGTGCAGGGTTTTGTGGATTAGTATCCATAGGTGCCCAACTCTCCCAAGCAGTGTGTATTAGGAACCTGGATGCCAAACTCAAGGTTCTGGATTCCTCTGTGGAGACCAGACACCTAGGAGTACAGCATTTAATCTTTAAGCACCTAAAGCCTTTATTAGATCTAAGCTTTAGGAACTTTTAAGTTCCCTTCCTGCCTTTGCCACCTACAATGAGACTGAATTTATCACATACTAGACAGCATTAAGTAAGCTAGAACTCTAAGATCAAAAGCATTTGATATACAGGTGGCGTCTTTGTCCTTTTGATAGAAAATGGGCAATGAGCCATGCTGCTTCATTAAGAGGCTCTCAAGGAATGACATTTTTCTAATATAGGATCAGCGGTATATACAAACTCTTCAATGAGACTCCTCAATGCCTCATTGAGTCTTTCTGTTCAAAGAATTCGTTAGGGAAAAACAAAGCACATCTGTAATACCACACAGGAACAACACAAAGCAACTTACGATTTTAAGTGAAGAGTAGCCATTTGCAAATACATGCCCAGGAGAATTTGAAAAAATGCTTAGGGAGACAATGTGGTGGTATGCTGATTATCACTTCTCAGCCTCCTGAACCTGAAGAGTTTAAACAGTCAGAAAGAAATATGGTCATTCCAGTGTTATTTTACCATGGGAGGGATGTGTAGCCCAGAAGGTAATAGGGGAGCTGCTGTTCTATTACTGTTTTACGGGGGAAGCTTCTGATCTGTCTTTCACCTGACGGACTAAATTGCAAACACATTCCTGTTCAGTTTGGAAAGCAAGTTTTATTTCCCACACCTTTTATGAGTACTGTTTTTAAAGCATATTTCATACACAGTTTTTGTATTTGGCCAACCATGGGTAAAAGTTATCCTATCCTCTAGCTTCACATACAGAAGACAAGGCTCCTTGAGAGACAGCAAAGGGTAGGTTTGTAAGCCTAAAATGCTATGCACTATTAGCACACAAATGAAATATATGCTGTATTATAATGTTAAAAGAATCATGCATTGCATAATATGGATAAACAATCCTTCATTGCATACCATGGATGGGAATGCATTGCACAACTACCGTGGTCCACTGTTTGTAAAATGGTAGGACAAGCCAACACCAACACTTCTTTCTAGTCTCATGTGTTAGTTAATCAAATTACTCCTTCTCAGGCATCAGCCAATATATTGGATAATTCTTTTCTATTTTAAATAATGACTTGAGTTAAAAGGGTCTGATTCACCACCACAAAACTTGGCATAAAACTGGAGTAAAGGAGTGGTAAATTGTACCTATTATCTCCAAGCAAGCTCTTTTCCTAGAAAATCACTTGTCAACAGCACAGTGTTATGCCATATTCCTTTGTGTCCCTTGTCTGTTTTAAAAAGCAGTTTCTTTGCTAACCTTAATTACAAATTCTCCGATAAAGGGAAGGGAATAATACAGATATTTTGGTGCAGACACGTAAGTGTGCAAGGCTGTAACAGTTACAAAGACCCCCCACACATCAAATTCTTTCTATTAAGCTCTCTGGAAAATAAATAAAGACTGCCAAGCAGCAGAACTAGTCTGTTGCTGATCTCAGGCACCAGATGTGGGGAGGAGGTGATACATAATCAGCAGAGCAATATCAGAAGAACCATCCTGCCTCACTTAACTTAGGGGTGAGCAGTCTGAGAGTGTAAAGGGCGTAACTGCTCAACGAGAGGCAGACAGGACAAGAAAAAGGAGACAAGTTAGGACAAAGTACGTGGTAGTAACTTTTTTCCCCAAGAGAAGAGCAGCCAATATTTTGTAGACTGCCTGTAGAGAGACTAGTACTGCATAGTAAATGTTCTGCCCTGACAAAAGATTTGTGATTCTCTTTACAAAGCATTTCTATAGGCTTCACAAAGAAGTCAAACTGCAATGCAAAGACATAAGATAAGAGTTTGAGGTATGTTTGCTTTTACCATTGTTTTTGGAAATGGTAATGTTTATGTACATTTTCCATGTTAATATACCACAAGCAGTGTGTGATCATTTGTTTGAGAAACAAATGAGAATCATAGGATATTTAAGAGGAAACAGCAAACAGGTTTTAAAGCTGCTATCACTGCTGAATACTTATAAAAGAAGCATAATTCTGATGGGGATGAAAGTAATAAAATGGTTTAATCTAATTCAACAAGGTGTATCAAATATATGTTTTCAGTAAAAGGATTATAGAACCATGTCCTGGGAAAAGCATCCAGCTGTTTCAAGAACATGTATGGTCAAGTTTTTAAGCAAATTTTTCATGGTGGTAGTCCTTAAAAGTAAGTGAATACGTATTTGCTATTGGAGAACCTGATGTTGTTTGCTGTCCATTGTACATTCAGCCTTGCAGACAGCATAAAGTAACACTGAGGTGAGCATTTTTATTATAGACTCAATTATTTAAGGGTCACCATGTTTTAGTATTTATTTTTTTCATGTATTAGGAGACTTTTTTGACAGTGTGCATGTGATTCTTTCTTAGGGAATGAAGGTAGTGTACTGTAGAGAAACAGCTGACTTCTAGTCCCAGCTCGCCCACTGACTCAGTGTCTGGTGGTAAATACCATTTCAGTTTCTCTGTGTGTAAAAATGGAACAATTATAGGGAGCATTGGGAGAAATAAATTAATTTGGCAAAGGACCTAAGCACAAAACCAAATTTAAATTCCAAAATCAGTGGAACTACCAGTGGTTACACATGTATGTATCTCTCTGAATTGGGGCCTAAATAGCTGAACAATGCTTTCATCTTATACAAATGCAAAATATTAGTACTATGGCAAAAACACTCACTTCCATAACTGTCAATAGCAAAAACAAGTGTAGTAGGCACAGCTAAGAACAATCTAAGCATATATGATTAGATCCACAAAGGGAAATAGAACTTGGCCAGCAAAGCAGAATCCACAACCCTGTGCTGGCCACATAGGATCCCAATTATACAATGTATGGGGAAACCTAGTGCCTAAGGAAGAGATCCACAAAAGTGAACACAGTGAGTTTGGGGGGGGGGGGGGACACCAAAATTAGCTTATGAAAACACTGATGACAGGAGTGCCTGTCTATGGGATATCAAGTCAAGTCAGTCCCAAGGCTGCTGCAACCATTGGGGGAACCTTAGATTCTGTTACAGCCCTCCTAAGTTACTTGAGTTGCTTTGCATCATTGGTGATTCTTTGGGCAGAGTGACCTGGCGGTACCCAGTTCCTCTCCAGGTATGGATGGGCGTTAGCTCATGGTGAGCTTACCTGCCCTTTGACAGGGCTTGTTTTCAGTCTTTCTGGGTGTCCACACATCTTCCTCACCCAGGCTAGCTCAGGTTGGGCTGCCGGTTTAGTCACCAGCCACCTGACCATGGAACAGGCTGTATTGGTTTACACACTACAAGGTAACAGACCAAGAGAGGCCTGGTCTGACAGGCCTATGGAATATAAGGACCGTATTTTCTCGTGTATGTGAACTTCCCTCCACTTGGAATTAAAAGTCCTGAACTCTTTCCTGAAGTTAGGCATAGACCTTTGCTTCCCGAAACTAAGATGTCAGTCTTCTCTTTCCAAACGTAATTGGAAGAATGCGTGTTTATGGGTTGCTACCCCTCCTCTTCCCCCCCCCCCCCCCCTTGGTTCAACAGCTCAGTAATTTCTTCTCTGAAATTGGACGT
>NW_017729022.1:167897178-167907399 GCF_001723915.1 Gavialis gangeticus | reverse complement strand
TTTATGGGTTGCTACCCCTCCTCTTCCCCTCCCCCCCCCCCTTGGTTCAACAGCTCAGTAATTACTTCTCTGAAATTGGACGTGGAAAGGGGATTTAAACCTACACTTCTCTTTCAGCAGTGTGCTAAACTGTAACCCCAGTGGGTGGGGCTATAAGCTACTCTTGGCTCACTGTAGAAGGGAAGTATTCTCATTACTTCACTCTTTTGTATTAGGCATATGCTGGAGCAGGGATAGCACCCATGTTTCCCTTCTCCAAGGGCATGTCTACACATGCTATTAATGTGGCTGAATAAACTCTGGCTCAGTTCATGCTAAAGTTTATTGATCCTGGGCACCACGTTTGCATGTGTACCCCAAACCACAACACACTGAGGTGTGGCAGAGCAGTCCTGGCTGGCAGAGGGGTCTGAGGGTCATGTTGAGCGGGGTTGGAGAAGCCCCAAGCTGGCAAGCTAACCTCCTGGGGCTCCCTTCCAGCTGGGGCTGCTCTGCCCTGACTCAACGTGCTGTGGTCCCAGGTGCACATAAAATTGCAGCACCCAAGAGCAATAAATTCTAGCACAATACAGGCCAGATTTAATTGCTGTGCGTTAATATGCACATGTAGATGCATCCTTAGTGAGCTTATTTCTAGGCTCCTGCTCCCAGCAGGGCAAAAACTTCCACACTGCATTGCATTATATTCAATGATTATTAAATGCAATAATTTAATTTTATTAAATTACTGCTATTTAATTTCATTTATTTATTTATTGTAATGGTTATTTATTTATCATTGTTCATTATTATATATTAATTTATTTATTTATAATTTAATTAATTAATTATTTAAATAATTATTAAATGCAATAATTGCCACCACACAAATCTTAAAAGGACTTTCATTCAATAAGGACACTCCTTCAAAGAAATAGTTCATATTTATGAAAGAGTCACCCAGATACCACATGAAGAATTGCTGCAGTACAAAAAGGAACTCCCCATGAATTGCACACCATTATGACATACCACTCTTCCCTGGAACCTATACAGGAAATCCTCAAACAATTTCAGCCCATACTAGAAAAAGACCCAATTCTTAAAGAGATCTTCCCAGAAACACCCATCCTAGCCTTTAAACAAGCACCAAACCTCGCTAACCTCATCACCAGAAGCAAACTCCCTATGACCCAAACCACACCAAATGGATCCAGTCCATGCCAGGATAAGAAATACAAAACCTGCCAATGCACCTCCACCATTACCACAATAACCACATCCCATCACCAACAGAACCATTGCCATTCCTGGATCTTACACCTACACCTCCAGACATGTAATATATCTCATCATCCAGTGCACTAATAGCCCTGATGAAAAATATATAGGAGAAATCAAACAACAACTATGTACCATAATGAATGCACGCGGAAAATCCATCAAAGACAAAAATATCCAGTTACTAGGGCTGTGCGAAGCTTTGGTCCCTGATTCAATTCAGCAGAGATTCAGCCCAGTTTGGTGGCCAAATCTCTGAATCCAAATCAAATCAGAGGACCCTTTAATCTCTCAAAATTGAATCAGAACCCTCCAAATCAATTTGGAGAGATTTGGAAAGATTCAGAGATTCGGACATAGACACAGCTTTAAATGTTTTTTCTACATACCTCTAGGTAGCAGGCGACTTGTGAATGCTGAGATGCTGGGGCATGTGGAGTCTTCTACAGAAGCATGGGGGGGGGGTCCCCAGCATACTCATCAACAGACCCAGAAGTGGACCAGAAGCACTTCTGGTCCACTTCTGGGTCTGCTGGGGAGCACTCTGGGGGGCTCCCCACACCCCCCTGGCTTGGCGACTGGTGCCTCCTGGGTCTGGGGGGGGGCATCTGGAATCCCCCTGTGGCCAATTGCCAAGCCAAGGGGACGCAAGGCGGGGAGGGCCATCACACTCCCCAACGGACCCAGAGGCGGACTGGAATTATTTCCAGTCCACTTCCAAGTTCACCACCGAACATGTGAAGGGCCCCCCTGCACTCCTGTGGGATGCTCCAAGCGCCCCAGCATTGCAGCATTCACAAGCCACACTGGTACCTCAAGGTACGTAGAAAAAACATTTAAAGCTGTGTCTGTGTCTAAATCACTGATACACTGAATCAGCATTGCATCTCCAGATTTAGATTCAGCTGAATTGAATCAGGGACAGTGATCCGAAGCAACGAATCGAATCATTGTCTCTTGATTTGGGCTGAATCCGAATCAAATAGGGCCTGCTTCACACAGCCCTACTAGTTACCTGTGGGTGCACACTTCTCACAAGGCAATCACTCCCTCTCTGATCTCTCAGTTCTAATCTTCAAAGGGAACTTACAAAACACCTTTCATAGATGAGCCTACAAACTTCACTTCATAAATCTACTGGAAACAAAAAAACATGGACATTGGATTTATGACATATCGCAACCTGCCTGACATCTGATTTACCAGGTACCTGTCTGAACTTAGCATTTACACTCTTCCTCCCCACCCTCCTCCCTTGCCCTCCTTCTCTATCCATTGTCTTCCTAATTTGCACCTACTTACTTTTTCACTGATATGTAGTGAGTTCAGAAACAGCACTCTGGACACCCCTGGGTTGAACTAACAGTTATGTATTATTATAACTCTCTGGAATCAGATCCAGGGTGGATCTTAACAATTGTCCTCACTATATGCATGTAGAATGTATACCTGCTCTGCCTCTGACTTGTCCCAGGCAAGTCCTGTGAAAAGAGAGAAAACAAGAATACCCCTGGCTCCGCATAGCAGAGAACTGGAGTCCCCATTGCTGCAAAACTGCCACAAAGCGAACTGAACCCTGCAGTGCTGAACATGAGGGCTTTGGCCGTAAAGAGACAGTGCAAGGGATACACAATAAAACAACATTCACAGACTGCCTCTTTTCCATCTTGGAGAACTCAGTACTACAGCAGTCTCCCATGCTTACCTTTTGCATTCCTTCACCCATTATTTTCTTCTCTTTTCCCTCCTCCCCTCTATTCTTTACCCATTGCTTTCCAAACTTTCACCTATTTACATTTGCAGTGACCTCCTGTCACACTTTCAGCATCTTTTCTACTTTGGACATCTCAGAAAAGCAGCAGTCTCCCAATGCCTGAAGAAAGGTGCTTGTGCCCGAAAACTTGCAAAGAAGGTTTTTCTGACTACTCAGCTGGTCTAATAAAAGATCTCACATCCAGCCAAAGAACCTTGCCTTCATGTGTACTAGCTCAGTTTCAAGAGGTGGGCTGAAGAATAAATTGGGAAAAGCCTGACTCATGGCTAGGTGGTTAGAGCACCGTGCAGGGAAAGCAGTGTTCTGGGTGAGATGGGACTAGAACCTTGATTTTTTGCTTCCTGGCTGAGTACCAAAAACCATGGAGCTAAACCATAGGAAGAGCCTTTTTCTTTTTCCTCTTGTTTTTCAGGGGATTTCCACTTAGGTACATGTGTACCTGCCCATACTTTATGTTTATGTGTCCACATTACATAGGCAATAGAATTGCATCCCATGTTTGAGTGCCAAAAATGCCACTTACCTGTCTAAAAAACTGACATGCAGATGCATAAAGTGAAATGGAATTCTACTCCAAATATCTCCAAGCAGAGGTTTCGAGGATCTACATTTTGAATAAAGTAGCCAATAGGCACCAAAGTCCCTTCCTGTGTGAAACTAGCTCACAAGTCCTGTTAAGCCAGTTGCCATGCTAAAAGCATTGCCATTGTTTATAAGCTCCTAAACTTACTGCTTTTTCAAAATACAAAAATACCCCCTCCCAACAAAACCTGGAGAAATTAAAAACATCTTAATTAAACTTAAGATGTGTGGCTCAGATAAGCTTGGCACTTGGCCATTACATTCCAAGATTCTCAAATAGCATAATATAATTAATTTTGTTTAAGAACACAGGGGTCATAAACATGCGGTAATTTGAAACACTTAGTACCCTGCCAGCTGGCACTATCTCTTTTCCACTTCTCTTAACTGTAATTTCACTTCCATTTGTGCAGCACCTGAAATCTCCCCACTCTAGTAATAAACTGTATTATGTTACACTGTGTTCAACTGAGGTATTTTTTTAATGAGCTAATTACATGTTAGTCAATAATAGAACATTGCTTTAGTAGTCAACGGCTGAATATAATTCTGAGAGAGCTAATGTAGGCTGGGATCTTACAGGAATGTTTGGGAACAGGTTTCAACTGAGAAAGCACTATGTTTAGCCTTTAATACTCTATAAATAAATAAAAAGAACTCAGCTGAAGAGTCTGACATTTTATCTTTTCGCTCCTGGATCGTGCACTGAGAACTGATGTCTTCCCACCTTTTTTAAGCTGATTGTTTTTTAAAACCATTCAAGGAATAATGGAGGGTATTTACAGAGATGTGCCACTCAAGAGGCACATTGGGATCTCCATGTTCTCATCTGCTTATTGATGTTCATGTTAGTCCTGCCTCAGTCTTGCAGACCCAAACTATGTGCTCATTTTCTAAAGTGTTCTTGGACCTGGTGTGTACAAATAGCTCCCCCAAGGATCAAGCCCTCCCCACAGTTTTCCTGTACCAGGCAATCTGTTGCCTCATGTTGTACAGATATCTCAAAATGCTTTGCTCTTCTGTCTACTGAGGTACTGCCTGCTTCAGGTGTTACTCAAATACTCAGGGAACTCAACACATCTGTAGTTATTGAATGCAATAACTGAATGCATTCATCTTACCACTAAAGAATGAAAATTTGCTATTCAAAAATATTTTTTCAAGGATGCCTTTTCTCAATAATTACTTCTTTCTTCTTTTAACCATTTAGCTTCGATTTGAGTTAATAGGAAAAAGAGACTCAAATAAATATTCTCTGCTGATGCATTGAAGCATTACTTTGTAAGTATCCACTTCTGATAATGCAGAAGGTCAAGATCTCAAATTATGTGAAACAGCTTACCTCCATGTTAGTTAAAGAAATATACCAGTTTATTATTGGTGGAGGATCTGGCCCTTTGTATTTATAGCATTATGTATATAAATACACATGTATACACAGGTCTCATATTCACCCTTCAATGCACATGAATAAGTATCATTATCACTAATGAATGGCACGTATTGAGGGGTTATTTTCTTACATGTATATTAATGTGTATAGATCTCCATCAAAGGTTTCCTATGCTGGGAGATAAAGGTACCATTACAAAGCAATAATTTGTCAGATACTGCCTTCACCCACTTCTCCCTGCCCCCATTGTCCCCACCCATGTCTAATAAAGTCAGATGCCGAGGAGCCCATACCAGGCAGTATGAAGGAAGGGAAACAGATCCTGGCAAAGGCAGACAGAAGAAATGAAAAACAGAAAACCAGAAGGAACCCTTTACAAACTAGGCGCTGAACTTAAGAAAAATCCTTAGCTTTAACCCTTGGTATACTGGAGGCTAATAAAGAATTGTCAAGTTCTAGTCTTAATGAAGAGATGCAAATGCCTCATTTGATCAAGAAAGACCTTTTGATGTTGATTCTTTTAAGTATTATACACAAGAAAGAAATATATAGAGTATTTTCAGATATCTAACACCTCCTGAATCAAGGACTTCAAAGTCTATGGAATAGTAGAGCCACTGTCAAGTGATGCTTAGCAAGTGAAATCAGGATTAGACTACAGATTTTCTTTCCATTAATACTATAATATTTTCTGAATTGAATTTAGTTTATATTTTACTGGTTATAGAAGTGCAAGGTACCATGGACTGATAACAGGCACATTTATACATGCGCTTTAATGCATATTAGCCTATTTTAATGCACATTAAAGCATCACTAAAAAGTACTCTTTAGCTAATGCACATTAAAATAGGGTAATGCACCTTTTTCTAGTACCTCACAATGGAAGGTGCCTATATATAAGTGCAGAAGCTGCTCCAATGTACTGTAATTACAACACATCAGAGAAGATTTGATTAATCAAGTCTGCGGGAGCCTGGTAATTACTGCGCTCCAGCAACCTCCCACATCTCGTGCATCAGTGCTCTCATGCTTCAAAATGATGGCAAGGGTGCTTGTTAAACGAGCTTTAGTGCAAGTGCCCCGCCACCATTTTGAAGTGTGGCAGTGCTGATGCACAAGACACTGAAGTGCTTTAATTAGAGCAGCTCTAATTAAACTACTCCCTGCCCTACTTCGCTGCTCCATGCCTTTCACCAGCCTCTCTCTCACCCACTGACTCCTCAATTCACATCTTAACTGACTGCCTTTCTCGCATGCAGGCCAGCCTTTGGCTTCTTTATTATTCATTCCATCCAGGAAGAGCACACACCAACTGCAGAGACTTCCTCAGCCTGACGAAGGGTATTTAAATCTGAAAGTTTGCTAAGAAGAATTTTTCCAACTATTTGAGTTGGTCTAATAAAAGATATCAGGTTTACGCAAAGAACCTTGTCTGCCTCTGTCCTTAGACCAACATGGCTACAACCTATATCCCTGTTAATGAATCTGTAGATGCACTCACTGTTAGATAAGCCTTTTAGCTTTAGATTTTGCTTTCAAAATCAGCCTAGCTTGATAGCTATTGAATGGTATTACCGTCTCATGGCTGTTGGATGTCTTAAGTGAAATAATTTGGCCATAGAAAGCCAGTTCATACCCTACTGTGTACTTTACTATTACTATTAATGGTCTCAGGCAAGTTTCTAGTGGACAGAAGAACTGGCACCAAAGAACTGGCACCTATTGATGCACATCTTGACAAATTGCTAGATTTTTAAAGATATTTGAACATTGCTTCATTCAGCGTTGTAGGGCTTAAATGATTTAGATTACTAAATTCCAGCTTCAAAAAGTGACTTACTTTACAATATGTCCACACTGATACCCAAAATCAGTTTTGAGGTCATTCCAAGACAGCTGTAGCATAGGAATTGCCTTTCCTCAGATATTGTAGCCTGCAACAAAGATATCTAAACTAAGCATCTTATTTCTTGAGGACAGCACTATGCTGTATTCGAAGTTCCCTTGACTGATCTAAGAATCAATCTGCAAACTACTTGCCTATCTTTCCAGACTTGTCTTAACTGACAGGCAGTATAGAGACAAGTGGGGTGCTGAAGCACAGGGATAGATCTTGTAACTGGGACTTCATTTGCTAGAATTGCCTTCAAACTACATTTAAGAGTGCTTAAATGTGCTAAAATACTGAAATAAAAATTCAAAGACGTTTCTCAAACTATAGGCTGTCACAGCTTAACTTTATGCATTCGTCAGAGAAACAACATGGACATCCTCTTAAAGGAGCTCGAGACAATTGACTGAATTCTTCTAAAAGGTATAACAGCTCATTCCACAGGTCTTCTATAAGGGAATCATGAAAAAATATAACTGAGATATGGTTCATATGTGCAGGGGGATGTTCCTTGGCCCGTGTGAGACCATTCTGACCAATTTCTTGCCCGGTATCTAATACAGCCATTCATAAAACATATTCCTAAAGCACCCAACAATGTGATGCCTGAGGTCTTGATCTTATTCCTACTGAAATCAATAGCACAATTCCCGTTTGATTTCCATTTTGCAGGGTCAGAGCCTGCAAAAATTGCTGACGTTATATGG
The DNA here is from genome assembly GCF_001723915.1 of Gavialis gangeticus. Classification (NCBI taxonomy): domain Eukaryota; kingdom Metazoa; phylum Chordata; order Crocodylia; family Gavialidae; genus Gavialis; species Gavialis gangeticus. The sequence continues at coordinate 167,899,789 of NW_017729022.1, read as the reverse complement.
GGAAATAAGAGGGAAGGGGAGAGAGGTGTAAAATAAATCCTTTTATTAAAGAGAAACACTGATTTTATTGGCAATATCTTTAATTAGATTAGCAGGCTTACCTTTTGGAGCTTGGCTTGAGTCCCAGGCTTGAGAATCTATTGTTTGATTGGTGGAGCCCATCCACCAATCAGGAGGCAGCAAGAGGAGTGAAGCCATGCCGCTTTCCTGAGGGGAGGAGGAGAGGAGCTCAATGGACCTGACTGTAGACTGCAACACTGTCAGGTCTGGAAGACTTCAGGGGCAGAGCCAGAGTATATAAGGGAGAGCGTGCTCGGCATACTGGGGGGAAGAGACATGATGGGGAACAGCGAGGGGGGAGGAGCTCCAGAGATGACTGTCCTCGGGACTCCGCCTGAGCCTCAATGGTGCATGGATTGGTGCACGGAGAGCCAGCCCTGGAAGCAGCTTGAAACTGCTTGGGCCCTACCCAGTGTGCAGGTAAGCATATGGAGAGTTGGCCCTGGGAGCAGCTCAAGGCAGCTCAAGTTATCCCTGGCTCTAGGCCGAGTAACCAGAGCCCCACAGTGTGGCTCTACAGTAAATTAAAAGAGCCCTAGTGCCCAGAGCAGGGACCAGGAAAGGAGAAGAACACCCAGTGTGAGGCTGGGGAACCAGATCCAGTAAGGGCTCGGCTCCTGAGGGAGCGCCCTGGGGGCACTGGGCTGTCAAGAGGAGCCGGAGGCGCCACTGGAGAGAGGCCCTCATGGGACCAGCCACCAGGAGACAAGCCTTAGCTGCTTCAGAGAGGGAGTGGGAGTTGCTGGGGAAGCAGATCCCTCAGGGGAGGTGGGCTTCACCCATTTCTTTTGGTCTATATATGTTTTTTGCCTATTCGCAGAATATACCTGTATTGTTGCATTTGTATCTTTATGGTATTGCTATCTCAATTTACCTGGGTTATTTAAGTTCATCCCCATATGTGTTTATTGTGTTGATGCCTTGACTTACCTGTTTCAATGTGTTAATGCCTGTTTCGTGTTGGGGGGGGGAGTTAATTATTGTATATGCTGTGAGTCACCCAGTTTATGTTTTTGTAGTCCCTAGACATGCTGTTATATGTTGATTGCAGGTTATTATATATGGTGTCACATGTTAATTTTACTGTGAATATTTAATGTACCTTATTTCTTAGGGATAACGGAGACCTGGTAGGACTCCACCCATGACTGGGCCACAGGTATAGACGGCTATATACTGTACAGGAGAGATCAAGTGGACAAAAGGGTCGGGGGTGTAGCTCTCTATGTCAAGGAAAGCTATGCATCCCTGCAAGCCGACATTGGCGCCCAGGGTGGATGACTGGAGACCCTCTGGGTTAAAATTCATGGGGAACACGGTACAGGATACACAATGGTGGGAGTTTACTACAGACCTCCTACCCATGATCAAGAGCTTGAACAGGATTTCACCAGGGATTTGGCTGAGGCCACATGCTCCCAGTGCATGGCTTTCATGGGAGACTTTAACTACCCGGACATCTCATGGGAGGAGCACTCAGCCAAATCCGAGTGGTCGCAAAGCTTTCTCTCGCACATGGATGAGCTCTATCTGATGCAAGAAGTCTACGGGCTGATGAGAGGTAAACCAGTGCTCGACCTGGTACTGGCAACCAGAGATGACCTAATCAGTGACCTCACTATTGAAGGGAAGCTGGACCACAAGCTGAACACCTTCACCATCTGCCATAAAGCTGGCATGTCAGTCAGCAATACAGAAGTCCTCGACTTCAGGAAAGCTGACTTTGACAAGCTCAGGAGGCTTGTCAGTGAGGCCCTAAAGGACCACAACCCAAAAGGGAGGAGAGTTCAGGATGAGTGGTTGCTCCTCAAAGAAGCGATCCTGGATGCACAAGCAAAGTCTATTCCATCTAGGAGGAAAGGCAGCAAAAGGGCACGGCAGCCCCCTTGGCTATCCAGGGAACTAGTGGACCTCCTGCATCTAAAAAGAAAGACCTAAAAAGGAGGGAGTATTCCTCCAAGGAGGAATACTCTGCACTGGTCCTGTCCTGCAGGGAGTGAACCAGGAAAGCCAAGGCTGCGATGGAACTACAACTTGCTACAAGTATCCATGACAATAAAAAGTCCTTTTTGAGATATGTGGGGAGCCACAGGAAAAGTAAGGGTAACATTGGACCCCTGCTAAACCAGATGGGACAACTGACAACTGATGCCCAGGAAAAAGCCATTTTGCTAAATGGGTACTTTGCGTTGGTTTTTCACCAGTCTCATGGGATGCCCCTGCCTGTTATGGGACAGGGAGGCCCAGGTGAGGGAGATTCCTTACCCTCCATCAGTGTTGACCTCATGAAGCAACACCTTGGGAGGCTGGATACCTTCAAGTCAGCCAGCCCTGACAATCTACACCCCAGGGTACTCAAGGAGCTGGCAAGCATCATAGCCCAGCCCCTGGCATGGATCTTTGAAAACTCCTGGTGCTCCGGTGAGGTGCCCAAAGACTGGAAGAAGGCCAGTGTGGTGCCTGTGTTCAAGAAAGGGAGGGAAGTGGATCCGGCAAACTACAGGCTCATCAGCTTGACCTCTATCCCAGGGAAGGTCTTAGAAAAGATTAT
>NW_017729022.1:167893618-167895927 GCF_001723915.1 Gavialis gangeticus | reverse complement strand
GGCTGGACTTGGTGATCTTCCGAGGTCCCTTCCAGCCCTTGTGTCTATGAATCTATGAATTTATATTTATTTATTGTAGCAATACATTTGTATATATTTAATTGCTTGGTCTAGGTCTGGCTTTGTAGAAAGGAGAGGGAACTGCTCCCAGGTGGCAGGCCTCTATCCCAGCACCCTGCCTGACCACCACCCCTTCCACTGGAGGACAGGGCACACCCCCAAATCAGTTCCATAGCTGGGAGAAATGCTAGATAAGCTGTTTCCAACAATATGTGGTGCGTTTTGACCAGCTCTATTTACTTAGAAACAGACTGAAGATAGTGAATATTTCATAAGTTCACTCCTAGAAAAACAGGAAATTCACATTAACGTTGATTTGGAAACAATACACGTGTCTGAAAGGCAAGAGGCCATTTCAGTGCCAAAATAGAATCTTGATCTATATAGCTTCACAGAGCTGAGCTTTTAATGATAATCAAGGCCAGCACTTTCATAAGACACTGCTTGATTCTCTTCTGCTTTACAGAGCTTTCTGCATATCAGATTTAACATCAGTGCTATAACTATGCGGCACTGATTAAGCACATAAGTTTACCTCACATCAAATTATACACTTCTTTCAAATACATTTTCAGTTCAGATATAACAAGGTTAATAACATGGTTATAATTAATGAACTCCTGTTATTTTCAAAATTTAAAAAATTACTTCTCTTAAATGTCTTGTTCATTTATAAGGAATGAAACTGCAGACAATAGCCCTTCTGCATGGCTCAGAAAGAGGCCTGTGGTATATGGACACAGAAATCTTGTCCTGCTGGGCAACATTATACCACCAAGTGCCGGCCCATGTGAAGTTGTTGGCTCTGCTCTTATTTTTTTCCAGTTCTCCAGATTCTTTTGCTCTGTTCTCTGGTTCCCAGAGGTAGGCATTTCTGTAATTTCAATTCACTTCCAAATATCTTTACAAAATGCAAAATGCTCTTGGCTTGGATTTCATACACAAACTGGTGCCAAAAACCTATCTGCATTTTTTTCCTTTTATATCCTAATTCTAAACTTAGTTTTCCTTTTACATTCTACAGTACATTGCAATCCTAGGGGGGAAATAACTATTCAGTGTAATTTAACCCTGTGTGAAATTCAATGTGTGAACATTTTAGCTGCCCATCATATCACTACTGAATAAAATGGCTCCATGGCTGGTATTCCTCTACCTTGTTTCACCTCTCTGACACAATTTAAACAAAATCCATCCTACTTACTCTTTTTGAGATCATAGGATCATAATGTCTAGCCTCTCCTACAGCCTCTGATCCAGTAGGAAATCCTAACCTGTTTGAAGCAATCAAATATGCATATGGAATTTGCATTAGAAATATCATAGACCCACTTAACATGGTTATTATGACCAATTCCATTGTTAGAGCATGCCTTCCACCTGTTGCTGCTTATAATGTACTCAAGGGGCATCAAGTGCAAAAGTTACCATGCTATTTATATAGAGCCTTCTTAGAGCTGCACAAGGCACAAGATAAATTTACAAGAACCTTCTTTCATCTTATCCATTATGCACTACAAGGGTCTCATCTCCCTCCCAGATGGATTTACAACTAGAATTGACAATACTGAAAGGAAAAGTCCTGGTCAAGAGCAGACTAGACCCTGAAGAGATAATTTTAAGAAGTTCTTTGACCCTTTTCTGTGGAAGAAAAAAATAGAAAACTCTTATCAGTAAGTTTGATAGTTTAAACTGCTGTATTGAATCTATCCACAGTGTGCAAATGGGTACAGACTGACAGGTTAATTCATGGAATTATCCTATGTGAAATTCATGCCTGTTCATGTTGTAGTTAAAGGCTTGATTAAAAATTTTGTGAAGTTAATGAGTAGACTCCTATTAATTGCAGTGCAATTGCAATCAGGTCCTTCGTGCAACAAAGAGAAGTATAAAATACTTTTAAATTGGGATGAACCCATGATGATACATATGAAACCTAGTGAAGCCAATTATATGTGACTAGCATCACTGGGGCTGATATTCTCTGAAGGTTTGGATACTTTTAATGCCTGAGGAAGTTCAGATCCAGAACTTTAGTTTAAAACATTCCAGAAATGGTCTAACCTGAAGTGTACTGCTGATACTAAACCAGGGTGATTTATTTAAAATTATGACTTTTAAATGGGTCTTTATCTTTGTGTCATAGGGTATGGAAAATAAAATCTGTGGGGAAAAAAGTTTCTCACTTAAGCATACCAAATGGATCTAGATCAGGCCGGGACAAGAAATGTAAAACCTTCCATCTCCAT
>NW_017729022.1:167872387-167888618 GCF_001723915.1 Gavialis gangeticus | reverse complement strand
ACTGCTGATACTAAACCAGGGTGATTTATTTAAAATTATGACTTTTAAATGGGTCTTTATCTTTGTGTCATAGGGTATGGAAAATAAAATCTGTGGGGAAAAAAGTTTCTCACTTAAGCATACCAAATGGATCTAGATCAGGCCGGGACAAGAAATGTAAAACCTTCCATCTCCATCACTCCCACAATAACTATACCCCACAACAGAACCATCACCATTTCTGCATCTTACACCTGCATTTCCAGAAATGTAATATATCTTATCCTGTGCACTAAATGCCACGATGGAAAATAAGTAGGAGAAACCAAACAACTGTGTACCAGAATGTACACACACCAAAAATCTAGCAAAGATAAAAATACCCAATTACCTGTGGGTACACAGTTCTCACAGGACAAACACACTCTCCCCAATCTCTGAGTTTTAACCCTCAAAGGGAATTTACAAAACACCTTTTGTAGACGAGCCTACGAACTTCACTTCATAAATCTACTGGATTCTGTGTCAGAGGGCATGCCAGATATATGGATCCTGGCATGGGAGGACCCTGGGCAGCATAGTAAGCTGCTGGCAAAGGGTGGCAGAATGCCTGGTAAGGGCAGGAGGCAGCTATCACTTACCTGCAGGTGCAGAGTTGCCAACAATGGATCAGTATGTGAAGTCACAGTTTTGGTTTAGAAGTACATGCTCCCTGCAAGTCACCTCATGTGCTGGGGCTGGTGTAATAATCCACGCTGACAAGTGGGGAGAAAGCAGGGCTGTGTGGAGGCAACGTTGAGAGCTCCGCAGCACCCAAAGCCCAGTGACCCCAGAGAAGGCAAGAAGTGCTGCCAGATCCATGGACTGGAATCTCAGAGGGGTTTTCAGCCACCCAGTGACCCCAGACCCTGAGAGAAGGGGTGGCAGGAGCCAGCAAATTGGAAGCTACTTATGAACCAGCACATGGACCTTTAAGACAAGGAGCACATGAGTCAGGAAGTCTCAGAGACCCAGAGACACAGGTACTGTGCAGACCCTATTTCTTTTCAATTATTTGAAGTTGTTGTTTTAAAGTAGGTGAATTAATTAAGGATTACCTTGAGTTAAAAGCCACAGAATTGATTGGGTACAAAGGTGTATTCCAGTTACAGCAGTATACTATGTATGCGCATACCCAGGAGCTCTGTCACAATGGACAGGTGAAATTATAGTGCACTTTGGCAACAATTAACTCCCTTCATTACCACACATGGTAGACTGTTGGCTTGTTACCCCACTTTAGAAAGAACTGGTGCCCAAGTTTGTTTCTAGCTTTCTTTCCTTAAGGGCTTCAGTTTTATTAGCGGCACCAACAATCTTTACCCTTCCGCAGAAAACCCCCATTCAAAATAAAGAAAAAATTGGATTTCTTCCCCTAACCCAGAGGCTTCCCAGCATAAACTCCCTGCTCTCCAGAAACTAACCCACTTCTGGCTTTTCTCCCTAAATGAGCCCTTTCAGCTCTTGTAAGAACCAGTTGCTGCTCAGTCATCTGACTCCTTATGAGGACTACTCCTTGCAATAAGGCTGGCAGATCCTTAAAGAGGCCAGTAGGTGTTCCTTTACTATGCTCTACCTATATATGCTGTTTTTGGTTTATTTGTTTCTCAGATATGTAAATCCTCCCCCCCAGAATACACCACTATCAGGTAGGTGCTCATGGTGAATTTCCTTTTAACAGGCTCATAGGAATACAGTGTACAGTGATCTTGCTACAGCTCTTGGAAAGAGCGGACTTTGTGCTTATTTTACAGCATTTTCTAGTCTGTCAGAGGTACAAGGCAGTGGCCAGAGCAAGCATCTAGCAAGCACTGAAGGTTATACCCAAACCTTGCACTCCCTAGCATATGGTTGTTCCCTCCATAAGTACATACAAGGGGCTGAAGGACAGCCAACTTTGCTATAACTTTCTCTTTCGTCTCAATTTAGCACACCATACAGGGCCAGCTGTAATTTGGCCCTTAATTTGAAAACCTAGGCCACGTCCAGACAAGCACAGCTGTATGGTATGCGGTGCCACAGACCCAACTGTGGCGCTACACACTGCACATTCAGGCATTTCCCACAGCTCAAGGATTTTTTTTTTTAACCCCACGAGATCCCGGGGCCAAAAAAACCCACACAGAAAAAAAAAGGGGGCAGCACATTTAGGTGCAGTGCACCCTGCCCAAAACCAGAGCCTGGCCTGCTGGAGCCATGCTCCAGCTACCAGCCAGACTCCCAGCTCTAGGAGTGCCATGGCTGTTGGGGCCAGCACAGTTGCTGTCATCCGCCGGAGGGTGCGTGGCCCCGGTGTCCCTTGAGGACAAGTAGCAGCAATACAAGGTGTGCCTCTGCTTCTTGGTCCTGGAGAACCAAATGTCTGTGCTCATCTGGATGTGGCCTGAGTGTGCAAAGTACTTAGGAATTAAGTTTGGCTTTGCAAGCATTCACCATCTGAAAGATATCAGTGATTTTGAACACACAAGTGTTTTCAGCATCTTTCACTAACGTAACAGCTTATGGTTTTGTTTCATTTTTTAAGTATCAGGGCCATGTCTCTGGATTACTTCATTCTGGCTGCACTTTGAAGAAATGCCATGTTTAGAAATGACAGGAGGCTACCAAAGTGGAGTAACTGCTGCGTCCACACTCTTGGAAATGCTTGATAGCAGAAGAGACCATTTCAATGGCTCAGTGGCAGGCCTGAGTATGCTGTGAGAGCACGCAGCATAAAAATGAGTCATAGGCCAATGCAGTTTCCTCAGTGCTTGCATACTGACATCAAGGCCTAAGAACTCAAGGCCTCCCCTTGAAAAAGCTTAACAGCATTTAAGGAGATTCTGATCATCAGGATAAGAAAAGCACATTAAGCATCAACAAGGAAGCAGAATACACAATTCCTTTGTTATCTCTGGCATCAGTGAAGTTATGGAGAAGAGGTATATGTTCCCAGGGTGTCTATAAAAGAAAGTGGTAGAAGAGATTTATACCAGAAATCCTTCAGCATGATTCAAAGATTTTCTGGGTGATGTGAGTTTCTCCTAACACTGTTAGATACTGAATTAGGTTCTTAAAAGGATGTGCTAAATAACTTAATTTTGTTGATGTGGAAAGTTTGTTGAACTGGGATGACTTGTTTTCTGGCACTGGACTTTTCACATACATGAAAGTTCTGAGAGCCAATAATTGTGTTCCCCAACTCTTTTCTGATACTCATCCTAGATACACAATTTATTGGCAATCACTTTCCCATTCACATGCTTTTGATAGATGTGAAGCTGATCCTCGCCAGAGATACTACACATCACTTGGTTTCAATACATCTGGTCTCCCTCGTCAGAGAACTGTATCATTTTCAAGGTGCCACAACACATTACCCTGTTATCACTGGGCCAGTGATTTTAACACCCATACCAAACTAGATTATATTGACTGCTAGAGATAATAACATTCCTTATACTATTAAAATGACTATGCACACCCCCCCAACCCTGTGATTAGTATTCCATGGATGCTAACAAACAGTTCTGATGAATGATGCAGTATCCCACTGATATCTTGGAAATATCTTGTGAATTGCTGCAACATCTTTGGATTAAGGTCCAAGACTGTGACTTAAGCAAACAGGATTCAATTCCTGGTTTTATGTCTGTGTGAACTTATGCTAGAAACTTAGGCCCAGATTCACAAAGGTATTTAAGTATCTAACTCCTAACAGGGCACATGACTTACCAATATAAACAATGCACAGTAATCAGTGGTAAATTAGGTAAATAGAGCTTGGTTCCTAAATACCTTTCTGAATCTGTCCCTTCATTTTCCTATGCCTCAGTAATATACATGTTAAATGGGAATACTTTTGTTCTCCCACACTCCGTTTTTCTTCACTGATTTGATTGTAAGTTATTTAGGTGCCGTTTCTCACAAAGTTTGTGTGTCTTATCTATCACGATGGAGCCCTAATTTTGGCAGAGGTCCCTTGGCACTGATACATAGTAATATATGATCCAGCAAGTGAAGGAACACCAAAAGAGCAAGAATACTCACCAATAACAATATAGCCTGATATATGTAATAGTTCTACATGTTTTAATTCTTCATGGCACTAATACATCTTGCAGGAGAAATTTACCATAGTAGAGTATAATCTGTAACAATTAAATTCCAGTGACAAAAGACCTCACAGTAGCATACTTTTGCTGAGAATGGTATGCAAACTATACCTTCCACTGGTATAGGGATGCAGCTGAGAATCCAATGCACAGGGGCAGCAGCGGCTTCTGATTGCTGCCAGAATCACAACTGTGGTTGTCCAGCTGCCAGCAACAGCACCTTTTTTTGCCCCCTCCTCTTCCCCCGCCCCACTCTCCCAAGTCAGTGCCTGAGGCGATGGTATTGATACGTTATATTAAAGTAATCCTTTTTATGCACTTATGCAACTATTCTGCAAGACCAGAAGCAAAAGAGATAATGCTAAAGTAATGAAATTGCATAAACTTTTTGAACAGCTTAACAGAATATTCTGACAAGCAGGAAGAAATATAAGCTTGAAAAAAATGCAAATCCTTTGTAAACATTTTGGAAAATATAAGAATTATTATTGTTTGAGCAATGGCATCCATTGTTTTAGTGCTAGATTTACGGTTCCCACCTGCTGTAGCATATGGCAAGTAATGTGAAATACAGCATTAGTGCCACAATATTGTTGATACCAGCGGCACAATTCAGCAAGAATATAAAGCTTACATTCCTTTTTTTTTTTTATTCCCCTGCAATACTGAAGGAGTTTTCCCATCTGAATAGTTACGTGGGTTTGACTGAAACAGTTTAACAGCTATCTTTATTTAATATTATTTTAAATAATATAGATATATTAAAACTAATTCAGATTATATAGAGAAAATCAAGTTCCTTTTGGATGGTACAACTCCCAGGACAACAGATGAGGATAACACTGATGCCATCTTTCAGCAGCAATTTTTTAGCATGAACTAATGATTAAAGTTGTCAGATGTCCAGTTGTAATGAGACTAAAAAATATATCCTGTGTATAGATATTTTATTGTTTCTTGACTGTTAACTTGTGAAGTTTCTATTTAGATGCATAGATTCACAGATTCACAGAAGTTTAGGGCTGGAAGGGACTTTGTGAGATCATCAGGTCCAGCCCCCCTGCTCTGGGCAGGAAAGAGTGCGGGGGTCAAAAAATCCCAGCACAGTGCACGTCCAGTCTTCTTTTGAAGATCTCCAGGGTAGGTGCTTGCATCACCCCTGCTGGAAGTCTATTCTAGAGTCTGGAAATAACCAAATAACCATATTTATTTTGCATTGTAGAATTTCTTCCTTTCTTTTATTAGCCAAAGTAGAATTTAAAACTCATGTTGATAATTAGTCTTCCAAGCTGTACTTTACCTAAAGAACAAGAACAAGAATATAAAGAGAGAGAAAGTCTAATCTGTACAGAATATTTCTGAAAATGAATGAGGTTCTCAATGTCGTGTTGGGATTCTTAAAAACAAGGGTGGTATTATAATGAGGTTATATTGCAATGACATTTAATGGTATTTATTTTATTGGGCCAAGTTTAGAAGGTTGTCATTCAAATTGGACCATGTACTTTATTTCTGAATGTTGTGCACCACTTTGGACAACATTTTTAGTAATGCTCAGCCTTGGTGAAGCTTTGTTGTTCTTGAGCATGCCCCATATATGGAGGCATGCACTTGCAGTAGCAAAAATAGTAGCAACACAAATTTGTGCTTTAGTGTGGGGCAAATTGCCCCGCTTCAGGGAAGCTGCCTCTTCTCCTGTCCTCCCAGCTCTCGGTGTACTGGAGAAGCCAGGGGATAACTAGTGAAATATCGCCCGTGAGGACCAAGCCTCTGTGTCTGCAGGCGCATGCTCGTCTCACATGCACTGTGCTGCTTTTTTCTGTGCCCTTTTTTTTTTGCTACTGAGATTTTCCATTTCCAAAATTTGCCCCTATACTGCAACTTTGAAACACAGGGCATGTTTTAATATTCTGGGGGTACTGTTTGTGGCACTGCAAAGAGCTTTGGGGTACCGCAAACTGCACATCTGGATGCGGCCTTTGAAGCCATTGGGGGTGCCACTGATTATGATCAGAGTAAATGTGATAACATACTGAGAGCTGTTGAAAATCTTGCCCTTCATATTTATCTATGCATACATAAAGATTTGAAAGCATAAACAAATTTGCATAAACAATTTTGTACCAGATATATAACATCCCAGTTTGCAGATTTGAAATCTTGTACATACAAAATTACAGAATGATGTAAGTGTGATGATTATATTGGAAAATGGTAATATTATTTAAGACTGATGTCGCATTTTTATGGTCCAAGCTTTATAAAGAAAAGGCCACAGGAGATATTTTTATAAACCTGAACAATACTTTTAACATTAAGTCAGTGTTGTCTTTTAATATCCATTATAGCAGGGAGAAACTTTGCTTTTGTCTACCTTTTCTTGTACCAAACCAAACTTCAATAGAATGTTTGTGATTCAAGTTGTATAATTAATTAAAACTATTAATTAAGTATAGTGGGTATTGTGTACATTGTATTGTTCTTGGTTTTCCTTTTAGTCACCAAAAGTCTTGGAAATTATGTATTTCTTAACCATTCATTGGTTTTAGCTTTAAGCAAGAAAATTCTCTAAAAACAGTTGAAGTGAAAGGAAAGAAATAGGCTGCTTGGGATAATATGATGCATATTTTATATCTGTCCATCCATTTTTGCATCTGCTACTATAGCGCCTAAGTAAAATAATATAATAAAGTAAGCTAGAATTCATATTTTAGCTAAATTTTTCAAAAATGTAGTGGGATGACTATGAAATATAACCTTCAGTTTCTCAAGCATTTGTCATGTGTATTCTTATTAGACCTTTTCTTCTACTCTTGCCTTCAGCCAAGGATCTTAATTTGTTTTACATATAGATTAATCTTCACAAGGGTGAAAATTCTAAACTTGATCATACAGACAGAAAAAATGAAGTGCACAGGAGTTCACACCCCAAATCAGCAAGATAAAATATAACTTTAAGCATACAAGTAATCCCACTGAAATCTATGGGGTTACTCATGTGGTTAAAGGCATGCATGTGCTCAATTTCCTTGCTGAATCTGAGCCAAAGTGACTTCCCAAGATCATGCAGGAAATCTGCGATAGATCAGGGAATAGATCTTGTGACTCCCAGTCTTGTGCTGTCAACACAAGACTATCTTATCTCTCCTGAAGAGGTTGTAATTTTATGTTAAATATTTACTTCATAGCCCTGTGTATTTATAGTGTAATTCTGATACCCAATATACAAGGGCTCCTTCAGTATTTTATATCCTGTGCAATATTAAAAGTCTGTATTTTGTTTGGTTCAGTTTCTCACACAAGTGTGAAAAGGAATTTGAAGTTATAAATCACTGTCGGTCAGTCTTTACCTAAAGTGCTAACCACATCCCTGAATCAACAATATATTTTCCTTCCTTTCCACAGTTGGGTTCACCCTGTAGACTTGCCATGCATTATTACACCTAGAAATTCCAGCTGTGCTCACTGATTGCATCACTAACTGCTATTCACTGCTGAGCCTAGGAAGCCTCCTTAGGTGATTTGCAGTTGCACAACTGAAAGTTTCTTACTCTTCTAATAGAGCCTGCTTTAGAAAACACTGTTAATATAATCATAATAGTTAAGGTAAAATATTAAAACACTTTCTAATTGCTTCCTTCCCATTTCCTATGGCTTTGCTTTTAATAACATAGAATTTTATTATTATTGCTTGGTTTCAGACTCATTTATTTTCTGTAATAGGTCTGCTCCATTTCCTTGAGCTTTGACTATGAGTGACTTGCATTTTTGCACTTGGCTGTGGACTTTTGATGATACAGAAAAAAAGCAGTATGGAAAGAGCATTTTTAAAGTTCCAAATCATTAAAATGTTCCCTGTTCTTCACCCATTATGGTGCGTTTCCACATTGGTTTCGTGAATGGGTCACTCTTCTATACAAAGAGCAAATCTCCAAAAAATGCTGTTTTAAAGGAGGATTGGAGAGAAGAGTGATAAAAATTGATGTTCTAGGATACTTCCTACAGAGTCATAGGTGTTCCACACCCGTCTTCTGGACAAGCACTAACTCTCTTCTGTACTGACTCCTCCATGTATGCATTTTTTATCATGTGACTTTTAATAGGCCAGCAGCAGAAAATAGTATAGTAATAGGAATTCCCCAGCAGACATGACCTTTTATGGGAATAATGAGGATTTGGAAGTAGATTTTAGGATGAAGGACCCTGAATCTAGACAGTGGCTACCAGCAGCCTCATCACAGAAAAGTCTTACTACTAAAATGGGGTTTGAACTGCTATTGATTTTTCTGGAGATTCTCTGTCACCAAAGTGTAGATGCACTACTACAATAATTCCTGTCAAATCTCTGCTACAGCACATCCTGGTATTTATTACTCAGTACATATATGCAGATAGTTTATCATTTTTTTATCTTCATAATTTATTCTGTAGGGGTAAATATGCAGACTCCCTACCAACATTTGGTCTAACTGCGGATCTGGATATGTAGGCATGAAATGATTTCTATTATCTGTCTGGTTAAATTAATTAATAATGTCTTGTTTTGTAAATTTCAGGTTATACCTCTAAGGTTAGAACTTCTCACCAGATAGGACTATTGTATCTCTATTCATTCTGCGCTCCGGTTTCTTAATATGAAACACTTTCAAAAAATTACTTCAAAGTCTCTTTCTATTGAAAACATGTCTTATAGCTTTACCTGTTCCTTACAGTCTCTAAACCTGGTCTCATCTTTCCTATCTTTTCCATAGCAATGGTATCCTTCCTATAATATTAGGACCAGTACTCTGGATAGGATCTAGCAGATGGCTAATACAGAAAGAGAATTTTCTGTTTTCTTTGCCCCTCTATCCCTTGACTCAACCTGGCATCTTGTTTGCATTTTTTTTTACTGCAGCTGCACTGCTGTCTGCTGGTTTCAATTATTTTTCCACAATAACTCCCAGATCTTTTTTTCAGACTATTGGGTTGAATGACTGTTTAATTTAGCACATATAGTATTCCCTACATCAGTTTCTTTCTCAGGGACAAATTGCCTTATATATGCTCATACTGAACTGTGTTCACCACCTGCTGGCTCAGATCATCTTAAATGATCCAAATCCTCTGAGTTTAGTTGTAGTCTTGCTCATATTTTGATCTGCTTCTAATGTTAGTAGCGTATTCAACTCTGAAAGGTCTGTTTTCAATACCCATATGCCAAATTGCTTAGATGTGTTAGTTACTTTAAAATTTACTTGTTTCCAATAACTTTTGACCTGCAGAGAAACTGGGAGCTCCCACGTATAGTCTTATAGGGATTTCTGGCATTAATAGACACATGTAAAAGTATGAAATAGGCCCCAAACAGCTGCTGCCTCTTGAAAAATTAAAGCAGAATGGGACAGGCTTTCCAAAGCATTCAGCTCCAGGTAGGCACTTAAATGAAGTAGGAGCATCTGGGAGATGCTGGGTTTAGGACTGGGAGCAGTTGGATGCTGAGCTCTGTTGAAATTCTGGCCCAGCGTGCTTACCATCCTCTGATCCAAGATCTCTCAGTGCATGAAGAAAGGTGATGTAAATGTGTGTGTGTATTGCCCGTTAGGGACAAAATATATTTTGGAATAACAAATTTCAGAGCATTTGGCAATGTTCCTCACAAATGAAGTAAAAATGCTTTGCAAGCTAAATGGATGTACAAATATTGTAATCCACCACTGAAATACTGCAACCTCTTACCTGTGATGCTGAACCAACAGCTCTTAGCATCTCTCACAATATTATACAGCCAAATGGTATCCTACCTGTTTGAAACTCTGAGAGATTAATCTTAAATTTGCCTGCAAAACAAGAAAAAAGACATCTAGTTACCCCAGAAGTTTGACTGGCTACAACTGACTTCAGTAGGTTTACCTATAACTTGAACAGGAAAAGGATTTTGCCTGAGCCAAAGTTCTTGGTTTTACCTCAAAGTCAAAAGATAAATTGTAAGTTATGGTACAAAGCAGCTAACATTTTCCAAAGTGGCAGCAAGAAACCATTACGATTCCAAGCAGAGTGTTCCCATTCTGTTATACAAGAGCATGTTGTCATAATTAATTGGCTATTCAGAAAATAAAGTGGCAACAATGAGCAAAAAAAGAGGAAAGTTATGAATAAATAGAAAGCTGCGACTTTTAATAGCTCAGTCCATGTTAGACCTTTTCTGGCAGTGCTGAAGAAAACATTTCCTACATATTTTCAGCCTTATTATGGAAAGTCAGACAGTGCTGGATCACATGGGGAAGTTTTCAACCAAATAAGAGTCAGAAATGTAAAAGAAAAATACCCTGGGAAAGTTTCCCTCAGCTCATATGTATGAGAGAATATAGTGCATTCCCCTGTCCAGTCTATAATTAAGATGAAAGGCATATTTCCATATAATTTGCCATTCAGTGGCATGGTTTGCATTCCATGTAGACTGCATCATCTTGATTCTTCTAATGCAATGAAACAAAACAAAACATAAAATCAGTCTTAATGGTTTAATAGGATGAGTTATTTCAGTGTAGACTATTTTTAACTTGCATGAAAGAAAGCCCTTTCAACTGCACTTTTATAAGAACTAAAATATACAGGAGCAGTCTCTGTGACCACATTCTGTCCCTCCTTCTCTTCCACCCCAAAGTAATTTGGCTTTAGGATTTTCCCTCTTTATTAGGGGCATTCTAGTGAAAAAAAGGATGTAGTAGGGAAAGGGAGCACAGTGAGGGTCCCCCTAACCTATGTTTACCCTTGTCAGTTCTCTCTCACCATTTGTAGCTCCAGGGTAGAGCAACCTCCCGTCTGCTTTTTATTGGCACAGGGCAGAGGCTGCAGCAGGATCTCAAGGATCATTTGGCATGCTGAACTTTAACCCACCTCTCCACACATTCTTGAGCTGAGAAGCATTCTTGAGAAGGTCAGCAAGATCTAGCTCACAGTGTCTTGAGGGATCAAAATGAATTTGATAGAAATATAGAAGAAATATATTTCTTCTATATTTCTTGTAGAAATATATTCAGAAGGGATGGCTTAATGACAAAAGGTTCAGCAAGGTTGATGACCAAAGCACCTAAAAAAGTTTAGAGTCTATTTTCTAATTCACGTTGGATTTAGATTTATATTGATGAAATCTCCCTGACACTGGAGAACTAAGATCTAAGCACCGAACCAACTCCTAAATGACCTAGCAATCTCTTAAAACTGCCTGTCTTGCAAGACTTCCAGTGCTTCGTTTTTCCAGCCTGCCAAACATGCCATAAAAGAGCAATCTTTCCATGTTAAATCCATTTTCATATTTTGTCTAAGCTAGTATGAAGAATAGCAGAGGACACATGATCAAAATCAGGTTGAAAGGTTTTTTTTAACCCCAAATATGGACTAATTTTAGTTCAGTTACAGTTTCAGACAAGAACATGGATTGACTCTTGTTTTAGACTCACAAACCCAAGGAAAATGATATGCAAAGTCAGATGCCTGACTCTACATCTATGAAAATAGAAAAGTCAAGGCATATATGAAAAAGGAAAAAAGAAAACAAAACCCCACCAAGCTACTCAAGACCCATTTTGCTATGGAGCTGTACCATTTTACACTGAACTACTGTAGCCAATGTTAAAGACTCAAATGGGCTTCAAGTCACGTCTCTGGTGAGGTTCTGGTCCAGCATCCTTTGCAGGGAAATGAAGCTATGTAGAAAATGGGAGACTAAAGAAAGGAAAGAATCTCTTGTTAGGATCTGCTCCATCACAGCAACAGGGCAGACTCTGTCAATTTCTTTGTCTGTACAGCAGATGTTTTGGAGTTTTAACACTCGCTTTAGCTTGGAAATTTGACCCCAGTTGAAAAGATTCTCAGAGTTTAGTCTTTACTTAATATTTCCATTTAGTTTCCAGAACTTTTATACAATCTCCAATTACTCCCTTTCCTTGATGCTGCACTCTGAAAGTCCAAGTATCAGCATAAAGTGAAATGTTAACTTAATATTTAGGAAACAGTTATGTTTATTAAGAGCTAAATCTTCATTTTACGTTTATGTTCGGAAAGGCATCAAGCATATAGCTGAACGGCTACTAGGGAAGACCAGAAAGTGAGCTGTGCCTCAGTCAGATTCCTTCCCTCCCTCCTTGCTGAGCAGAATGAATGCATTCCTTTGCTGACTTTAGCAAAAGAATTGAGTAGTTTGCTCCTCCTTTCCATCCAATCAACCATTCGTTTTCCCCACTTCTTTTCACTTCTTCTCAACCTTTGCTCAGAGTAGGGAGTCTCAGATAAATGCTCTTGGCTTCCATGTGGAGTCACAACTAGACCATAATTTGACAGGACATAAGACTTGAGAATCCCCTGTTTGGTCGTATAGAACCTGTAAATATCTAGGCCTAAATGAATTTATTTTCCCATATGATGCCATTCTATTCCATTTCTCACTTTCATACAGAGGGCTTGATTCTGATTGCATACTAGTTGTATACCATTGAAACCAGTGATGACCAAGGAGTGACTCCTGTTTAATTTAAGTGAGAATCCATCTAAGAATAAACAGTGAAAGAGTCCATGAAAGCGAGGGTCTTGTTCTGTTTAGATTTTAAAGGATGTCAGTTCCAATGCCAGATAAACCTCAAAAGTTTCAGAGTTCAAATTCAGTTTGAATAAGTATCCAAAAGTTAGGATGTTTATGTGAAATATCCAAAGTAACCTCTTGAGTCTGCTCAGTTGGGCTGGAAATCTTATAAGAACTGGCTTTCTTGTGTCATGTCCAGCACTTCTGCTTCCTGTCATGGCATTACAAAAAGCCGTCTTCATGGTATTTCAACAATTCTAATTATGCCAGTTCTAAATGGAAACCAGAAGTGGGGAAGAATGAACAAGATGTTACAGAACCTTACAAAACTTTGGCTTGAGTTCAGTTATAGAAAAAGTTAAGGCCTAGATCCTGGTATGCCTCTAAAGTGGCCTTGTACAGACATTCAGTTTCTCTTGGGAAAGTCACTGCTTTCCCAGGAGAAACCACAAGTGTACCAATGTTCGGGCTTTTTCTCCCAGAGTAAAAACAACCTGGGAACAACCAGGGTTAAATCAGTCTCAGGTGAGTTTCCCTGTACATGCTGTGTCCTCTTTCAGAAGATATCATAGTCCTCCAGCATCCCCTCCACTCCAGAGAGATGGTGTGTCACTGGCTAGACTCAGGTGCTCCAGAAGGGAGTAGAACATGTCTCCTTCACAATCCCTACATTGTGCTGCAGGGAAGCACAAGCTGACCATGGGTAGTCTGGGTCATCCAATCAGCCAACCCAATGCACTGCTGGCATCTGTCATGAGACTGACTAAAGGAGCCTGCAGAGTATGCTGAGATGTGTGTGCAGCCTCCCTCCCCCCCCTCCCCTCCCACCATCCCTCTCCAGCAGCACAGAATCAGCACAACAAGCTCTCTACTCTTCAGGGCCTCAGCATTGGGATGTCTGCACATGAAGCTCCGGGTAAGTTTTCTACCATGAGAACAAACCTGGAAGAATTCTCCCAGCTTATTTGACTGCATGCATGTAGCCTAAGTGGCACTTATGAGGCTTCTACTCATCAGAGTCACTAAACTTCCCCTGTTTCACCCTACACTGCAGCAAGAATTCCTCTAAGGCATCCAGTTTCATTCTGCAACAAAACAAAAAGCTGAGATTTTGAATCTTCCATGGAACAAAAGTTCAAAAATATTTATTCAGAAACATTACATCTCATTTAACTAATATTGAAATTGTTTCATTTTCATATTTCAATTTCAGAATTTTATTACACACATTCTATTGATAATTTTGAAATGTTATATGGCATATCTTATGTGTAATATAGTATGTATAATATTTTACTTAAGTTAATCTGCTTAAAAGTCAAAATCGAATGGAAACAATAAAGTCAAAACATCCTACTTTATCAAAATGAACTGTTTCTACATTATCAGAACAAAAATACTGAACATGAAAACTAAAGTCAAATGGATTCATTTTAAGGTTCTCCCATTTACACATTTGTTGAAAGTGACACGTTCCCACAACATTTTTCAATTTTAATCAATTTCTTTTTTTCCAACAGAAAACCTATCTGAAAAAGAATTGTCAGCTGGTTCCATTGAAAGTTGTGTGTCAATAAAAAAGGTTTTTTAACTTACGTTAGCATAGGTCATGTAATCCAATAGTTGATGCCACCATGAGTTCTGCACTTCCTCTATGAATACTGTTCCACCTCATATATCAGCCCTGTTTAGGTCCCTAGTCTCAGAGGAAGGTTAAGCATTCACCCACACCTTTCTGCCTAGCATTTCTTATTGATTTGCCCTTGTTTCTTAGGTGTTGTTGATTGCCCTTTGGCAATGGCCTTTGGTTACATATATATTGGAACACTTTTTCACATGAAAGGTTTGGGTCTGGCTTGTAGATGCTCTGTTTCTCCCATCTGTAGGACAGAAAAATAGTATTTTCCTACCTCATGGGATTTTGTGAAGATAAATATGTTAGGGTTTGAGAGCTACTGTTGCAATGGAGACTAGAAACACATATATCCAGTGTTAATGACTATAAACAGTCCTTGTTGAGTTTCTTGGCACAGACAAACCAGTTAATTATTGACTAGTTTTGAAATCACTTATATATTGAGAAAGTTGTAGGGAGACTAATCACACCCTGTATAAAGATGAGCTATGAATAACAGAAGTTCTTGATCTGGCAGCTCCAAGGCTTATAGGAGAATGAGCACCTGAAAAATATACTGTCCACGAGGGCCTTCTGGCTCTTAAATTAATTCCCAGGGCTGCTTTCAAAGTAGTTTGGATGTGCTCCCTTTAGGGCCTACTGCAAAACCCAACTACTTTTGTTAACATCTGGGGATGGTTTTGAATTCTGATTAGAATGTGACATGTCCCAGTGAAGAGGATGGATTACTACTCTATTTATTGCTTGATTTATTGTTACAGGCCTGAGTTACCTAATAAAGTCACATTTTTATTGTATTAATTAACTGATAGGTTTTTTTTAATCAAAAGTTTGGTATAGAACTATATAAACCAATGATCTCTGCTTGTCTCATGATCACTGCCACTGCCTTACCCTCCCCCAAGGACACTGGTCCTATGCCAGGCCTGGGCCTGGGCATGGTCCTGGCAGAAGGAGAAGACACTCAGCAGGTACCCCTGGGTCTGGTGCCCACTTCAAAATGCCCCATGTTCTCCCCATTGTTGCATCACAGTGCCAGGCTTCCTCCAGAGGCACCTCTCCCCCTGCCTGCCTCCCCTCTGCTTCTGCCTATGACAACACTGTCTGGCCCTCTCCCTTCCCCCCTTCAC
The DNA here is from genome assembly GCF_001723915.1 of Gavialis gangeticus. Lineage (NCBI taxonomy): Eukaryota > Metazoa > Chordata > Crocodylia > Gavialidae > Gavialis > Gavialis gangeticus. Next base: position 167,873,180 of record NW_017729022.1, on the reverse strand, counting down.
CTCAGGCCCCGGGGCCAATGTCTAGCCATGCCCCCCTCTCCACCACTCATCTCACTCCCACCCCCTTCTCAGCCAGCCAGAGCAGTAATAGTGCTCTGGCTAGGGAGAAGAGGGGTGGAGCTAACCCTGCTCGCCCAGCTCAGAGCTGCAAAGCATCCTGGGATACTGGGGGACTGTAAGTTAACTTAAATCAGGAAGGGGTCTGCAACAGAAGTTCTGTAAACTGGTTTAACCTAAATCATTTAAGTCTGTGTGACAGGGGGCAAACTTGAGTCCAAGATCACAAGTCAGCCCACCCACCTGCCTAGGGCAGTCTGCCCTTACTCACCTGCCATGACTTGAATGTTAACATTATTTATTAAGTGGGAGGCTGCCCTTACCCTACCCTGATGCCAGAGGGGGCTCTCCATAGTTCCAACCTCCCCTACACCATGGCCCATGCCTCATAGATGGCATCCACATCAATATTACTCCCTGGTCTGAGGCTGGGGCAAACTCAGTCCTTTGTTAGCCTCATTCACACACTCATTCATGCTGCCCCCACCCTCACATGGGGCCTCTTGCACTCTGCCTCCCTCTCACAGGGGCCTCTTGCATACTGCCTGTGGCGGGCCAGTAAGGGGTTCTCCTGCATTGAGCCACACACCTCACTGTGCCTGACCACCTTTCAAGCTATGAGTGCCTCCCTGAGGGCACCTCACGTCTGGCCAACCCCCTTTCTGGAGCATACCCGCTAGCCTGGGGTAAAAACTTCCGCCACCCAGAGCTGGGCTAGATTCTGGCTCTGCATTCC
>NW_017729022.1:167864244-167867387 GCF_001723915.1 Gavialis gangeticus | reverse complement strand
GGACCCCAAGGCATAATCTAGACCCACACCCAATAAGTCTCCCATGCTAGGTACAAAGGAGAACTTTATTGGTTACAAGGAGTAGGGTTGGAATAGGGTAGAGCAATATCAGAGAAATCCCATAAAGCAAACTCCCATGGCTGGGTAGCCTTTGATCATGCATCTGAGTTACTGCAAGCTATATATCTAGTTAGATCTCAGGTAGCTTATTCATGAGTATCATCCAGAGGCAGGTGGAGATTCCCTCTGGAGGCAGGCAGTTCCTTGATCATGAGTTTTGAGAGACAGAGCAAGTTTCAGATGGTCCAACTCTTCTCTCTCTCTGAGCACTCCTCATGGCTGCTGCCCCCTCCTCCTGGACAGTCCTTAACTTATATTGCCCTTATAACCTCATTTACCTGGTCCAATGGAGGCCAGCACCTGTTGGCTGCCAGCCAACCAATTTGAAATGCATCACTAGTTTCGGGGCAGACTGGCAGTTCCTAGCTCCCCACGGAGCCCAAGCCCCTCACCCAGGTCTGTGATGCCAGTCATGTAGGCAGAGGGAGCAGGTTTCCCCCCTCCCTCAGGGATGTATCCAGTTCAGGTTACCTAAAGAGATAGGGTAAGGTGCGTATCCTCTGTAGGGCCCACCTTAACCAAATTGTCACAGAGCAGAGCTTTTGGGGAGAAACAGAGGTGTCCTTCTGCCACACTGCCCATCATTGGGTCACTCTCTACTGCCCTTGGGCTTTCAGGCTTAGCTCCTCTCTCCCTGGCACTACCACTCATCAACTTTGGCTCCCTCAAGGTCACCTACTCTGTGTGGTGTAACCCTGTCCCAATGTTGAGCTGCTTCTGCCCTAAGCTCCTCACCGGGCAGCTGATTTCCCCACAAACACTTGGGGTTGGCCCATGTATTGCTCTTGTGACAGGCTGGCTGTCAGTAACCTGGCCCAGGGGTTTTGAAAGGGCAAAAGATGATTGGAGGACTTGGGATTCCCTTTCTGCACCGATCAGGCCTCAGAGACTCACCCCCTCCCATGTCCCAATTGGCCCCTTGGGTCACCTGGAGGGGGATAAAAGGGGCAACGTGGACTGACTCAGGGGAGAGACCAGCAAGGGACAACAAGGAAGGACCTTCACAGAGCTGGCAAGAGCTGAGCCAGTGGGGCAGGAGCAGTGCCCCAGAAGAGACTGAAAGAGCAGGACCTGCAGGCAGCAGTGGGACCCTCAGCAGCGCGGCATGTGGCCGGCAGGAGAGGCTCCCCACTGGGCTCCAGGATCCCCGAGGAGAGGCTGCATCCAGCAGGAGAGGCTCCCCCGCTCCAGGAAGGATCTGAGCAGCAACCTAAGATGTTCCCAGCTCTGCTTCCAGCTCCTCCAATCAGAGGCCAGACAGCTCAATGGGAGGCTGGGGCTCTGGCAAGGTCAAGACCCCTAGCAGGCTGGAGCAGTGCCACCAGTGTTGGCTGTGGGACAGCATTCCTGTCTTCTACATGGGTGATCTGGGTTTAAGTCCTAGCTGAGGTAACTTGTCATGAGTGAGCTAAAAAAAAGCAAATGTTTTTGCAGTGGAAAGGGGCCATTGAGCTTTCTCCCCCTCCAGTATGAAGACCCTATGTTTCCTTGTCATTTAACATTTTGCACCATTTTTTATATTTCACCAACCTATATTGTTTGTTCTACTGTTTGTGTTTTATATTTTGTTAACCCTGTCTTTTGTCAATGATTGTAAGTGTCTAACCTTTGTTGAATCCTGCCCCCTTGGGGCATTGTAGTATCCACTATACCCTCTGATTTACGCCTGTTATGTTCCCAGTATTAAAAGGTATATGGTTAAATCTCCATTGGTGGTCTGGCTCTGCTCTATAGAGGGAGGAGAGTCCCTACACCTCCCACAGTGCTTGTGCACCTGCTTTGATCCCTTCAGTTGGAGAGGGGGTACCTCTTGGAGTACCACCCGGGTTACACTCTTCAAGCTGCTTGAGCAACCCTACTTGGTATACCCCTGGTGCAGCCCTTCAGGCCACCCTCAGCAACCCTACTCTGTATGTGACAAGCACCCAGGTGTGGTGTGCTGCCACAGTCTGATACTACATTCACCCAAGTTTATTTTAAGCCAGTTTCAGCCATTTTGGAAGTGGTTTATATGCACTGAAATTCTGTTCTGTTACAGGTTTAAACTGATTTCTGATCACTTTAATCAGTTTATGTTTAACTTCTGTCCCTAGCCATAAAGGCTCCCCAGTTAAGGGTAGATTGAGATTTGCCATTATAGCAGGCAAATTCTTTATTTTGTATGATAATGTATTATATTTGCCCCTAAATTACAGCACTTATCTTTTGAGGGCTGAATGAATTTTCTGAGAATTGTCAAGTAGACCTTTTAAATCGGTGATGAATTATGCGCTCCCTTTATGAAAGCATGTTAATGTTTCTAACTTCTCTTTATATAGCATCTTTTTATAGCAAAGAAAAGCCAACCTAGAGTGTAAAACATGACAAGAAACTGAGTATCGTTTATAGTGGTAAAGAGTCATTCTTCTACCACTAACCTGACTATTAGAAAGGGGAAATATTGCTCTTTTTGTTTCTCTCTCGCTCCTCTCGCTCCTTTTTTTGGTCTCTTTACTTCAACATGAAGTTTCCACTTACCTTTCCCCATCTTTCTTGTATGATAACAGGATACAGATTTAAAGAAACAATATTTCTATAGTCACACATGGCACTTTGCAATTTGAAGGCACTAGCAACTATGAAGTTTATGCAAATCCTGGGTCATCAGACATATGTCAGATACATATATTTTAAACCTTCCAGTCTGAAATGCATACAGCACATAGAAGTATGCATATGTTAAATACTGAAATGTGTACATAACAGTGAAACCTAAATATCCCATATTTAGGAACCTACTCAAATTAGGGTTTTGAGGAAATCATGAAATTAAGCAATCTCTGCAAAATCTGTGGGGGAAAAAACCCAAGAAAAACAAAAACTAAAATAAAATGCTGAATCTCCTGCATGACAGGCAGTCCTCCCAGCCATGCAACCAGCATGAAGGCAAGCAGGCAAGATGGCTGCTACACCTTACCACTGATTGACTGAGAGGTCTGCCCATCATATGGCCCTGCCCCGCTCCATCAATCAGCAGCAAGGGG
>NW_017729022.1:167857953-167859244 GCF_001723915.1 Gavialis gangeticus | reverse complement strand
CCCAAGAAAAACAAAAACTAAAATAAAATGCTGAATCTCCTGCATGACAGGCAGTCCTCCCAGCCATGCAACCAGCATGAAGGCAAGCAGGCAAGATGGCTGCTACACCTTACCACTGATTGACTGAGAGGTCTGCCCATCATATGGCCCTGCCCCGCTCCATCAATCAGCAGCAAGGGGCAGCATGATAGACAGCCCTGTCAACCAATCAGTGATGGGGGCAGGGCCATTGGGGCTCCTTGGACAATCAGAGGCATGGGGAGACACCATGATAAGCCAGTGAATATGGTGGCTGATCCCGTGATCTGCCCACGAAATCAGCCAGCCATCACCTTGAGTTGGGTACACCCAACTCATAGATCCCTACCCATATTGAAGTTGCCTAGCACTAGAGTAGAGAGGTGTAGGGATCCCCAAAGAGAGAGACAGAGATTCAGGGTGTGGGCAAGAGTTCAATGAATCAGTGGAAGTTTAGTTCATGCAGTTGGTAACCCTACTGATAGAGCACTGTACAGCATTTAGGCAGCCAGCTCTGCAGCCTATGCTGCTGATGGCACCCAGACAGGGGCCACTGAACATGCATCCCAGTGTGCTTTGCAGGCTCCCTAGTCTGCCTGGAGACAACTGACAGCAGCTAAGGGCACAAGTCAGGAATGACTGGCTGGCCTCCCGCTAAACACCCTCCATTTCTCTTTCCCAGCTGACAGTCACCGAGACAGAAGACCTAAAATATGTCTGCCATTTTTTTTCAAACCTGTATATTTCCCCTCTAGAACCCAATAGATCCCTAGACCTCTGGTACCAGCCAACAGACCCAATTCCAGTACAGGTCAAGTGAGTCTGGTTGGGATAAGGTATTGGCAGATCAGGTGGTGTCTGGGTGTTGGTGGGTTGGATGCTGGTGAGTTAAGCTCTGTTTAGATTCTGGTAAGTTTGGTGCTTTCTGGGTGCGCATGGGTTGGTGAGGGTGAGGGTTTGGAGTCTCTGGTCCCTGTAAGGAGGTGGGCTCATGGGGGGGTCAGGGTCCATGTAGATTGGGTAAGGAGGGCAGGATAGGGCAGATCCAGGTCTTGCTTTTGGACCTGGATCCACCAAACTCTGCCCTCTTCTGTACCCAAACTGCATGAACTCAGTCCTCTCCAGGACTGAAGACTCAAGACCCACCCCCCCCCACACACACACACACACACGGACATGGACTGGCTTTCAGGTAGGGTCCATGTCTGGTTTTCATAGAATCATAGAATCACAGAAGTAGGGTTGGAAGAGACCTTGTAGATCTTCAAGTCCG